>NC_084811.1:7575587-8218087 GCF_963583255.1 Pyrus communis | reverse complement strand
TTCTTCTTTTCTTCTTCTTTCTTCGGTGTGCTCTTTTTTTTTAAAACGACGTACGGACGTAGAGAGTGGCCGGAATAAATGGCGTAATATATGGGAATTTGGGGATTCGATTATCAGAGTTTAGAGTTTGTGATATGCCGTGTTTGGATCTTGTGCTTTCTTTTCTTTTTTTCTCCTACACAAAGATATACATGTATAATTCGATTAGAACCGAAAACCGGTCGAACAGAACCGAGCAAAACCGAACCATGCCAGTTTAAGAAATAATTAAAATAATTTTAATTTTAAGAAATAATTTTGTTAGAATTTTGTCTAAAATTATCGAATGTTATAAATAATAGTTTCTTCTAATGGTAACTTACCCGTAAAGTTGATTACATGAACATGCCCTTTGATTTATTGTGTTTTCACACAACCCCTCAGATTTAAAGTTTTCTCACCCTGAAGTTTTGAACGTTACGGTCCCATAAGGTTTAACATGCTTTCATATAACACCCTTCAACTAAAATGAGGCCATGGATGAGGGGGATTGGAAAACAAGAAATGGTATTCCTAAATTTTCATAAACAAGAAATCGTAGCCGAAGCCAGACCGCACCTATGGGATATACAGAGCATTTTTACAGTCACTTTTGGCAAAAGACGTAGCCTTTTACCCGATTCATCTCATATAAACACATAATCCCCAAAAAATAATCACTATGCACCATGCAGGCACAACATCCGGCTGAATGGGTATCTTTACCCTCCTTATCTTCTTCTTGGAACCCTTCCTTGAATCTGTCCTAGTTTGTGTGCTCGTTCGACTTGAATGGCCGTTCTCCCAATACTCGAACCAAGTCCTCTTGGTGAAGGACTTCCTTTTCCAGCAACAGCTCTGCAATCTATCCTATCTGCTCCTTATGCTCCTCTATTAACTGAATGGTGCGGATGTATGCTTTACCCACCCATTCAATAACTTCACTGTCAATGATTGCACCGTTTTGCTACTGTAGGGCTTCGTCATCTCAAATGAATCGTCCCTCTGAGGAAATGAAAGAAGACCTACCTTGTTGCTGAAGTCATACACTGCAACTTGAGCATAAGTCATTTTGGTCACTTTCTCCAAGTCGTTCTGCGCTCCAGTTGAAATCTTCCCCAACAAAACCTAATCCAAAAATATCACCGCAGTTAATGACAAGTCAGTTGAAAAAATCTCATAAGCTACGAAGATGTCTTTCGTTTTAAAATTAGAATGTGGTGCCATCATAGGCTCATAGCAATACCCCAACTTCAGCTTTCTACATACATGAGCCTGATCATGCACAACTAGCCAGAATTTTTGTTTCTCTAGTAAACTAAGATGTACTGTCACAGATGTTACGAACTTTATTTTTTCTGTTCAGTCTGAGGCATTGTGCTTGATATTTAAGACAATTGGGTTATTGTAACACAAGACTGTCTGCAGTCGGAAACTATTCAAACATTGCAACACAACATATATTATTACTAATTATACAGATTTAAAGGACAAAAGGCATAATATACTTTCGGAATTAACCCTTAGAAGTTTTCTTTGTTGCCAAGATGGCATCCTTGGAATTTTAAACGCTATATTTCAGGTGAATTCGTACTTCAATGAGTGTGAGACCATACTAAAGTGCCTTTGTAACGTTTAAGCGTTGAACCAAAATCCTAAATTGGGGAGCATATAAGTACCATTCTTTAATAAATCAAGATTTTCCTTCTTAATTATAGAGCTTATCAGAAATTCTGGGAAAGATGGAGCTTCACCTGCTCAGCAGCTCGGCCACCAAGGGTCATGCATGTCATATCAAAAAGCTGCTCTTTCGTCATAAGAAGATTTTCATTGGAAACATACTGAGCAAACCCCAATGCTGCAGTACCACGTGGAACAATAGTTACTTTAAGTAAAGGTTCTGCATATTCAAGGAACCAACCAGCAACAGCATGACCAGATTCATGGTAAGCGACAGTCCGTCTTTCCAGCTTGCTTATAACCTGCATAAAGAGTCCAGCAAACAGTTAAATATCTTGGTAAAAAATTTAGAAAGTCTCTCATGATCAAACAGTTGTTTACACCATTGTTTTAGGTCGCGCAGGTACAAACTTAGAATTAATGATGCCAAAAAAATTATCTCACTGTTGCAGGTCCATAAAAAAATCTCCTAATTCTCAGCTATTAATCTTTGAATCATAAGGGAGTCGACAACTGCACAGATTACCATGCAGTGGCAACAGATACCTTGTTCTTCTTTTCTGGGCCGCCTATCACCCTGTCTATAGCCGCCTCAAAATGTTTCATGGTGATCTTTGGACTTTCATTTCTTGCAGCAATCAAGGCAGCTTCATTGCAGATATTTGCAATGTCTGCTCCAGCAAATCCAGGAGTGAGAGCAGCAAGCCTCTCAGAGTAAAATGACGGTTCCTGATCCAGCTTGAGCTTGCTCAGATATATTTGAAAAATCTGGTTACGACCTTTGATGTTTGGTTTATCAATGGTAGTCTGACAGTCAAACTGACCAAGCTTCAAGAGATCCAGAATATCAGGCCTATTAGTGCCAGCAAGTACAACTCTAGCAGTGGTTCCAAATCCATCCATTTCTACAAGCAATTGATTGAGAGTACTTTCAGGCTCGTCATGGCCTCCTGAACAGCCTCCACGCCCTCTTGCCCGGCCAATTGCATCAATCTCATCAATAAATATTATACTGGGTGCGCACTGTCTTGCCCCTAATACGCTTCGAACCCTTCCCAACACCAACAAACATTTCCATAAAATCTGAACCAGATATAGATAGAAAGGGCACCCCAGATTCACCAGCAGTTGCCTTTGCAAAAAGCGTCTTTCCTGTTCCAGGAGGACCAACAAGAAGAGCACCTTTCGGAATTTTGGTTCCCAATTCCTCATATTTCTTCAGATGTTTTAGAACGTGCACAAACTCCATTATTTCTTGCTTAGCCTCATCGCAGCCAGCTACATCTTTAAAGAGAACCTGAATCAAAATGTGGACACTAAAGAATTGTTATGTAAATAACTGCATCCATGTTTGACTTTATTACTAATAGAAGAAACATGATGAAGGCAACACAAGGAAATGAAATGCATACTTAACCTTGTTCTTAGCATTCTTATCCAACTTTGTGACCTGTGCTTTGCCTATGTTGAATATTCCTCGGCCGCTTTTTCCACCTGGACCAAAATGCTAGGCATTTTTCTGCTCATGAACCAAAGGGCTCCCAGAAGCAACACTGTTGGCCCGTACCTTAACAACTCTTTGGACCACATTACTTGGGATACATAAATTACAGGAACAAAATCATGACGGTCAATCCCTAGAGCTTCTTGGGCTTCCTCCAACTTTTCTTCAAAAGATTGAACACTCCCAATGTTAAAATAATATTTAAACTGGGTTACATTTCCTTGGGAAGGAGAACCATTAACAGTATCACGGACAGAATCATCACTATGAACTTTTTCACGTACGGAGCTCCTCGCGTACACTTTTGCAACTGATTTGTTTGCAACTTCAATGTGATCGACCAACCCAAGTTCAAGTAGCTTATTTTTTTAATTCTTGGAAACTTATCTGGGAAACAAATCAGCTTAAGCAGAAATTACTAATGAAAATGAAATGGAAAAAATAAGCCAAATAACAACATTGATGCAGAATGTTTGACGCGAACTTAGACAATAAAGATATATAGACGAGAAGACACAGAGGCCTCAGGGAGGAACATCTGTTTATTCAATCATTCGAGACTCCCTCTACTGAACTATAAAGGCTCTATTATATAGACCTTGCTAGAAACACGAAGGTAACGTATTCAACAGAAAAGTAATCTGTTTTTTTTTTTTTTTCTCTGTCAAACACATTAAGGTAATCTTAATCCTACGCGAAAGCAATCCAAATAAACTAGTGTCTCTAATTGTAGTGATTACCTCCTTCGTTTGATGAGGATTAAGGAGTAATGATGTGACAATAAAGCCAAAGAACATTAGGAGCAATAAAATCTTGAATCTGCTTCGAAAACTGTCCCTGAGTATTCCCCTGACCACCTGCACTTGATCCCTCTGATGAAAAATGAAACTAATGGGCATACTAAAACAATGTTGCACTTACCCAAAACACATCAATGGGGAAAAACCTACAAAAATCAGAATGTGGCACACCTTTGGACGCTGATTTCTGTTCGCCCCCTTTCGGAATCTCCTTCTTATTTTTCGGATAATAATTTTCGTAATCTATAAGACCAAACCATTGCAGACATCCAAACATAAACACATTATGCTAAGCATCAAATTTTATCAAACCAAAAAAAATTCTCAACTTTTGGGCAGCAAGCCTTACTTTTCTTTCCGGCGCCTTGGCTGGAGAACAAGCGACGAATTCTATGGATTCCCAGAACAGACTTCAAATTCTCTGGATTCCCAGCTCCATTGTAAGCTATATATCCCCTCAGAATCCCTACGCAGCCATCAACGCACGCATTGCCGAGCGGCGTCGACAACGGCGGAAAGGAATCGTGCAGCAGGGTGTTCCTCCCGTTGTAAGTACCCGAAATCACATTCTGCGCAGAAAAATATCAAATTTATCAACCAACTAAAAAAGAGAACTTTAGGGAAAAAAATTCAAAACTTAGGATTTTTTATGTTATAATTCTTACTCTTTTGAATTTTGGAACGAGCCGAGTGGGTGATCGAGCGTCCGATGCTTGAGAAAACCATTGTATCGAGCCGCAGGAATCGTTTGAGGTGGAGAATGGTACTTTTGAAACCGTAGAGAGAGTTCTGCAGGTCTGTTTGGTTGCCGAGAAAATTTCTGTTGGGAAAGTTTTCTAGGGTGTGGCAATGGGGAGGGAGAGAAAGAGAAGTTTGCCGGAATTGGGAGTGGGAAAGAGCAGGGGCGGAGAAAGGGAATTGCTTGCTGCCGTCCAGAATCAGAAACCGACTTCTTATTACTGAATTACGTATTTGACCTTTGTTTTGGGACGAGGGGATGTGA
The DNA here is from genome assembly GCF_963583255.1 of Pyrus communis. Taxonomy (NCBI): domain Eukaryota; kingdom Viridiplantae; phylum Streptophyta; class Magnoliopsida; order Rosales; family Rosaceae; genus Pyrus; species Pyrus communis. The sequence goes on along the minus strand of NC_084811.1, from coordinate 8,213,082 downwards.
GTGGAGTAAAGGTTAATTTGGTCAATGTGCAGTGTTTCTTCAAGGTTTTTTAGAGCCTGAAAATTCGTGGCAAATATGTATGGTTTGGTTTGGTCACCTCGGTCCCCTTTTAACAGAATTGTGTTACAAAAATCGTAAAAAAAATTTATGGGATTAAAGATGAGAAGTGTTATTGGCATCTTAAAAATTTAATTTTACATTCCTCACAAATGTATTTTTCTTTCCTAATATAGAAAGTTTAGAATGTAAAATAAGATTTTTAAAGTACTAATAACAATTCTCTTAAAGATTAATGGATTTTGCAATAGTTAAAATAAGGTCGTTCTCTCCTTTACACACACCTAGAGAGAAAGAGGGGGCCAAAATCAAGTGTAAACGTTCCACATTGTTATATGTCGCTTGAAAAGAACAATGCCCAAAGACACAAAGTCAAATATTTTATGAAGAAAAAAGAAACGATAAATACACTTAAAATAATAAGAACTTTAACGAAAAACTTCTAGTATTGTTCACTTTAGCAAAAGATCATATTTTTACACTAAAAAGTCAATTCTGATACTATTAACTTTATCCTGAATTTTGTCTTTATCGTTAAAACTCAAAGTTTTCAAACTCTTTTCATTAGTTTTTCTTAAAATAATTTGGTGCCTTTTCTCATGGCTCGCGTATGAATGCATTCAGCCGACTTTAGAGTGCAAATAATAGTGGGAAAAAACATTCTCATACAGAGTTTTGTATGAGTTTGCTTCGCCTTATGATATGGGAGGCAAGGAGTGACACAAGCAAATGCTCACTATACTTAGATTGCGATACAAACAAACATAGAAAACAGCAGTGTCGAATTGCTTCCCTCGAGAGTAATGTAATCTACATACATAAGTTTTACAATATAATGAAATAAGTAGCAAGGCTTAGAATCAGTCTCATTGTTGTTGGTTTAAAACGTGAAGAATTTCAAAGAAAATATGAGAATTTCAGAAAAAAAAAAAAAAAAATGATATGAAATAACTGTTGAACATTTGGTATAGGATTGTAATTTTGATATTTTCACTAAATTTGAAGAACTTTAGAAATCAAATCGAAAGAAAGATTGAGTTAAAAAAAAAAAATGGTGCAGAAATAATCAATATCGAATAAGAGTTAAACGTTAGTTCTCTTGACACCATATTAAGATGAAGAATAAAAAGATGAAAGTAAGTGCAAGGAAAGGAGCCAGTACACTTGTGTATCCAAAAATAGTTCAAATGATTGCAATGAGTCTAAGTTCTTCTTATATCTCTTTACATACATGAAGGCATAACCACTCTTCTAACAATCACTAACAAATTCTCTGATGATGGTGCTGTTCACTCACACTTTTCATGAACATTTTGTTAATTTCTATCATTTGATCATATTTAATTTATCGATTCGACGGCCAAAAATTGCGAGAGGATTATGGAAAATAAAAACCACCTTTCTCCTTATACTAACGATAAAATCTACATCGCAATTTTTAGCATACATATCGTTATTGTTCAACATTGTATAGTTTACGTTTATGGATTCATCCAAAACTATGATTTATGCCCACGTCAAAATAGGAAGAAACCCATGATAGAGAAGAAGAAGAGGTTGGAGATGAACGAGAAGAGGAACATGTAGAGTTTGAAGAAGCACTTGATGGTTTAGGGTTCCTAATCATGAATGGCACCATATCTTGAAGCAATCCTTGGGAGCTTCTCTCTTCTTCCACAAACTCTTGATGCCGGTCCGGAAATGGGCCGGGCGGCAGATCCGGAACTGGATCGGGAGTAACGCTTCGCAGACTTTCATGGGCTTCTCGGTCTTGGTCTTCGGCTTGGGGCTCCGAGGTTTTCTTCTTGGGCTTCTTCATTGTCGGGCTGGAGTTTTGGGCCTGGTTGTTAAAGTCAAAAAATGGATATGCGAAGTGTAAATGGAGCCCTTCATAGGTGATGATGAGCATGTCTGGGTCCTCACTGGACCTCTCTACTTGCTTTTTGGCACTGCATCTTGGATTTGTGCACCTGTAGTAGCTCCTGCAAACAATTCAAAAAATAAAATAAAATAAAATAAAAAAACTTGGTAAGAAATGTAAATCGAAAGATTAAAGTAAAATAAATCATTTGAACGTTTACTTTTTTTCTATTTATTACAAGCGATATTATTACTTTAAGCTACAATATGATGAGAATGAATGGTTTGAACTCGGTATACAGTGGGTTGAAAAAGAAGGTCTTATCCATTGGAACAATCCACCGGCCACTTGCAATTGAATGTTTAATGTAACTGTGTGATTGTATCAACATGTCAAACCTTTGTTTAATGGCCTAGTACTAGGGTTAGACCTGGCGTAAGTAGAATATTTAAGGATAATCTACCTTCTTAAGGTCTTGAATAGGGTAGTTGGCTTCATGCCGCAGCACTAATTAGAGAGTATTTCGTGAACTAATCAGCTTAATTAGTATTAAAGTGGTATAAGTCATGCAGATTAAGTCCAACTCTTGCACACATAAGATAATAAAGTGGTTTACGATGCTTATAGGCTTTTCGATGCAAAGTTTATTGGTTTAGGTACCTAATAAACAAATGACGCGATTCTTGTTCAACAATTATCATTTGTTTTAAGTTAATTAATAATTATATATTTGTGGTTTTGTTTTTTACTTTTCTAATAGGAACGTACGTCTTATATCTTTTTATCAAAAATAGCGTTAAACACTTTTCTTGAAGTTTGCATTATTCTTCGTAAGAGCTTATGGACTTTGAAGTCGAAGTTTGTTTTATAAACAAGCAATATTAGAAGATGGAGAATCGACGGCCTTGGATGTAGAACTGAGTGTTCATAACCGCTTGAACTACACGTTTACTATGGCTGCAATAATATCAAAACCCTAAAGCTTTTAAAAACAATTTCAGATAAATGGGAAGAAGAAGGAGCTATATATAGTAAATATTACCTAGGATTTGGGCTATTCTTAATGGATTTTTGGCCATATTTCCTCCATTTATAACCATCATCAGCCATTATTCCATTTCCACAGCTTTTGATCTTCAGAGTATACTTATGCTCAACCTTACTCAGACCCCCTTCTGGCAATGACAGCCTGCAAAATAAGAAAATGCATTTATACCAAACTACAAAAAATAAACCCAATCAATTAAATTCTACAAAAACGAGGAACATAAAATTATTGCAACATATATATACAAACCTGGCATTTGAAAGTTCTTGGGGCTGGACTGTTCCCGTTGTGACAGACAAAGCAGTCTCAATATCTTGGATTGTCGGACCAGAATAGACGTTAGGGATAAACCGGTTGATAGCCTCTTTGCTGAAAGCACTAGTCGTTTGGGACTGCACAGATTCCTCCGGTAGCACAAAGAACGGTGACTCATTGTCCAGAAGCTCCCTCACCAGCTCTTCCTCTGAGCCGTCCGACCACGTAGCAGCCATTGCTTCCTCCATTGCTAATAGAAAAAGAAGAAGAAGAAGAAGCTGAGAGGAAATGAGTTGATAAGATGAGAATTATAGAGTGTGTATTATCTGGTGAAGAAATAAAAGAAGGGAAAATTAAGGTGGAGCAGATGAAGAAGGGAAGTCGTCACGTCTACGTGTTTGCCTCTTGACTTTTAAAGTAAGAGGGTTTTGGTTTCGTATGCATTCTACTTAGACTTAGCTAAGAATTCTATTCCCGTCAAACAGTAAACATATTTGGTAAACTGAACAACCAGCTACGGGCATTTTTTTGAAAAATTAATGGGGTCATTTTCCTTGTGCATATATATGCATGCTAGGGTAATTTCAATGTCTTCCCTACCGAGATCAAATTCAAGAACAATAATTTTCACGATTGCATCAAATTCAAAAAAATAATTCCGGTTTGCAAAACACTGGCCTTCATGATCATCTCGATATTAATTTACCGGAAAAAGAGTGGGTGAGGTAAATTGTATAAGAAAATTGCCTCTCTATTTTCTATGGATGTATACATTTGTGTATTTTTTTGTTGAATTGAATAAGTAAAAAGAGAATAAAGCACCAAAAATAAACCGAGAATGTGCAAAAAGACAATCTAAATTGTAGAGAAAAGGGGGTTCAAAATCTATTTGCATATGAAGAAATACATCAATTCTAATTAATGTAACTAAATCCATATTTGAGAAATCGCTTGATAGCTAGTGTGGAAAATTATTTACTTTTTTTCAAAAAAAATGAAAGGTAGACAAAGCAAGAGTAAATTTTCTTTCAATTCATTTTCTTTTGTTGCTTTGCAGCATTCTCTGTGTTTTCATTTAGTGTGTTATTTGTCTTGTTATAATGTTTTGATGAGAAGAAATTTTGAATGATAGAGGCATCAAAGGTGGACCAAAGCTACCTGAACCATGACCCAATTTTCAACCCAAAGCAAGAGTCAACCACTAAAGAATCAATAAAAATATACGTTTTCATTATTTTCAAACAGATTACATTCTCTCCTTTATTTAAATAAACAGATTAAAAACTTGAACTTCATTAATTATCACTTCTTTTTTAAATTCTTTAAGGAAGCATATAATTGGCTAGCTGGATAGTTAATTACTTTATAAAAGGAGTAGATATGAACTGTGAGAGGCTTTTTAACAAGAACTTCCTAATTAGAGGAGATGTATTCTCATGTTATCAATTCATCACGTGTCAAGTGTTTATTAGAAAAATGGTTGGTTTTAACTTTTTTAACACGTCACACATATTCATTGAATAAGCAACATCATTAGAATTGTACGTTGATTGCAAGAGAGAATCTCTCCAATTAAAGTGATGAAACTATAAAACCCTACTTTAGTTTTTCCCTCAACTTTCTTTTCCAACTCTCCCAAGTCTCGATCACGTGAGATGAGTAGCATGCAAAAAGAAGATATAAAACAAAATTAGAGCCTCCCGTAATTAAGGTTTATATATACTCATACAAGACTAAGCATGCATGTTTATTGAATATTGCCAGAAAACCGATCCACATTAATTCCAAGAGTTCGGATTTTGCAATTTCCAAATCTCTACGCTTCCATTATTTTAGATTTTAGAGAGATTTGTTTTTTTCTGTTGATGGGCTGGCGGTGCAAACAGTCAATGCCTATGTCTAACAACATAGTGGTCCACATGCATGCATGCCTCGATCTTTCTCACAAGAAAGAAAACAAAATTAATTATCGCAACTAATTGTCCACCCAAATTCATCAATTAGGAGACCATTAGAAGCTAATAGTATTTTGTTAACTTGACAACAATTCAAACAAAGTACACGTGATCAATGATATAGCTTGAAAGAAACAAAGCTATGTACATATACAACCACGTATATATATTGTCATTCCACCACAAGTACTTTGAAAAATTATTGCATGACACTAAAATATAGTCAAGTAATATAAGTTTACGTGTTACGTGCATGATTGATGGACGATAGCCTATGCTTTATAGTGTAGTATATATTAGTTAATAATCAAACTCTATGTTACATCACTTATTTAATTATCACATAAATATGTTTTAGTGTCGCACAATAATTTATACTTTTTATCACCCAAAACGATTTAGAAAATAAACAAAGAAAAACAGAAAAAAAAATCTAGTGTGGTTCAACCATCGTCACCATAGCTAATATATTTAGAAAGTTTATCTTGCAACACGAGGGGAACCGAGTGGTTTCTTCAAAGTGACGGCAGGTTTTGGAGGTTTGTGGCTTTGACTTTTGTTAATCTTAGAAACATAAACAGAGGGTGCGTACTGTCTCCCTCTCCCCTACCCTACCCGCATAAAAACACAAAACTGGGGTTGACCGTCAGACAATCGGAAAGAGAGAGAGGCGTCGGTTAGCGGATGAGGGAAGAGGTGGAGTGGGCGCACGTTAGGAACCAAAGAAACCAAGTTATCTTTGGTTGGAAAAAACTTGGACGTGTTCGTTCGCCAAAGTCAACCCTTTTTAACGTGGGACCATGTGGGGGACACGTGTGATTCTGGTGTCGAGCTTCACGGGTGAGGGGTAGGAGCGCCTCGAGCTGTCGAGGTCTGTGGTGTCGGAGGAAGTGGAGGAGGAGGCGCTTGATCCGAGCAGTGACGCTGTAACTCATCCTTTGGGGTTAAAACAAAGAAGAGAAGGACGGGGTGGGGTCCTAAAGAAACTTGGGAATGCTTATGAGCACATGTCCTAATCGATCGTCCTTGGCAAGGGCATCTTCCTCTAGTACTGGTAGTCAAAAGACTCGAAACCTAGTCTTCTAGGTGGTTTGGCTACAAGTGGAAAACTGCCACCACTGTTTCTTTACCTACGCGGCAAATCCCATCGAAACCTTGCCAAGGACAATTGCCCAGGCAAGGAGAGATTTTCTTTCAAATTTGGTTTATAATTTCATTTACATCACCCGTGAAATCAACTATAATTATGTGTTTAAAAAGTGATCTCTTTGTCCAATAAAAAATCGACGCATGGCATGCTTAATTGCATAAGAATATCTCTTCCACGCTAAAACAGATTTATTATTACATTTTAACGAATATAATTTTCTTGCTTGTAAGTTGCAACGTAGCATTTCTCTTCCCACTAATTTGAGAAGAGTAATGTTGCTTGATACTTTTTGAGACCTAGCTACCTTAACGGCTAGAATTAGAAATACCCCACTCACAGGTCACATCCTAACAATTTTCATCTACTATGAAGAGAAGAACTATGCTAGCTTGACACATTAGACCTAACGGCTACAAACTGAACACTCTCATCTTCCATTTGCACTATTTTGACAGTTAAACAACCAACATTTACATGGTGCATGTTGTCATTAACTTATATTATAAAATGTGTATTTATTCCTAAAACATTATACATATCCATGATATATGACCGATGTGAGCATTCCAGTAATACCACCACGTAGTTCGGATTCTATGTGCTATAATATAGGCATACAACACGTATAATATTTCATGGATTTAGAATACACGATGGAACGTGAACACTAAATGACGATGCAACAATTACATTGAAAAATTCTTTGTGCATTTGATTATGGTTTGTATTATTTTTCCACTTGTCTGCAAGAAGGTGTGAACAATGTCCCACATCGAAAATTAATAAACCTTACAAAAGCTTATACGAAGTTGAGCCATTCCTTCATTACCAATTGATTTTAGGGTGAAACTTCAACTTCCTTCATAGCGTTGGAGCAATTAGCTCAAGAGGGGGATTTGAGGCATCATAAATTTTAGACAACTTTGCAACACAGTGTGTGATATGAACGTCAATTTCCTTGTGTCAAGATTTCAAATGTGTCAAGATTTCAAAGGCGATCTAATGACCATTGCTATTGGTCCAACACCGATATTATCTCTAACTTGATCACATGTAATACCAACATGAGTATAATTTTACCATAAAAATACCTCAGTATAACAGTAATGAAACCATTCAATATAAGTTGAACATTCTTCAACTCTCCCATCATGTTGGACCCACTTTGAGAGGATTTGGTTGGTCATGAGCCTCAATTGGGTTTACAGCATTACACGTATTGGGCCTTCTCATTCCATTGTGCACTCCTAGATGCAGGCCTCCAAAGTAAAACCCATTTTATGTCTGCCTATTTTAATGAAAAGTGGGCCCAGAGACAAAAATAATAATAACTCCACGTTTTAAGGACATGGCCCATTAGCCTGATAGGCCCCGGCCTACCCTTTTAAAATTCCACTTGGACCACAAAATATTTAATTTAAATTTTAGCCCACCGAATCACATTCAAACGGATTCAATTTCCCGCGCAAACCACCGACCCAAAGTTGGCGCAGACATTAAATATAGAAAAATATACAGAATCCGCTGGATTTGTGCCACGTGGAAATGCACGTAGGTACAAACTCCCAGTAACAGTCTGACACGTCCTCCCCCCCGCGCGCATGCTTAGCTGTCATTCCCATTTTCCTTTTTTTTTTTCTTTTTTTTTTTTGGCAAATTTGAAAGTTTTATATAAACCGCGCGCTCCGTCTTCTACTATATATTTGAAGAGTGACCGATGGAGTGCGGAGGAGCTGGATTGAAAATGGAGGAAGATTGTACGACGCCGAAGCGGAGAGAGTGCCGAATACCGGAGGCGAAAATGTGTCCACCGCCTCCGAAGAAGAAGGGGGCTGGGGAAAAGAAGCGGGAGCCGCCGAAGAATGGGTACTTCCAGCCGCCGGACCTTGATGCTCTGTTTGCTCTGCCTCCGAGAACTCAGTCGTTGTCCGTAGCAAGCTCAATTTGTTAATACAAGATGATATTATTTGTTGGTTTTCCACGGTATATAGTTTTTTGTTTTTGGAATAATTTCCCTTCTTTTTTCTTGGATTTCTGCATATGTTGTGATGATATCGGAGCAAGGGTTGAGGGAGAAATGTAGAATGCCCAAAAGATGAAAACAATAAAATAAAATGTTGCAGTCTTTTCAATTACACGAAAATAAATAATTTACGTATTTTGATAAGACTCATAAGAGAATTTGTTCTATAATCGGGATATAACTTATGTGAGTATAAATATTATGAGCGTTGTAAAAACAAAGAGAGATATAGTCAGAGTAACAAGCAGATTTAGGTTTTTAGTATAATATAATTTTTTCTTGGGATAACCTTGTGAGAATAGAACAAACTTTTTGTTTGATAGAGAACATCGGAACGAAGAAATGAAGCTTATTGAATAATGTGATTGTGTCGATTATATGCATTACCACATTTGCCTATGCACCAATATTGTATACCCTTTTTGTTTTTTCTTTACTACAAATCGAAGTAATTGAGGAAAAGATACATAGAATGCAATGATTTCCAAATACATGATGAAAAATATTTTCTTTGCAAGTGAAGAAGAAGCGAAATCCAGCTCATGTTTGATTTGAAAAGCTTGATATGGATGGGTCATAAATATTAGAAAATTAGAAATTAAAGAAATTTATATTGGTTGTTAGACCACATATAAATATAAGAGCTGGTTTGGTATTGTTGTGCTTTGAAAAAAAATTGTTTTTGATGTGCTGTAAGAATAAGCAACTGTGAAATAAAGCAGCAGAGTGTTTGGTAAACTTTTTTGTAAAAGTGCTTTTGAAAAAAAAAAACAGTATTATAGTGTTTGGTAAACTTTTATGTAAAATAGATGTGAAAAAAGCTGGTTTTTCAAAGCTGGGTTTTGCAGCTTCTTGTTTTTGGCTTTTTTTCACCCAAAACTGTGAAAAAAAGCTGAAGCTGAATGTTTACCAAACACAAAAATAGCTCCCAGTTTTTTTTTATACCAGCTTTTTTCAAAATCACCTCAGTACCAAACTAGACTTAAGTTGTATAACTAGATTATCTAATACTTTTACATATGTTGTGATGATTTCGGAGCAAGGGTGGAGGGAGAAATGTAGAATGCCCAAAAGATGAAAACAATAAAATAAAATTTTGCCGTCTTTTCAATTACACAAAAATAAATAATTTACATATTTTGATAAGAGAATTTGTTCTACAATCGGAATATAACTTATGTGGGTACAAACATTATGAGCGTTGTAAAAACAAAGAGAGAGATATAGTCAGAGTAACAAGCAGACTTAGATTTTTAGTATAATATAATTGTTTCTGGGGATAACCTTGTGAGAATAGAACAAACTTTTTGTTTGATAGAGAAAATCGGAACAATAAATGAAGCTTATTGAATAATGTGATTGTGTCGATTATATGCATTACCACATTTGCCTATGCACCAATATTGTATACCCTTTTTGTTTTTTCTTTACTACAAATCGAAGTAATTGAGGAAAAGATACATAGAATGCAATGATTTCCAAATACATGATGAAAAATATTTTCTTTGCAAGTGATGAAGCAAAATCCAGCTCATGTTTGATTTGAAACGCTTGATATGGATGAGTCATAAATATTAGAAAATTAGAAATTAAAGAAATTTATATTGGTTGTTAGACCACATATAAGTATAAGTTGTATAACTAGATTATCTAATACTTTTACATATTGACATTTAATACTACGGTCTGGTAGTATTCCTCTTCATTTGTAAGTGAGAGGTTTTAAGTTCGAATCTCGTGGATGACGAATTTGATACCAAATTAGGTTGTTCATTGTATGATTTAGCTGAACTTTTCCTTCCCTTAGTGTAAAATATAGGGGTTTTAACAAAAAGCTCATAGTATTGTTCACTTTAACGAAAAATTACATTTTTACACTAAAAAGTCAATTCTGGTACTATTCACTTTACCCTTTATTTTGTCTTTATCGTTAAAACTCAAAATTTTCAAGTCTTTTTCATTAGTTTTTTTTTTAAAATATATTGTTGTACTCAAAAAAGAAAATTACTTATACCTATTAGATAATATTGGTGATTTTCACACGTGGCACAGATCGGATGGGCCATCACTCTCATCCAACGATTAGGACATAGCATTAGGGATAGGTGGGTAGACAACCCAGAGCACGTCCACCGGATGTTTATGAGAGGGTGAGAGAATGTAGTGGATGTAGATGATTTAAAATGGTGATAAATTTATTCCTTAGATTCCAAGACAGAACAGTTGTGGACAGGCCCACGGGAGGCCCAAGTAAAGATTGCAAATAAAGAGACCTTACCTAGCCCCACTAATAAGCTACAATTATCATTATGCTCCCTCGACCAAAAACAATCATTATATTCAAACCATTGACTACTTTTAGGGCTTCAGGGCAAGTCTTAGGATGTTGACCATTGGCTTGTTGAGGGGGAGGATAATACATGCGTTGGGAATGAATTTCACAGAGACATGATAAGTAAGAATGTTGCATGAGTTTATAAGTAAATTGGGTTACTTTTTATATTGTTAATCAATTTTATTGTGGAATTTTAACTTTCTTCATGGGTATTAGAGGTTAACCCATAGGTGAAGCCCAACGACCATATGTGCTATACGTTGTCACCTTGTTCGTGATGTCCATATGTTAGGCTTGAAAATTCGTCACACATGAAGATGCGAGCTGAGAATGAATCTCACATTGATGAGATGAAAGACTTTGCATGAGCTTATAAGTAAATTGGGATACTTATATTGCTAATTAGTTTTATGATGAAACTTCAACTTTCTTCAATAGATTCCTTTAAATTCTCTTGTCTGAATGTTAATATGGATAGAGTCATTTATCTAACGTGACATTATTTCATTATGCAAATGTTATAATTGAAATCATTCATTCTCTTTATCATCGTCTAAAGACTGATTCTAGAAAAGTTCATTCAATTTGGATACCATTTAACCAGCTATCCATATGTATCAAACAAACCAATTTGAAAAACAAATAACTCATGCCGGTCGCCCTTTACAGATTTTGTATAACTGCATTATTGGTCATCCGACCATATAACGTGTTATATTAAGTTTCACAAGCATCCAATTTCATTGCAACAACTTAAATTACATTGACAGCATGTTAATTGTATTAGTTGAAAACAACCACCTTAGAAAAAAGAGCAGCATTGTGTTGTGTAGTTTGGATTCAAAGACCAAATAGGCAAAGAAAGATGCTCGCTTCCTAAATAATGTGACATCTAAAACACAATGAATTGAATGTTTAACTTCATGATCAAAGAAAACTTGACAATTTCTTGACCACAACATGAACTTTGGTTTCTGCTTAACGTCCCTCCAATAAGCAAACAGCAAAAGGTAATTATGATAATTAATCGGAGATTAGTGCTGATGGAACTGGTAAAAATCTTACTTAATCCACACTCTAAAGTTCAGCTCGACCAACAGCAAAGCGGAGCAAACAAGTAGAAACCATCTCAACAGTGAAGTTGAATGAACAATTACATTTTCGTTCCATCTCTATCCAAACTCTCCTATATTATGGTACCTCGACTCTCTCTCTCTTCACAATATTACACCCTCATTGTATCAATCTAGAGAGAGAGAGAAAGAGAAATGGGATCTTCTCACCTTCATTGTTCTACTTCAATGGCACCTTTGCTGTTCTGTTTTTGTGTCGTGGCGTCGTTGATGCCGGAGTTTGCCACTGGCATAACAAGGCACTACACTTTTAATGTACATTTTTTCATCACAACTTGAGGGCCTCAATATTTTTATTTAAACTACGTCATGTTTTACTTTTTTTTTCCCTAAATTTAATTTAACTAGTTTGTAACTTTTTTCTTATATTGATATGTATACAGGTTAAGTACCATAATGTGACCAGATTGTGCAACACAAGGAGCATTGTAAGTGTGAATGGCCAATTCCCAGGGCCTAGATTGGTGGCAAGGGAAGGTGACCAAGTCCTCATCAAAGTGGTCAATCATGTCTCAAACAATGTCACCATTCACTGGTACGAAATCTATCTTATTTAATTGTTTATTAACAAGGCGATGTATTAAACTGCAAACATTAGTGGAATGGTTAAATGCTCTATTTACTTGAGCTACAAGTTTCTTGTATGAAATATATTTGTTTTTTTTAATAAGGCGATATATTAAACTACTCTAACCTATGAGGGAGATACAAATTCAGTTATAAAAAAAACGAACGTTATTCTAACCAACTAACTTATCTCGCATCTGCATCCAAAATCTATTTATTTGAATTAGCAAATGTGGAGAGTGAAAGGATGAAGCAAAGCTACTAATTCATGTTTGCTTTTGTTTTGTATGTGAGAGCAGGCATGGGGTGAGACAACTTAGAAGCGGATGGGCAGATGGTCCAGCTTACATTACCCAATGCCCTATACAAACAGGCCAGTCATACACATACAACTTTACCATCCAAGGGCAGAGAGGGACTCTCCTATGGCATGCTCACATCTCATGGCTGAGATCCACCCTCTATGGACCTATCATCATTCTCCCAAAGCTCAATGAGTCTTACCCTTTTGTGAAACCCTACAAGGAGGTCCCCATTCTTCTTGGTAATTAAGTATAGCAAGCTGGCTAGAATTTGTGATAATTGTAAAAATTTGGACATTAATGTTTCTGGAAATTGTTTTGATTAGCATGGATTTGGATTTGTTGCAGGAGAGTGGTTTAATGTAGATCCTGAGGCTGTGATTAATCAGGCTCTTCAGACCGGTGCAGGGCCTAACGTTTCAGATGCGTACACCATTAACGGTCTTCCGGGCCCCTTTTACAATTGTTCCTCGAAAGGTATTGTGTTTTTGATGTACTATTATATTGTCAGACTATGAATTAGAAAGCAAGCATGTCAAACTGTTTGACAACATAACATATTATATTATAATGCATTTTTATGTGGGTGGGTGTTTTTTGCAGATGTATTCAAGCTGAAGGTGAAACCAGGGAAGACATACCTCCTCCGATTGATCAACGCTGCACTCAACGACGAGTTGTTTTTCAGCATAGCCAACCACACTCTCACGGTGGTTGAAGCCGATGCTGTCTACACCAAACCTTTTGAAACCGACACGCTTCTCATCACCCCAGGCCAAACCACGAACGTCCTCCTCAAAACCAAGCCCAATTCTCCCAATGCCACCTTCCTCATCCTCGCAAGGCCTTACTTCACCGGCGCTGGAACCCTAGACAACACCACAACGGCAGGAATCCTCGAATACGAGCACCCGATAACCACTCATCACACTTCCATCAAAACCCTTCCTCTCTTCAAACCAAGTCTTCCACCCATCAACGCCACCAAGTTTGTCAATGTCACCCAATTCGTTCTAAACTTAGCCAATAAATTCCGTAGCTTGGCCTCCAAGAAATTCCCAGCCAACGTTCCCCAAACCGTGGACCGAAAATTTTTCTTCACCGTAGGACTTGGAACATCCCCATGTCCCCAAAACTCAACTTGCCAAGGACCCAATGGCCTAAAATTTGCAGCTTCTATTAACAATTTCTCTTTTGCCCTTCCATCAACAGCAATGCTTCAAGCACATTTTTCTGGACAGTCCAATGGAGTTTACACCACAGATTTTCCGGCCAATCCGCTTGTTAAATTTAACTATACCGGAACGCCGCCAAACGTAACAACTGTGGCAAATGCCACCAAGGCATTGGTGCTGCCATTCAACACAAGTGTGGAGCTGGTGCTGCAGGACACTAGCATTCTTGGTGCCGAGAGCCACCCTCTCCATCTACATGGGTTTAATTTCTATATAGTCGGACAAGGAATTGGGAACTATGATCCTAACAAGGACCCTGCTAAGTTTAATCTGGTGGACCCCGTCGAGAGGAACACGGCTGGTGTTCCGGCTGGTGGCTGGATTGCGGTTCGTTTCATGGCAGACAATCCAGGTACGCTCAATTCACAATTCATAATTCACAGTCTAATAATATAACATGTCGAACTACCTTAACAAGTAAATTATAACTTTTAATGGTATGTGTTCAGGGGTGTGGTTTATGCACTGTCACTTGGATATCCATACAAGTTGGGGGCTGAAGATGGCGTGGATCGTCCAGGATGGACCGCAAGCGAATCAAAAGCTGCCACCTCCGCCGTCCGATCTACCAAAGTGTTGATTTTGCCTCGCCATCTGCTCGGATTTCCCTTTTTATTGAGTGATCTTGTGTTGATTTTCCTCCCTTTTGGCATTAACTTAATAGCCATAATAATTTGAGTCTTGAAAAGAATAATTACGGATTTCTCTTTCTCCGAAGAGATGCTTTTTTAATAATGTAATGTTTTTGGAGTGAACGTATTCCTTTATACTGTTGAAGAATGTAAAGTTTCACATCGGAAGCGAAATTAAACACAATTTATACTGAATGGTTCGACTAAGTGTATAAATCCCGCTCACTGGATTGCACGTGTGGTTGAGTCGAAGGCCTGTCATCTGATCATCTTTGTAAATATCTTATCGTTTATTGAAAAAAGAGCTGGACCTCCCTGGTGTGCCAGAACCGAAACTCTTTCACGATTAAACCTCGTCAACATATTTAAAAAAAAAAAAAAAAAAAAAAAAAAAAAGACTACACAGATTTATTGCTGTGAAGCAGTGAATTCTACAGCATTAGGGAGGAAAAATACTGCTCGAATTCTTGATCGATGGTTGGCTTCCTGCTGCCGCCTGATTGAGCCTCTGCAAACACGACGATGAAAATTCTATGCCACTCAGTAAATGGTAAAAACAAAGATTAATTCCACATGTAAACGCAGATAGAAATTTCTAAAGCAGAAACTTTCAATAAAACACCTGAATTATCTTGGTTCACATTCCATCTTCCCGACGAAAGTACATATGTGTTCGGGTTCAAACCGTTCGGGTAGATGAGATCTTCGTAACCCGTGTCCGTACATTGCTCAATGCAGTCGTCTCCATATTCTGCGAAAATGTAATCCACCTGGTCTCCAAATTCCTGGATGGGCTCTTCAAGATTCTGAGATTCTTGAATTTCACCATGAGGATGCATAGGTTGTTGGTCTCCGTTCGCATATTTTAGTTCATCTGCACTATGGCTGATGCCGTTCGCTGATGAAGTGGAAGTCCTATCATATTGGCATGTCTGTGCATGCACGGGTCCGAGTTTTGAATCACCATAAACCGACGTTGCAGAATCAGAATCTCCAACGAAACTGTTGCTACCTCTTCCCGATTCAGGTTCAGACCCATCATCCAGGGATGCCCCGTCTATCTTTCTCTTCAGTGTCTGTTTTATCATGTTCTTTACTTCAAGGTTTTCATCAAACATGGAGATGGATTGACCAGATGGAAATACCCATTCCAAGCACCTGCTCTTAGTTATTGGCAAGCCCAATTGCTCCTCGTGAAATTTTCTTTTCTTCATCGGACATAGAACATTCATGACAGGGAAGCTGTTTATGACAGTAATAGCAGAACAAGGATGAGAAAAGCTGCAATTACCAATAAAACTTTGCCAAACAAGAACAACCAACTATTTCAGGTTTCCTAGGTTTATAACAAAAAGAGGGGTAAGGTCGACACGGGCCTTGTTTGGGAATGCTTCTGGAAAAAGCGCTTTCTAACAACCAAAGCGTTACCCCCTGGCCCCCTACATTTGACTGAAAAACTTAACAGTGCTTCAGGATTATAGAAGCACTTAATGGAGAAACACCGGCAAGGGTTTTTTACATGATCTACTAAAAGCACTTCTAGCAAAAGCACTTATGAGCATATGTGCTTCCAAAGAAGAAGTACCAAACAGGTCTTCCATTGAGTCTCATCTAAAACAAAGTGGAACTTAGTCAAATCACCAAAAAATTAAGCATATGAAACTGATCAACATCAAGAACAAATATACATATCGGACAGAAACGCAATTAATATACCACAACAACGAAATAAAGAAAAGGAAAACCCGAATATATTTAAATCCACAGAACTGAAAGGTATAAAAGTACTCAAATGCAGCGAACAAAAACAGCGAAAACATAAATAAACTAAATTCAGAATCAATCAGACTTTTACGGTCATTCAAACACCACTTAGCCCAACTTCCCCAGTGGAAATTAAGAATTGACCACTCTAAAAGGCGTCGCGAAGTTGGCTAGAACAATTTGCTCTCCTGGTCACCAAGTTCGAGTCTTTCTTCTCGTAGTTTGGATTAGATTAATTAGAATATCGCTTGAATAAAAAAATAAAAAAAATCAATCTTGAACATGAATCATTGAGCAACTGAGGCCAGCGAAGCAACAGCTGGGGATCCAGTTCATCTCTACCTCGTAATTGCTTCCTATAAATCCAAATAATTATCCCAAAAATGATAAGTAATTAATAACACTTTCTAAACTTGGCTACATGCAGATGAACTCAGCAGTAACAATTAAGCAGCTCATCAAATTTAGCTACTTGATTAAGCCAGACAATTAACAAACAAATATTGATCTGAAAAATGATTAAAAAAGCATTAAGTCAAGCAAAAAAAAAAAACCCAGATATTAAAACCTGTGGATCTCAGAAGGGTTCTCTTTGAATCCTTCCATCTCCATGTCGATCCAGAGAAACGAACTCGACGAGTTACCCAACTCAGCTCAACTCAGTGAGACAAGAAAAATGACAGACACCGCTTCGAGGATTTCTACCTCAATGGATACGGGAGAGATATGGATAAGGTTTTTTAATCCAAATGATCCCGACATTGACATAACCCCTTCATTAGGTTCATAAGATTTGAAATTAATATAAGTAATTTTTGAGTTTGTCCAAGATTAATTATTTTGATTATTTTATAAAAAGATTTTATTAAATAAGGTTAAAATGATAAAAATATTCTTAATTTTTGTCAAATTATTTGGTCAATTGTTTATTAAATTGAAGATTTTTTGTAATTTTGATTTTTATTTAACATAATTTTTCATGTAATGATTAAAATTATTGATAAAATCTGGAATCACTTTTACTGATTTTAAATGTCAGTAATCAAAACGAGGAGTTACAATTTTTTATTATAAAGCATATTCCTCTCTCTCTCTCGTTTTTTTTGCCGCATAAACTTTAAACGGTTAGAAGGTAGCGCGTGTAATCCAGGCAGGGAGATTTACTCTTGCGCGTGTTCCGTTTTGCATGGGATTCGCGTGGTGGATGCTGAGCCGGATAGAGCCAATGCGAGACCACGTGGTTTGGCGCGACCATCCTTGCTTCAGTTAGCCTCATTATTTATGCACTATTTACACAAACACACCAATTTTTTAATCAAATCGTACCACCACTTGCAGCAATGCTGATAACAACCTTCTTATTTGTCACGACTTCACTAGCACTAAAAATTAAAATGTTAATTATATTAAAGCAGAAGGTGCGGCAGCGGAACGGCAAAAATAATCATGATTATATTTATAGTAATTATATTTATCGATTTTTTTCTTCCTAACCGTTAATAATATGACCTACTAACACTTACTTTTCAAAAAAATATATCTATATTAAAATCTCATCATTTTCTTATTTCTTTATCTAAATTACGTATTAATTAAACTTTCTTTATTAATTAAAAAAGGATGAAAATATATTTTTATATTCAATCACAACAAAAATGTTAAGGACAATAACGTAATTTCATAAAACAAAATTTTATTGTTTTTTGCCTACATATGATTTTATCATCTCTAAATCAATAAATAAATAAATAACAAAATAAAAATCCTCTCTGCCTCCCTACTCCCATGTTCTCTCTCACAATCTCACTCTCTTCCTTCCTCTTTTAATTTAAAAAACAAAAGTACAAAATTTCACACACTTTATGTGTGGGCATGTAGTAGTTAGTATAATTAAAATTGTAATTTGTCATTAAAAAAGTAATTAAATTTTAGTATTGTGCCTTAATGGAATACATGTGACATGAATAGAAATAAAAAAAGGTAAGTCAATAAATGAGAAGATTGCTAGCATTTTCTAAAGACCTTTGCATATACCTAACACAAAACCGGGCATGATGTCAATGTTAATTACACTAATTGCTACATATAGTGTAACGACTCATCCCCAAATATTATGAATTTTATAATTTCAAAATGTCAAATTATGAAAATGCCCTTCGAGGCAAATGCATTGACTTTTGTTGTTCACCTTGTTGTGTCACGTAATATTCGTTTTATTGGCGTATTCTTGTAGTACTTAGCGTTACGGAAGTGTGGGCGCAAGCGGAATGTAATTTGGAGTTACAACGAAAGAGTTATTAATGAATGAAGTTAAGGGCAAAATGGTCATTTGACCATAAATTTGGAAGGCTCCAGATTTTGTTGGAGCATCAATTTGGTGCCACATGTGTGGCTGTGATGGAAAGAAGAGGAAAGAAAGGAGGGGGGTTGCTGCCCAATCGGGAAGGAGGTGTTGGATGTTGACCAATCAGAATATAGAGCAAGGATGGGAAATGAGAGATGAGAGATGAGAGAAGAAGGGGAACCCGGTCCCTTCCCTTTGACCCGATTCGTACGCACACCCCGACGCCTTTCACGACGTTTCTCTGGCGAAATTCGTCGAACCACCACTCAAAACTAACTCCGCGACCTTCCTTCTTCACGTTTCACCCCAAAATCAAAAGAATTGGGCCCTAATTCATGAAGGCGGCGACTCGCCGTTTCTACAATCATCACTGTCGACCATCACCATGGTTTGACTTCCCTGGAGGCTAAGAACAAATGCCAAACAAGTTTGGGGGCGGTGGAGCATCTGAGGAGACGAATCGATAACTACCCATTTCTAGGGTTCCGACGGTTAGTGGTGGTTTTCAGGCCACTTCCCAGCTGAATTAGACTTCGACCCAGGTATGAAAGTTGTTCCTCTCATTGAGATCTTCATTCCTATAAAATTTGCGAATTTTTGGAGTTGTTGAATTTTCCAATGAGTCAGGGCTGTCGGCTGCCATGTGTGGCAGCATGTGGCCTTTTGGGCGGCCGCCTCATGGCGGCTCGTGCTGCGGTGCATAGGGGAAACCCCAAGGTCCCTCCTTAGATTTTTCGACGTGAAAAATCTGAATTCGCTGTCTGTTGTCCTAAATTCTATCATTTAGGTTTTACTAAATGGTTCCTAATTGTGGTTAGGTGCATCAATAGAAAGTGACTCCATCCTCGCTAGCTTCAGCGGTTCCCCGGGTAACAAAATATCTATAAGTGGACCCTTTCTAAACTTGCATGTTTTTATAAAATATTAGGCTTGCTTGCATTGCATATTACATGAATGGAGCATGATTTATAATATGTTTTATAGATTTTCATACTTATGATTTAATTAAATTGCTTTTATGGGATATTTATGATTTATCGAATTTATGTTTTATAAAAGGATATGAATTATTGGGTTCTCGTATATGAAATTCTATGGCTTTTGAATATGATTTTATTTTATGGATTTATGAATGTACGATATCATGGATTTATGAAATGAGGCTTTAAGCTTGTGAGCTCCAGATTTGATATGAGTTTTTGAGGTATGTTTTCAGTACTTATCTAGCGGGTTATCATACAACACATCCACACAACACGGGTATGTAGATGTCTATGGCCATATGACACAATTGGGGATATCTATGTATATATTTATTCTTCGGTGTAACTCGGAGTCATACAACTTCACCTTCGGGTGATGGGGTCTACCATGTTTCTTCACTCGCGTAACTAGTGTCACACAGCTTCACCTTCAGGTGATGGACATGTACTGCCTTCGAGTGAATAAGGAGTGAGATATTTATGACATACCCCCAACTTCACTTGGAAAACCAGTGTCGGACAGCTTCACTAGCCATGGCTAGTGTCGGTGTGTGATGTATATATTTTCTTCTCCAACATAACTTGGAGTCGTACAGCTTCACCTTCGAGTGATGGGGCCTACCATGTTTCTTCATTGGTGTAACCCAGTGTCATACAACTTCACCTTTGGGTGATGGATAGGTACTGCCTTCGGGTGATTATGATACCCCTAGAGAGTACAATATGGATGAGATTTACAGATTTGCCTTCACTACCATCTCCGAGCATTGTTTTATGCATACATGTTTTACAAATGATTTCATGGCATGCTAGAGTTTTCAGAAAATTTACCATACATAGTACTATATGGATTTTCAAAACAAGGGGTTAGTATGTTAAAAAAGAAAATGATTTTCTTATTAGTAATTATTATTATAAGTTAGGGTCCACTCACGTTTTTTGTTTTACGCCCCCTCAGGAGTTAGATTAGAGGCACACAATCCCAATGTCATGGTACATTCACATAGGTATATTCGAGTCTTCTCAGTGTATGACCATTCCCTTTGTTCATACATTTTTATTATAATTCTTTCATATTATTCTTAATTAGTTGTAAGCTCTGAACATGTTCCTGCATCATCATTTTCGTTCTAATTATATATTTTCTTTATAGGCACGTTTAAAATGGCTTCGTTACCCTCGGGTATGGGCCAGCACATGCCCATCCTAGTATTAGGGGAATATCGGGATCGAAGCATGTCATATAAACCGTCAATTTTATTTTTTTTCAACAATTAAATTGTTTATTTTTCATCTCAACTTATTCATTTTCTATATTATTCAATGATATATACCATAAGAAAAATTACACAAAAACTTCGTTTATGATTTTTTTTTCCTTATTGAAGCTTTTATTTGCAAGAGCTTTTTCTATAGAGACAAAAACACAGAATACATTCATATAACTCCACTAGTTTCGAATCATTTCAAGGAGATACAAAAACCCTAACTCCAACAAACCTAGCACAAAACAAGCAAACCCAAATTTTAAAATTCCAGTTGCACTCCCAATAGACTTGTTACTTAACCAAGCCAAAACTATAATTGACACCATCTATAAAAACTTCAAACTAAGTTTACATCCGTAAAATTATTTTCTGCAAGATTAGTCTCAAAATGCTAGCATTTCTGGAAGATTAATTTCAAAATTTTCCACTCTTTTGCATATCAATTTCAAAAATCCAACAATTCTGCAAGATCATTTTCAAAATTTTAAGTACTTCTACAAAATCAGTTTCCAAATTCTAGCATTTCTACAAAATCAGTTTAAAAATTTCAGGAATTTTGCTAGAAGTTTCAAAATTCTAGCATTTTTACAAGATCAATTTCAAAATTTATATACCCAAATCATGAAAACCTCAAAAATGAAATAATTTCAAAAAAAAAAAAATTATATATATATATAAAAATAAAATCATATGTTCCAGTTGTTCTCATAAAAGAAATAAAAAACACTAGCAAATCTAGAAACCAGAGAAGAGAGAAAAGTACGAATAAGAAATAGGAGAGAGAGGTAGGAAGAAGGAAAGAGAATGTGAGAGAGGTAGGAAAAACGAGAAGAGAGAGGTAATTACCAAAGAAGAAAGAGGAGAGAGATCCATCTTTTTAACATATAGAGTAATTCTAGAAAAATTAAAATTGTAAACTAAATTATGTGTCATTAATAGAAAATGAACACGTTTATTAACGTTTAAATAATAATTCACTCATCAACTTCCATGTCATTTGATTTACAAAATTTAAAAAAACAGCCATGACATCACCTACCGCATGAATAAGATTTGTCCCTTTATACAATAAATAAAAAAAACGTTCTCTCCAGACAAGAAATCAATCTAATCCCTTCAAGTTGATCACAATTTTTTCTTTTCGTTCCTTTAACATACCTTGCATATAGCGGATTATCCATCATCATCCGTTCTAGACACCAAACGAGGCCATAAATGCAACTCTGAAATTGAAAAATCCTAGCAGTTTCAGTTAATAACCACAATTTCTCTTATTTCTTTAACGTTACAAAGGATTACAACTCTTTCAAGTTACACAAACACCCCGGTGTCTCCTCTACAAAAGGTGCCCTTGGCTGGTAAAAGCTGGGATGCTGATTCCCCCTCTCTGTACAAAACCCTATCAACTGAGACCATGCTGTATAACTGTAAAACTATGGTTCAAAGTAACTACCTGACAACAAGCGAAAAAAACGAACCCACACATCCTCAGCCTAGTTTTTCTCAGAGACCGATTAGTTTTGGCTATTGACAAGGACCTACAATCAATTGTTTCCCCTAAAATCGCCTCGTAGAAACAACCATGAAATCCAACCACACAGTTAAGTCTTCTTCTCACCAATGCAAACCAAGATGATGAACAGGGGAAAAATTCATTCCAACGCTGATGCTCAGGAAGGGTAATCATAAGCTGTACGAAAGTGAAGTCCGGATCCTATGTGTCCCGATGTGGGGAGTGCCCAACAGCAGATATTTGGACCCAGTACCTACAGCAGTCAAATATGACTTGAATGTAATCGATTTGTATAACAAAGTAAAAAAAATCCAAATTCTACCATAGGACTGAAAAAGTAGATTCAGATTGCACTGTTGGTACTTCAATTTGGATTGGTCACACTTCTGGCCTAGTAGATAATGATTCTAGTCTCTAGCTTTTAGGTTCAACAGAGTAGAGAAGCTATATAGGCTAAATATGATCCAAGTTGTCACTACAGAAACTAAAACTTTAAACCACAAAAACAATATTAATGAAGAGTCTGCATAGGTTTAACCACGAAATAAAAGTAAGCGGGAAAATACCGTTGTTAAATTTTCATAGGCACCGAGATCATATGGATGGGAATAGATTTGCCCTCCTTTCTCTGCAAGCCACATGGCTCTCACTCCTTCATAGTACTGCCAGAAAGAAAGAAAACGAAGTGCTATGAAATAGCGGTCCAGATATCTAAATCAGGTTTGCCACTAAAAAGAGAACAATGATATACAATTTGTTAATTCCTAATAACCTCAATTGTGGTCTTGTTTTGCAAAATGAGGTAGATATGCCAACCTAAAAGAACACTCAGTGCCACACATAAGGGAACTAGCAACAGCCCAGAAATGACCTGAAAATTGAAAAGAGAAAAATGATTAGTAAGCTGTCTCGTATCCAAGGCTCAAACATAAACCCAGCATGTAACCTTACATATGCAGTTCGAAAAGAGTCGCCAGTTTCCTGGTCATCTTTTTCGGGATCATAAGTTAGGCTACCCAAGAGCAAAACCTGAAAGTTTTAACCGTAGATCCAATGTTAAACATGATGAAATAAACAATGTGAGGGTAAACCCACCCCCTCCCCCTTAAAGTAGATAATATCGTTTATTCAAAAAAAAAAAAAAACATGATGAAATAAACAAAAGAAAGGAAAGAAAATAATATCTTAAACATTCACTATCTTTTCACTACAACAAGATTCAACTTCTATGGCTGCAAAACTAATGTATGATAGAAAAGAAAGAGGCATATTTTATATGCTAGAAAGGAAAGAAATTTCCCATCAGTCAATGCAAGCAATTACAGCAGTCAGGAAAAAAATGCCAATGTCCAGTTGGATTTAATAACATGATAACTTACCAGGGAATAGAGGCATGCTATTGCAGCATAAACAACAAAGATGAAGAAGACCTTATAGTTTGCATGGCCGACGCAATTATTAATCCATATGCAATGATGATCCTTTACAACCAAGAGGCAGCACATTAACACATTATCGAGGACATACAAGGCATCAAAGGATAACAAAGATAAAGCATACCATTCGCAATACACATCGTTTACATACACGACAATGATGTGCACGAGCTGGCTTATAGTGAGAACACTTTTGGCAATATCTTAAATCCCCTCCCTGCAAAACCATTCACCAAAAGTCATCTAAGATGCAAAGACTCCCACTTTCTATAATCTGTACTGCTGCAAGTAAAAACTACATGTATCTAAGAACTTTTACAATCTACGTTTACTTTTCTTTTCTAAATAACAAAATTAATAATAACTTTTGATAACCAACTGAGATGGAACCTTTATCCAACAAAATAGAAAGTAGGCAACAAAATTCCCAGGATCTTTCAACAAGATACAGAACGTAACCTTAAAATCTTAAGGAGTGAAATGCAAGGACAGTAAATTCTTATTAAAACATAATGCAATAACACTACTTTTTTTTAGAAAATTAGGAAAACCACCGTAACAACCAAGTTCTATAAGAAAACACTTCAAGAGCTCAATTGTAGGGGAGAAAAAACCGAACTATCACTTGTCATGTTCTAATTGGCTCTTAGTTGTGGTGCCCTTCTTTCATTGCAAAGCAAGAAGGATGTTTTTCTAAAATATTAGGTTTCAGGTGGTGTTCTCTAAACTGTAATCTTATCAAGAGCTTTTATGTGAAATTCCCTTTTGCAAAAGAAAGATATTATACCCAGAGGCCTATCCCCACCTAAACCCACCCCATCCCATGTCACCTTCGCTAATGCCTAAGGGCCTCGTTAGGTAAGTAGGATTGGATTGGAATCTATAACTGTCCAATTTCAAGGCAAATTGAAGGTAGAAGTGAATATTTTTCATTTGGAGGGGATTAGAAAAGGATAAGATGTGAAGAAAACTCATCCCTTCTAATCCTACCATTTTGGAGAGGATTGGAATGGATAAGTTGCCTTTATGAGTAATCCATCTACTATCCTCTAATTGGTCATCATTTTTTTCAATTATCCACTCGACATGCCTCAAGCTTAGGGAGTTGTCCATTCCAATTCCAATCCAATCCTACATACCAAACGAGCCCAAAGATTATTCATCATAAGAGTACAATCAGGCACAAGTACATGTGGCAGCACAAGTGCTCTAGCTTGAAAACGGCATACTATCTAGAACAAAATAACATTGAAGTTTGGATGTTTTGTTCAGCCAATTGAGAAATCACACCAAACCTCTTGATGTCCGCTAATGCTATTGTGGCCAAAGGAAATTGGAATTTTATGCAACAAACTGTGAGAGGTTAAAATTAAAAAATGAATATTGGAGGATAAAATGGGTTAGGGTTTCTAAATATAGATTTTCCATTTGATGCATGCACTCCATACAAAGATCACACCCCTTGAGTATAAGTGCTCGAGCATACTAGCAAACATGTGAACAAAGGAAAGTTGGCATTTCATGCAAAAACTAATTCATTAGGTGATGCAGCTAAGTCTGAATAACAAAATCAGGGAGGTCTAAATTTAGAGAGACGGTTAGTTTAATATAAATATGCCATTGATTTCGGTGCAGTACACAAAGATCATAGTCTCGAGTATCAACATTGGGGCATGCCGACAAACACGAGTTGGCCCCATTTAATTTATGTGAGGACATTGTTTATTTGTCAGGGCTACTGAACATTAAGATCCAACAGGAATGACAGAGGAAATTCAAGGGCAAGCAAACCCTATTGGATTGGTTTTGGTTCAGGCTTAATAGTTGAAGATTGATATAGGAGACTAAAGATCAGGATATGCAATTGTAATCTTGTTTCTGAACTTTCTTTTTTGGAAATAAAAACTGACGTAAGACTATGCCATTCAAAGACAGTAGAAACAACAAGTATCGGAAGTTGGAACCACATGTCCATGTTGGCTTAGCAATTAAAGCACTGCATTCACTGATTCATGGAAGGCAATATAATTAATGGCACTTCTTTATATTCGCAATGAACATTAGAAACCACGACATGGATGCACTGCAATCTACAGTATACCAATTTCCAAACTTTCAATATCCAAAACTCACGCAGTCCACCCTCGAGAACAAAGGGTGACACAAAGCGTGGAGCATACATGCCAAAGCTATCTACTTGCTCATAATCTACAAGTTCCTTGGCATATCGGGCAGCTTCATTACAAGTTTAAAAGTTCAAACTTTTTTACTGTTTCAGAAACAACGGTTCATCCACTGTATATCAAAAATATATCTTTCCTTTTAAATCCATCTTAATTGTTTTGATTCTATTGCGAAACCAAAAATACGTAACCAATGGTTACAAATTTTACTAAACCAGGATACAAAGTGACTCGAGGACGTTACACAAATTGCCTACTACAGTCTACAAATATGTTATTTTGCTGATTTCCCGACGACTCGAAATCAGCTCACATAAATTAAGCACCACTGCAGAACCTAAATTCTTATATTATTATCTCCTCCGTAGTTTCTACAATGTCTAACAAGTTAATCCAAACTAAAGCACACTGCTTTCGATTTCTGGCCAAAGATAAAAATACCCCTGATTTCCCAATCCATATTATTAACATAATTAATCAAATTCAAATAACAAATTCGAAATATATGCAGAAAATTGGCATCACCAAAATCACAAAATTCCAATTTTACAGAAATGAACAAGAGAAATTGGTTCCGCACAAACACGACGCAGTTTTGAGATTGGAAAAGGTACGAATTCGATACCTTGCGCTTGATCTCGTGGATAGGGTTACCCGAATCTTCGACGTCGGGCATGTACATGGATGGAACCCGACCCGGATCCCTGAAGACGGAGACGAAGTAATTGAATACGCACATGACGGCCACGCCGGTGAAAACAACGGCGTTTATCAAACCTGGCGACGACATGAGACCGAACCAGCGGTCTATGAAAATGAAGACTGTGGAGAAGTAAATGTATGCGATTGCCAAAACGACGACGGTCACGGGTAGAGAGAAGCCGAGGCTTCGCGTCATTGTTTCTGGAACGTTCTCCGGGGGTGGCGGACGGGGTGGCGGAGGCACCGGCGTCAAAACGACGGCGTCTCCCGGGGCGAAGGGGTGTGTCGTTTCAGCTGGCAGGATGCGAGGATTTGGATGTTGGTGACTCGGCGACCGGGTTTTGCAAATCTGAAGATAGTGCCGGTCGTTTCTGATTTTACGGTATTACCCTTCATATTGTACCTTTCTTACAAATGAGACCTTGTTTAATACGGAATTGAATCATAGGATCAATTGTTTTTCTTTTTTAGGTAAATAAATATTTTGTTAAACAAACAAACAAACACCAAGGGACCACACGGACGAGCCATTACCAAACCCAAAGGGGGATGGTTAAGCAACAAACTGAAAATTACAACACTAACAATGTTACTTATACAGAAATTTACTGATTTATTCTTGTTAAAACACATGCATTTATTTAAGAGTACAATACCATGTCCATAAAAATATCAATTATATCTTCACCTATAATAAAATATGTGAATTAGTAATAACAAGCAGCAGTACGACCATTTGACCCAAAAAATCTCACAATAATTGATCAGTCTCGCATAATACTCATGTATTTGCACCAAAATATTAGTACCCAATGAACAAAATAAAAAAATTGCATGAATCAAATAAATGTAGATGAGTGCTTCCACTAGTCACCCGCATGCACGTGAATAATTTTAGACCGTAAATACATGTGAATCTCATACTATAAGGCTCATATGTATCAACAATCAGAAGTCAATTAATCTAAGTTCCTACCATTATTCAATAGATATCGAACCAATATTTCAATATTTAACTAATGTGTTGGAGATGCATGAATGAAGTAGAAACTTGAGCTGAAACCAGTACATAATTGAGACAGATTGCTTAAAAAAGAAATATTGACATTCTATTACATTTGAATATTACAACTTTTGAAAGGCATTACAAATCAAAACCCAACCCAAATCTTTCACAGGGAAGGAAAAAGGAAACTACTACGTGCTAAAGCATAACCTCAAAGCCTGAAAACCCTTTTCCACTACGATCCCTTTTCTGGGGAGCAACTGGACAAAAAGAATGAAATGAAAACACAAGAAATCTATGAGCAAAACGTGAAATTAACACTTGGGAAGATCGGACGGTGGAGGAGGCAGCTTTTGGTTGCGTCTCTTTCCATCCAAGACCACCCAAGCCATCTTCAACCCCCAGCTGGTGTGCACTTCTAGGTGGCAATGCATGAACCAAACACCTATTTGCATCACCATATACAAAAAAAGAGACAAATCAGATTGCATAACCCTAATTCCATGCCAAATTTCTTCCCAAGTTAAAGATATTTGATATTTGTTGGAACAAATTATCAATCATAGGAGGATTAATCAGATTGCATAACCTTAATGTGACGGCTAATCATTTTGCTACGTTAGCACATTATTTAAACCTTTATGAACTCAAGTGACCAACCTAATAACCTTGTCAACAAAAAAAAAAAAAAAAAAACAAAAATCATAAGATAAGTAGGTTATGATGATACTGTGTCAATTTTATAGTGATGATAATTTATTCTATTTGCTCGGGATTTATAGTCTAACAGCATAACATGTTAGTTAATTGATAAAAAATGATTACCCGGATTATCGGCGAGGAACCGAATGGCAACCCAGCCACCAGCGGGGACACCGATGGTGTTCCTCTCTGCAGGATCAACCAGGTTGTATTTTTTAGGGTCATTTTTTGGATCAAAGTTTCCAGAGCCCAATCCCAGCACAAAGAAATTAAACCCATGTAGGTGAAGCGGGTGGCTCTCAGCCCCAATAATGCTAGTGTCCTGCAAAACCAACTCCACACTAGTGTTGAAAGGCAGCACCACCACCTTCGTCCCACTGCTCACGGCAATGTTGTTGGGTGGACTCCCTGTGTAGTTGAATTTGACTGCTGGGTTTGCTGGGAAATCTGTGGTGTACACACCCTTTGGTTGGTTGAAGAAATGAGCTTGCAGAAGAGCTGTATTGGGTTGGACAAATGTCACATTGTTAATGGCTGCTGCTAACCTAGTATTATTTGGGCCTTGGCATGTTTGTTTTTTTGAGCATGGGAGTATTCCCAACCCAACAGTGAAGAAGAAGCGCTTTTCCACAGTTTTTGGGACATTTGCTGCTGGGAATTTGGGACTAGCCAAGCTGAGAATTTTCTTGTTGTATTTCATGGAAAATAATGTGTCATTGAGCTTTGGAAGCACTGGTGTGAAAAGCTGCTTTTTATTGTTCTTGCTGTTGCTTGAGGAAGAAGAAATTTCATATTCCAGTAATCCTGTGGTTGTGGAGTTGTCGAAAGCAGCTGGGCCGGACACATATGGGCGAGCTGCCATGACAAATTTTGCATTTGGGGACTTAGGTTTTGTCAGCAGAAGCACATTTGTGGTCTGTCCTGGTGTGATCAGAACAGTTTGGGTTTTGAATGGCTTCACATAAACTGCATCTGCTTCGACTACAGTTAGGGTATGGTTGGCAATGCTGAAAAAAAGCTCGTTGTTGAGTGCAGCATTGATCAACCGCAGCAGATACGTCCTCCCCGGCTTCACCTTGAGCTTGTATGTATCTGCTTCAAATATATGGTACATTGTATACTGTATAATCCACAAGATTAATGCTCTATTTATGCATAAGGAATTGTTGATTACTTACCTTTGGTTGAGCAGTTGTACAGCGGGCCTGGAAGACCATTGATGGTATAGGCATCAGAGACATTTGGTCCCAAACCTATTTGTAAGGCTTGGTTGATTACTTTTTCTGTGTCTGCTTTCCACCATTCACCTGCATTTCAATACAAATTTCTTGGTTCGGAAATATTTTGTGTAGGACATTGAAGAGTACGTAGTGTGCATTGATACTGTGGAAAATGTATTGATAACATGTCGATACCTTTCATTGGCAACAATGTTATCGACACATTTTCGCTGGCGTAATGACAATTTATAATTAATTGATAAATTATATAATGTTCATTAATTACCAAAAATGATGGGAACTTCTTGGAAGGGTTGGGGGAAAGGGTAAGGCACATGTCTTTTAGGGAGGATGACTATAGGTCCATAGACAGTTGCCCTAAGCCAGGAGATGTGGGCATGCCAAAACAATGTGCCTCTTTGGCCTGTAATAGTGAAGTTGTAGACATAACTTTGCCCTGTCTGAATTGGGCACTGTGTGATATATGCAGGTCCATCTGCCCATCCACTCCTTAATTGCCTGATCCCATGCCTGCAAATTTCTCCAAATTTAAAGCATTATTATTTGAATTTTGAAAAATATTATGTGAAACTACCAAAGGTAACAAGTTCACAAGACAAGAATTTCGTACCAATGGAGTGTGACATTGTGCTGAACTTTATTCACCACCTTGATCACAAGCCTGTCACCTTCCCTTGCGATGATCCGAGGCCCCGGAAACTGCCCGTTGACAGTCACAATGCTCTTGGTTTGACAAAGCCTTGTGACACTTTGTGACTTGATCTGTGCAATGTAATAAACAGAGAAATGATTAAGTAATGGGTATTATTAAATATTATATAAATAGAACCGGTTTCAAACTTTTTAACAAACAATAAAACTAAGACACTAAACTTGAAATAAATGTATATAACCCACGGTTTAGTGGCACTTTATTGTTTGTTCATAAGTATCCATACGGTTCAATTGGAAAATGAAATGCAATACATACATTAAAGTTGTAATGCCTGGTAACCCTAGCATGCTTTGCAAGTGCAGGCTCAGAAAACACACATATAAATGCACAAACTGCAAAGAAGATTGCCATTGAACTTGAACCCATCTCTCTGATCTCAATGATCACTCAATCTGCTGAAATTTTCAATTGCTGATGACTTTGAGTTGTAAGGATGCAAGAAAGATTAGGATAATGAGGCATTTTATAAGGACTTTTTTTAATCAATTAGGTAATAAAAAAAAAATCAGTGAGATTTCATTGCAGATACCTTCAGCAACAAATTACATGTTTAAAATCAGACCAGACTACGAGTAGAGCTGCTGGTCAAGTTTTACTTTAGAGTGCTGGTCAAGCCAGATAATTATGTTTATTAATTAATTAATTGTCTCCCTAACGGTCTCAATTGGTGTTACTGAAATGCCCCTTGCAGTTTACATTATAGTATTCGTTTATCAGCACTTTACATGGGTATTTAAGTCAAGTTAAAATTTGACTGTCGTTTTTGGTAGAATATAAAATAATGGATGGATTTGAGAAAATGGGGCGCAAATGGCATATTTGCTTGGTAGATTTCAACCTCCTACCGTTGATGCTTACCGATCAAGGCAAGAGTAGAGAAGGAAGGTGTTAACCAAAACCATCTTGTTGGCTGTCGTTTGTTATATACTTATCATAATGTACAATCCTAACAGCTTTGATGTTAATGGACTTTGTTATGCTCTTTACCCTTTCAAGTTTCAATGGCTCATTTTAGAAAATCCACATCTGATTGGCCACCAAGCCGACATTTCAAATTAATAGTCAGAAGGAGATTGAAGATGAGTTTGTTATGAGTATTTACCCGTTGCACCCGAAGTCTCGAGTTGAGTTTATCCCTTCCCAATTATCGCTTGTATAAGAAAAATAATGAAAGTTTACAACTCATTCATATGGTTATTATGATTGAACGAGTGTGGTTAGCAACTTGGCATAAACGGGTGATGGGATGAGTTTGACCAACACCTGATGGGATGACTGTGATTCGTGTGCGCTCGATGTTTGTAAGAAATTTCAAGCAAGATGAGGGTAATTTTTCCCTTTCTATTAGGGTTGGAATTCAAGCTGGTTGGATGATCAATTCAATCCTAACTTCTAATTTATCCTTTAGATTTAAATTTAGGGTTTGGTATCATTAATTTTGGAAAAGAATATAAATCCAGCCCAACCCAAGGTGCAAGAGTAGAGCCAAGAAGTTATACATTAGTGGACTATAATTTTTGGTTTTTTTATTTCATCTATCATGCGAGTGAGGTGGGATAATTTTCACCAGATGGATAACCTTCATAAGACTTAGGATAAGAAAAATCAATTACTTAAGTTTTGTAAGGGGCACTGTAGCCCACTATAACCTAAGGACTTACATGTAATGGGTTCAAATGCCATGTGGCATTTTCATTCAACCACTACAATGCCTCGAGGCACAGCCAGTACAAGAGAAGTCAAGCAATAAAGCTTGCCTAACAGGGGCAAGACAAGAATGAAATCAAACATAACCAGAATCAATAGAATGCCCATAGTTGACAGGACCATCAACAATGAAGTTTGCCTCTCCAAATGTGGCTAAATCGGGTGTTAAAAAAAGGTAAATTGTGGTTTGATCCCCGAAACTATCACCTCAGTTCAAATTGACCTTCTAAACTATTTTTTTTTTGGTAAATTAACCCTTTGAACTATTTAAAACTATTCAATTAACCCCTTGATGTTAGATTGCGGAATCAATTCCATCAATTTCAAGGGAAAATTAGTCATTGCATCATTAATTATTATTTGTCAGCTATAACCACTAATAAAATTTTGAACATGGGCATAAAATAATTCAAAATTATATATAGCATAATGAGAAAACATAAAAAACCAAGCGTTTACATAACGGACCATGTCACATTGTCATTACACATTATTTTGTTTTCACATGTTATGATTACATTGTTGGTTATAGTTGACAAGTAAGAATTGATGAAGGAAAGACTAATTTTCCTTTGAATTTGACGAAATAGTTGATGAAATCTACTAACAAGGGGTCAATTGGTTTATTTCAAATAGTTCAGGGGGTCAATTTCAACTGGAGCAATTATTCAAAGGGTTAAATGACAATTTACCCGCTAAAAAATTGGGAAGCTAAGAGGTGAATGTCTCAAAGAATAGTCTTGAGGAAGCCAAGAGATGATGAAGAAAGTTGAGATTCCACCATAAAACAATTGGTAATATATGGAGTAGCCCAACTACTTATAAGTACAGACATATGCCCTTCTTTACCCCAATAGGTGATGTTTGAATTCAAACGATATGACACATCTTAGTGGCTTCTAAATCATGGGCAAAGCTACATGGGGACAAGGAAGGGCTGACACGCCCCGATCCCGATATCTCTCAATGACTCGGATGGGCATGTGCTAGCCGACACCTTCGTTACCCTCGGGTGTTGGCCAACACGTGCCCATCCGGGTAATTGAGGGATATTGGGATCGGGTCGTGTCAAGAGCGGCCGCCCCTTTGGTTGTCGAAAATTGCCATTGAGAGTAAGGATTTCACCCCTATGGTCCTCTGAATTGCTGCTAAAATCTGATGTCCTACTTTGTTGTTTATGTGTTTTATGCTTAGGTAATTCTTTTGTGTTTTATTTTTTCTAAAATAGCCAGGTCAAAATGGGGTCGTTTGAGTTCTGGGATAAAAAAAACATAGAACGACATCGTTACGGAGGGCTACGGTAAGGTTGTCATTATTCAATAGTATGTTAAGTTGTTTGATAATATGGAGGAATTGGGTGTGAAGAGAAGTTTCAAATCCTATGACGCTCTATTTAAGGCCATATGCGCCATAGTTGGTATATAACGGCCAAGAGGTATTTTAATGCAATGTTGAGTGAGGGAATAGAGCCCAGTAGGCATACTCATAAATTATACGAGTCACTAGGTAATGCCTGCAAGGAGCTATTGTAGAAAGAATCGAGGGGAAGATACCTTGTATCTCTTCCATAAATGATGTTTGAGTCAAGAGGCAATGATAAAAAGCTAGATAATTTCACCATTCTCATTGCTCTGAAGGCATGTGCGAGGTTAAGGCACTCACATATGAAAAAATAATACATGGGTTTGTGAAGAAACATGACAATGTTGCTTTGAATATGTTTGTGGGTTATGCATTGATTGAATTGTATTCCAAATGTGGAGAAATGGGCGAGGTTGTGAAAGTTTTTGACGAGTTTTCACAACTGAATGTGTTTTTATGGAGTGCGATAAAAAGAAGGTGGAAGCTTCTACCCTTTTATATTTCGCCCTCCCCTCTGACAATTCATGGCTCCGCCATGTTCGAAATGATGATAAAAAATTAAGCAACTATCTTAAACAAAGGAAACTAGTATGCTTGCCAGAGAAAAAATTATTTATCACATTTTGTATTTCTCTTTGTGACCAGCAACACAATCGTACTGATTGCTTGCAGGAGAAGAAAAATTTGCCTATAACAGTTATATACACTCACTTTGTGACAAGCGAGACAAAACTAAACATGTTTTATGAGATATTTTCTCCGATTACAGCCTTGCAAGCTTCACCATTATCTTAAAGTAACATTGACTTAAATACGTAACTAAGTTATAAAAGAGATATATAAAATTTAGGCGCTCGTGTGTTGAAACTAAATTGCGAAATCCAATAGACAACCAGTGTAAATTGTGAATAATATATACATAACGTTCAGGGCGGTTGCAAATGTTATGCTGAATTGTTCGAGGGCAGGAACAGGACTCCTGTTGTTTCTTGCATGATTAGTCTCCAATTCTCCAAATTAATTGCTCCTGCGTCCTGTATGGCTCGTGAATCAGAAAATTGAAATCAGGAATAGGAATCCCATTATTGAGCAGGTAAGGGACCAAGTTAATTTCATGCGTAGAATAAAGCTATTTGCACGGGAAGATTGGGAAAAAAAAAATATCTACAATTAGAATGTCAGTATTTAAGCTTTGTTTGAGATACCGTCATAACTGAGAACGTCTGGGTTATAATAAAATTTCTCTCTTATTTTAACTATTTATAATGAGTCTTAATGAAGTACAACAGTTTGTATTACATTGTCGAACAAACCAATAATGGAATGACACGTAATCGTTCTCTCAACTAGCTATCGTGTAGTGAAGCCTTTCAGTATTAGACTTTTAACTTGGGAAGAAATATTTCTTTAAATTGCTTCCTTCTATTTCACTCCACAATTTGCTCAGCTATTCTTGAAATTGCAGAATAAGTTCCAATAATAGAGCACACCACCCCCACACTGATAATCATAATGCAAGTTGCAATCTGAAAATTAGAACAAGAAAACATTTGTGAAAACCCTTTTATTACAGAAGACTTCCAGTAATTAAATTGC
This sequence comes from Pyrus communis, assembly GCF_963583255.1. Lineage (NCBI taxonomy): Eukaryota > Viridiplantae > Streptophyta > Magnoliopsida > Rosales > Rosaceae > Pyrus > Pyrus communis. The sequence goes on along the minus strand of NC_084811.1, from coordinate 8,178,007 downwards.
AACTAATTACAATGATGGCTTGCTTCTTAATTACCTGCAACTTAGTTAATCTACCTCTGTGTAGCTTGAGATAACACATGCATGGGAAGACAACAGCCTGCAAAGGAACAAAAGAAAAAGTAAATTAATTTAACTCGTCGATAAACTGCATGCAATACTCTAGGGTTATGACTTATGCGCATATATAAGAAAGAAGATACTCACCACTAGCATTGCTACAAAGGATCCAATCAATGCCATCACAGAGCCTGCATTCCAATTCACAAAATGAATTTATATTAAGGGTAGTGCTTTTCACACACCTTTTTACACACCCTTATTAATTTTTATTCATTGATTTTCGTCGATCATCCCATCCGACCGCCAGAAATTGAGAGAGGTGTGTGAGTGGTAAAAATGGATATATGGATAGAACCACCCTATTTTAAAAGGAAATGCTATTATACAGTCTGATATGCTATGTCACTCGATTATCAATTAAAACTCAACAAGATTAACTTTGTTAGTAGTTGATATTCACAGTCCAACAACTTACCAAAGTATGGAAAATTCATTGCCACAACCAAAGTTGATAGAACTAGAAGTGTTCGAACGAAGATCGAAACTAAGTGAGATCCCATCCAAGCGTCGGGAAAGAGTTCCTCCAAACTCAAGGCCACTGGTGTCATCGTCAAGGCATACTTTGTCATTGGGATCACAACCTGTATAATCGAGAAAAAAAATGACATGGTGAAAATGTATTTCGAAACTAGGGCATAATTCGATAATTGGGATTCATATATGAAAAGGAACCAAGTTTCTTGAACCATACTGTTGTCCACACTGAAATTTTAGAAGCAACAAATTGTTTGGGCATGTTTAGAGTGAACTGAGAGTGGGTTGAGTCTCCAAACATCATAAAGCCACATACTGCTACGCCAGTGTATATGAAGAAGCAAAAAGTAATACTGCAGCACGAGATAAATATAAATTACTATGTCACACATTTTTGAAACCTTGAAAAATAAAATGTCAAGTCTTAAAAATAACGCCAATGGTGGTCACCTGGTTATTAGAACTGCCGAAAATTGCGATGGTTCCCTCATCGATGTGTAGATATTAGGGAAAACCGAATGGCCAGCGAAGCCGAAACCATATATTCCAATTGTGACAGAGATATCTGCAAGGTTTAGGGCTGATCCTTTGTGATGAAATCCAACTTGGTTCACCACACCCACCCACAGCAAGCAAAGGGCAACCAAGATTGAAGCAACTACTCCTCCAACTGAAAACATTGGTTCAATTGTACATTTTTTCTAGGGTTTAATTAGACGTCCAAAAACATAAAGAAAATTACAAGATAAGTTTACAAGAAATTATCAGATAAGTGATGAGAACATGAAACCTGAGAGGTAAGAGAGCAAACTAAGGTTTTGAAGCCATACTGTTGGAAGAATTACAAGGGTTGATGTGATGGCAAAGATTTGGTGGCAATCCAGATGGATACCAGCAAATGTCATATGTGTGTTTGGGAATGCTGATGCCAAGTTATCACTCATCATAGTCAAAAACTCTACACAAGCAGCCTACTAGAACACAAATAATCACCCTTTAATGCATAATATTGTAAGAAGGAATAATATATCTCATCTTTTAATAAAATGGAGAACAGTTCAAAAGCCACAGAGGTGCACTTACATATAGTTCTAGATACAATATTATCTGCATGACCAGAACCCTAGTGTTAGTTTTGCTTCAATGTTCAAACTTCAAACATAGAAAAGAAGGCTTGGTTGTAATTCACAATCTGACAAAATAAGCATTCATTGCAAAGTTGGACTTACAGATAGGAAAAAGCGGCCAGCTGACCCGAACGCTGCCTGGCCAATATCCGGGTAGGTTCGGAGTCCCGGACAGCTTTCTAAGCACCTCTTCAATAAAATTCCAGTATAGCAACAGATGACACCAAAAAATGCAAGCAGTATAAGGCTCAACCACCCTCCTTCCCTAATAGCATATGGGGTTGTAAGGAGCCCTATCCCACAAAGCACATTGATTCCTGCATAAATGACAAATAAGAAAAGTTCATTTTTCTTTTTAATACAAGCGGTAGTGTAGAGTGGGGTTGAACACAGGATATTGGTATAAATACTCCTAACCAACTGGGCTAGAATGCAGTTGCGAAATATGGAATTTCTCATCTAAATTAGCATGAAGTTTGATAGTTATTACCATTGATTACAGCCTGAGAAAAAGAACAGCATCGCTCTTGCGGTGGTGGCAACTCATTCAGGGAGGAGCATTTTGAGACGTAGGAAGAGTAAAGTTTGGCAGCTTGGGAAGGTGAGGGAGGAATTTCTTTGTCTAACCAATTTTGAGAGATTAGTAATCTAGTAGAACTGGAATCAGAATCAGATGATATTGAGTGCCTCTTGTCAAGGATAGAGAAATTAGATGTAATACTAGAAGCTCGTAAAAACACGAAGGAAGGTGGTGTCACACTTGTGTACATATCGATCGATTGCCTGCGCAGATGCAATAACGAATTGTTATCAAGAGTTTACATGTGAAAAGCCCTAAGAAAAATTGTTGGTACCTTCATTTGTTTGTAGTTTTTCTTTTGTAACTTTTATTTGACGATACAACAAATTTTCATTAACGAGTGAGATCAATCCATGCTATGACGTTTTCCATTAAACTATCTATTATTAGGCTCTATTTTATTTGTTAAATTAAAAGGAATTGAACGTAAATTCAATCGTAATCCTAACTCATTGTCTCATCTTTTCTCACTAGCTACTAGAGTAAATTCCAAAGACTTTTTATTTGTCATCTTACGGTCATGACCTTGAATCCAAAATTCCTATTTATTTTGCAAGTGCGCCTTGTAACACAAGTCGTTAAAATGTTTCAAATTCCCCTCTCTAATATCCCTGGTAAAAAAAAAAAAAAAATCCTAATAGTTTTGTTCCCGTCAATAATTAATTCTATCCTTAAACATTTCTTAATTCTAAAATTTAGTCACAAACTAACCAAATATAGTAAAATACTGGTCATGAATCAATAATTATTTTCTTATTTAATCAAGAAGAAGCGATCCATACCTAGAACTCATCTGATATTAAAAAATACACTAAACAAAAAGCTTGTTGATAAATTAATTCACATCTGAATTCGTGATATAATTTTACAATTTCACAGCATAAAAATCTTCTAAAATGTTATTAATCATGTTATAATCTGTGAAGGAATTACCTGTAGCTTTGAGGCCATGCATTAGTATTAATGTCAATGGAGTTCTGTGATAAGTTTGGTGTGGGAACTCTGATGATATCGGATTCGGAGTCGGTTTCATACTGCTCACACCCCCGGTGTGCCTGGTTTTCTTCATCCTCGGTGTGAAAGTGATCGTCCCCGCGATCGGGACCGAGATCCTCGTCCATCTTCGTCCCACTCATCATGATATATCAAGCACTCTTTTGTCCGTGATTACCCTTAATCAAGCACAATTAAAATTTTAATTAAGACACAATGTTTACGAGCATCTTGGTCTTATCGTCACGGACTAAGAAAATTAGAAAACCTAATCAGGATTAGAGCAGAATAAAAGAAAGGAAGAAGAAGAAGATTAGCACTTAACTGGTTGTGTCAGATGGGGAATTTGGTTTCACCATCTACGTATGAGTCCTACGTTTTAGGAGATGACAGCGTGCATGTTGCTGTATGTGTGTGTGTGGCTATTAGACTCTTTCGTGAATCAAGACGTACGCGAGTCGGTCGATTATTTCGCTCTCGTTCTTTCAGCTGGACTCTCGTTCCGAACTTCAGGCTGTGTTTTGGTAATGAAAGATTTTGGATGCGGTCTCTAGTTATGAATATTCTTTGATTAAAATCTTGTTGTTTTTCAATTTTTTATAATTAATGTGATAATTTATTTCTATGTATGTTACTAATTTTTTAAATTAAAAATTAAAATTTATAGTTGTTTATATTAATGATATTTTAAATAAAAAACCATAATTTGTGGGATTAAAAAAATTAAAATATAAATATACTATTGTGTGTGTGTAAACATGGATACATTCATCAAAATTAACCAAAAAAATTATTGTATCAAAACATGGGTTCATTCTTCAAAATCAAAAAAAAAAAAAAAAAAAAAAAAAACGTATTAGCCTTAATAACATTAGTAAATTTGTCTAATTAAACTTATCATGGATACATTCTCAATTCAAAGAAAAAAGAATGTACCCATATAAGTTTAAAAATGGATTAGAAAAAAAAAATTGAATAGATTTTATATAAAAAAATATATATTGGTACATTTTACATATAACAAATTGGTATATTTAAGAACGAGTAAATTTTAAGATTAAAATTTGAAAAAAATTACATGAATGGGTAAATATAAGATTAAAAAATTGAAAAAAGCTAATGGGTACAAACTTATTTTAATTTTATTTATTTATTTTGGAAATGTTTTGAATTGAAAATTAGTTAGGAGTTTAATAAAGGTGTGAGTATTAAAATTCTAAACCAATTATTAATTTTTATTTTAAAAAATTATGTAACTGACATGTATATTCATTATTACATTAATGCTAGGAACTTAGATCAAAATTTGAAAACTAATAAGGTTTCAATCAATGAACATTAGTAACTAGGAGCCGGATACTAATTTTTCCTTTAGTAATACTAATCAAATTTGGTTTGTCATATACTCCATATTCGTGTAACGAATTTATTGTTAATACACAAATTTATTGCTAATATTTTTGCACGAAATTACAGTATTGTCTATGATTTTATGTGAGACCCGTCTGTAATTTTCCATGTAATTTGCACCCCGAGTGTGTAAAATGATGTTTATGTCCTTTTTGGCAAAAGTGAAACTTGACGTGGATGTAGTTATTTGGCTTTTAAATTATTTTTCTCATTATCGTAATTAAATAGCACTCTTTGTTACGAATGCGTGAGCGCGAGTTAGATCTGAATCGGAGTTGTAACGAAAAAGTTACGTTTAGTTAAAGTGCATTAATAACGGGTAGATTTGAACACGCTTGTGCTAATTATTAAGTGTTGGAAACACTATTTTAGATAGGGTGAGTTAGATTTTACAGATTTTATGTACATTTTATATTGTAAAAATTTTATCCCTCCCCTCTTTAAAGATCTATCCCGTGACTTGCTCTACCTTACCCACCAATCAACTTTATTCCCATATTTTCTCCCCCAATTAGACACACACACACTCTCTCTTTTCTTCTTCTTCTTCTTCTTCTCTCCCTCACCCGTCACTATCTTCTCTGCAACAACCTTACACCACAAAAAAACTTCACAGATCGAACCTTAAACCACCACCATTAAACTCCTCTCATCCCCACGAGTCCATTCATACAAACCGCTCTTAAAATGGACGAGTTTTGCGCTTCTAACTCGGAGCAACTCAGAGCTCCGACTCAGGTGGAGGTTCCCTGTCAATTTCTAGCTTGTGTTACAAGGTTTTGGGAGATTTGGAGGCCACTACACAACTCCCCGTGACCACTAACCTAAGTTGGGAGATTTACAAGGTCATGGCATGTTCACATACATTATACATGCTCATCATACATGCTTGCACCGATTTAGTACTCGCCCGGGCTAGGGCCAGTGTCATATCCCAGCCCGGGGCGGATCACTTCCAGGGCCCGCTCCACCACCGTAGCACGATATTGTCTGTTTTGGGCTTACCATTCCCTCACAGTTTTGTTTTTGGGAACTCACAAGCAATTTCCCAGTGGGTCACCCATCATAGGATTGCTCTAGCCCCCTTCTCGCTTAACTTCGGAGTTCCTACGGAACCAAAAGCCAGCTGTGAGCTCCCAAAAGGCCTTGTGCTAGGTAGGGATGAGAATATACATATAAGGATCACTTCCCTGGGCGATGTGGGATGCCACAGCCAGGCTTCACGTGTATGTTCACATCGCACCGCACGTTCACCTTAGATTCATTGTAGGTGCCAATCTTGTCGTACAGGTTGCAATAGGCAACTCTGACTCGTATGTGATGCGCCTAGAGCTAGTCTTCATGTGATTGTAATACTAGAGCATATATTATGATTACACCCAGTCATGTTCATGGTGGAACTTATCTGCATGAGATCATGTATTAGCATAGGTTGATGAGCACCCGATTTTATTATGCTACTGTTGAGATATTGTGATTTGGCGTATTGCTGGATTTATTGTCGATTTACATTTGATTTCATACTTATACATAATATGATTTTCTCGAAACTATACAAGTTTTATGGCGAGGGGTTAGTCTGTTCAAAAAATAATAAATGTGTTTTATAAACCTTTGTTTTTGCCCACTCACCCTTTTGTTTTTCGTCCCTCCATGTCCTAGTTAGATGATTACTTCGTGGCGTATAAGGAATATCCGGCGATTCTGACATACCCCTAAATAAATGTAGGAGCTCTTCCTGTTGTGTAATAAGCACTTTAACTAGTTTCGACTACACACTTTTATGTCATCTATGCTCTGAACACTTGTGTTTTATAGGTTCTTCACACTACTGCGCACTCGCTACTTTAGATTAAATAAATGTTAGCTTTGGTTTTAAATTCATCCATATTTTTATGCTTCACTTTCCTTTTTGGTTACATCACCTTCGGATGACAGCCAGCATGCCTCGACTTCAGTCGGGGTGTGTCATTTTATTTGTTAATATTTATTATTGAATTTTAAATAAAGGACCAAATCGTCGTTTCACTTCCATGATTTTATTTTTTAATGTTTTTATTGAATTGTAAATAAAGGATCGGGTCGTTTTTCACTCTCTTTTTATTCACAAAGAGCATTTTGCTTTGTCCCCCTATCAGATATGCATTTAAGATGGGAAGTGTTATTGGCACTCAAAAAATCTTATTTTACACTCCTCATAAGTGTAATTTTCTTTCCTAATATAGAAAGTTTGGAGAGTAGAATAAATTTTTTGGAGTGCTAACAACAATTCCCTTTAAGATTCATATCCATATTTATTCCTGAACAAAATTAAGGATTGAAAAGTCGGGAGAAAATAAGAGAATGAATTTGGGGTGGGTGGGGTGGACGGAAGAGAGAGAAGATGGAGGGGGATGACAAAGTTAGAAAGGGGTGAGTGACTAAGAGACAAAATGGGGATGTTTGATGCATTTCTCATTTTAAGTTTTTTTTTTTTTTTTTTCCTCTTCGTTTTGTTCTTTGACTACAAAGAATATGTAAGAGGATTAATTTGTAACAGAGCCTTTGAAGTCTTTTTACATAAGGTTAAATTGGATATTAAAATTTGTTAAATAAAAAATGTGTTAATAAAATTTTCATTAAAAAGTGGATTGGGAAACAAGACTATGGGGTGGGTATATCAACACTTTGCTTATAGGTGGTATAGATTATAGATTATTGATAACATGTCAGTATGTGATATCAACACCATCTTAAGAACATAACAACAATTTGTTCTCTAATAAAAATGTGAAGGATGCAATCCCCTTTCTTGTACGATATTGTCATTAAGTGATAACATGTTGATACATTTTGTTGGCTATGATGATATATCAACACAATATCGAGAACACATCAACAATCCATTTTATAAGCGGACTATATATCTAACAGCCAACGTATATGGCATGTTGATAATTAACGAAAAGTTTTATGCTACAATGTTGAAGAGAAATCTTGTTTATAAGCTTTGACAGCAGGTGAGATTCAAGTTACAAAACAGAGAAGGTTGTGACGGAAGGGGCATAGAGAAATCTATCTTTTGTCGACTTGGTTGAGCTTGCCAAGGCCATTGCAACGAACACAGACGATCTGAGCCTCGTCCTTCCTCGCTGCATTTGCTCTCAAAGTTGCCCCTCCCTTCCGAACGAAACCTGCCCCATCGCATTCGGGACACCTAAAAAATCAACACGGCAAGCACAATTCAAGCTTCCATATTTAGGGTTTTGAATAACCATAAAAATAGAATCATGCTTAGCAAACAAGGAAACCAATGAAATGCAAGAGTGTTCATAAGTAATTACAGGTCCTTCCTGGAGAAGAGGATTGGAAATGCAGTGCCAAGCAAAGCAACAGCAGCAGCACCGGCAATCAGGTAGGGCGTTCCATCAGCTGATACATCTCCAATGGCAGCAACCACCGTCAACGATTTCTTCTTTTCAGAGTGCATTCTGAAGAGGGAGGGGCTCCGGACAACCACTGCCGCCGACTGTTTCAGCGGCTGTGCAGAAATCATCGTCAGAGGTGAAGACATTGATCCCATCTCGGAGGTAATTTGGTAATTTGAGTTTCTTAGGGTGGAAGAGCAAAGGTTCTGGTTTGGGTTCAGGGTCTATGGATATTGCTTAAATTTAAATGGATAGGGCCACGTCAGCACAACTCAAAGATATCTGTGGCTTTAGAGATAAGGCTGGGTCCACGCCATTGACGCCAACTTCAATGATTCAATAGAAAGCAAACAAGTTAAGTGCATTTATCCGCATAGGACGTCCTGAGTTCGAATCTCACCCCCAAATACCGTCTGTAGAAAAAGGAAAATAACAGAGGTCCACGGGCGCCTTACTCTTCTCCTTTTCCTCAATCTTGTGGAGGCCTAGTCCGAGCCGACGTCTACCAACTCGTGGTTGGAAGTAAACGAATTGTTGGGAGATTCTGTGGCTTGTGAAAGCAATGAAGTAAAACCTTGCCGACAGGCTGTGGCAGCGATTGAGAGGCAGCACTCTGTGGGCAGTGGCACGTTAAGAGCCAGGGGGTGCAATGCTGTGGATGAGCAGGACCCTCAGCAATGAGGGCGATGGCACGAGACTAGCATTGCTATGGCTCAGCATCTAATGTCCACATGGTCAACTATACATTCCATGGAAGCGCAGAGGTTTTTTAGTCGAACCCGTTGTGTACAACCATGTGTCTTATCTCGTTGAAACGGAAAACGGAAAACGTTCTCCACCTCATGAGATAGATACTTGGCTGTTACACATAAAGGTTTGGTATTGCATATTGCATACCAAGAAACTTGCTCAAAAAAGAATGGTCAAGGAGAAATACTTCTTTTACAAGCAAACAGATTAGACCACATAAATGTCTCCTCGCTATAGCCTATAGCGGTAACCCAATTCATGTTTGTAGGTTGGGAATGAAATCTTTGGTAGCATCAAGGATCTTTAGCTGGGATGATATTAATACTACCTTTGTTAGTTGTTTAGGACTCAGACTGGAATGGATAAACCGCTACGTTCATAGGAGAAATGATAACATTGTGTCCAACCTGAAGGCAGAAGAATTACTCAATAAGGAAACTTATCGATTCCAGTCCCCGCAGAATAGCACGATTTGAGGGACTAAGTTTCCTTCATGCTCTAATCCCCTCGTAATGAAAAAACATTCACCTCTACCTTCAATACATTACGCCTAGGCACCAAACGAGCCCTTGAACACATCAAATCCATGCTACATAACACATTAGGAGCAAACTCACACCCCTAAATCCTTCCTGGTTTTCAATGAACTGGTACCTAGTCATCTAGAATCATGGTGGCAATGGTTGAAATTGAGTTTTTTATATGGATTTGCAATTTATGAGTGATTACGATCGCCTCATTTCCAACTGGAATAAGAATTGGAACATACAAATCTCAGAAGTTAGGAAATTAGTCACAATCTACGAGGGATGAATATAAACGATAAAGAGCATTTTAGAACAACCGAAACTGAGAGACCGCATCTCAAATCAAATCTTGCACGAACGTAAAAATACAACTCAACAGCATACAAGAAGTGAACCAGTAATCAATTTCAACTAAAACCAGAACAATCCTATAACAATGCTAAAGTACAACAATAAAAAATAAAAACAGCCATCAGCTTCTAGGTTAATTCACTGCAAATCAGCAACAAGCAAGGGCCAAAAATCCTAACAGTAATACAAACAATAGCACAAAGCCTAGTACCTCGGTTAACTAACTTTCGAATGCAATGCCAACCGGCCACTCTAACCCTTTGGCTTTACTTACCCTCCTCCTCCTCCTCCTCCTCTTCTTCCTCTTCCCCAAATGGGTGGAAACTAATTCCCTCTGTACCAATTCAAAAATTATCTCTTCGACGGAGCCCCAATTGAGAGACTCTTCAATTCCCTGTCATGTATTGCTATTTACACCAAACAAATAACAAATGTACAAACTTTGCCTTCCTTAACAAGGACATTAGCACAACGTAATCAAAAATAGAAGAACCCGAAATGACACAACACTAAACCTCAATCAGTTGTCTTCCAAAGCCCAACGCTGGCTCCTCCTCCGTGATGGTCTACTGAACACATTGCCAGACCGACTTCTCGAGCTTCTCAGCCTGCCGAAAAAAGAGAAGAAATTGCGAAAGGCCTGAGCGAACCCCCCACTCTCTCTAGCCCTTCTTCTAGAAGCCCATGAAATCCTCCTAGGAGCACCGGCCGTATTGAACCCACCATCCATCTCGGTGTAAACAACTGGAAGCTCGCGCTCCGCGGCTCTTCTGCCTCCGGTGAACCTCCCCACAGCGAATCCGCCACCGGGCAATCTCCAGATAGTCAACCCCACTGTCTCCTCTTCTCCAACCACGCCATTGTTCTCTGGCGAAGCCATGCCACTGCCACGCGGGCCTCTCACATCGGTGGGGAGCTGGTACCGGCAAACCGGGCACGAATTGCGGATCGAAAGCCATGGGAAGATACAATCTGAGTGGTAGATGTGCTTACACGGCATCTCCCGCGCTTCAGAGTCGAGCTCGAAAGCCTCTTTGCAAACGGCGCAGTGCAACTCCGTCGAGACATGGCTGTCGGCGATTTTGATGACGGGCATCGACTCAATCGCGGCTTTGGACGCCGGAGGGTGGTCGAGCCGCGCGACACCGTTTTCCAATTGGGTCAACTGGTGGAGCAACCGGTCGAAACCCGAACCCATTAAGATATCCGACATCGACGACGGCAGCGGGCGGAGACCCATCCCAGCTCCATCGTCATAGAACAGCTCGAAACTTCCCGGGTCGGATTCTGTGTCGGGTGGGCCCCGAAGAACGATGACCGGGTTAAACGGGGACCGATCGCGGCCGCTTCTCTGATTCCGGCGAAGTATAGGCGGGCTCGGACTCTGCGAAGCCGGGGCGCTGTCAAGGAACATCGCGGCGGTGGGAAACGGGTGGTGGACCGGAGACGATCGGGTCGGGGTCGGGATCTCTTCAATAAACCCAGCTCCGCAATCGGGGCAAAGGATCGAATCTTGGGTCCGAACCCTAACATGAATCGACCGGTTACACGTGTAGCACCAGTAGGACGATGCGGCCATGGAAGACATATGAAGGTATCGGAAACCCTAGAAATTGCAGAGAAAGAGGGAAAGATGCTTTCTTTCTTCCGTTTTCGAAATTGGGAAAAGTTTGAATCTTTGTTGAAGTATAATCGAAGCTCCGCGACCCAGATGAATGTAATTGAAATCTCGGAAGCTCAGATCGTCGAGTGGGATTGGAGGCCCAGTGAACCAAGAGCAAAGAGGAGAGAGAGATGTAGGGAGAGAGGAGGGTGAAAAATGAGAATAAAAAGGTTTTGAAGTGGGCAAAGCGAAGGGTAGCGCGTTGAACGATAAAGCGTGGTAGTTACGCTGTACATTCGCCAAAGCGATGAAATGAAATGAAATCATTTAAGAAAAATAAAAGATGAAAGGAATTAACTACATATATACCCCTGACTATTAGTGCTTGTTCTATTTTGGTCCTCAAAATTTTAAAATGCTCTCAAAAGTAGGATTTTTTATGGATTCTCCACTACCTCATGTTTTTAGCACAGTTTCCGCTGTAACACTATAAAATATTGTGTAAAAAACATGAGATGTAGTAAAATTTATGAAGAGCCTCACTTTAAAAAAATCTCTTTAGCGTTTCTCAAATTTTAATTGTTCCACCGATGTCATACTACAAGCGATAATGACTAGTGAGGGTGAGGAGAATATTGTTTCGATTATAAGGACAACTCTAAATTAGACCAATTAAACTGATTTGGTTGGTTTTGTTCGTTTTAAGAATAAATGCTTACCCAATGATTAGGTCATGTGTTGTATGAATCGAATTTTGGTTATAACAGATGGGTTAATACAATGTCTATAAAACATCATTCTATTAACTTTTAAACAAACTCATTTTATGGGCTTTTTTTTATACTAGCGATGTTCTATTTTGAACTTATATGAAATTCATGCAGAGGGAATCCTACTTACTGAAAAAAAAAATTATATTTGCTCCTATCACGTCTCAAAAATCTGACCATGTGACAACGCCATGTGCCTCAAACCCGAAAACACAACGCTCACTTGTTATATGCTCGACACATGTGATGTTGTCACATGCCAGGTTTCAAGGATGACAACTCCAACTAATTTGACTATGCTTATGTCTGAGCTTCATGTCCTCATCAAAATACTTTCAAAATCTGAAGGACCAACTTAAAAGACCAAATTGAAAAATCCCAAAAACTTGGGAGGCAAATCCAAATAACTAAAAGTAATAAGTAAATAACTGAAGGTCTTCGATTCAACACTTTATAAGCTGTGAATTTGCTTGATTGTGGTCACATGTAGTGTGCAGCTCCCACTAGCCTCAACCAGGTCCGAAAGAGGTGGATAAACGTAGTTCGCCACCAGTTATTTTATTTTCGAAAAAAAAAAAAAAATATATATATATATATATATAGGTTATCTTTTTTGATCTCATGCGTGCACATAGTTATAGTCATCCACGAGACAAAAATATGCAAGAATTAAAATACTTAGTGGACAAGAATCCTATTTAAGAACTAAAATAATCATCAATAATAAATAAGTCAATCAAATAATATTTTTGAATTACACCTCTATTATAACTTCTTTAAAATTATAAAATTAGTTTGATCTTGCTCATATAACTTTAAAGAGATTTGATTGTTTATGGATTAATATACAAAAAATAAAAATATAATATTGTGATAGTGTTGGACTAGCGCTTAGTTAATGTGCAAAATAAACCGCACATTTTAAAAATATTGCTATTCATTTAATCCGATGATAAAAATTTAAAAGAACCATGTAAAAAATATAAATAAGTACGTAGATTGTGCTATCCTATTTTAAACATAATAAGTATGAAAAAAAAATAAAAACAATAAAATGGTTTTTACTTTTCAAACATAATTCTTTATGAATAAATAAAAGAACATAATTAAAAAATGGTTTTGAGCTGAGCTGAGTGTAGCCCTTACAATAGTGGGGCTTACGCAACTGCATACGCAACGGAGTGTCTCGACTGCCGTGGCAAATGGGCCACACAAAGACGACACGTCGTGTGGAAATTATTTAATTATTTTTTATTTTTTAAATAAACGATATTATTTATATTAAAAGAAAATGAGTGAATTTAGTTTCGCGATGGACTAGCAATAATGCAGTTCAAATTTGTTTTAAGAAAAAATCAAATCTAAAAGCTTTCAGTTAAAAAAAAAAAAAATATATATATATATATATATATATCAATAGATCGTAGTACTAAGTAATCGTGTGAATTTATTTTAGGAAAACTAATGAAAAGGGTTTGAAACGTTGAGTTTTAACGATAACAACAAAATAAAAGGTGAAGTGAATAGTACAAATATTGATTTTTTAATATAAAAATATGATTTTTTGTTAAAATAAATAATACCAAAATTTTTTTGTTGAAGTTGCCAAAGTTACAGCTCATTGACGGGCTTTTGTAAGAGAGTAATGGAAGTGGCGGCTCTCCTACAGGGGAATTTACCGACCACATACGGTCATACCAAAAGACATCGGTATATTATCATCCGACACAGAATATTACACGTTTCCACCACCATCAAATAATATATGATATAATTAAAATACTATAACAATTAAAATAAAATATCTAAAAAAAAAAAGGCCAAATCAGATGAATAGTTCCCGTGATGATAAGGTATTTGAAAAATAGCCTAACTGGTTTAAAAATTCGGATTTAAACTTTTATGGTGAAGCCTGTTAGGATTTATGCCCACATTGAAACTTCTGTTTGCAAACGCCACCCTTTCTTTCTCTCTCTTCCCTCTTCATCTTCCCTTCTTTCTTCTGTCTCTGCAACCTGCTGAACCAAAAACAGAACCAACGCGATAGTTTAGCGGTTCATAACTAAAACCCCATTCCCAATTCTGAAGCAATGAAATCACAAATAGAATTCTTTGAGTGAAATCAGAAAGGTTTAGTTCACGTTTGAATAGCCACATTATGGCTTAGAGGAGCGGATGGAGACATTGCACCAAAATAATCAGGTATTGCTGCAATCTTGATAACCCGCAATACCCATAAGGGAAAAAAAAAAGACCCAAATTTCAAAAACCCAGATGGAGATAGAAGAATGTATGATGAGGCTGAAATTCTGAAGATTAATTTCAAGATTGTGGAGGACAGATTTCATCGAAGACGAGCAATAAATTCAAGAATGGTGGGTTGGTTGAGAGCTATTTAGAAGGCTCGGAGATGAGAATTCAAATCAGAGAAGTGCTGCCAAAAGTGGAGGATCTTTGTGAACAACATGTTCCTGGGCTGGAATGGTGGTTCAAAAACCTCAATCGGTGAAAGGAGATGGCTACGGGTTTGGGCATACAGAGTGGAGGAATGAGTAGCTTCCATAGCTTCTATTTAAGATGGGGGAATCGAATCGACCGATCAGGAAGATGAAATTGTCGCATTAGTTTTGTTTTTGGTTCGGCAGGTTGCAGAGATAGAAGAAAGAAAGGAAGACGAAGAGGGAAGAGAGAGAAAGAAGGGGTGGCGCTTTCTACTAACGGAGTAACAAACAGAAGTTTCAATGTAGGTATAAAGCTTCACCACAAGGGTTTAATCCGAATTTTTAAACCACATGGGCTATCTTCCGAATACCTTATGACCACGAGAACCATTTATCCAATTTGGCCAAAAAATAAAAAAAAAATTATAGATATTAAAGTATTTTTCACTTTACTTTTTTCTTCTTGCTCACCAAATCATGTGTCTAACTTAGAAAAATAAAAATAACCAATATTTTTTGTCTCTCATTTTTCTCCAATTATACATATATATAATTTTGAGTTATTCTCACTTTACTTACCTCAAGTTTTATCAAAATCACACTTGACTAGTTTTACTTTTTTCATCTCACTTTCATGCCTAAAGTGTGATTTTTTTGCCACTTTAGAAATTTCGTTAGCCTAGCCGTTAACTAATAACTTGACAGAGTCTTGACCAACTAATTCTCACTTTACTACTCTAAAGCATCGTAAAATTCGCACTTTCTTACCACACCTAAAGTCACGTTTTGCTCCCAAATTCATATTTTAGTTAGCTTGAGCATCAGGAGCTCCATTAAAGCGTGACTTAGCACCTGACTGAACGATAATTGTGTAGAAATGTGACAATCTGGACCCACGTGACATGAAAACAATTAAAAAAATTAAAATGTTTCTTTGGCAATAAAATAAAATAAAATAAAAGAGTAAATTTTTTTGCCATAATTGGGCTTCTGTCCACGTGTCAACATATGTTGCTCTTTATGTTTTTGAAAAATTTTAACTTGGCATAAACTAATTTCAAAATTTTCGCTTGAACCATGTTGTACACCTTGTGGCAACTACAATATTAAGCTTTTGCATAGATCATCCATTCAAAGCATGATGTGGCGCTTGACCCATAGTGCCACACGTCTACACAGTCAAGCATCACATCACGCTTTAGCGGAACCCATGTTGCCCAGACTAACGTAAGTATGAATCTGGTGTTTGAAGCGTCCTTCTGCCATCCTTTTGGAACTTAAACAGTAAATTCATTCTCACTATTTCTTTATTAGTTTTGATTTTTAGAAGAAATGAAAGGAAAGACAAAGAAACTGTTGGAAGGAGGGAACGTCAGAGGCAAAACCGTATGCTTTGATTTTGGGTTTTTATTTTTTGAATAGGTGTAAAGATAAATTTACATATTAAATTGAGATTCTGAGCGGTGTTGAGCTTATAGAGATATTAATAGCTTAATTCAAAATATAAAGATTTAAAGAGTAAGTTGTGTAGAATAAGGTTATATGAGCTTAAATAAAAATTTCTCTTTTCCTTACTACTCTGCGGCTGTTGCTGTCTAATTGCATCAGTTGCTTTGTGTTTTATCTTCATTTCACAAACAGAAGACACCAAAAGAAAAGTATACTTACTCCTATATTACACAAAATATTTTAATTGAATTACAATGAAAGAGAGGGGAAAAGGTGGAGGTACAATTACAAGGAGGGGGACTCTGGAGGCTAGGAAGGTGATGGCAGCATGGAATGTGGTGGAATGTGGTGGTGATTTGGGGAAAAAGATTTTATTTGTTTTTGTAAAGAGTTTGTATCCAGATAGAAGGACAAAAAAAAGTATTTCAAAATCCATACAAATCTTTAAAGAGAAATTCTCATAAATATCTAAAATTTACAAGAGTTTAAGAAAATCTATTAAAATTCAGTAAAATTCAGACTTATAAAAAGTCTTTTGATCATTTAGAATTCTAATTGACTACACCCTCTAAGTTTTAGAGTCACTCTCACTAGTAATTCTATATATTGAAGAAAGTTGAGGTTTCATTATTAAACCAATTGGCAATATGGAGATTAGCCCATAGCTTATAACCACATATGCAAGGTATCTTCTTTTCCAGATGTAGGTTGTCAAGCCTCAACACATCCCCATTTTATCTATTATATGTTTGTTCTTTCCGTCACATGGTTTTTACATGTGATGAGACGATAGACACATAGTTATAGTGCACATGCATATTGTAAGTTTGATATGCATTGGCGGTCTATTATAATACAAAGTTTAAACTTTTGAAGTTGGTGGCTGTCTATAAAGAAAGTTGGGGTTCTAACATGAAATTAATTGGCAATATGAAAAATAGTCAAACTTGTTTATAAACCCATGCAAGGTTCCTCATCACATGAATGTAAGATTCATTCTCAACACCTCCTCACATGTGAAGAATTTTCAAGCTTAACACATGCACAACACAAATGGGATGACGTGAAGCAATTGTGACCTTTGAGCTTCATACATGGAACAACCTTCTTTGATACCATGAAGGAAGTTAGAGTTCTACCATGAAACCAATTGGGAATAGAAGGAGTAACCCAACTTACTTATAAGCCCATGCAAAGTCTCTCTTCCCAAATTCATTCTGAACATGCATGCTATATGGTATCAAGCAAAATACGAAAAGACCTTTCAAATGAGGTTATGGGTTGAGCACTGTGGATAAGCGGGTTCATCTTCTAAATCTCCAAACATTGACTACATTTTTGTTTGGGCATATAGGATTAATAACTCATTATATTTAAAGTATATAGAAGGAAGAAATGAAAAAATTGTGCCCAATTTGAAGATACAATATGCATTACTCATTAGGAAACGCATTCATTCAAATTAGACAATTGTTCAATAATATGCCTTACGTTAAAAAAACTTATTTGCCTCTATTTTCAACATACCTTAAATTAGTGAGCTATCCAATTCCATTCAATCATAGAGATTAAAAGAGGATCTAATATAACCAAGAACGAAAGAAAATAGCTGAGTTATGGCACAACCAGTCTAGTGATTGATTCCATGTATGATTATTAGAGCTTTCTTTGTAAGCGATCATGAAATCAAAAAACAATTCTCACTTTTTTGTTAGTTTGCAATATATCTGTGGCTAAGATAATTTGGTGTTGTTTGGTACAAAGGTTTGAATTAGAGTGGATAAGACTTCAAATTTAGCATATTTGAAGGTAAGATGAGAATGATTTTTCATTTTTAGAGGATTAGACATAAAGAAAATGATGCGATTGGAAGTGATAAGTTTTATTCTTGAGTAATTCATCTTCTGTCTCCAAGTTGGTCATAATTTTTTTCCTTCACCATACCTTGAAAATAGTATGTTATCTATTTCAATCCAATCTCCATACCAATACCTTGAAATAGTAGTTGTTTAGCACATTGTGGTAATATATTGTTTTTAATTATACGTTTATATCACACACAGCTTGATCAACATGTAAAACGATGTAAATTAATAATAATAACTCATTTGATTAATGAACGAAGAAAGCTACTATTTTATTACAATGATAATATTTAAACTGTTAAACAGTGTCTTGCAAACGTCAAATTTAATAATTACGCAAATTGTTAATCGTATTGCGTTGTGTTTGAAATTGCCATTGTAAACGCACACAACTGATGGAAGAAGAAGAAGAATTTAAAAAAAAAAAAAAAACATCTAGTATTTAACACATCTAGATTGTCATTAGGAATTTATAGCTTAAGTGAATATAAATACTTCGTGCACTTGACTTGAAGTCTTTGGTTCGATTTATTCTCTCCAATCCCACATCTGTAAAAATAAGAAGAAAAAATTAGGTTGAACACCATGTTCACAAGTGTAACGGAAAATAATTATGCCTGTACGCTATGTTGTGCACTGACTTCTCGCTCTTTATACTATTTAATCAATTAACTCTATCGTTTATAAAATAAATAAATAAATTCAATGGGCCTCAAAATTCCTTATCTTACTAGCAGCCCTCAAGGCGGCAAGGCCCAGCAACTCGTCTCTTCTTTTCAGTCGTAGAATATCTCAAAAATTCCAGAACGTTCTGGAGGTTTCAGGAACTTCAAGTCCGAGCGGTGCTGTATCCCCTCGACCCTTCATCCTATAAAACTCTCCCGCTCCTTGAAACCGTTTCGTTCATAGTTTCTCGTTCGTTCATTTATCAGCAGAGAAGAGAAAGCCAGAGATTTTTTTTAAGGTTTTGGGTTTTTGTTTCCGACGAAGCAACAATGGCGGACGGCGGACCCAACTGGGAAGGACTGCTCAAATGGAGCCTCGCTCACTCCGATGGCACTCCCCCCAATCGCAATTTGAGGTAATTAGCTCTCCCTCGCCCCTAAGTTCCATAAATTAATCAATTATTTCGAGTTAGTTGAGATTACATTGACTGATTTGTGCTTTGTGTTTGATAGCGAGGAGGAACGGAAGTGGTTTATGGAAGCGATGCAGTCGCAGAGTATCGATGTTGTAAAGAGGATGAAGGAGATATCGCTTGTAATGCAGACTCCTGAGGACGTCTTGGAAGCTCAGGGAGTTACTTCTGCTGACATAGAAGGTATTTTCCTCCCCATTTTGTTGAATTTGATTAGTAAAGTTTTCATTTTTCGTTCTTTTTCTGATGAGTTTTCGACAAATTTATTAACTTTATGGTGGTAACTCTTTTGGGTTTGTGGCAGATTTGTTGGATGAGTTGCAGGAGCATGTTGAGTCCATTGACATGGCCAATGGTAACATTTCTTACCCCTTTCTTGTACTAGATTTTTTTTCATTTTAATTCGAGCGATATTCTAATCTAATCTAAACAACGTGAGAATTTGAAATTGGGGCAGAGGTGGCCCACTGAACTAGACTTTGTTATCGTATATTTTCGGTGTCTCTTTTTTTATTCATATTAAGGTCTTGTACTAGCATAATGGTAGTTGAAATTTGTAATCTGGCATGTCTCATTGGATGTATGTATGTGTTTTAGATCTTCACTCCGTTGGCGGTTTGGTCCCTCTTCTTGGTCACCTGAAGAATTCCCATGCTAATATCCGTGCAAAGGCTGCAGAAGTTGTGACCACTATTGTCCAGAACAACCCCAAGAGCCAGCAATTGGTTATGGAAGCGAATGGCTTAGAATATCTGTTTACTAATCTAGCATCTGACCCTGATGTCACGGTTCGAACCAAAGCCCTTGGAGCAATTTCCTGTAAGTACTGCTTTTGGTGTTATGACGAACTGTGCTGTTTAGTCATGCAAGTTCTTGTGTTTTAGTTTTGCGCGTCTTCTGAAAGGATATTGATGTATAGCTTTTGCTTTGCAAATTAATTACTCTGCAGCTTTAATCCGGCACAACAAACCCGGTATCACTGCATTTCGTCTGGCAAATGGTTATGCAGCCTTGAGAGATGCTTTGGCTTCTGACAACGTGAGATTCCAGAGGTAATGGTGTGTTACAAGGATTTAGTTATATCTTCATTTCGTTTCACTTGTATTAAATTGTATATTTGGAAATCTTCTGTTGTTTATGACTTCATTTTTCCCTCATTTAGTATCTAAAATATTGAAATTTCTTGTGAAAATCAATCATTTTTCAGGAAAGCTCTGAACTTGATTCAGTTGCTACTGCACGAGAATAGTTCTGATTGCAACGTAGCAACGGAGCTAGGATTTCCACGCATAATGTTGCACCTTGCCTCTAGCGAAGATCTAGAAGTACGAGAAGCTGCACTTCGGGGCCTTCTTGTGCTCGCCCAAGACAAAACTGATGGGGCCAATAGTAGGTTAGCTGATGAAGATGAGAAGTTGAAGCAACTTCTTCAAGAACGAATTAAAGGTATAAGTTCGATGTCTCCTGAAGATCTAGGGGCAGCTAAAGAAGAGAGGCAGCTGGTGGACTCACTCTGGAATGCCTGCTTCAACGAGCCATCTTCTCTTCGTGAGAAGGGGCTTCTTGTTCTCCCTGGGGAAGATGGACCGCCACCTGATGTTGCAAGCAAGCTTTTTGAACCTCGTCTTAGAGCTTTTTCTCCAAATCCCGCTGATACAAAACCTGCTGCTGAGACGAAAGAAGCTCCTCCTTTGCTGCTAGGATTAGGTCCTCCAGCCGAGGCTGCAAACGCTCAAGGTAGTTCTGGTAACAGAGATGATACGAATGGTAGCTCACAGTCGAATTAATGACGTAGCCATTGCTGTTTATGTTGCCTGTGTTTAGCTCAGTGAACTTGTTTTAGTGTATCATACTGTTTTGTTGTAATTTCGTTTATTCCCCCTCACCCCAAAACTTGTATTTCTACTTGGATTCACAGGAATTTTTGCTTGCATAATTATTACAATTTGATCGTAAAATTGTTTGGCTTACAAATTGCAGTTTCACATGTACGCACAAGATTTTGCCTTTTCTCTCTGATTTATCTTACATTTCCTCCTGTGTTGGATTTTTAGTTAGCGGGCAAGAAAGATGGCCGGTGTCCTGAAGATTTGGCTATGGGTTTTAACAATGTCAAAATTTATCGTACTTTCAATCTTTGCTATTTCTGTGTGTCCCTTCCCCTTGTAATCCCCAATCAAGGAAGTGATTAGATAATCGCCATATTTGTTATTTACAAACGATAACGACAGTGAGATAATTGTTAGATGTTAAAGGAAGAGAGATCGGTGGGTTTCGAACTGCGCATCAGGGTACATAAATCATTGCTATGTACCACAGATAATCACCATATTTGACTTTCTTGTACGTGCCCACTATTTGATCTAGGTTCAACTTCCGCATCAAATTGCGAATAAATAAACGATGCATGAGAGATCCTCGCCCTGTTTCGTTTGCTACCGCTCTATACATGTTCAACACTCTTGTACTTCCCATTACTCCATATCTGCCATAACAGTAACAACCGTATTCTACCCCGGTAACATGAGTTAACATCTCCCACATTCACAACGAAAGCATTCGGAATTTGACGGTCACACTAATTAACGTGCTTAGTCATTTATTTTCTTGTCACGCTACATTTTTTTTGTGTACCTAAAGTTCAGACGGATTACCTTCAATTATCCGTTGAGGACGAAGAATTAGTTTGCTCACACATTGGCCACACTAGCTTCCATAATCAGTAGACGGTATTGATATTCGGCCAATAAGTCAACGAATCGGATTGACATCAATGTGAAGAAGAGTCATGCGAGAACTAATCAAGCAAAATAGTAGTCATGTCCATAAGGAAAAAAGAGCGTCAACGCTTCTAACGTCTAGAGGAACTAAGTAGGAAGGCCGGAACGGAACTAGAGGAATTACTTTGTTGTGCGCGCATATGCTTATAGGGGCAGATTCGTGATACCATTTTTTTTACACAACTTTTGACATACGTTTTGTAAGATCTTCTACTTAGTAATGTATTTCAATAATCCGAACCGTCTATGTTCTAAAACATCATTAATAGATTATCCTTGCAAAAAATTAGACAAATCCAAAATCATTAACATATTCATTTGTAGTGAAAGAAATGGACAGACATGGCACATAGTTTCTTTTCATTATTTTATAAATACTGCTTACTTAGCACATATTTGTACTATTTCTCTAATAAAGACGGAACGTGTGGCGATGGGTCTAGTACAAAACCGAAACCCAAAAGTAAATGCGGGGCAGACTTGCAGCTCGTGGGGAGTCTAGGAATGTGGTACTAATATATCCACGAAAAATGCTAATGAAAGGATTTATGGAGTATATTAAAAAAAATCTAAATATTTGATTGGAACAAATTTAGAATGAATTGTAATTCAGTTAGTAGGGTTATTTTCTTTCACCTTAATATAAAGGTATTTGTATAAATTAAATTTATTAATCATGATTGGGGCTCATTTGACAAATACTTTGAAACACTGAAAGCGTTTTTAAATAAAATATTTTTGAAACGTTGTTCTTTAAGAAAGGTGCTTACCACCCAGTAAGGGTGGTGAGCAAATTCACACTCATATTGCATGTTTTATTGTTGAGTTGATTAGTGGAATTAGGTATCAATCAACAGAGGTAACGTTTGTTAATTAGGAAAACTAATGAAAAGACGTCAAAATTTTGAATTTTAGTCAAACTCTATCTGATAACTTTATTTAATGATAAAGACAAAACAAACAAAAAAAAAAACAAACAAAAAAAATCCAACCAAAAGCGAGTGCAAGGTGCATGCCAACCCGTGTTCAGTCTAAGAAATAGTGATAATACCTGTATTCAGTTTTTAGAAATAGTCAATGTTCATTTTAAGAACTAGTGTAGTACTTGTGTTAAGTTTCAAAAATAATATGTGTTCAGTTTAATAAATAATAAGGGAGAAAAGAGAGTGTGTGTGACGAATGCGCAGGGTCTAGCGCGTTAGTTTTTTTAATTATATTGAACGTTTGTCATTTCATTAAAATTTAAGTCATTTTACTTAAAGTTTAAACCATTTTCATTAAATAAAGTTATTAGATAATTTTTTTTTTCTTAATAAAAAATTTGGAGAAGCTATTTTCATTAAAGCTCCTTCTAGAATTTTAAATAAATTAAAAGAATTATTGTAGTCTATTTTATCTGACAAGGGGAAGGGGGCCGGCGGCAAGGGTAAAGAGAGAAGAGATATGTTTGTAGAATCATAGTGGAATTGTGTATTGAGGATATTTTATCCCCCCTATGTAGTGCCTTTATTTATAGTAGTAAAATGAGAGAAAAATCATTCATCCCCAAGGAATACAAGTCTATATAGGAAATAATAACTAGAATCAAATCTAACCTAGGATTTATATAATCACACTTAAACTAGGAAAGTACACAATATTCCCCTTTGAGTCTCTAAATACTTAAGGTAGATCCAACATCATGCAGAAGTTGAGGAAAGTCGACTTGTCGGCACTGATTCTAAGGAACAACGCTTATTCTCAATAAGGTAGGAACTTGCATAAAGTAGTAAGTCTCACTAAAAAACCCTAAGGCTATGGCAAAAACCCGAGTAGGGACAAAATCCATAGTCTAAGGAAAGATGCATGAGAAATTCAAAAAGAAACGTCTATGAGACGTCATCAGGGATATGATCAACCCAAGGTGGGTACCTCGTTAAAACCTAGTTAGGTAGCAAAAACTCATTGGGAAAAATTCTCCTAATCGTAGGGAAAAAGAGTACATTAAGATCAAACAAGTATTCTTCAAGATACTTCCCTTGAGTTTGACACAGTTCTAAAGATAAATAGCAATGTTACAACTCAGAAAGTTTACACATACCAATTCCTTGAACAAGCTTCTGAAACGTCGTCTTTGGTAGTGATTTGGTGAAGAGGTTGGCCAAATTGTCTTCTGAACAAATTTGTGTGACTTTAATCTTTTGATGCTCTTGTTGTTGATATGAAAAAAAAAGAACTTCAGCACAATGTGCTTGGAGTTGTCTCCTTTGATGTAACCCTTCTTGAGCTGTTCGATGCATGTTGCGTTGTCTTCAAAGATCGTCATAGGGACATCTACGGTGGGGTAGAGATCGCAAGAACTTCGAATATGGCCTACAACTGCTCTCAACCAAAAGCATTCCCGAGTTGCTTCATGTAAGGCGAGAATTTCCGCATGGTTAGACGAAGTGGCAACTAAGGTCTATTTAGTTGACCTCCAAGAGATTGCGATGCCTCCAACGGTAAAGGCATAACCCGTTTGAGTTGTGCGGATTATATAAGTATCCTGCGTCGGCATAACTATCAAGGTGAGAATTAACTCGAGAAGCAGAGGGTGCGGCATCACTCAAGGATTTGTAGGGATAAAACAAGCCCAAACTCGTAATACCTTTAAGGTAACGGAAGATGTCTTTCACCCCAGTCCAGTGTCTACGTGTTGGTGCATTACTGTATCTTGCCAAAAGATTAACAGCGAAGGAGATGTCGAGTCTAGTGCATTGAGCTAAGTACAATCAAGCGCCTGTTACACTTAGATAAGGAACTTCAGGCTCCAAAATCTCTTCATTATCCTTATTTGGACGGAAGGGATCTCGTTTTGCATCTAGTGATCGAATGACCATATGAGTACTCGAAGGCTTCGCTTTATCCTCGTTAAAGTGGCGTAACATATTCTGGGTATAGTTCATTTGATGTACTAGGATTCCATCTGAACGATGCTCTATCTAGAGATCGAGACAGTATCGAGTCTTACCTAGATCTTTTATTTCAAATTCCGACTTTAAGTACGCGGAAATTCTTACGAGCTCTTCAGGAGTTTCGATAAAGTTCATGTCATCGACATATACTACAACTATTGCAAAACCAGAATGTGACTTCTCAATGAACACACAAGGGCATAGTTCATTATTTACATATCCTTGACTAGTCAAATACTCACTATGACGGTTATACCACAATTTTCCGGATTGCTTCAAACCGTAAAGTGAACGCCTTAGCCAAATTGAGACCATGTTACGGTGTTTGGAAATATTTGATCCAGTCAATGTAAGTCCTTTGGGAATTTTCATATAGATTTTTGTATCAAGATCCCCATAGAGATACGCAGTTAATACGTCTATTAGCTGCATAGTCAGTTTTTCAGAAACTACCAAACTGATAAGGTAGTGAAAAGTAATCATATCCATAACGGGTGAATAAGTTTCGTTATAGTCAATCCTAAGGCATTGTGAGAAACCTTGCGCAACAAGATGAGCTTTGTAACGCACAATTTTGTTTTTCTCATTACGCTTCCGAACGAAAACCCACTTATAGCCAACGGGCTTCACATGTAGAGGAGTACGAGTTACAGGTCTAAACACCTTACGTTTCATAAGCAAATCGAGTTCGACTTGGATTGCTTGTTTCCAGTTTGACCAATCGGTTCTACGTCGACATTCATCCACGGAATAAGGTTCAATGTCATTGTTCAACATGATCTCAGTAGCTATTGCACATGCCAATGCATCGTCGACGATCATCTCATTTCTACACCACACATTATTTAAGCTAACATGATATATTGAAATCTCACGATTCTCGGGAGGAGGATTTGTCTCTTCAATGACATTTCCGTAATCTATATTTCCTCATGAGTTGGATAGAATGAGTAAGCGACAGTCAGATTCACGGTAGGCTTTTCAGAAGCTTGTGTTGTGGGTTTCCTTTTCCAGGGGTGTGAATCCTTTGAACCAAGAGGTCTGCCACGTTTTTGTGTAGGGGCAGATGATTGGCTAGACACTAATGTACGTGGATCACCAAGATTGGCATCCCAAGCCTCCAGGAGGGAAGTCCATCGTACACCTGGTACATCTATCTTTGCAAGCGCATTCGCAGCTGGAATAAGTGATCTTGTCATGCGTATTAGATCAGTGAAAGCATTTGGCATGCTTTGAGATATGCTCTGAAGATCTAATATGCACTGGACTTCAGTTTTAGACTGAGCGGTATGGGGATCTAAATGAGACAAAGTGAGAGTCATCCACGATAATTCGCGTCATTCTTTAGGAACGTTAACGTTCTTATCTCCCCCTAACAATAGGGGGACCGTCTCACAGAAGTCAAGCGGTAAATAGATCACCTATCAAAGGTTCTAAGTAACAAATAATTGAAGGAGAATCATATCCGACATAGATTCCCATCATTTGCTGAGGCCCTATTTTTGTACGTAAGGACGGCGAAATTGGCCTATAGATTGCAAAATAAAAAACACGTAGATGCGATATGTCGGGTTCGTATCTAGTAACCAATTAAAGGGCGTTATATGGTTGGGTCGCAACAGGCCTCAGGGGGACCAACATGGCTGCGTGCAATATTGCATGGCCCTAAGCAGCGATCGGGAGCTTGGTACGTATGACCAACGATCGAACAATCATTTGTAAGCGCTTAATGAATGCCTCTGCCAAGCCGTTCTGGGTGTGAAAATGGGGTATTGGATGTTTAACTTCAACCCCAACCAACATGCAATAGTCATCAAAAGTTTTAGATGTGAATTCTCCAGCATTATCCAATTGAATAAATTTGATCGGATAATCAGGATGGTGAGCCATGAGCTTGATAATCTGAGCCAACAGTTTGGAGAATGCAACGTTCCTTGTGGACAACAAGCACACATGTGATCAATGTGTGGAAGTGTCAACCAAAATCATAAAATATCTAAACGATCCGCATGAAGGGTGAATCGGTCCATAAATGTCCCCCTGAATCTATTGTAGAAAAAATGGGAGGATTCGAACGAATCTTGTCATAAGAAGGCTTAGTAATAAACTTTCCCATAGAAAATGTTTGACATGCGATTCCTTGAATCGAACCTAAACTTCGGGTTAGTGGATGCCCGTGTGTGATTTGAGGATATGACGCATCGTTATTCGTCCAAGATGTCCCAAACGATCATGCCAAAGTGTAATTTTGTGCGCGATCCTAAATGTAGGGCCGGCCATATAGTGGCATTTTATGGGGTGTATGGTCGTAGTATACAGACCACTCAAGATACGCTCCATCTTATCTAGAATACGCTTCTGGCCATATTCGTAGGAAGTTATGCACAAAAGTTCAACTCCGTTTTCTACGTGGG
Source organism: Pyrus communis (assembly GCF_963583255.1). Taxonomy (NCBI): domain Eukaryota; kingdom Viridiplantae; phylum Streptophyta; class Magnoliopsida; order Rosales; family Rosaceae; genus Pyrus; species Pyrus communis. Next base: position 8,150,875 of record NC_084811.1, on the reverse strand, counting down.
TTTTAGCGTGGTAATTTTTATCTCTAATGTCCTTAAAGCTTAACAACGTTCTTTCGGAACGTGGAGAATAAAGAGCCTCATCAATGGTCAAGATTGTACCATTGGACAATATTATACGTGCCTTACCGTATCATTCAATCAGGTTGGATGGGCTTGAGAGGATTGTCAGAGGTACATTCTTAGGTATGAAGTTAGTGAAATATATGTGTTCGCGTAAAATAGTGTGTGTGGTTGCACTATCTGCCAAACAACTAACTTCCCCACTAGTCATACTTAGAATGAAAAATTAATTTGATTCGGTCACATGCATAAAAGTTCTAAAAAAAAAATATCCATTCAAAATAATTTTAAGTGTTCAAGGACAGAAATTAATTAAGAACTTAATATCCAAAAAACAAATCACCAACAAATAATCCAAATATAAAGGAAAATTATTCAAAATTTAACCAAAAAACAAGGGGAGGGTTAGGCCACTACCGTGGAATTTGACCCCATGGTCTTATTTCATCTAAAAAATAAGTCTATGTCTAAGATTTTAATCTTCCATAGGTGTGATAGCCTCCTGAAAGTCAGAAACCTCAATCTTTGTACTTTCCGGATTGTACACTTGCACAAAGTTTGATCCAAACTTCTTATGATAAGAATGATATTCAACTACAACCTTCTGAGGAGCTCGACAAACACGAGACAAATGGTCCTTTGAACCACAGCGATAACACATGTCTACATCCATGGTTTCAGGTGTTTTGCCCTTATTCTTAAAGTTTGGGGCATTGGGAGCGAGATTTGGGTGCTTCTGGGCTTTGTTTCCTCCCTTGGATGGGCCTTGACTCTGTTGACCTTGGTGGGATGGCCTTTGGCTGCTTTTGGTGTTTTGGGCGTTGGTTTGTGTTAAAGTGTGTTTCAGGCACAACAGTCGCTTTAGTAGGTCGAGCTTGATGATTCTTCATCAACAGTTCGTTATACTTTTCAACGAGAAGTAAAACAGAGATCAAATCTGAGTTCTTAGTGAACTTCTGAGCTCTATATTGTTGCTGCAGGACAATATTAGTAGCAAATAAGGTCAAATAGGTATTCTTCAGAAGTGAGCAAATAAGCTTGATCCACTTCAGTCAAAGTTTCATTACAAAACTTAAGAAGTGAGCAGATTCGACTAACTTTAGAATTTTATTCATTCACAGATTTAAAGTCTTGGAAACGCAAATGCTGCCATTCATATCTTGCTTCAGGCAAGAAGAAGTCATTTTGGTGATCAAAACGATTAACCAAAGCGACCCATAGTGCTTGTGGATCCTCTTCAGAAAGATATTCAGTTTGCAAGGCGTCCTGGATATGTCTTCGAATGAAGATTATAGCGGTGGCTTTCTCAACTTTGCCAACAGGGTTGTCCATCTCATCTTCAATGGCGGGATGCAAATTCTTTGCAATGAGGTGGAGTTTCACATCTTGGACCCACTTGAGATAGTTCCTTCTAGAGACCTCCAAAGCAGCGAAGTTGAGTTTGTTCAAATTCGACATGTTCCTATCACAAAATAAAGGACAAGATGTGATTAGTGCAATGGAGAAAAAAAAAATCAATCCATTCATGTAGGAGTAGAACATTGATGTTCTAATAGACATGTATTGGCTAATATTCGAATGAAAAAGCTTCGGGTTTTCATGGGTGATGTTTTTAAGTGAAAAACTTCAAGTTTCAAACAAGGCATGTTTATAGAAACTTCAAGTTTCGAAATAATTATGAACTTCAGATTCATATGTTCATGCAGGCAAATGTAAATATATACACATAAATATGCAACGAGAAAATATGCAAATAGAAGTTCAGGTCTAAAATTGTAATTTAATTAATTATTTGGACTTCGGGCCAAATTTAAAGTATGGGTGAAAAAATATAAAACCCATTGGGCCTAAAAATAATTAGGCAATTAAACTCGGGGCCCAAAATAAGGCCTAAGCCCACGGGTGGGCTAAATAAATAGGTGTCATGCATCATATGCCGAAAGCTGGGCGAGTTTGGTCTCAGGTGGGTTGCAGGCCCAAAGGGAGAGAGGGAAAATGGGCCAAGCTAAAGCATTGGGCCGCTTCAGGAGAGCCTAAATATTTTTTTTATTTTTATTTTTATGTGGGTTATTTCAAGCAAGCCTTAAAGAAGAGGAACTCTTTTTCCTTTTTTTTTTTTCACGGGCCGGTCAAACGGTTTTGGGCGAATACAGGTGAGCCCAAAAAAAAGGAAAAAAGAAAGAAGGCTGAGTAACAAATCCTAAATAGGGCTCGGGTTAGGTCCAAAGACCCCTAGCCACAGCTGGGTGCGTTCGCTGGGGAAGAAGGCTGGCGCTGTCGCTTCAGGCAGCCGTGGTTTGGGACAGTGATGCTTGGGGCGAGTCCGTGGGTCAAGGGAGACCACAAATATGAACAGAGATTTGAAAAATCTCGACGTTCTACCAAAACCCTAGAAATACGAATTGAAAAATTAGAAAAATTTCGATAAGATTCGAGAGAATCTCGGTCAATCAGTGTCAGGGACGAACTGCAGGTCGTCAAAACACAATGATCTGTGGGTGAGGATTGGCTGCAGGCCAACCTGCAACGGTGGAGGTGCCGTGGAAGGCGTTGGTGTTTTTGGGTGGGGACTTGTGGCTCGGCTTGGCCACCCAAGCTACAAGCTTGGTTCAATGGCTCGAAGTCATGGGTTCAAAGAACCCAATCCATGTTTCCAATTTCTCTTTTTTTTTTCTTTGTTTGTTTCCCTTTTTTTTTTTTTTTTTTTTTTTTTTTTTTTTTTTGTTGTTGTTGAATTCAATTCAATTTTATGCATATTCAATTCAATAATATAATGCATGTACATATATTTGATGCAATTCATGGCAAATATCAAATTCATATAATTCAACAATTATGAGTATAATGCATACACAATTTATGTAGAATCTAAAATTCGAAAAACATAAAGTTGGGTCATGCATTATGATGAATGTTCATGCTTTCAGGGCTACAACAATATCGAGATAAAAACTGTTGTTTTGAAAAAACCTGATTGCGTGATGATATGGATGAACTGGTTTGATGCAGAAAAATCTTCAACGTTAGATTCCCAAGCGCAGCAGTAGGAGCATGCTGATAACGTATTGTAGCCTTATCTGACAAGGGGAAGGGGGCCAGCGGCAAGGGCGGAGAGAGAGAAGAGATGTGTTTGTAAACTCGTAGGGGAATTGTGTATTGAGGATATGTTATCCCCCTATGTAGTGCCTTTATTTATAGTAGTAAAAGGACAGAAGAAATCCCTCATCCCTAAGGAATACAAGTTCATATAGGAAAGAATAACTAGAATCAAATCAAATCTAGGATTTACACAATTACACTTAAACTAGAAAAGTTCACAGCAAGAATTAATTATTTTTTATATTATTCACATGACAACATATTATAGATTCACTAACATAATTATAAACAAAATCCTAAGGAAAAGACGACATTGATATGCGAAGGTCGAAGACTCAAAGTCATGGACCACATTCATCAATTTTCATTGTTAGAAACCATTTGGGATACAAACGTTTTACTAATTTTCTCGTAATTTATTTGTTTTTTTTGAACACGTGACGCATAACATAAACATACTCTTCTTACTCATATATACCAGAATCAAATCACAAAACCAACACCAAACTAGAAGTTATTAATAACAAGCAGCTTACTGAAAGTCATCACAGAAGACAGGATTTAGATTTTTCTTCTAGTTTTTTAAAAATTTAATCATTGCTCAACTTCCAATCTTTGCCATTTCAGTGTGTGCCTTCCCATCGAGTTTCCCCTTTATGGCCTTCGCCATATAATCTCCAAATTTTAATTTCTTGTATTTTCTTGATGACTCCACCATATGATCAAACGGTCCAACTTCCGCGTCAGTATGTGGAAAAAGAAATGATGCATAAGATATCCTCAGCCTGCTTTCGTTGGGGACAGCTCTATGCTCAATGCTCTTGTACTTCCCATTGCTCCATATCTGTCATAAAAATAATAAAAATTATGTTTAAATATTAACATTGTACTACATACTCAATAATAACCATGTTTACCTCAAGAGCATCTCCGACATTCACAACGAGAGCGTTCGGAATCGGCTTCACCGGCACCCATTTGCCTTCTTTTCGAATCTGTAATCCGGTGACATTATCTTCTTGCATGAGTATGGTTACGGTGGTTGTATCCGAGTGCGGACTTAGAGCTAGTACTTTATCAGGCATGGAGCATGGAGGAGTGTAGTTCACCCGCAAGGCTTGAAGCACCTCTTTATGCAGTCCAAGAAGAGCATCCTTCTCTAGCTCCATGATAATAGATAGAGACCTTATGAGTTCCTCCCCAATTCTTTTAACTTCACTTGAATATGCCTCGATAGTTTCCCTATCATCATCAACACACTTATCACTAAATTGGAAGCGAGTTTAGTTTAGTTCACTTCCACGTGTGGTTAATTGAATTGATTTGAATTTTTTTATTTTTTGTTTGGGTATAACTCTACCGACGTGTGGGCTCTCGCTCAAGTACTACGGTTCATATCTATTAACAGTGATAAGAGTTTTTCTGGAATAAGGATGTCCACATTTGACGATCATGTTTCTGTCTAACATATGTAATTATTGAAACTGTATCAGAGATTGTTTAGCCATTTGATTATCCGCATTTTCATTTCAGCTTTATCTATCGAACTTTATATTTTCGTTGTTTTACAATAGTTTTAAATATGGATGTTTTTTTGGAGAGATACTCCTAATATATAGACGCTCCAATCATAGGATACTCTAGAAGTAATCCTAGAGGTTGTTTGGGTGAGGGATTTTCAAGTTTCAAGGGATTGATCTTAAGTTTCTTAAGAAATGTATAGATCACAAAATGTTAAATAGAAGGGATTAGAAAAACTCTTCCCTACATGAGCATTGCAATATGTGAGAGGGATTTGTAAAGGACTCCTCCCCCTGGTTTGTATATCTCTCTTGGGAATTTCTAGTTCCTTCTATATATTAAACATTTTTTTATAACTTGACCTCAATCCCTTGTGACTTGAAGGGAGAAGATCCTCTCCGGCCCAATACATTCGAATCCTCTGGATCCTTCTTCTTTAATGGCTGAGTCGGTGTTGTGGCTTCCCCGGAGTTGGTTGTGTTGGCAACATCGTAATAGTTGTGGATGACGTAAAAGAAAAAAAGTGAAGAAGAAGCCGCAGAATAGGAGAAGAAGGATTATTGCAGAAGAAGAATTGAAGAAGGCGGCGAAGCACAAGAAAAACTGTAGAGAAGAAAAAAGAAGGAGGATCCGGATGTATTGGGTCCAGAGAGGATCCTCTCCCCGACGTGAAAATCCGTTATTCAAAAAAAACCGGAAAGACTTTTTGGGGTCTTAAAATACTTTATCCTTGCGTTTGCAACTGAATCATGTTCCTCGTGCTTGCTTGCTGGTAGCTAGCACAAGGACATCCATAAAGAATGTTTCAAGTCCCCGGAAATAAATCGACCCAAAATAAGAAAGTCACAGGAAATAATTTCCCTGAATAATTTAGTTTAGAAACATACCTGAACCCATTTGGTGCAGTTGGCCAAAACTTAAGGTCTCTTGACTGAGCTGGATAAAGGCTTAGAATTAGTGTGTCGGACCAGTCCATTGTCTGCCCTTCGGAAATCGCATAGGCTTGCCCATAGCCCTCACGGCCACCTGACATGCGTATTTTATTCTTCTCTTCTAGAGGAAGTTCAAAGAACTTGGCCGTTGCATCCTTCATCTCCTGCAGCAATTCTGTTGCCACTCCATGATTAACCACCTGCAATCATGTTTAACTATATTATTATATAATAACCTCAAAGTGTCTACCAAGTTAGATATCATACTGGTACAATGGAAAATGTTCTTTTTCTCAAACTGTTCGACAACATAAAACATGGTAAGTTTGGATAGTAGATCGCGTTGATTTTTTTCCAGAATTTGTGTACCTCCACGTTCATTGTTTGTCAACATAAACATTTTGTGTAGCTGTTCAGTATAATATATATTTAGGATACCTGAAAGAATCCCCATTCTTTGCAAGCTTGGTCCAGTTTGTTGAGCTCCTCCTTGTGCCCACTCGAGAGCAGAGAAAGATCGAGGATAGGGATCTTCGATGAAAGATCAAACGCGTCTGCTGTACTCTTTGGCTCGTCTTCTTCCTTCCTGCTTACGAGGAATGTTTCAGGGACCTGCAATGGGTTACTTCTTACCATTTCTTGAACATTTGGTGCAAATGCCATCTCTAGGGTTGAAGGGTTTTTCACTCTTGTTTCTTTCTTGTTCAGAAATATTAATGCTTCAGCTTCATTGGTTTCAGATCGATTATTAATGGTGGAGAGAAAGAGAGGGTGCTGCTAAGTTACTTAATTTAGTGATTTGTTTTTGGGGTGTTGGTGATAGATGATGAACTATATTTTGTTCTATATTGATGCTTTAGTGAAATTAGGTAGAAATAATTTCTTTTGATCAATTAACAATCCTTGCTTGATTCGTACCTTTCCTTTTGTCGAGATGCATAATGATAGTATTATTTAACTCCACATGGTAGAGTGATTTTTTAAGTTGCATGTGGGTAGCATTGGTGTTGTATATATTATCAATCTCGTTTTCCTGCACACTAGCGTTTAAACGAAAGATATATACTACCATATAAAGTCAGCAGCTCCATTTGAGGTCGCGTGTTTCATAAAAAAAAAGTGGAACAAAAATGCTCCTTAAAATAATGCATCAAATAATGCAAGGGTATTTTTGTCATATAAACAATGTTTTTTTTTTATAATTAATTATTTTATTTTATTTTTTTAACAAACGATATTACCTACACTAAGGGAGATGAGGATGGGTTTAGCCTCACAATAGGTTAACAATAATGTGATTCAAAAAATGTGTAGTCATTCGTCAAAAAATGTGTAGTCACGTGTAGCACGTCGTGATTAAAAAAAAAACATTTATTTAAATCATATGATGTGAATGTCAGAATTAATTTAATTAATTAACTCATCCAAATTGAATAGTTAATTAGTAAGCTAAGGTGGATCTTCCGCCTGTGTGGTTTTAAGAATCTATAGGTCATCCCCAATTGAGAGGGTTAAAGGTTAAAAGGTCAAAAAGCCAAAAAATAGTCTGATTTATCCAAAAATTCATTTCCAACCGATGATTGAACTATAATTATATAGAGCCCACCAGACCATTAATTAGCCAAAGGGCATCAGGCTGGCTAAATGTAGTCCCTCTTAGAGCATTCCCACCGTTGGGTTTTGCTCGGGGGACAGGCTCCAAAAGAAGGGCCCAAGGGCCGGTGGCGTCGCTCCAGCGTGGGCTAGCCAGATGGACGGGGGAGGCCTGAGCTTCGGGCCCGTGAGGGATTACCAGCCCGAGAGCCCGAGGTGGGCGTGACGTCAGGCTGACGCCAGGGTGGCATCAGCGCAATATTTTTTTTTTTTGGGTTAGGCGCGTGCACCCCACCCGCGCGTGGGGGCGCGTCGTTGACACAAAAATTAGAAAAAAAAAACATCTGTCAGTTACCGTTGGGAAGCCACGTGGCTTCCCACGGTGCGTTAGATCTTAACGGTCACTTAATGTGGACCGTTCGATCTCAACGGTAAAAAAAAAAATTTAAGTTAGATTTAACGGTGGATATTAAAATGCTTTATAAATTAAAAAATAAATGAAAAAACAGTTTTAAAAATCTGAAATGTTACCGTTGTGACACGTGGCACAATCTGAAGTGTTGGAATTCAAATTTTTTTATATCTAACGGCAGAGATTAATTAATTGAATAAAAATTTAAAAAAAATTTAAAAAAAATTGTAAAAAATTCAAAAAAATTCAAAAAAATATCTGAAAAATCTGAAAAAAATTGTAAAAAAAATTGTTTTTACTTTTCTATAAATACCTTCTCATTATCATCTACCTTCTCGACGGGAATGTGAGGCTCTGCCCTTTCTTACGTTGTCATCTCTCATTTAACGCTCCTCATCCTCTTCCTTCTCATTTCTTACCCCCTGTTGATTGAACATTGCTTCTGATTCGTTAAACAATTCTTCCTCTTCCTGATTGAATTCCCACATCATCCTTGAGGAAGAAGAAGAATACATTGAAAGAAAGAAACAGAAACTATGAATAATGATAAAGATTTTTGTGAATAAGGAAGCAGAAACTATGAATAATGATAGAGATCTTGAGAATTTTGGTGTGAGATTTGTGAGGATGGATGGTGGATTATATAGAGGATTCAGAAAGGATTAGGTTGTGCATAATGCCACGTGGCATGCCGTCATTCGTTAAAAATCTGATGGAAATCTATCCTCAAAGATTGTGAACAGATTATGACACGTGGCGCGACGTGATTGGTTAATAATCTTATCAGAAATCCATCACCAATAATTGTATTATTTTGTATTATGTAATAATACTTTGGATAATGACACGTGGCGCAACGAGAACGATTAAAAATCTTATCCGATATTACAATTAAAATTATTTTGTATTATTTTATAAATAAAAAAAATACTAATATTTTATTGCCTATTGCCAGGGCTATTGAAGTGTAACGGTGGAGATGCAAATTCTATTGCCAGGGCTACTTACTGTTCATTAAGGGCAGTTACTGTTCATTAGGTGAATTGAATAGTGTACTGCCAGGGGGGAGGGCTCCAACGCTGGAGTTGCTCTTAACCTTTTTTTAGTTCTTTTGGTTGGAGATACCTTAGTTGCAGAATACTTGGACCTTTTACCCATTTTTTTTCGTATTGGTCATGTATATTGGACATTATGGAACTCTGTTTCGACCTTAATAAATATCGTTAGGTACAAATCATTTTCCTTTAAATACTGACAACTAAAAAACAAGACAAACAGAAAACTCTTGGCTCCTCGCATATGTAAGGAGTCATACTCTTCCTCCCTAAGAAATCATTGCTCGATATGTCTGCCGAAACTTTTCCTTTGTATGATTTTATCGAGTTCCATTTGCTTATGTGTCGGATTGTGAGTTACAAATATAAAAGAATGACTCCGTATATGTAAGGAGCCAAGCAGTTTTAGCTTGAATTAGAAAGTTCACTGTTTCGTTCTTCCTTGTACAGAAGTGCATAGGATTGCTAACTTATCCAATTTAAATGGAAAGGATTTCTTACAGAGAAAGAAACCAAAAGAAATGCCTACTGATATTTTTACATGACAAAACCAAAAAAAAAAAAAAAATCATGATTATTGAGGACTACTTGATTTTAAGTCCTTTTCTTTTCTTTTGTTTACTCTGGCTTTTGTAAATAGAAAACATAATGGATTCCCTCAGCTAATCTCCATATCTGACTTTCTTGTACATCCAAACGGATCGTGGACAGTCCATCTTGTGATCGAATGGTTCAATTTCGACATCATCATGTGGTATAAGAAATGTTGCACAAGATAACCTTGCCTGTGGCAGCTCTGTGTTCAATACTACTGTACTTCCCATTACTCCATATCTGTCATGACAAAAACAAATGTGAAGCTCACTTTTCTCAGGTTAATCTAGGAAGAGTTTTATAGTATTAGAGAAACATCTCCACGGTGCTACTTATATATAGTACCTCAATAACATCTCCGACGTTTACAACTAGAGGGTTTGGAATTGGCTTGACCGGCTCCCATTCTCCTTCCTTCCGGATCTGTAATCCAGTCACATTGTCTTCTTGCATGAGTATGGTTATGGTGCTCGTATCAGATTGCGGACTATTACCTAGCAATTCATCAGGCATGCAGCACGGCGGATAGTAGTTCACAAGCCAAACTTGGACCAACTCTTTATGCAGGCCGAGAAGAGCATCCTTCTCCATCCCCATAATTAAAGATAGAGCTCTTACGAGCTCCTCTCCAACTTTTTTAACTTCACTAGAATATGTCTCAATTGCATCCCTTCACAAAAACTATAACTTAAAATATTAGTTACATACTTGGATCGCAAGAAACAACAATCTATTTTTTTCCTGAAATTTTACAAACATACTGGAATTCCTTCGGTGTGGTTGGCCAATATTTGAGCTTTCTATATAGAGATAGGTAAACAAGAAGAGCCAGTAAGTCAGACTAGTCCAGTATCTGATCTTCCGAAATCGTATATACATGCCCAGCCTTGAATGGCGTCCGATGTCATAGCAACCTTATCCTTCTCTTCTAATGGAAGTTGAAAGAACTTTGCTGCAGCATCCTTCATGCCCTCATTACTTCTGTTGCCACTCCATGATTTCCCATCTGCAATGAATTAAATTGAAAAGTTAATATAAAATAACGCTAGAGTTACGAAATTTGATCACCAAATGTTAGTGTCTTACTCGTTCAAAGTAAAAGAGATTTAAAGTGGACTCATAATTAATTGAAATGAAAGTTTGGACATAACAAAATTTGGTAAAAATGTTGAAATACTCGTTATAATTAAATTATAGCCGTACTCGATGTCAATTACCTGGAAGAAACCCTATTCTTTGCAAGCCAAGTCTAGTTTGGTAAGCTCCTCCGTGTTCCCACTTGAAAGCAGAGAGAAATCAACGGTAGGAATCTCCGAAGAAAGCTGACACATATGATCCACGCTCTTCGGCATTGATTCTTAAGAAGGCATCTTTCAGGGACGTGCAAAGAGTTGATCTTTGCTATTTCCAAAACATTTGGTGTCCGCAGAGACGAGCCAAAAGTCGGGGGCACTACAACCTCCTCTTGCACGAGTGCTACATCTGTGGATGAACCCATGTTCCCTTCTCAAAGTTTTTCAGCTTAAAATTGCATCAATAACTGTAAGCATTCGGAGTTTTATAGACCAGACCTCTAAATGGTGCCTGGTTTATAGATTCTTTATTTGCGAACAGTTGGAGCTTTCCTTCTGTTTTATTGTATAGGACGCTACGCAACTCTGCTTCGAACACTTATCGTCGAGCTAATCCTATCATGTGCATGTTAGATACAAAGAATTTTGGTTAAAATACTGACAACTACAAAACCAACAGGAAACTGCCGTCTAAAGTTGTTTAATTTCTTTGGAGTATTAGCTGAAGGTTCACTTCTTTTGGTTACGTATTCGGCGATGATAATTTATGTAAAGCGCAAGCATTAACAGTGATGTAATCTGGTTTTAGCATTACTTATTTCTTTAAAAAGTAAATCCAATCTTCTCAAGAAAGAAAAAACAGAATAACAACAGTTTCTTCCAAGTACAGCCATTGGCTACATCCTTTTCAGCCATTCCTCAATGGGGAGGGCAGAAAGTGATGACATACCGCGAAGCACGGCATTTGTTAAGGCTGGAGGAGTCATCAAAGGCATAACTATAAGCCTTGGGGCATATGGCCTTAAACAGATGTGCGAAAAGGGTCGGTTTGCAAGTGTTTGGGTTTGCGTAGCTTCCTGTGCAGCAATACTTCGCAGACTGCATAGCCAAGCAGGCACTCTTACACCCGACCACCCTGCCTCCTCTCCTCACTTCCAACGCAGATGGGCAGCACACGTTCAAATCAACCTCGCATGAGGCAACACCGCACCCTATTCCCCCACCAACCGGCTTCATTGACACGGGCAAGTTAAAGCCATCAACCAAACTCACATCATAGAAATGCAGGGGTGAAGTTGATGTTCCCAGCGTCATTTCAACCACGGTCGCTGGAGGCACGCCTCCTTTTCCTTGGCAATGCAATTGGCCAAAACAATCGCCGGTCTCACAGTTTCCTTTTCCATTACTGTCAAAGGAGCAACCCTGCCTGCCCCATATTCTTCCTGACCACTTCTCAGGTACATCAAGAACTGACTCCTCGCCGCTGCCAAGATGGAAACCGCCGCTTTGAGGAGTGTCTACGCCTGCACTGCCGAGTATACCGGGCCATATGCTTTCATTGCAGTTGTTCACTAGAATCAGTTGAGCCCCATCTGAAACAAGAAGCGGAAACAAGAAAACACAATTAGAAACCCAAAGAAACGAGGACACAGTGCAGTAAAGGTGGCAATTTCGGACATCACACATCACACAACTTGAAATTCTCACGAACTGAAGACACATAACTAACACAATTGAACTCATATTATATTAATAAATTGATAATTTTTCTCGTTTTTATGTCATTTTGCGTGTTGATCAACTAATGAGTTAGACAGAAAGACGAAAATAATATAAATAGATAAATCTGAACACGACCAATCGACATCCCTAAGTAGAAGAAATACATAGAAGAGATGAAGACTTGCTTGTAATTGAGATAGAGATTAGTAGATAGAGTATGGGGAAGAGAAAAGAGGAAGTTGGCATTGATTGAAATTGGGCCTGCGAATAGTAGATGTAGTTGAAATGAAAATACTTCTTCAGAACCACAAGCATATATATGTAATTGGAAACAACATCAAGCTTTTTAAGTGTAACATCCTCTCTTTTGATTTCTTTCTCTTACTTTCATGATGATAAAAGGGCATATATTCATTGCTTCCCATTGAGGGCTTTCTTTTTCTCCCTGTATCCCTGAGTATAAAAAATCAAAGGGAAGAATATAATCCATTTTACAAATAAAGAATGCATTAACAATAAAAAAAAATAATGAAACATAGTCTTAGGATGCAGAGAGTTGTCCCACATTGGAAAGTTAAAAAAAACCTTGAATAAGTTTATAAGAATTTGAGTTGATTGGTTTATAGAAGTTACTCCACATTGTTAATTGGTATTGGGTTGAAATCTCAATTTTTTTTAGTAATATCAGAGTGGGTTAACCTAAGCAAGGGTGGTACTATCCACACACATCTCATTACTTTTCACACACCCTCTTAATTTTCGGTGCGTCGGATCGAATGAATTGGATTGATCAAATGATATAAATTAAAAGATGGTGCGTGAAAGATAAAACAGAGTATATAAATAGCACCACCACCTAAGTAAATATCAACGCCTAGATGTGTTCTACATCACTCAAAAAGTTAAGAAAACCTCTTTGTTAGCAGTGGGGTGTGGCTCTGTGGTATTGAATGCATTGACTTGTAGCCGTATGATTTATCGTTGTATAACTGCTGAATCTCAATGTTCACATTTAAGTATTTAATTTTTAGATATTCAAATGCTCTGTTGCATTGTAGAAAAACTAGATGGCGGTGTTCTTCAATCAAAAAAAAAAAAAAAAAAGCTAGATGGCGGTGCGTTCTGAAACCGTAGGTAGAAATGGGAAATGATATAAAAACATGAAATGCGAAGTTGAATGAAGCAACTGTTATTCGGATTACGTGATCGTCAATTTATCCTGTGAATCAAATGCCTATAGAAGCAGAGTAATAGGAAAGGGCTAATATGATCACTATTTTTAAATTACAAGTAGCAGCAGTACTTAAATGAAAAGTAATATTTCTGTTGGACGTGAAGCTTAAAACACACCTATGCACCTCTTTATGTTAAATCATCAAATCTTTCTTTTGTGTAGAACAAGCAGCTTTTCTGAATTTGGCATGAATCTTCGGAAAAAGGATCCTCTTTTCCTGGGATCCTAGGGATCTCATGATCAGTGCAGTTTATCGTAAATCGTGTAATCAGTTTTCGTTATGTACTATTTATATATTTTTTTTAATTTTTAATTTAAAAATAATTTCTAATCACACGATATACGATAAATGGTTCCAATCATATAATCTTTAAGATCCAAGAAAAGGATCTGGCTGGGATTCTTTTCCGAATCTTAGTGAGTGAAAAAAGTTTGGTTTGTGTATACAAACTAGAAGCTAATACTTTAAAAAATAAAAAATAAAAATAAAAAGAGTCAAAAGTGAATTCATTAACAACCCAACAACTATATAATAGGAGGCTCAATTACAAGCCGAGCACAAAATAAAAATAAGGCCTCCAAGCAAAACAAAGTCCAAATAGATAATTGGGTCCAAACAGAAAAACAAAAAAGACAACAAGCCAAGCAGCTTTAGGGATGACAATTCAAACAGTAAAACCCGATAACTGTGGATAACCATCTGAATAAAGCGAATTTGGGTATATAATGGATATGAGGAAAAACCGTAAACTTTAATCGGTTATAGTTTTGGATATGGTTATAGGGGTATACAATATATATATATATATATATATATATATATATATAATGTTTATGGGAGATATCAACATAATGCTTATGCATTATGCATATATAATATAGGGGTATACAATATATATATATATATATATATATATATAATGTTTATGGGAGATACCAACATAATGCTTATGCATCAAACCCTATATTATATTCATTATGCACAAACATAATGCTAATGGGAGATATCTTAGCTCACATCATCAATATTTTATTCAATACTTTTATTTTTATACTCTACAAAATTCATTCATTGTTATGTTTTTTATTATTAGACGTGTTTGTTTAATGATGAAATTAGTATCTACTAAATTATTATGCACTTATTGAATGAATATAATTTTTTGTTTTTTGACGAAGATGGATATAACCTTTAACAGATGAAAAATCCATTATCCCGTGGGTATAGTTATGGATAATCCCCGATGGTTAATTTGCGGTTATGAATATGGTTATTTTTTGTGGATATGGGGATGGATATAACATTTCCGTCCCCAAACTGAACCGTTGTTATCCCTAAGCATCCTGCAGCACAATCGCCATTGACCGGAATCCACGATCGTGCACCTCCATCCCCGGCAAATATTAGAGATCTAGCCAATCAATGTCCCATAAGTGGTGGAAAAGAAAGCTCCAACCTTCCTCCATCAAGCACCAAATAGATCTGAGCCACATATTATGGTTTGAGCCACATATTTAATGAAACCAGAGGGAAGGAGATCCCACCAGTAACAATGCCAATAAAGGCATACACATGGAAGGTGGTGGTGTTTCCACCGAAGCCGGAGCTGTGCGCACCTTCCGAGAGGTTCGCAACAAGTCGCGTGAAGAAAAATGGTTTGCAGATCCAAAATTGATTGAGACAGAGGAAGGACAGAGCAAGGTATAGGATGGTGAATGAATAGAAATAAGGATGTGAACGGAAACTGAGATTGGAAGAAGAGGAGACCAGAGCTAGGAGTGCAAGTGGTCGAAACAACAGGGACAAAACGTAGGCCAACAAGCATGCAGAAAAAAAAAAGAAAAAAAGAAAAAAAGAAAAAACAGAGAAACGGGAGATAGCCACCGACTCTGGACACAACCATGGCCGACGACGGAAGATGGAGGAAGTAGTTAAAAATAAACTCTCACAAGAGAGAAGGAACTCTCACGAAGGGAGAGAAGAAACTCTTACGAAGAGGAGAGACAAGGATCAAAATTATGTATCCAAGCCAGGTTTGTTGAAGATTTTTTCAGTTGAATTAGAAGGACTCGAACTCATAACAAATTTTAATCTTAACTTATTATCACATTCTTTCAGTACTTGGGCTAATTTGAAGGGCAGCTTTCTTAAAACATAACAATTATGAACATGTCAACAACTAGGAGAAAAAAAAGAAGCAAATAGCCCTTTAACGTAGTAGTGGAATGGTGTTCAATCCTTACATGACCGACATGAGATTTCTAACATTTAATTTAACAAAATGAAAGTATGTAATATTTTGCAAATATAATTAAATTCCAGGGACTAACTTCTAAAATAAAATAAAAAATATTATAAAGTTTCAATTTTAACCAGTTTAGGGTTTTTGGATAATCCAATTGAGGAAGAGAAATCACATCTCCCAAAATGATTCGCACCGCAGTTAAGCTATCGCTATCTGCGGCCACCGTCAATCGAACCGCCAAGCTCGGGGTCTCCATCCTTCATCGATCACCGCCGTCCAGACTTGTCCACGACGGGATCAACGGCTTGAACGCCAACCCCGTTGCTCTTCAGATGATCAACTACGCTCTCTCTCACGCTAGGTCTCAGAAATCAGGTCCTTTTACAATCCGGTCATTTGAATTTTTGAATTTGTTCATAAAATTTTGAAATTAAATTGTTTAATTTGAAATTTGGATTGTGGGAAATGTAGATGAATCGTATGCGCAAGGTGTGCTTGTACTGGAACAGTGCCTTTCGACTCAGCCGAGCGAAGGGCAAGACCCTGCTGGTGATAATTCAAGGGGAATGGTGTTGTTGGCCATGTCCACTTTATCATCTGAAAGGTTTCTTTTTTATCTTTTTGGTGTTTTTCTTTTAATCTCGTACCCGCGATATTCTACTTTAAACTAATCTAAATAGCGGAGAGGGGGATTAGAACTCGGGTACGTATGGGAACATCCGCTCTAGCCAAGTTTGTTTGTTTTGGGTGATTAGATAGCCCAATTAAGTTTTGTGTTTGATGGATTAAGAATAAGAAACTCATATTACTTGAATTTCAAATTTTTAGAGGAAATTTCGGTGAAGCAGTGGAGAAGCTGCAAAAGATTCAAGATTTAACCAACTCTTCAGTTGGTGTTAGAGGTAAGATTATTATTTTACATTTTTTTTTTCATATATTTGTGAAGTTTTGCCTTAGTACAATGACCTGTTGACTAATAAACCATTCTGGGTTTTGTTAAAGTTGCCGCCTTGGAGGCTCTTGTCGGACTTCACTTAGAGTTAGAGCAGGTTAGTCAACACTAAAACGATTAAAAATATTTATTTGTGTTCTTGTGTAGTTAAATATGTAAATGGTTCTCCCTATATAGGATGATACTTCATCAGTGCTCGCAGATAAATGCTTAGAACTGTTGGAGAACAATGAGCCTGGATCAAATGGTGGAGATTTTATAAATGCTCGCGCTAGAGCAGTAAAGGGGCTTGTTGAACTTGTCCATGGTAATACTGCATCAGGTACAGTTGAAGGCTAGCCTTTGTCTATTTATATACATTTGCTTCAACTAGTACACTGCTGAGAGTCAGGAAAGAAGGAAAATTCTGAATTTGGGTTCTCTGCAGCTGAATCGTTCTTTCAAGGACTTAAGGACAACCCGGCAATCACTGGTGAGGTTCATTTTGTTGGTGATGGTTATCAGTGCCTCTAATACAAGACATCATTCAACATGAGATGATTAATTGAAAGCTATGTAGGTAGTACTGCTTTATCCTATGGAGAATTCTTGCATGCAACACAGAACTTTTCGTTGGCAAAGGATGTCTACCAGAATGTTATTCAAGGGTTGTCCAAGAACGAAGAGTATGGTAATCCGAATGCATTAGCAGCCTGTAATATGTCTGCTGAGGAAGTTTCCCTAGCTGCCACATGTGCTTTAGGACAACTTGAGGCTCACTTGGGGTAAGTCCTTGACTACTGTTGACCCTATCATTTTTCTGTTTAGAATGGTGGAGAGATTAATCTTTGATCTTTTAGGAACTTTGACGATGCCGAGGAGATATTGACTAAAGCTTTAACTATAACCGAGGAACATTTTGGTGTGTTTCTTTGGCATTACTTTTGTTATGACTGGTATGGAATTTTTTAGAATTTTTATGTAACAATAAGTTGGTGTCCTTTTGGTTCTTTGATTTCTGTGTAGGCTCTCGTCACCCCCAGGTTGGTGTTATTTTAACCTGCATAGCTCTCATGTTTCGACGCAAAGCAATGCTAGAGCATTCTAGTGCTCTTTTGATTCAAGAGGTTAGAACTTATACTGTATAATTATAATTCTAAACTTAGGAATCTTGCATGTTCTTGCTACTATATTTCTATGGCCTTATTCTTAACTCTTCCACCCCGAAAAATAAAAATGACAGGGACTTTATAGAAGGGCAATAGAGTTGCTGAAACCCCCACCATTGGACTCAGAAGGTATGTGTTAACTGTGCCATAAATTTCTCCATATGAGAGCCGGTAATAATTGCTCATTGCTCTTTATTGGGTTGTGTAGGTACAGAAGCAAAGGTAGATAGAAGTGATATAGTGGCCCTTGCAAGAGGTAATGGCTAAACATCCGAATGTTTCCTCAACATGAGCATATTAGAAATTATACCCAAGCAATGACTATTTTTAGAAAATCAGCCTTGATTTCTTACAATTGGGTTTTATTCCATAATGTTATTGTTAACCAGTTTCCGGTCGATCAAATCTACGCATTGTTTCCTGCACCTGATTGGTGTGGCTTATACTGTAAAATTGGAATACATTCAAGTAGAATAGGTCTCTCTGGATATTTGGAAACCTGTAATGGCCTTTATCGCTGCAGATGTTTGACGTGCTGACCTTTTAATCTAAAGATTATAACCAGGTTATCTGCATTGATATGGTTGATTGATTGTGTAGGTGGGTATGCTGAAGTGCTTTGTATCCAACAGAACCGAAAGGATCAAGGTGAAAAAGCAAAGAGTTGGGCGGAGGCTGTATGGAGGAACCGCCGGCTGTCATTGGCCGAAGCACTGGACGTATCTAATACTAGTTCAGCAGTTCCAATTATAGATGCTCGAATCAGCAGGGTCCTGTAATGTCGTCATTCCCAATACTTGCAGTCGCAGTTGGAGGTTCTCTGGTGATATACATCACAAGGAATGAGAAGACGTGCTCCCATTCCGTCTTATGCCCTTTGCACTCGTTAACGATGCAGCAAATATTTGAGGATTTGAACCAAGCATATCTTTACACCATGTGACATCTTGGCATGAATGTAAACGTTATGTACCTATTTTCGGATAATGTAAGAGGTAGCTACGGTGGCCACTATATATAGGTGAGATGAGCAATCCCTCGGAAATAAATGTGCTATCAAGTGTGAGTTTCGATTGACCTAAACCAGGAGCATTACAGATTCTATGCCGTGCATTGGCCGGGGATCTGGAAGAAAGCTTCGTCGGGTTGGACATAAATAGTTGGGAATATCGGAAGTGTCCTATATTACAAGGGACAGATCATGACGCATTAATTGAGGTACAAAGCAGAGGAATACCCACTTAAGATGAAAGCACAAACTGCAGTTTAGGCACTGTTCAAAAAATTTCTATCTAGCGCCGTCTAAGCTTTGTTTAGGCATTTGAAAATTAAGAAGCCCTGTCTGCACCTGTTGAGGCGCCCACCTAGACCGCCTAGACACCCAAACTAGCTTAGGCACCCGCCTAGGTTGCAACTCACTTAGACAGAAAATAGATAAATTTCATTTTGCATTTTATTTTTTTCAATAAATTGTAAAAAACTTGTTGAATACTTAAATAAACACACATTATATGCTTGTTCCTTATATTTTTATTATGTTCCTATACTTCATAATATATATGTCATTCTATTTTGTAGTGTATGACGAAATTATATATATTTAAAGTATAAACAGACATTTATTTACACGAAATATATTAGATTTATTTAAATTCGTCTCGTCCGCCTAGGCGCCCGCTTAAGCATTAGGCTTTAACCTGCCGTCCAATTAGTGCCTATTATTTTTTAGAACCTTTGAGTTTAAGACCAGTACTCGTTGCAAAAAAGACCGTATCTTACTTTTTAAGTAAATACCCAAATTGAATGATCACAGAGGAATATCTAATCCTTTTCCAATCTCCACTCCAATCAACTGCAGTATTCCCTTGTTCAATATCTGAAAATCATGAAAGCAATATTAAACATATCAGCAAAAACTAGTCGTTCTAGGGTGGGGTTAACTGCACTTTCTCGACAACTGTAACAACGAAGTATCAATACTAAACCATAAAAACGCAAAAGAAACATAATTTTACCAGTTCCACTATGAAGGTTCCGATAAGTCCGATCATACATGCTCTAGAATTCCATATTTCTGCAGTCCTGGTGAATCCAGCAAAAGGGGCCTTAAACTTTGGCTCTACTTTTGGCACCACCACCTGCAAATTTTGATCCACATTAATCTACCTTCTCAAAATTATACTTGTGCAACAAGTTCTAAAATTTCATTCGAATTATAACACCATGAGAAAAAAAAATGAACAAATGGATGACCTGTTTGGAAATCGCTTTTAAACTTTCAGATCACCAAAAATGCTTTTCAAAATAATTAAAGAGAAAATAAACTTCTCAACGTGCTTGTAATGAACAGAAGTGTTATTTTAAAGAAACACTTCCAAACCGGCCCTAAGAACGTACCCCAGCAGGAAGCTTGGCAGCTTGAACTGTGAAGGAGCTGGTACGCCTCCTGGGAGCTGGGCAGAGTTGCTGGGTTTGAGGATTTGCCGTTAGAACCCTGGTGGTGAGGAGAGAAGATGAAAGTATGGTAGATGAAGTTGCCATGGTTGTTTTTTTATTTTTTTATTTAGTTTAATTGTTATTTTGGTTGTGATATATGGCATGCTCTCAAGCTATGGCTTCTTTGCAATACTTATCTACTTCACCCCACACAACAATTGGCAAACAACTTTCCACGTCCACGTAATTCTTTAGTATTTTGTGGGGGTATGAATTGACATCGATTTATGCCAGAAGTTATTTAACATATGTATTAGGCCCTGGACTTTCATTTTTGGATAAAAACAAGAATTAATTGTAGGCTTCATTTCACGTCGAGTTTCACCGATTTCAATCGTTGTTTTTTTTCAAGTTGTACTTCATAAATAATTTTTGCAAAATATTAGGCAAATCGAAATATTTGATGCATTTAATTGAATTCAAAGAAATTTTGACAAACACTTCATTCTTTAAGAAACAATGAAGTTTCAACGTGATAATTAAATAAGCAAATATTTGAGACATCTAATTGAGTTCAAAAAAAAATTGGCGAATATCTATTTACCAAGATGTATTATGTTGAATTAATATATCTAAATGTCTACCGAAACGGATATACTAAAATATATTAAATGAATAAATGTACCTAAATGAAGAACACAACATGCATCGAGATATTATATGAAACATTAGTTTACCTAAATGTTTACAAAAAAAATATTTTGTGACTAATGAAATGAAAATTAGGATGTCCAAAAAAACTTTAGTTTTAATGAAAAATGACAAATGAATATGTAGTGAATACTATCTGGGAAAGGTAAAAATGTGGTTTTTCGTTAAAAATGTGGTTTTTCGTTAAAAATGTGGTTTTTCGTTAAAAGTGAATACTATCAGTTTGGTAGTTTCTGAAAAACCACATTGATATTTTTTATACTAAATGGAAGGAGAGTACGGTTAAGTCATATAATGGGCAGCCTAATTTGGTATCAAATTCACCATCAGCTTGTCTAATTCCTCTTAAAAGCGAAAGATCATATAAGATGAAAGATTATCTTGTCTAATCAACTTGGTTGTCTATAGAAAGGGGGCGGTCCAGAGATTTTTGAGGCCCGGGACGACGTAAAAAAATGTGCCCTCATTTCATATAAAAAAATATTTATTTTCACACGTAAAACATCGATAAAATTATATTTAGAAAAACACTTCAAACTCAATAATTTAGAAATACGTAATAATTAATTTATTTTGTATCAAGAGAAGGAAACTAAAAAACTTCGGGCTTTCAAGTAGATAGAATATGAGTTTTGTTTTCCATCTAAACTTTTAAAGTGTTTTTGTATAAATCGTGAGTTGTTTTTTCTTATTTACTAACCTTGTCAATATAAGACTAAAAAAATATTAATGTTTTTGAGTCTTTAAGGATATGTATAAGTAATCTACTAGTTAGTAAATAAATTAACAACCAAACAAAAATTTGTAAAAATTGAAAAAAATAAACATGCACATATCATTTCGAACTTAAGATCTCTCATTAATTTTAAACAACAAAAACCATTGTTTCTAATTAAACTTCTTGATCATTTAGCCAAATTTTATAAATTTATACTGTTATGAAAAGAAATTTGTAAAAATTGAATGTAAATAAGCACACATGGTGTTTTGAACCTAAGATCTCTTCATTCATTTTTGAACCTAAGATCTCTTCATTCATTTTAAACAACAAAACCACTAGTAGTTAAATTTCTTTGTCACTAAACCAAATTTTATAAATTTATATTCTTATAAAAACATATATAAATATATCACCTTAATAATTTTGGTGCCCCCAATTTTTTTGGGCCCCAGACGGTTGCCTTACCCGCACTGGGCCTGGGCCGTGCCTGTCTATAGACTCATACCTTCAAATTTTAGGTAAGTTGTACCTAAAATCAAGAGCTCTACTTATTTTGTCATTTTTTTCCCAATAAATGATAGCATTTACATTAAGGGGTGACGAAGTGAATTAAGTCTCACACTCAGACAACCATAATAATGTGATTCAACTTTACTTTTGGCGAAAATCAAACCTAAGACTTCTCACTTACAAATAAAGAGAAATACTACTAAACTGTATTACTAAGTTGCTAGTTTTTCATTCCTTTGATTGTTATTTTTGTTTAAACAAACGATATCATCTAAACTATGAGAATGGAGTGGGTTTAGTCTCACAATGAGCTAACAATAATATGATTCAAATTCGCCTTTGGCAAGAATCGAACCTAAAACTTCTCACTTACAAGTGAAAAAAAAATATCACTAAACTGTAGTCCCTCTCATTTGATTGTTAAGCATGCCTTTTAAGAATTCGTCTATTTTATGCTAGCTATGTTTATGTTATATATGTTGGACTTCATTGCCAGAAAACAAAATTGCACGGCTGAAATCGTCAAAATAAAAATGACGAGGGACAATAGTGAAAACAGGTCAGCGTATTCAGCCCTACTTGTTTCTCCGTCCAGGTTCATCCTCCCGAGCCAATTAATTGAATTACACAACGATTCGCAACTGTTTTTTGGCCACTTCATTCACTTCATTTCCATATATACACAAAAGCTCCTCTCTCTCTCTCTCTCTCTCTCTCTCTCTCTTGAAACTTGCTTGCCAATCTCTCACAAGCTTTTAGGGTTTGTGCATGGAAACCTCTGCTTCTTCATCAGCGACGACTGCCCAATCATCGACGATTCGTATCTGTCGCTGTAGCTTCTTCAGACGCTGCTGTCGATGCTACTGTTGCTGCTGCTGCACCTAATTTCGATAGTATCAATAGCATCTCGATACTCCTTAGCAATTTTGTGTTCCAATTTTGATCCGGAAAATTTGAGAATTTTGGGGATTTTGCGGTTGTTATGAGGTTCGCGGAGGCTCAGCCGGGCCTATCTCTAGGGTTTAGCTCGCATCAGAGTACGAGCACGTCGAATTCAATCCAATCCGTTCCGCTGCAATTGCTCGACCAGAAAGAAGATAAAATTAGGGTTGAGAATGGGGATGATCGCGAAGAGGACGAGAAATTCAACCTCTTAGGGCACTCAATCTGCCTGAAAAGGCAACGGGACGGGTTCACTACGAACCCGAACCCGTCAAAGTGCTTGGCGGTGGAATCGGCGGGGCTGGAGGCGAGGCGGGCCGCGGTTCGGTCTTGGGGGAACCAGCCCCTTTCGGTTGCGGACCCGGAGGTCCATGAAATTATGGAGAAGGAGAAGCATCGGCAGGTCAAAGGTATTGAATTGGTTGCTTCTGAGAATTTCGTGTGCAGAGCTGTGATGGAAGCTCTGGGCAGTCACTTGACGAATAAGTACTCGGAGGGTATGCCCGGGGCGAGATACTACACGGGCAATCAGCATATTGATCAGATTGAATTGCTTTGTCATGAACGCGCATTGGCAGCTTTTGGTCTTGATCCAGAGAAATGGGGTGTCAATGTCCAGCCTTATTCTTGTACCTCTGCGAATTTTGCAGTCTACACCGGTCTTTTGCTCCCAAAT
Organism: Pyrus communis; assembly: GCF_963583255.1. Lineage (NCBI taxonomy): Eukaryota > Viridiplantae > Streptophyta > Magnoliopsida > Rosales > Rosaceae > Pyrus > Pyrus communis. The sequence goes on along the minus strand of NC_084811.1, from coordinate 8,127,238 downwards.
GATAGAATTATGGGATTGGATTCGCCTTCGGGAGGGCATATGAGTCATGGATATTATATTCCTGGTGGAAAGAAGGTTTCGGCTGCCTCAATATTCTTTGATAGTTTCCCTTATAAGGTGAACCCACAAACAGGGTACATTGATTATGATAAGCTTGAGGAGAGGGCGGTTGATTATCGACCCAAGATACTTATTTGCGGTGGGAGTTCGTACCCCCGGGAGTGGGATTATGCCAGGTTTAGGCATGTTGCGGATAAATGCGGAGCTGTGTTGATGTGTGACATGGCTCATATCAGTGGTCTTGTGGCAGCCAAGGTTTGAAATTTGATATCTGAACTCTAGCTCCTTTATTTAGTTTGTGAAGTTTCATTCGTTAGCTATTACTGTTATTATTGCTTCATAGCATATCACGATCTCTTGGTTAGAAACTGGTATAAACGGTATTTTATCATTAAGTATAATGGTTGAGCTGTTTATTCATAAACAGTAGTATAATAAGTTAATAACATGCAAGTAATTCTTTTGGTGGCTATATGGCGGTCTAGTGGACTTTATGTTGACTTTCTAATATATTAGATAACTGCTGGTTTTCTTTATGGGTGTCAAATTTCCGTTTCAAAGGACATAAATTTCTTGAAGGTGCCTACTCCACAGTATTTCATGCTTTAGGTTAGAAACTGGTTTCTTGTTTTTCATAATGCATTGTGTTCCATGCTTCTTGGTTCTTGTGTCTCATTTTGTGCATTCTTCAACGTGATGTTTTTTATGCATCGCAACTGTTCCTCATATGAGAAAATGTCCGAATTATATCATGTTATGAAATGACATGAATGCTCTAGTGCTGTGATCTGATTTATTGAGAAAGTATAATACTTCATGAATTTTTTTAATCCCTTAGGATAGATGAGGACACTGTTAATGCTGTTTGTGAAACTCGTTTCTTTGTTATGTTGGTTAGCCTTCCAATTTTGATTTGTAATACTTGTTTAGAATGACTTACGTTCCGCTGTTCACCTCTTGTATGGATTATCTGTTTGTAGCTTAAGGTGGGATTTAGCTATTTAATAGGCCATACTCATATTGGTTGAAAAAAGGAGTATCTGCAATCTGTTTCTTACATACCTGCTACTGTTCATTACAGGAATGTGCAAGCCCATTTGATTATTGTGATGTTGTTACGTCAACAACGCACAAAAGCCTCCGGGGTCCTAGGGGAGGTATTATTTTTTACAGGAAAGGCACAAAATTAAGGAAGCAAGGTGTACATCATACTAATGACGGTAGTAACAATTATGATTTCGAGGAAAAGATAAACTTCGCTGTTTTCCCCTCCCTACAAGGTGGTCCTCACAACAATTATATTGCTGCTCTTGCCATTGCCTTAAAACAAGTAGCCACTCCAGAGTATAAATCATGCATGAACCAGGTGAAGAGAAATGCACAAGCCTTGGCTAATGCTTTGTTAAGAAGAAGATGCAGATTGGTTACTGGGGGTACTGATAATCACTTGCTGCTTTGGGATCTGACTGGTCTTGGTATAACAGGTATTATAGTGTTAGCCAAGCCCAATTTACAACTAGGATTATGAAATTATATTTCCATTTAGAGGAACATCTACTGTTTAACTTTCCAGTTTTTTTATCATTTTAATCCGATTGGTTTTTTATAGTTAGGTCAAAATTCAAGTTTACATACCCCTTCATGTTGGCATTACATGATTGCTTTTATAAGCAAAAACATGCCCGAGGCCGGGCGCTTCTCTCTTAAGGAAGAGGCGGCGTGGTATTCCACGGGAGAGGTTTATTCGTGGCGCACGTTAGTGCGTTGGGCTCACATTAACAACCCGACTTCTTTCTTAAAAGGGGGTTGCTTTGGGGGCTTCAAGGCCACTCTGCTGCTCAAGTTTTTTGCAGCATGTGTGATCTGTTTGCCCTACATCTTTTCCCTTTTTATTACATGATTGCTTTTGTAAGCCAAACAGAAGGTGAGTTGCTTTAAGAACAACATAAATATGTTTTTTTTGCAAACATTAATAGTGAACTTCTGATCATTGATAATTTTAACATAGAGAGAGGAAATGTGTGCAGAGCTGCTAGTTAGGGGAAGCTACATTTGATCGATCACCATTTTGAATGTCTATGCTCTGGGATCCTCTAAATACTTTAAATTTTTGTGGCTGCATGATACTCCGCCCACTTTCTGTACTAGTCTATTTATTAGCTAGTTTATTCCCAAATGGGGATGATAGTGGGAGGTCTTATCTTTTCAATAGTTTAAGAAACATCTTTCATATAATCTTCTTTCTCGCTGTTCCAATTTTAAAGCATTTGCCTACATTTTCGCATCCAATCTCCCCTCTTTTTCTTTCTTTCACTTTGCTTAAACTTGCAATGTTATGTAATTTTAAGGTCTAATTTTGTACTTTGCTATCTTACCCCTTTCCTATTTACAATTTAAATGATATAGGTAAGAACTTCGAAAAGGTCTGTGAGTTGTGCGACATCACTCTCAATAAAACTGCTATATTTGGTGATAATGGTGCTCCTTCTCGTCGGGGAGTGAGAATTGGTAAGTAGCCTTTGTCATTTGAATTTGATCTATTTCTGAAAGCTGCAGATTACGCTTGAGTTTTTATTATGTGGACATCAGGATCAAACCATCTCCCCATTCTTTTTCAAAGTCGGTGGATCCTTGTCTGTTTTTCCTCCTGTCTCTTTGTGATGTGATGAATTTAATTACTCGGCTTGCATGCCTCTCAGCTTGTTTTTCTTTTTATTATCCTGTGGCGTAATTTTGTTTTTTCAGGTACGCCTGCTATGACTACAAGAGGTTGTGTGGAGGCCGATTTTGAAACAATTGCAGACTTTCTTGTAAGGGCTGCTAAGATCACTGCTTCTGTCCAGCTGGAACATGGAACATGTCATAAAGATTTTATCCAAGGTCTCCAGAACAACAAAGATATTGTTGAGCTCAGAAATCGGGTCGAAACATTTGCGTACCAGTTTGAAATGCCAGGATATGATTGATGTCCAAACGCGTGACAGCTTTCATGCATGTGCAGCTTGTTATCTTTGCTTCTGCGGCTTACACCTTGCTTTCGTGGTAACCGTACACGATCCTTACTTTTTGACCGCCTGTTCTGTTTTCCGATTATCTCGTGTAAATTACAGAGGAATACCAGAAAATATGTTGCCGATTTTCACAAGTAGACCTTGTTCCCACATCCCTGCCTGGCAATTTCTTTATGATTTTTGTATAAATTATAGCAAAGTAATTGTTAACAATCTGCATCTATGTGAATGTGTAACCAAAAGTATCGAGTTTGCTCTCGTTTGTTAGCTATTGTTCTTCGTCTAGTTGGCAATGCCGAACCTCTATGGGTCCGTTCAGTTTTTGTTCCCGAGCAGCTTATTACGCGAACCGGGGGTCTCTAGTTGGTGCAGCAGTTCATGTAACAAAAGTTTGTGTGCAGCATTTTACTCTTTTACGTACACCACATTTGCTGGTCATATTCAACATTCTGCAGTTCTTTTTGTCATGCCTTGTAAAGAAGCTGAAACCTCAAGCTGCACTGTTCTTTCAATGGACAACATTTTTTTGCCTCCTTCAAATGATCATAATAAATGCATATGGGGGTTTAGGCTAATAGACGAGGACAGTGTGCCCGTCTCTTTGCCTTTGAAGACCAAATTTCTCACTCGGTGGATTAGAGTAGTTTAATACATCGTCATCTTGAAAAAGAAAAAGGGTTCATTGTAACGGATGGTGTGTTTTTTTTTGTTGATTTTAGTTGTTTTGCTTTCACCAATATTTAATTGATTTTGCTTGCCATGGACTCCTTCAAGGGAGGCAAGACATGAATTTCTTTTCCGGCAAGGGACAGGAAGCATGGGATACGGTTGAGAAACAAAGAAAGTGACCCATAATTTTCTGCCCTTTATTTTGTAATGTTTCTCCAAATTTCCAAAAGAAGGTGGAAGAAAGAAAATCATCTGCGTGAAAGACGGTTGCATACAATTATGTCTCTATCTTGACTTATTACGAGATTAACTGGTACGAAGTCTTTTTCGTGAAAGAGTTGTACCACCAAAAACTTATATCTAAAGACTCAAAGAATTGCATGAATTTACATGATTAGTTTTATACAATTATATATTCGGTGACTAATTCGTGAAATGTAAGTTTTTCTCGTGATGGGATAGAAGGGTTAAGAAGAGACGTGGAGGAAGAAGATGATGTGGTGAGAAGGTTTCATCATGAACACCATTGCTTTCGAACTTGGAAGTGAACCGAATCAGACAAAAGCTTCTGAGGATCAAAACAAGGTGCTTTTTTTGACATTAAAGCAACCAAGGAATCAGACTACAGTCCCAAGCCGCCCTTTTCATCATTCTTTCACAACTAACCACCAACTCTTTCGCAGTTCATGAAAGCGATTTTTCTTGGGCATCTACAGGCACTGAGTGCTGATATTTTTTTTAACTATTAGATAAGTTCAACTGTCACCGATCATTAACTTTAAGTTGCTAGATTAACTCCAACAAATAATTGTGAAAGGACACTCAGTGTTTGTAGGTACCGAAAAAAGTGAATTGCCAAACAAGACCCCAACAAGGGAGATATTTTCAAAAGAATCTTCTGTTTTCTTTTTCTTTTTATTTTTTAAGAACAGACCAAATCACCAAAAGAATCATATACTCTGATAAATTAATGGGATATTATCAAATAAAAAGTTTGAATAAATGGGATTTTGATTGTGCCCTGAAGTCTAAAAGATAATATGACAGAAGCTTCCATTCCTTCTTTTTCCTCTTTTGTTCACCCAATCCGTTTTTACTTTCACTTTTTCTTCTTTGAAATTAATTCTTTGACGAACTTGCACTTGCATAAAATATAGTTCAAAATTGGATTTAGGACTAGGTCTTCTCAACCCATGATCGCATTTCTTTTTTCTTTTCTTTTTTTTTCTTTTAAAAATAAAAGATTAAATAATAGCTTTATCATGATAGTTCACTTTTCTGGAGATCAAGAAGACTTTCAGCTTCTTCCTAGCCATTATCGTGTAATTCACACACGCCAGGGATCGAACCTAAAACGTGCTGTGTGAAATACGAATTTATAATTCGTTCATAACCACCAGTTTTTTTTTTTTTTTTTTTTTTTTTTTAATATAAAAATACTCCATTTTTAATTCGCATTATAAAAAAAAGAGAGGTAGGAGAATTTGAAATGCAGTAAGTTGAAGAAAAATTCTTACTAGGCAGTCCAACACTTGCCAAAAATGAAATATAATAATAATTAATAATGAATTCTATTTTACAATACCTGAGTTCAAAGTTTCTCCAAATACTTTAATCTACTGAAAGAGGATCAGGTTTAAGTACACATTGACCCAATGACTTGACGCACATATGCGACTAGTAACTTTTTATCCTCTTCCGACATGAGAATATTCGATCATAATCTAGTTTAAATTACAGAATGAGCTATTCGAACTTGAGTTAAAAAACAGAGCACACTATTACAACAAACTTAGCAACCTCGATATCAACCGCTAAAAACATGAGATGAGAAAAACAAGAGGACAAGTAAATACCTGTCCTCCTGCTACGTAATTTTATTTTATTTATTTATTTTTTTTACCTGTGACTGCAAAAGTCCAAGAGCTTCTTCCTCCCCTCAACAATTTCATCAAACAAATCATCAAGTTGGCTCACAATATTCTCAGAACCAGAAGTCAACACCCCAAAACACTCTCTCAAATTCTCCACTCTCTCTCTAATCCCACTCTCCCAATCCATCACTCCTCCCTGTGGGCCCTTCCTCTCCTCCAGTTCACCTCTCAGCTCCTCCATCGCCGCCTTCGACCTCCTGAACTCCCACACCAGAATCCCAGGCCTCTCGCTTATCTGCTGGATCTCCGCCGCCACCCGCTGCTGCAGTCTGGCCGTCGATATCATGAACGGTGATCCGAAGATCATGCGGCCCTCGTAGTCGTCGTCTCCTTCCCTGCAAAAGGTTGAGTCCTCCGGCGAGCAGAAGACCAGTCCGTACAGCAAGACCATGAGAAGCAGAGAGCTCACGTTTCTCATTGCGTACAGGACTCCCCTGAACCCGCTGAATCCATTAAGCTTCGATTCGACGGCGATCCTTTCGTCGAATTTCAGTGAGAGTGGTTGGATTCTCGTTTCCATCAGCGCTCTGTTCTCTTCCTCCAATCCAAACGCTTCCCGCCGCCACCGAGAAATCGCGCGCACCACCTGCTGACATGACAGAACGCATGAGTCATTAAAAAATTAATACGAGTTTTGAGAGAAGTTTGAAGATTGTGATCAGAATTGAAGACCCACCTGGCGGGAGAGCTGAGGAGTGAGATGGTGGTGAGAGTCGAGGAGGGTGGAGGTGATGGTGTGGCCGGAGGTGTAGAAATTCTCCATGGCAGAGACGGCGGATTTGAGGACATGGCAGGCTTCCCAAAGCTTGGAGCTTTCGTCCATGTACTCGTCAAGCCACTTGTCCCCAACAGGCAGATGGAGCCTCTGGACAATAAGGGTCAGCTGGGAGTGGAAAGATCGAAGAAGGGTAAGAACCCCTTGAAGGAATTGGATTGACATGAAGTTGCTGGAAAGATAGACCCTTTCGAGATCGTCCACCCCACGAGCCAGAAAGGAAAAGAAGCCATTGACAGAGTTGGTGGAGGAAGGATCATCCATGTTTTAGCTTGTTTTCTTTTTCTTTTGGTGCGTGGAGTAAAAAGAGAGGGTGGTATTTGAATTTAAATGATGCGAGGATTGGAAGGAGTTGAGGGATGGAAAGGAAAGGGAATGGAATGGGATTGTGGCAAGGAGGGAGAATCTTACAAGGAGAGGAAGCTCAGGTTTCCAAGGTTGAAAACGATTGTTGTTGGGAGCAATGATGGGTGTTTCCTATGGAGGGGAAAAGGATGCCGTTTTCATCGTTTTAATGGGATGAATGTTGGGCTGGAAAAAAATTCCTAAACTTCCCGATCCCGACCGAAAAATTCCCAACCCCAAACCGAAAAATTCCCAACCGACAAATCCCGAACAGATCGGTTACCCATATCGAACCGAAACCGAAACTTTTGGTACGGATTTTCGTATTCAACCTGCCTTCGTTCGAAAATCCCGAACCGAACCGAACAATTTTTATATATAATTAAATATATAGTTTTAATTATTATAAACCGTTGGATTTGGTTGAGATTTAATCTCAACCGTTCATTTATAATTAACCCTAACCTTTCTAGGCCTCACTCTCACTGTCTCTCTCTCGACTGCTCTCTCTCTGTTCTCTCGACTCCTCCTCCTATTTCTTCGCCTGTCAGTCCCCGTCTCTAATTCTCCTTCGGTCGATCTCAAACTCAGCCACCAGCACCACTCTGTCGGTCGATCTCGAACCTAGCCACCACCACCACCACTCCGTCAGTGGATCTCGAACCTAGCCACCACCACTACCTTCTCCGAGTCTCGCCTCCGACCACCTCACCATACCCTCTCATCTCGCTCCAGCCACCATACAAATAACAAGCAAATCAGGTTCAGCATATCCAGCAAGCAGGAAGGAGTAGGAAAGAGATGGCCCTAATCACAAACTCACTAGTATCAGAATCGAAAGCAGCACCGGATTGGTTGGAACTAATTTTCTCCGGTTGATGCAATTTTGTTTGAATTAAAATTAGATTTCTAGGGTGTCTGAAAATTGGGTTCTAGGATTTGGATTTGATTTCTGCAATTGGGCTTTCTGTAATTTTTGCAATTTGGATTTGATTTTTGCAATTGATTTTTGGAATTTGGATTTTTACAATTGTCCCGAACGATACTAAAATCCCCAAAATTATTCGGGAATCCTATAATTTTGGTTCAGTTTCGGTTTTGAGATCCCGTCCAGAAATGAATTGGTTTGAGATTCGGGTTATCAGTTCGGCATGGGATCCTGACCCGAACCAGCCCCAGGATGTGGGAAAAATTAAAACTTAGCCTAAAAATACCCAAAAAAGGAAGATATGTGTATTTGTGAATTGAGAGAGACAGAGAGAGAGACGTACAACGAAAGGAACAAAGAAATTTTCATGAGCTCAAATTCAATTGCTCATTCTCAGTGTTCCAAAAAAAAAAAAAAGCTCATGATCATCAATTTTAGATGCATGAGAGGAGGCAATATGAGAAATTTTTTGGTAGGACACTCTAATTACGTCATACTGTGCCCTCTAATTACGTCATATGTATGATAGCTACGACAAATAAGTAAGACCCATTCTATTTGGGTTCTACTCGGCCCCACCTTGGCCCCAAAAGTTGTTGTACAAAGAATATGGATTTTCGTCGGATTCTCTTTGTAAGAATTTCAGGAATCCGTAAATCGTATCTATTCATCATACATTGTATGGTCATAAATTATTTTAAATATTTTTATTTAAAAATAAATATAAACAGTACTTGACAAAAACTGACCGCACAATGTACGATGAACGGATACGATTTACAAATCCCTAAGATCCTCACCAAAAAGATTCGAAGAGGATCTTGTTGGTTGTACAAAATAAGAAAGTGGATTGTTTGCCCTTCCATTTCCATACTCTTCCCATGCCCTCCTGTGATATGTGGTTACGGTTAAGTCACGTTAACATTTTATATTAATTTTTTTTTTATAGAAATAATAAAACAAAAAGTAATAGGAATATAAAATGTTGACGTGGCTTAACCGTGACCACACAAACAGGAGGGGATGATGAGAGTATGAACATGGAAGGGCAGACAATCCACCTCTACAAAACAAAGTGTGTGAAGTTCAGTTGCAGCAGGTTCAGTGGTACCATGGTGTTGAGTCTTATAATGAAATGCTACATGAAGAGAAAGTTACACATGGTAATATATTATTAGTGTGAACACGAAAGATTCCTTGAAACAAGAAACCAGAATAACGTGTACAAAATAATATTTTTGTGTTTATGATTTTGGGGTTACGATTTCTCTCAAATTTGGTCCTCTGATTCTATCTTCGTAGGGTGTAGGTTTGTGGATGAGTTGTTGATCCAAAGGGCCGTCGGGGCTTGATCTAAGGATGAACAGTTGATGAACGGATCTTCAAGGGGCGTTGGGCTTGATCTTGAAGAATGGGTGTATGGATTTCTTCAAGGGCTTTTGGGCTTGATCTTGAAGGTTGATGGATGAGCAGATCTTCAAGGGCTTTTGGGCTTAGTCTTGAAGAACGATTGGATGTGTGGATTTGTTTGTGCTGTTGATCCAAGGGGCCGTTGGGGCTTGATCTTAGGATGAACGATGAACACTTTCTTCAAGGGCCGTCGGGGCTTGATCTTGAATAATGGTTGTGTGGATTTCTTCAAGGGCTTTTGGGCTTAATCTTGAAGAACGATTGGATGTGTGCATTTGTTGAGGTTGTTGATCCAAAGGGCCGTTGGGGGCTTATGCTTAGGATGAACGGATGAACACTTTCTTCAAGGGCCGTCGGGGCTTGATCTTGAAAGAGGATTTAACGAAGAACGAAGAGAGCTTTCTTGATCCTTCGAAATTCTTGGGAATTTGGATGGTTGGAAGCTTTGGAGTTTCAAAGCTTCAAGGATTTGGGGAATTCTCTTCTAATTTTGGAGTAGAGAAATGTATTTGTGAATTCCTTGATGCTTGATACCTTGATGGAGAAGCCTATTTATAGGCTTTGAGAATGAATCACCACCACAAAATATTTTTTTCCTTTCCAAGCACCATTGCCTAATTTTCCCACTTAATGCAATATTGAAATTGAAGTGGTGTAACTTATGGCCTAATTTCCCACTTAATGCAATATTGAAATTGAAGTGGTGTAACTTATGGCCTAATTTCCCACTTAATACCATTTTAAACTTGAAGTGGTCTAACTTATGGCCTAATTTCCCACTTAACACCATTTTAAACTTGAAATGTGTATGCTTTGTCATTGCCCAAAATGAGAAGAACTTGCTTTGATCCGTAATGGATTGAAGTGTGCTTGCCTTGTCATTGCCCAACATGAGAAGAAAAACTTGTTTTGATCCTCAATGGATTGAAATGTACTTGCCTTGTCATTGCCCAAAATGAGAAGAAAAACTTGTTTAGTCCTTCAAGGGTATTTCTTCCTATTTTGTTGAGTCACACGCCATGTGTACAATTTGTACAACACGTGGCGTATGCCATGTATGCCTTGACACGTCAAAACTTTAATGCATTGGTGAGCATTTGTTTTACTGAAATTTCGATGTCTACAAATGCCCCCACTTCAAGGCGCGTCGTATACATGTGCTTGTCACGTGTAGAAGATGCGTTTTGAAGTCCCTTAATGTAGATGTCAACCCAAGGGCCGTCGAGGCTTGATCTTGAATTGGGCTGGAAATTTCTTCAAGGGCCATTGAGGCTTGATCTTGAGTTTGACTGGAAGATTTTCTGGTTTCCTTCAATCGTTGATTTTCCACAAGCTTAGTCTTGAACTGGGCTGGAAATTTCTTCAAGGGCCATCGAGGCTTGATCTTGAGTTCGACTGGAAGATTTTCTGGTTTCCTCCAATCGTTGATTTTCCTTTGTGCTACTCTTGAACTGGGCAGCAGGAAATTTCTTCAAGGGCCATCAAGGCTTGATCTTGAGTTCGACTGGAAGATTTTCTGGTTTCCTCCAATCGTTGATTTTCCTTTGTGCTACTCTTGAATTGGGCAGCAGGAAATTTCTTCAAGGGCCATCGAGGCTTGATCTTGAGTTCGACTGGAAGATTTTCTGGTTTCCTCCAATCGTTGATTTTCCTTTGTGCTACTCTTGAATTGGGCAGCAGGAAATTTCTTCAAGGGCCATCGAGGCTTGATCTTGAGTTCGACTGGAAGATTTTCTGGTTTCCTCCAATCGTTGATTTTCCTTTGTGCTACTCTTGAACTGGGCAGCAGGAAATTTCTTCAAGGGCCATCGAGGCTTGATCTTGAGTTCGACTGGAAGATTTTCTGGTTTCCTCCAATCGTTGATTTTCCTTTGTGCTACTCTTGAATTGGGCAGCAGGAAATTTCTTCAAGGGCCATCGAGGCTTGATCTTGAGTTCGACTGGAAGATTTTCTGGTTTCCTCCAATCGTTGATTTTCTTTTGTGCTACTCTTGAACTGGGCAGCAGGATATTTTTGGTCTCCCCCAAAGGTCTGAGCTTTACTCCTTTTTTTTCTGTTTCTTTGTTCAATCTCTCCAATTCGTATTGAAGAGGGTTAGAGGATAGCTCAGCATATGCAGTTGTTGCTTGTCTCCACATGCTTTAATGTATCATTTTCACTTGCCTTACTTGCTCCCCTTTGCAGAAGTGGTCCCTTCTCTGGAAGTGTATCAACCGTTGAAGATGACTACTCGAGAGCAACGCTAGGTAAGCAACCAGGGAATAGATTCCAGGCAGTCGGTTCCAGATCGGAAGACTGACTCCAAGTGCCGGCTGATTGCTTCTTTCACTTTGCCATGCGAGTAAGAACAAGGACAAAGGAAAAGACAAGGAAAAAGCATGATATGAGATACCTTTGCTTTCGACCTTGATGATATGAGATACCTTTGCTTTTGAAGAAGCGGCGAATGGATCAGCACATGTATTTGTTGTGCTTGTCTCCACATACTTCAATCTACCGTTTCCTCCTGGGTCATCTGTACTCCAGGCATCTAGTATCTTCTTTGGGGAAGAAGAAAAAATTGAGTATTTCGAAAGGCTTTGCTGGGAGTGCGCCCTCAGAGGTGAGGAAGAGTTGGGCATTTTTTTTTTTCAGGTATGCCTTGCCATAAAAGATGAAGGTCGACATATATAGGGATTTCCCAATAGCAAGTGGTGGTTATGTTCTTTTACCCTTGTCGACAAACGTCTCTTCGATTTTTTAACAAGCGTCTCTTCGATTTCTGAGCGAGCGCCTCTTCGAAAAAATAGTCACGGGTGCGGCTCTGTCACCACGCTTGTTGGCAAAGGCGCGTAGTTGGGATGATAAACTTCACGTGTTTTCAACTTTGTCAGAGATCTTTTGACAAAGTTGAACGCGTTATCTGAAAAGCCGCGAAAGCGTCGCCGAACTTCACGCAGGAAAATCCGATTTTTTGAATCGGTGGTCGTGTCGCCTTGGCTTTTTATAGAGGTATCGATTACCTCCAACATGCACACTTTGAAGATCGCCCGTTTGTGAAAATCGTCTTCGGCCCTTTCTGATTTTACTCCATCCACCTTTCTCTTTTAACCTTTTGACAATGGCTAACCCGTCTAACATTTGCTTAGATTTGAGTCTCAGCAGTGATCCGAGTGCGCCGCGTCAGGTAAATGTATGGTGCCCTTCTTTCTTATCTTCTAATGGCCCTTTGACAGGTGAAGATTCTGTGATGAAGGACGCAACAACAGCTACGATAGTAGCTAGGAACTTCCTCACTCCAAAAGATAGTAGGCTGCTTTCAGAACGGTCCGATGAGTTGGCTGTTCAAGAGTCCCTAACTCTTAGTGTTCAGTGCGCAGGCTCTGTATCCAACATGGGCCAACGCCTACTTGCTCGATCCCGCCAAGTGGAATCATTGATGGCGGAGGTGGAAACTCTTAAGCAAGAGATCAAACAGCTTAAGCACGAGAATAGAAGTTTGCATGTGCTTGCAAATAACTATTCGACGGGCATGAAGAGGAAGCTTGATGAGCTGCAAGAATCCAGTGGTCGAATTCAAAGTGACCGTCAAAGGCTTGCTGCTTTTTTCCAGAGGCACCTTTTTCCTGGCTCATCTAGCGTTCCACCAAGTATTGAGGCCTCTTCTTTGATGCCTCCCGCTTCTGTAGTTTTCCCAAGTAGTGGGGCTTCACGTGAACAACCTTTATGAAAGCTCCATCTCTTTTTTTTTTTTTTTTTTTTTTTTTTTTTTTTTTTGTACGCACTTGTAATTTCTCGGAGATCAATGAACATGCTTTACTTATTTAGTGTATTGTGCTAAATACAGATAAAACATATACATCACCAAGATGTGTTATTTCCTCTTTTTTTTTTTTTTTTTTTTTTTTTTTTTTTTTTGATGATGTGACTGTACTTGAAGTTTTGAAGTTTCAAGTTGCCTACGTACCCTTGGTTGAGGAGGGATCAAGTCATGACGTAGTTCAAAATGAGTGATGATTTTTTTTTTTTTTTTTTTTGATGATTTTGCCGTACACAGTTTATGCTCTTGCGGGCCAGGAGCGTTTGGTGCCGTTTGCAGTTTCAGCTCGTGCAGGCAATGAGCGTTTTGGTGCCGTTTGCAGTTTCAGCTCGTGCAGGCAATGAGCGTTTTGGTGTCACCTTTTAGGCTCATGCGAACGAGGAGCTTGTGGTGTCGTTTGCAGTTTCAACTCGTGCAGACAAGGAGCTTTTGGTTGTCGCCTTTTAGGCTCGTGCGAACGAGGAGCATTGGTTGTCGCCTTTTATGCTCGTGCGAACGAGGAGCGTTGGTTGTCGCCTTTTATGCTCGTGCGAACGAGGAGCTTGTGGTGTCGTTTGCAGTTTCAACTCTTGCAGACAAGGAGCTTTTGTTGTCACCTTTTAGGCTCGTGCGAACGAGGAGCTTGTGGTGTCGTTTGCAGTTTCAACTCGTGCAGACAAGGAGCTTTTGTTGTCACCTTTTAGGCTCGTGCGAACGAGGAGCTTTTGGTTGTCGCCTTTTAGGCTCGTGCGAACGAGGAGCTTGTGGTGTCGTTTGCAGTTTCAACTCTTGCAGACAAGGAGCTTTTGTTGTCACCTTTTAGGCTCGTGCGAACGAGGAGCTTGTGGTGTCGTTTGCAGTTTCAACTCGTGCAGACAAGGAGCTTTTGTTGTCACCTTTTAGGCTCGTGCGAACGAGGAGCTTTTGGTTGTCGCCTTTTAGGCTCGTGCGAACGAGGAGCTTGTGGACAAGATGGTTGCTGCTTGTCCAATTTCTTCGAAGCGATATTCGAAAGGCATTCCTCACAATCTTCATAGCAAGGAGCCTTGATCGAGAAATTGAATAAGTCTTCGATGAAGAAGAGATCGCGCATGAACGATCTTTGTGTTGAAATTTTCTTATCTTCAACATTTTCACATTGCTTTGGAGGTTGGCGAAAGCTGCTTTCCCTCATTTCTGATTGGTGCACTTGTGGATAAGACATATGTTTCTTGTGCAGTTTCTTCAGAGTGACATGAGTCTATCCTTCAATTTCACTTGACTTGGAGCATGCCCCCAACAGTCGAGGTGAAGACTTTGAGTCGAAAGAGCCAGAAGTGACATCTTTCTTAGGGATTTCATCTTCAGTGCCGTCCTCTTGGGTTTGTTGGCATGAAGATTTGCCAGTGTGGACGACGATGCGCCTCCTTACTTTCAGTGGTCCTTTTGTGTCGACCTCTAGGATTGCTTGGCGCTTCATCCTTGAAGGAATCAAGCTTCGAACGTCGCCTTTTTCTGCTAACCCATCGAACTTTTCTTCCTTTGGTGTTGTCTTCCTCTTTCCAAAAGGCTTCTCATTATCTTCAAATCTTTCCGAAGCTGATCGTCGCAGAGGAGAGATAGCTATGTTGCTTTGTTTCTTAGGCTTTAACAACCTTTCAAAAACAGAGCTTTGGGATGTTGGCGCGTTAAGCCTCTTGAAGACAGAGGTTCGGCCTTGACTACCAATGCAATTAAGCACTGAAATTCTGGAGCTTGAATGGCTCATCCTATCGAAGACCGACGTCCGAGGGGCGGGTTTAGGCTCTTTTTGGTCTTGTTCAATGCTCACGCTGATGTGTTGAGGGCTAGCTTTCTTCACTTTGCTTGAAATCTTCACGGGTGTATTTGGTGTGAAGCCAAGTCCAGCTTTGTTGTTGTCAACTCCGTAATCATGCTCCTTCAACTTCTTTTGAGTCTCGGTGAGGTCACGATCTTTGTCATTGACGGTGTTTGAAACCTTCTTTCCAAGATTTGAAGAGGAAGCAAAGTCATGCCTAGCCTTTGACATGAGTTCGTAGGCATTTGGGTTAAAGCCTTCTTCGGTCTTCTTAGTTGGAAGAGAGCTTGGTTTCATTTTGACGCCATGCTGTGCCTCCAGACGGTTGATGAGTCCGGCGGTTTGCAAGTTTTTCTCCTCTGCAGTCTTTATCAGCCTTGCAACTGTTTCTTTCATCTGAACCAGCTGTTTTTCAATGGAGGTAGTGCCGATAATCACGACTTGTTCTTTGTTTGAAGCCATGGACTGTGCTTGAATATCTTGAATGGAGACAGAGATGAGAGGTAGAGATTGTCCCACCGGGCGTGCCAAATTTGTGAACACGAAAGATTCCTTGAAACAAGAAACCAGAATAACGTGTACAAAATAATATTTTTGTGTTTATGATTTTGGGGTTACGATTTCTCTCAAATTTGGTCCTCTGATTCTATCTTCGTAGGGTGTAGGTTTGTGGATGAGTTGTTGATCCAAAGGGCCGTCGGGGCTTGATCTAAGGATGAACAGTTGATGAACGGATCTTCAAGGGGCGTTGGGCTTGATCTTGAAGAATGGGTGTATGGATTTCTTCAAGGGCTTTTGGGCTTGATCTTGAAGGTTGATGGATGAGCAGATCTTCAAGGGCTTTTGGGCTTAGTCTTGAAGAACGATTGGATGTGTGGATTTGTTTGTGCTGTTGATCCAAGGGGCCGTTGGGGCTTGATCTTAGGATGAACGATGAACACTTTCTTCAAGGGCCGTCGGGGCTTGATCTTGAATAATGGTTGTGTGGATTTCTTCAAGGGCTTTTGGGCTTAATCTTGAAGAACGATTGGATGTGTGGATTTGTTGAGGTTGTTGATCCAAAGGGCCGTTGGGGGCTTATGCTTAGGATGAACGGATGAACACTTTCTTCAAGGGCCGTCGGGGCTTGATCTTGAAAGAGGATTTAACGAAGAACGAAGAGAGCTTTCTTGATCCTTCGAAATTCTTGGGAATTTGGATGGTTGGAAGCTTTGGAGTTTCAAAGCTTCAAGGATTTGGGGAATTCTCTTCTAATTTTGGAGTAGAGAAATGTATTTGTGAATTCCTTGATGCTTGATACCTTGATGGAGAAGCCTATTTATAGGCTTTGAGAATGAATCACCACCACAAAATATTTTTTTCCTTTCCAAGCACCATTGCCTAATTTTCCCACTTAATGCAATATTGAAATTGAAGTGGTGTAACTTATGGCCTAATTTCCCACTTAATGCAATATTGAAATTGAAGTGGTGTAACTTATGGCCTAATTTCCCACTTAATACCATTTTAAACTTGAAGTGGTCTAACTTATGGCCTAATTTCCCACTTAACACCATTTTAAACTTGAAATGTGTATGCTTTGTCATTGCCCAAAATGAGAAGAACTTGCTTTGATCCGTAATGGATTGAAGTGTGCTTGCCTTGTCATTGCCCAACATGAGAAGAAAAACTTGTTTTGATCCTCAATGGATTGAAATGTACTTGCCTTGTCATTGCCCAAAATGAGAAGAAAAACTTGTTTAGTCCTTCAAGGGTATTTCTTCCTATTTTGTTGAGTCACACGCCATGTGTACAATTTGTACAACACGTGGCGTATGCCATGTATGCCTTGACACGTCAAAACTTTAATGCATTGGTGAGCATTTGTTTTACTGAAATTTCGATGTCTACAATTAGTTCAGAACGTTACGTGATAATAAATTTGTTCTGTGTAAGTTTTTTAAATAATCTTTTGATTTGAGTGTTGTTTGGCTTCTTCCTTCCTCCTTTTCATCCTCGAGCTACTGACTTGGCTCCTTAATCCACCTCTAATCTATTGAAATTTGTGGGGTTTGCTTTTCATAGATATGTCTTGTTTTGTTTATTTTTTTGAAAGAGGAGGGGGACTTCAAATTCCGGACTTGGAAATCGAATGATGAGGTTCCTTGCATATGTAATGTGTCTTGTAATTTGTAAACCCTTCTGACCATGCATAAATAATTAGTCTTTTTAGGCCACATTTTCCTTTAATATATAGTTTTTGCTAATCATTCTTTTCTCTTGGTGACAAAAATTGATGATGCTTCTTCATAAATCATGCCCCTTTAATTTAATCCCAGCCGTTTATTTGGTACTCCTTAAGGACCCATCCAACGGCTAAGAAAGTAAATCTTAGTTTGAAATGATCAAACTGCATGGGTGTTGCAATCCACTCGAGAGATTGTTTAGTGTATTTGAAATACAAATCGGTACATCACGTGTTTGATCATTTCTATCGTTTACATTTATAATAATATATAGTGTTTTCTTTTGACGTCCGAGTACACATAAAAATTTCTTCATCCAATCTACAACTATAATTAAATATGTTTAAATATATGTTTGTTTATGGCTTACCAAGCACAATACGAATAAGTTCCTTTAAATTTAATATTAATTTCATCTTTAATTATTTTTTATTTTTTAAGGGGTTCTTTTTTCTTGATGTGGGGGTTGTTTTTGGGTGTGCGGGGGGACCAGGAAATCTAATATTATGTTGGGGTATGAGACATTTTACTTTGTTTTTATATTTTTCGGGTGCTCGTGTGTTTTTGGAAACAAAAATACGATATCTTATGAGGATGTTTGGTCTTTTGAGATTTCATTGGAAAGTGAAGTAGAAGCTTAGGACCAGTGTTATGGGGAATTGACATGGATGTGCGTACCTCGCTAGATTTCGGTCTAGGGTAAACGTGATGACATATGATATACATTGCTTATCCATCCAATTTTTTAGTAATTTTATGGTGTACTATGATATTCTATTGAAGTTAAAATATTTGTATGTATCTTTTATTATATCACATACAAATAAAACATATCAATCATGTCGCCTGCGTATAATATAACACATGGAATAAATACAACATGTGGCGCTACTACCATACTTGAGAAATGCTAAGAAAACTTGTTTAAGAGTGAGACTCTTCATGCACTTTCCGCCACATTACAATTAAGAAAGTTTCACTTTTAAGAGAGTTTTCTTACTACGGTTTAGTGATATTCATCTTCACTTGTAAGTGAGAAGTTTTAGGTTTAATTCTCGACAAAGATGAATTTGAATCACATTATTGCTAGTCCATTGTGAGGCTAAGCCCACCCCCTCCCCTTAGTATATAGATAATATTGTTTGTTCAAAAAAAAGAAAAAAAAAAAAAAGAAGAAGTTTTGAGAGTTTTCGAATTTTGTTTTTCTTTTGTTTTTATCCTCCAATTAGTGCTGCGATTGTTTGACTCGCTTTTATTTTATTCTACTTTAATCTTCATTTATTTTCAAAAATAATTCTCATTTAATCTCTAATTGTGTTTAAAAAATTTAATTTCTTTTAGTACAGGGGCAAATTTTATTGTTTGATGTTTTTGTCGCCCCCTTTAATATCTTATTTTCAACATATTTTGTTGAGGAATCACAGTATGAACTAGTTTGGCATAAAAAAACTCAACAAGCTTAGACTAAACTTTATGGGTTACCAACTTGAATTGTGCTAGTACAAATTTTGAATTTAAATTCAAAATTATTTTCCTTGAGACACTTTCAGTTTGACAGTGAATACCATGAGATTGGAATGTATTTTTTTCCTGGTCAAGTCAGTAGTAATTAATAATCGAACTGTTCACTTACTGATTCCCATCCCATGGATGTTGTACCCATACTCGCCGTTATAGCAACGCCTGCATTGCCAACTGAACCAGTTGTTATAGTTGGAGGAAGAACATATATAGCTCTCTTTCTTTCGATCAAGTTTCGGGAGAGACTCTTTAACTAATTATGGAGAGTGATTTCTGTACATCATTTTTCACAGTCTGCATACTTGTGCAACACTCATCATATCTCATAATTATAAGAAAAAATAAAAGGACAACAACAAAAACCCAGCTCCACCAGATGTATGTATAGGAAGTTCCTATTCTTGCCAACCAAACAGTAGGACTTCCAAGAATCCAGATATTGCCAAGTAAAATAAGGGCAGGTATTGGATTTAGGTTATGGTGCGTAGGTTGAGGGGTTTGCTTGATTATTAATGGTAAAACATGAACTTTCCTTATAAATTAGATGAAAAAGAATCACAAAGAAATAAGTAGAAAATATATGATAGAGAAATACCTGCAGCTGGAAAAAAAAAAAAAAAAATTAGGGTTTTAGATTGAGGTGAAAGTAAACGCACTTGATGGCTAGATTGGTCAAGCAGCATCCCTTCCATCCCCATCATGATAATACGAATAAAAGTCGATCTCTACAGAAGAATGTTTCATTTTCCACTTAATGAGCTTAATTAGATGGATGCAACTGGATGGTCCAGAGCCCTCTCAACAATGAAAATGATACAAAGGAATGAGTAGAATGATTTTAATTCAAATTCAAAGGATATGGTACAAGGGTTTTGGGTTGTCATGGCATCAGGGTTTTTGAGAGTTAGAGATGTTTTCTAAAGAAAGTTGAGGTTCCACTATAAAATTAACTGAAAAAGTGGGTAGTAACCTAACTCCTTATAAAGTTTATTCTTTTTTCTAATGTATGATTTATACTCTCAACACTATCATCCTGAAGCCTTTACTCTAGAATTTTGGACCTCCATGCCTCATGTTTTCAATTTAGGTTTTTATTAAATGGAAAAGGATCCTCGCCAGATCATTTTTTCTTAGGGATCCGGGGGATCCCGTGATCATGGCCGTTCATCGTACATTGATACAGTCAATTTTCGTTAGGTTCTATTTATATTTAATTTTAAATTTTAAATTTCAAATGATTTCTGACTGCACAATATACGATGAACAGACGTGATCAAGGGATCCCCCGGATCCCCAGGAAAAGGATCCGGCAAGGATTCTTTTCCTTGATAAATCTCAACCCTAATCCACCATTCCCGTCACTTAATATTACAGTCTAGTTGTGTTTCTTTTCACTTGTAAGTGAGAGGTCTTAGGTTCGATTCTCGTTAAAGACGAATTTGAACCATATTATTGGTAGCCCATTATGAGGTTTAGCCCAACCCTAATATCATTTGTTCAAAAAATTAAAAAAAAAAAAATTTCCACCAGTCCCACATTTTTTTGTATTTTATTCCTCTTTTCAGAGTCTCCTTTATCCCATCTTCTGTTTCGTTCTTGATCCTGAATTAGATATCGGATATTGGATGAGAGTGAAGATAAAATTACATTTGGAATTGAGATTAAATTTTAAGTATATCAGTTGAAGGAAGATAAAGTTGGGAAGAGCATTATGGTCTTTCAGCAGAAAAGATGCTCCACTTATCCAGACATGGGCAAGTCACTTCCAATTTGGTAAAAAGGTAAACCAAATGTAGGTTAAAGTATCTCTCTAAGCATACTAGGACATGTGGCAGCGCTAAATCAAAACAACTGGATGATAATCATATTCGTAAGCTTCCACTTTCTTTTGTTCTCGGCCAACCTGATGAACTTTACCATTAAAAGGTCAAAGACGTAATTAGATTCGGAGATTTTTTATTTTTTAGTATGTCGATATTTTTACATTAAAAAAAAAAAAAAGTTTGGCTAAGTTACATAATTGGTAGCTTAATTTGATATCAAATTCGCTATTCACGAGATTCGAACCTAATACCTCTTACTTTCAAATGAAGATGAATACTACCAAATTCGGAATTTGTTTTAATAAATTAGAAGAAAGAACAATATAAATTTGTCCACTCAACATGCAGAATCATGGGACCTTCTCTTCAATGGAACCGGATCCCCTACAGATCCCATTCGGACCAAATATACAGATTCCCTTCGGACCAAATAAAACTAAGTCTGCTAAGCAAGGGATCCAAGCTGTTGAAATTTGATCAAATGACTACAAACATGGGGCCCTCTAAAAGTTATAATAATTGTAGCTGTTGGATCAAATTTCAACAACTTGGATTCCTTACTCAACAGGCTCTGTATATTTGGATACAGAGGGGATCTAGTTCCCTATTCAATGCCACATATACAAAATATATAAATCTTATTCTATTATTTTCATCATTCACATCCTAAATTTTTTTATATCGAACATTAATATATCTTAAGCCATAGTTTATATGCTAGAATTTGTACAAGGTCACCCAATTTGGGATTCCACGAGGACCTGCATATGTGACGCCACACGAAGCTAAAAAGGATTATAAGCGTAAATCCTTGAAGAACGATAATCTGGAATCTAGCTATCAGTTTTGGAGAGTAATCCCAAAGGATGATTGATTAATTGATACTTGATTGAAGGATCCAGCGACTTAAATAAAGGATTACAACTGCTTTGAACAACTCAAATGACTTTAGTAATTAAAACAACATTAATCGGCATTTACGGAAATTAAAACGCTTTTTTTGGAAGCCTAAACAGTCATTTTTGGCCTTAAACACGACGATATCATGGTTTAACCTGATCGACAATTAAAACGCTTATTCTACTCATGATTCTATTCAAAATTGACATATTATACGCTTAATTATGACACAAGGATATTGTTTGCTGCAGTTTCTGATATATATTTGTATCGAATAGAATGTATTATCATTAGTGTGGTTGGACTATACAAAGACTATTGGTTACTCTGTTAATTAGTTTGGTTGTTATTACTATCTGGAGTGCTAAGCTGTCACTCAATATAAATGCTCTCTCTATTGGTCTTCACATATGACTTCTCTCCTCTGTATTTGTTAAGATTTCTTTGTGCTCGAGTGCACACCTCAGAGAGAGAGAGAGAGAGAGAGAGAGAGAGAGAGGGGGACGATACCCTTTTTATAGAAACAAAGCAGTAGGAATCAGCTCAGTTAAGGACAGATAAACCATTGCACCGAAATTACTTGTATAAAAAAAAGTAGTAGGGGTTCTTTAAAATGATGATAGATACTGAAGAACGGGGCCAAGTAAAAAATAGTTAAAATCCTGCCCTTCATCTCACTTTAGATTTATAGACATTTTTCTTTACCAACATTGCTGATGAGAGTGTTGCAACAGGCTATATATCTTTCTTTTCCTTTTGGTTCAAGTAGGGCAAAACCCACTTCACGAGATTATGCCTTTTAATTCGTCCCTTTACCCTAAAAGGAGGAATCTTCCAAAAAATCTTCATAATTCTGCAACCAAGGTGAATGTGTGTTAAGGATCAACTAGCTTAGCTAGAACATTTAAAAATAGTGCTTATTTTATAGGTTTTATATCCTACAAGATCTAAAAGAGCAGAAATTTTCTTTTGCAATCGATGACATCATGTAACAACTATCTAACGAACGATAAATGTATTTTTTAATTACTTGACTATCATCTATGTCGTAAGTCATCGGTAGTGCCACTAAAACAAGATTAGTTTTAAAATAATTTCTCTCCAAAAAGAGAGTTCCTAGGTGGATCTTTTTCCATGAAGGCTTTCTATTACTATAAGGTCCTACACCATGATGCATGCCACATGGAGCCAAATTAATGGTTTGCAACCTCAATGGTGCTTAGCATTACGCTTGTAGAGATATCAAGCATATATGTTTTGATAGCCGACGTGCTTGTTATTCTGACCATGAGTGCCTTACCCAACTCATTATAGTCTTGCAATAATTAAGTCAAAGACGTTCTTTTCGTCATTAGATGATAAAAAAATACATGACTTTTAGATTTGATATTAAAGGTGGGAAATAAATTGATGTACTTTTAATGTTTTAATCTCAATTCATAATATTAAATTTAATAATAGATAATCATAAATCTTTGATCAATAGGTGACCAAGAGAACAAAACTAATATTTAGCAATTTTACATTTTTGAATAATTTAATTGATCACGATGGTAGCAGTGAATGTAAGTAACATCAAAGGCCATAGTAGGAAATAACACCAAAACTTCTTAGCCAACTGTATGTGGAAAATTTAGTAAGTACCCTTTCAATCATAATCATATTTCTTATACATATAAGATTCACTTGCATAATAAGGAATTCACATTCATGCATAAGAGACGTGATTAACGATGTTATCAATAATACATAATACATGATATATATATAACTTTCATTATAGCTAGTTTTAGAAGGTCATTGGTTTGAAACCTGTAGTCCCAATCCAATGCATTTCAATAATTTCCTGCAGTGTGGGGTTGAATTTGTTTGTCTCTTTCGTACGTGTAGGTTTAAACCACATAATGCAAATTTAGATTAAACTTTCAGATCATGAACCTTATATAGTAACCTTACTAATCTTTGATGCTATTGTTCACTTTTAAAGGAAAGTCTTGCATGTCCTCAGAAATGAACATCATATTTCTCTGTAACATTATTATATGACGATGACATGATGAGTAATATAAGAATATAAAGATATATCTAAGAAAACTGTATGCGAATTTTTAATCATTTTAAAGCTACGTGTCATTTTCTCAATAGAGGCACCTGTACATGTTTCTTTCGTCAAAGTATATTTGAAATTTACTTTACAAAATATCTCTTTAAATATAATTATTGGCAAACACTAGATGGCAATTGATTACACAAGGAGAGACTAGTATAGTATTCTTGTAGTTTCTTTGTGTGCTAATGCTGCCACAGGCAAATTATAGTGCATGCTTGTCAATTGCCAATGCATATTCCTTTACTTAGCACTTTACTCCTCCGAAAGAACTTTCAATACACGAGTATATCAGCATTATAATGTTTTGTATCAATCATACAATATTGTATAGACAAAAAACTTATACATGACGTTGTTTCATTAGTACGAGACACTACAATGAGTCAATAATGATGTACCGGTGATTCGAAGTTGCTCTCCTACTTGAGAATCCAATCGAATAATCAGATGCAATAATTGTTGAAAGCCGATAATCATTTTGAACAAGGACATTGGTTTAGGCATTGCTTATACTTCTATGCTTGTTAGAGCAATTGAGTAAAATTGTATGGTTACCTAAAAGTCATTGAGTAAATTTACCTTTAAATCATTGCTGGCAGCCTGGAACTATAAAAGGCTGTAAATTACTGTAATTAATGTCAGCCAATGTGGAAATGGATCATTTCCAGATCCCTTCCTCTTAATCTACAAAGTTTGGAGATCCGGATCATTAAAAATGATCCAACGGCTAAAGTTATTATAACTTTTTAAGTGTGTCTCTGTCTGTAGCAGTTAGATCATTTTTCAATCGTCTGGATCCCCAAATTTGGTATCAGGAGGAAGGCTCCGGATGCCTTTCCGGCCATTGTGTTTGTAGACCTAGACCTAGAGCCGCAAAAGGAGTTGCATCGCATCTATGGAAAAAAGGAAAAAATAAAGAAAAAAAAGAAGATGGTTTTGATTTTGGATTTGGTCTGTCAGGATCTCAGTAGTAGAGCTGCCTTGCCTCTGGAGGAGGGAGAGGACTCATGTTATTGGACTAATTTAATAGATGTCATGAGATTTTGTACTATGAAATTGTGCACGTCTTCCTCAGAGATCAGTATCTTAATGTATTTTTGCTAAAGTACAAAAATGAAATCAAGCAGTTGTTTTCAATTGACGTGAGAGATTCAATATTTGCACAGAGATGAAATGAAAAAATTGGTCTACCATTTTTTCAACCAAAAACAATTTTGATAATTTGGTAGCTATGATAGTAATAAAGAAGGGTGTATAGGAGAAGAACAAAAAGTGTGTAGTTATCGTTTTCAATAACAACCAACATATGTTTTTTTTTTAATTATTTTTTAACAAATGATAAGATATATATAATACGAGATTCTCTCTTACAATCGGTGACACTGTATAAGACCTATTTATCAGATAACTAGTGTGCTATTTGAATACATGACATCATCTACGTTATTAGTGATGCCATTGGGACAACATATTAGTTGCAAGAGAGTTTTTCTAATACAATGTGCCATAGCCACTGGCGATCCATGACTCAAGCCTCGAGGGGTACCAGTGCGAAAATTGTACAACTTTTTCGTTGAGTCATATAGTCGATCACGAGGGTGGGCTTGTTAATTGCCATGATCTGTTGACAACTTTCAAAGTCTATCTCACGGTGTGTCGAGCATCACTTGTCAAGATCTACTAAATTATGCCCGAAAGATATTCTATCAAACAATCTGTGAGTATTCAAGTCCCATACCAGATGGGCATAAGGTCATCTGAGGATCTTTCTCCCCATATTTCCAAACTTTTGTAGGATCTAGGGACCCTTGGATCCGGTACCCACAATTAAGTGTCGAACTCATGACAACTATATATCATCCTCATCATTATGTAAGCTAAACTTGAGATCTCATTCAACTAACTAAAGACTGTCGACAACTTTCAAAGCCTATCTCAAAGCCCGTCGAGCATCACTTGTCAAGGTCTGTTGAATTATGCCTAAAAGATATTTTGTCGAACAATTTGTGAGTATTTTCAAGTCTCATACCACATGACCATAAGGTCCTCAGATCCTTCCTCCCCATAATTCCAAATTTTTGTAGAATCTCGCGACCTTTGGATCTGCCGTTGTCTATAATAATAGGACTGACAATTAGGTGTCTAACTCATGATAACTATATATCATCCTCTGTTAGAATATGAGTATGAAACATGACTTAGAATTGGCTGTAATATTGGATGAATCTTTGAATGGAAAAGTCTTGTTAATATGCTCAAAGGAATTCTATTCCTTATAGAATTATTGGTGCTTATAGTAGTCCTTGATTGTGGGACTTGGTTTTGCGCTGATTAACCTTCTACACTCATAGTATGATAAGGTATACTTTGTTGACTTCTAAACTAATTCTAATAGGAGAATAAGTTGGAATAATTCTATATATAACCTCAATCACTGCTCTTGCAAATATCGCTGTTTGTTTTGATCCGAATACCTATTATTTGGCGAGCACTTTTGTTTTTGCAAAAGAGGAGAAGGTTGTTTGGTTGAGAAGCTGCTATGGCTTCTTCGAGTTTCAATTCTGCAGGTAAGCTTCTCGGCAACTCTTTGATTTCAGTTTATAGCTTTATTACTTAATATTGTTCTTGAAGTTTTGGTTATTCAATTGGTAAATCATTGATTCTTACATCCTCATCATTATTGTAAGTTGAACTTGAGATCTCATTCAACTAAGTGAAGATTGAAAATAAACTACTAGCTAGTAAAAGACTAGTTTGCATTAAATGAATATAAGTGTTTGTACCATACCTGACCAATCTTGAAACTACTAAGCACCGGTCAACGTCATACCTTCAAGGACCCACTGAGGGGTTCATGTTCAAGCACCATTGTCGAAGCACAAGAGTTTCCCTCCTACCAGGAGGCCAATCACAGCATGACATATGTTAATGTCAGAATAAAGCTCATAGACTGCGGACAAATGCTGGAGGCTCTCCTCAACTATAAAAGAAGACCATTTTGCTACAATTAGGAGAAGGAATCGTGACCTTTCATCGTACATCGTGTGGTCAGAAATCATTTCAAATTTAAATATAAATAGTACCTAACGAAAACTGACCACACGATGTACAATAAACGATGAACGGTCATGATCACGGGATCCCTAGGATCCCCATGAAAAGGATCCAACGATGATCCTTTTCCCTACAATTAAACCCTAATGTCATTATTGTACTTAACTAGTCATTAGAACCCATTAATGATAATTATGCTTAACTTATGTATTTGTGTAAAGCCTTCACTATTAATGAGAACTCTTGTAACCATTAATGAGTACTCCTCTACTTCGTGGACGTAGCCAGACTTAGGGTGAACCATATACATCTTGTGTTGGCTTCCCTATCTCTATCTCTTTACATATTATCATCACTAGGTGACCGAAACAACCGAACAAAGGTCACAAACTTGACACTTTACGTTGTTCCAAAGTCTCACTAATTTTGTGCATCAACAAAAAGTAACATGTATGTATTTCGGAAACACATAAAAATTAACTTCTTCATTCTCTTCATAATTAATCTCATTCATTTAACCTTTGAATCACGGGGGCTTTTCTTTCTTTCTTTCTTTCTTTCTTTCTTTCTTTCTTTCTATACACAAACTTGAAACCCTTTCTGTCTTTCAGTTAAAAGGTATGTTCTCAGATGCTGCGAAGAGAAGAAAGCACGCCCGGTGGGAGTCAGATGCCTTATACATTAGGCCACGGGAGCCAGATGATCGTATTTACCAAGTTAAAAGTTTTAAGCGTGAAGCTAAAAGTAGTAATAAATTGAAGGAAAAATTTAAGTTCTTCTTTCTGTCAGCTCAAGAAAACAGACGCAAATGCTAGTGCACCAAAAGGAAAAACCATAAGTTTTATGAGCTTTTTCAATTTCAGACTGCACACTATTTCATAGGTTCAGAATTATTTCACAGAGTCGGAAGAACTGAAAGTTTTTATAAAGATATATCGCACTGACTGCACAACTCATTCATCTGAACTCGAGATATCGATATTTGTTGAATGGAATGAAACTTCTTGGAGAAGACGACTCTAAGTCTGAGGTTTCAGGCTCAAGTTCAAGCTACAGTTTGATCTTGGCGGGATGTCTCTTTCAAGTTTGAACCGTTTTGGCTATAAGCCATATAGAGTGAGAGCATTGAGCAGCAACCAAACGAAGTCGCCGTGAGAATAAAAAACAGATTATTCGATTGGATATATAATAGTATGTAACATGGTTAACAACCGGATCCGTGGCGCAATGGTAGCGCGTCTGACTCCAGATCAGAAGGTTGCGTGTTCGATTCACGTCGGGTTCAATACCCTCTCCGGTTTTTTTATTTTATTTTATTTTATTTTATTATTTATATAATTTTTAGCTTTCCGCCAAACTTATTCTGATAAGAAAATTTTAGTATATTCTAAACATATATATTTATCTTGTGTGCAACTTTTAATCAATTGTTTACATTGTTATTGGTTGTGTTCATTATTAGTTTTGACAATTTTACGTTGTTATTGGTTGTGTTCATTGACAATTTTGATAACGTTTTATTTATTATTTATTATGTTTAATCATGCAATTATAATAAAAATAAGTAGTACAATAATATTAGTTAACATTTTTCTGTTCTTATTTTCTTGTCGTTTGATTTGTTAACATGATATTAGAGCATGTTTCATCATTTTGACTTCAATCCCCTCGTTTGGTATATCAATTTTTATCATTTCTTTTTCCTTTTCTTTTTTAACTTCACCTTCAGTTTGTTTTCTCTAGTTCAGATCTTGGGAATTTGTCAATTTTCGTCGTGGGTTTGTTTTGTTTTTTATTTCGATTTTGCTTCTCTTGTTTTTTTGGGCATCCGCTTTTGTTCGTACCTTGTTCTTGTTTTCATGTGTCCAATCTCGGAAAAATGCGGTCTTTGAGCATATAATGCGGTCTTGACAATTTATAATCTTCTCCTTTATTTTAATCAATGGAATAAGAATCAAAGTTTGTAATAACATTTTTCTTCTTTTCTTACCCTTTGGTTATAGGTGGACTAGGGTTAGCTTTTAAAATGTTATGCCCTTTATTGTCTTTTGAAACTGTAATAAAATTTAAACAAACAATAATTTAAGAATGTGCGTAAACTCAGATGAGTGCGTTGTTTAACCAGAAAAATTCTAACAAAATTTGATGAGGACCAGGTATTATATATTCAATCAGAAATATCTTTTCGTGGCCCAACTGTCATTACATAAAAAAAAGGGAAAATCCAGAGGTGGGTAGCAGTCCAGCAGAAGTTGTAATAAGCATGCAGGAGGTAGAGAAAAACAGCTTTGCTTAATTATTTCTTCTCTCATAGATATATATCACACGTTCTGTCAAACTCTATCTCAAGATTTAACTTTTCTTGACGTACAATCTACGGGGAATTTATAAATAAATAGAAGATATGTTTCTAATTAGGGTAGTCATCTTCTCGCTTTCTCTTGTTAATCCCGGTGATTATAGTTTGATCTCTCATCTTAAAGAGAGAGAAATCAACATGAAAATCATAAAAAATAATACGATTCTTCAACAGCACTGTTGTGGGACTTGAAGGGCAGTAATGAATATCCCGTTGAACTCTTAAGTTGTCCAAAAAATCAACCGATGAATATTGCTCCTCCATCATCATATGGCACTTCACCAACTCACACTATAATATACAGGTAGTGGACAAACCAGTCAATAAAACAGTACCAGGAATAAAATGTTAGAAATTAATTAGCAAAAGAAAAGGGCAAATTAAAAAGGGAATTTGATACTGAAGATGGAAATTAATTAATTAACCTTTTGGTCATGATCCAATAGACTTGTGAGACACGTGAGGTAGGCGTTATCAGATATGGCTTCTGAAAGTTGAATCTTATCCAGACTGCACCTTAGAGCAGATATTGCAACCACACTTGGCCTAAAATCCAGAAGCTTGGAATCTGGAATTTTCATAATAATTTTTGTTTCATTAATTATAAGTACTATCAGCAAATAATAATACAAGTGTTTTAGCATAATCAATATTAGTACTCTAAGCTTGATTAAAGAGAGTAGGGAGAGTTTGAACTCAGAACGCAGTGAGTTAAAAAGAAAAACTTTATTCAACAGGGGTATACACTACAACTGTACAACATACATCGAATAATTACGAATAAAAAATGTGCTTGCATATACATATATACCTGAAATAGCTCCAAGAAGCAATTTGTTAAGTCGGCCTATGAGCTTTTCATGAAGTTGGGGCTTCAAGGAGTCCAGAATCCATTCCAACAGTTCTAGGTAAGAGTAAGCTGTTGTAGACGCAAGGCGCCATCCTAATGCATTTAGCACCATCATTTCCATTCGTTGGATTGTGCTTGGCTCAAATGAATGGTCCAGATCTTCCATCTGTGATCAATATGAATTAGCACAGTAATTAAACCAATGCAGAAACATATGATGGTTACATTCTTCATTAATAACAGCAGCTCACGCACATAATTAATGAATAGTTATCACCTGAAGTTCAAGCAGGGAAGGATTGCAGGTATCACTGAACTTGGAGGCAATAGATAAGCAGGCAACAGACACCAATTCAACCATCCAATATTTCCATCCCTGAAAATACATACACCTTTATACATATTAGTTTCATATATCCTTTCAATGTTGTCGAAACAAATAACTAGGAAATTGGAAAATTAGAAAATTTAAAAAAGAATATGAAAGGTAACCATAGAATTGAATTAAATAAATTCATTCAGTGATACACATATATATAATATATATGTGGCCCTTCCCAAATTAGACCAATTGAATTCTGTCTCTCTCGCTCCATACATATATCACCGAATGATTTTAAATTATTACTATATAACATATAGTCCTTACAGTGCAATGGTTCATGGAAATGAACCGATCAAGGTAATTTGCAGCATAGAAAACGGTTCCAAGGGAGAGGTTCAACCGACCTGCAGACTGAAAACACAAACAAAGAATTAAAATGTTATATTGTATTACCGTAGTAATCATCTTCTAATTAATACAAGGTATATAGTAGTTTTTTCTCAATTAATTAAAAAGCGTAGTTTGATAAATATTAACACACACACACACACACACACACGCAAATATGTTATTGTACTGACCTTGATGAACCACTGAATGCATTTTAACCTAGCAATGACCAAATAATTGGAAGATAGGTTCTCTAGATAATTAGGTTCAGGCATGTAGCTGATCTCCTTCTCCATGCATATGGTAAGAGCCTGGTCATACTCTTCCTTAGTTGTATACATTGAGGATCCAAAGTTACTGCAACCGAAAGGCTCAGTAGTCACTGCAGGGGGGCTTGGAGGGCATACCTCATCACAAAGCAAACTTTTCATGCAAACCATGTTTTGGATAATATAAAAGATGCTATGGCCAGTCTAAAAAAAGTACATAAGTTTCTTCTTCCCCAATAATAGGGTACTCGGGTGAGAGATGAACAGTTTGAGAAAACGAAAGGAAAATATGGAAGATGGTGAAATGATCAGGAAAGTTAAGGGGAAGTTATATAGGAGTTGGTGGGTGGTTACAAACTTACAACTTACAGATAGAGAAATAAACAGAGGGACACGTCCCTCATGAAATGGGGTAAATGCAGTGTTTTTCTGGTAGTAGGCTAGTAGTGGTGGGTTAAGATTTTTATTTTAATTATTTATTGTGTTGGTATTTTGTGTATTATTTAAATTAGGGTTTATTTTTATTTTTATTTTGACCTGGGTTACCAATTGCGTGAGTCCATGCACGAGGATGTTTCTGTTGGCAACTTAGTGGAATAAATGTTCTCTCTCCCTCTCTCTCTCATCTCATCGTCGTCCCCCTTCAATGCAGGAAACGAGGGCAAATGCCAAGGTTTGTGAATGTGTTGGTGCTGTGGTGGTTTGGTTTGGTTGGCACTGAACTTGAGAATAATATTAGGGGCTCAAATGTGGGCCCCACTTTTCAATGTTGATTTTACAAGTTGTGTGTGTTTGGGTTGGGCCCCACTTCGTGATCGTCTTCAACGCTTGATCATGAGTGACTTGGTGGTGAATGGTGATGGCCAATTCTCAGCTCATCTCATGTCATCAGTTCTCTATTGGGACAATCCGCTACTGCAAGCTATATGATCTGTAATTGAATTGAATTGAATTGAATCTCTCCGGTCTCCACCAACAAAAGCTGCTAATTGAATGGTTTAGATGTTGATATCCTTGAACCTCGGCCAGTTGGATTGGGGACCACAAGGTCCACAACACATATTCTCTACCAGCAGCATTGAGGCTTGTAAACCAGCCGAACCAAATCGAATAACACTTTGCTCAAAGTTTTTGGTTTGTTTAATTCTTTTCAAGCTCAAACTAGGTTTGGCTTGCTTCTTATATGAACTCGAGTGAGCTTAAAAACTTCAACTTGACACCAAGCTCAAACTGTATCGAGCTTTTTATTGCAATAAGTTGGTTTGCTCTAATAAAAAAAAAAGGGGTTTATGAACATCAATCCTTGTAAAAGATTAAAATTAAAAAAAAAAACTGGTGCTAGATTACATATTCAATTTAATCCCTTAAAGTGTACTTTTATCAAAATTTACATTCAATTTTTGTTATTTAATGTGTATTTTTATTTAATCTCTCCACATTAAATTTTAATTTTATTAATATGCACATATTTAGTTTTTTAATTATAAATGAATGTAAATGAGAAAATATTAAAAGAAATTTGTGATACAAAAATATATAAATACATAAGTGTACAGAAATGATTGTGCCGAAATATATAATTGAATTTTTTGTACCGAAATATTTGTACCTACATGATTGTACCGAAATATATTATAATGAACCTAAATGTACATACCTGAATGTCAATACCAAAATGTATGTACCTAAATGTCAATACTGAAATGTATGTACCTAAATGTCAATACCGAAATGTATGTACCTAAATGTACGTATCGAAATATAATATATTGAATTAATGTACCTAAAAGTCAATATTCAAATGTGTGTACCAAAATGTACGTAATGAAATGCATTATATTGACCGAAATGCATTATATTGAATCAATGTAATTATATGTTTGTACCGATGGATATACCGAAATATTCAAATGTATTAATGTACCTAAATGAAGAACATAAAAATTGTTATCGGAATATATATTATAAAAGAATTAGTTCCCTGAATGTAGACATTAAAATATATTATGATGAATGAAATAAAAATTATATTTAAATGTAATTAATACATTAAAATAAAAATAAAACGATAAATAAAACATCAAAATATAACTAATAAATGATATGATTAAATGTACTAGGGACTAAAATTGGATTTTAATCTTACACAAGGTTATAGTCTAAAAGTCATATTTTTTAAGAATTAAAATGAAGTTTTCTATAAAAAAAATTCACAACTTAACAACACATTTTAATAAAAAGACTATAGAACATAAACAACACAACAACAACAAAAATTCAAAAGTAATACTTTAAGTGATAGACGCCTCATACTTGTTAATGCTTGTTGTTTGTTTAGAAACAGAAGAAGATGGGAACATAATCTTATCCGAAAGAAAAATCTCAAACATAATCTTTCATTACAAACAAACTACTTGAATAGAGCCTAATTCAAGTTATCTCGTGAAAACTATTCCCTTCTTCTGTTCTTGACAAGTCAAACATATTAATATTCAAACTTAACTTGTTTCTTAACGAGTCGAACCTAGTGTAAGTTTGAACTATTTCAAGCCGAAGCAAAGCTGAGCTTTTTTCACTCCACTTAGGCCTGTAAACTATCAATTTCATTTTAAGCCCCCTCCCCCCAAAATTATTCATGCCAATGCACCCGAACAATACTTGGTTCTTTACATATAAGGGGTCATTTTTCCTTCAATGACAACGTGACATCATTTAACCATACAAACTTCATAATTAGACTAGTCATTCTGTGGAGGCCTTTGATTTAATGCAAGAAATTTTAAGTTTCAATTGTACAATGTTCTCCCCTTCCTGTTAGTTTTGTCACATATTATGTCGTATTAAATGTATTTTCGTCCATTTTGTATCGTAGAAGCATTTGATTTAATGCATAATTAAGTTTCATTTCTTTCACTCTCTTTCTTTTTCCTTTCTCATAGCTCAATTAAGAATTCCAAAATATTTACTATTTTTTCTTGTCCATGTTGCATTTTGATGACATATATGCTCCTAAAAGTTGGTTATATATTGCATGCTATGAAATTAACGGTAAATTGTGACACTATCGACTGTCTCCGAGATACCGGTAGGAATGAAAAGTTTGGGTGCTCAACCAAATTAAAAAAAATCATAGGGCAAAGTGGAACAAGGTACAAAGTTCAGGGCATTGCTAAGCTTTCCTTTAAATCATAATACCAAGAATCATAAAGAAGTAAACTTGACTGGACCTATTTTTGCTTGTATTCACAATCACAAATTCAGATTTGAGCTGAAGGTTTGGGCACATATGCAAGATCTCATATCACCCCAAAGTAACTCGCAATCGGCAATTACAATATACAAGAACACCAAACAGCTCCGCAACATACTTTTACAAGCACAGACAAATGTACATCTTCACAACTTGTACGTTAATCCTTGCATTACAAATGGAGACGCGTGTTCTTGAAAATTGACCAAAAGTTGTACAATTCCTACCAGGCATATCCCTAGACATATATTTTCTCATCTATCGCAGTTCATATGATGAAAAGCTGAAACCTGATCGTTCCTCGTTAGTGGATTTCAGCTCAAGCTTCTGAAAAGGGCTGCACGTTGGTTCAAGTAATACTTATCAGTCACTTTGCTGCAATGTGATTAAAATACTAAACCAGAAAGACAGCGCATAATAATGGAAGTGGCAACATACTTTGTAAGCATACGCACATCCCATGAAAAAAATGAAGGAAATACTCTGGCCAGTATACCTGCTGTTAGGATCATAATAGAAGCCATTGATGGAGTCATCGCTGCAAGAAAAACAGACATAGTAAAAGCCAGCTATAGTCAGCCCACAGTCTGTGCCAACATTCACAAAGTATTGCTCTTTCCATCTCTGCACCACGACAATGTCAAAGAATTCATCAACGTTTCATCCGATGGTTAAGTAGTAATTATATGGGGAATAATAAAGCAATTAGATCACTTACCATGAATATGTATGGATAATTACTTAGATCTAATGATTTGCCACCATCAACTTCCACTTGGCTCTGTAAACAATAGAATTAATCAGACGATAAAAGAAGTTTTCCATAGATTGAGAAGATATAGACTCCATACCAGAAGAGAGGAAAAAGAAGGAAACTTGGTCCAGTGCCTTATATCATCCTCTGTCCTGTAAAGGGTTTCACAAATAAGCACTAGATCGTTATTCCACAACCATTGCTAATTAGGGTCTACTATGGATTACAGGTTAAAAGAACAAAAGAAACATACGTTGCTTCCCATTTTCCAGTGAAGAAAGTATAATTCTTGGTGTCAACAATCTCTCCTTCCCAAAAGGTAACTACCTAACATACATTTAGGAAAACAAAGTAGATACCCAATGAAGGTTATGAAAATATCAGAATACGGGAGTGTGGGGGATTACAGTAACTAGATTTCCATATCCACAAAAAATTAGATACGGTGTCAAATCTAATGTACACGTCTTGCATGAAAGTGGCAGGCTTCTATGAGACACACGATAAGCAGTGAATATTGTACTGATATCTTAGGAAAGGAAGATTGAAAATCAGGCAAATCAAGTTTCTCGCGGCCACCTAATGAACCCAAAGAATGCTTGATTTAAGATTTAACTATGAGGTTTGCCATCTAGATATAGCCATATTACAAGATGTGGACTCTAGACAACCACAACACTGACAGCAGTATGAAAATCAAAGGGACCTACAATGCTAAAAGGGAATGAAACTCCTTAACTAAAGAACAGTCCGATAAAAACTCAGCAGTTCGTTCACTCTTTTGTTGTTCTTAAATCATTTCGCGGAAATACTTAATATCAATACCAATACACAAACAAACATTTCACGGTGACAGGTAATCAACAGGCAGAAAGAAACTTCTTACCGGTGTGTCTGCCATAGGAACGTTAAGAGCTTCCATGGTTCCACATAGATAACCATACTCAAGGTCACACCCCTGTATCCAAACATTCACTCTCCACGCTTCATCTTTCTGCAGACTAGAAACGTTCTGCGTACCGGAGAAGGCCTGCCACAGAACCATGAACTTACTTCTACAATGTGGCACACATTTACGCTTCCAAATTTCGGTGCTTGTGCTTAAAACCAATATTGATCAGGCGATACTCCACAATTCTAACCAATTTCAAGAAAAAGGAAAGAAATTTAAGAATTACAAAGGCACAGGGACAAAGAGAAACCTGTCCAACGCTTAAAAGTGTGCAAGCTGGAGGAGCTGTCTGTCCACAATTTGAACCTGCACAGAGAAACATCCACAAACATATACATATGTGTGTGAAAAATTGGAAGAAAAATTACAGAAAAGGTAGTGCCTTTGAGAATTCAATCCTACAAAATGTACCAAATAGTGCAGATTTCGGCAAGAAACCTAACTTTAGGAAATGGGCAAACCGCTGTTTGCGGTGGCCTTCGGTTTCGAGAGAGAAGAGGGGGGAGAGGAGTACCTGAAAGTTGAGAAGGCGCGGAGGTCTCCGCCACTCTCACCGGCATTTCTTTGATTAATTCAATCGGAACGGAGTAAGGCGACTCAGACGCTACCTCCAATCCAATATGCCATCCAGAGTCCGCGCCTGTCTAATGAACCCGACCCGTAACCGCCTACTATTTTATTTCCCCTCCTTTTCTTACTTCATTATTTTTCATCGAATACTGTCAATAGTGAGGTTGAAGTCAATTTATTCTTCAACTCGGTGTAAATGTATTCTTGTATTTTTTTTTAAAAAAAAAAGCCATGTCCAAATCAGGGTCATAGCCCACTTTCAATTTGAAATGGGCAAAATTCGTTTCTAACAAGAGGATAATATCATAATTGACTGCACATAATCTTAAGCGGACACATTCTAACAAAATATCTTGTAGAACCTCTGTAGTCTCTCTCGCTCTCTCTCTCAATACATCTCAGTACAGTAAACTATAGTTATGTACGTGTGCTCCATTATCACTTTTGCTATAAACGTACTTTTACTTTTGGTCCTTCACCTCACCATCTTCTCTGGTCTAGCATCGAGATATTCGAGCAATGGACTAATCATCGTTTACGTACCACACATATTGAAATTTGAAACACATCGGAATACGTTAGAACAAATAGAGACAATCACATGTTCGACGAAGACAGAGAGAACCTGTTACATTGACAAGCTAATAAGCACTTGGATACAAAACAACAGATTGTTCTGATTCCCGATTGTGGATTTTATGTTGTACTTGATAAAAATATTTACTAGAGAACGCTATGTGCTTGGCGTCAGCGACCACCTGAGCGGCTGAGAGGAGTGATGACTCTACAGCATATGAATGGGGAAACCCCGCGCCCATTGCAATTTTGTCAAAACCTTCTTTGTGAGGAAACGCTAAGCCCAAGAGACATACTAAATTTTGATGACGAACACGAGTGAACAAGAACAATCACTGTATGACTATATTGCTCTGTGCAATGCACAAAATCCATATTGCTCCGTGCAGACTGCAGATAGAATAGCAAAGAACAAAAGAACAAACTTGTGTATGATAATATGATTGGCCTTGAATGGATTGAAATTTACAAAAATCATAAGTACTAGGAGTGCCACTCAGTTTTATACGCTATGAATACCAGAGACACAGAAGATCTTGTTGCTTTTGGATTCATCGACCACTGTAGATGAATGACGAATCTGCAGCATATGATGACGCTGAAGACCCCCGGGCCATTGTAGACTCATCAAAACCTTCATTCTGAGAAATGGCTAGGCCACTTGCAGAGGCACTGAGAAGTGACAACTCTGCAGGCAAAGGAATATCACCCTCCAAATGCTGCACAACTTGGCGCATCCTTGGCCTTGCTGTAGGCTCTGATTGGCAGCACAACAGCCCAAGCTTCAACACCAACTCCACCTCCTCCGCTACAATATCATTGCCTAACTTTGGGTCTTTCGCCTCAAGAATATTACTTCCTTTCCAACAAGAAAAGACCCAATCAACCAAAATCACATCCTCAGAGCCGTGATACTCTATTGGCCTTCTTCCACTTGCAACTTCAAGCAAAAATACACCGAAAGAAAACACATCACTGCTTGTTGTGGCCCGGCCTGATCTTGCATGCTCTGGAGATAGATACCCAAATGTTCCAGCTATTTGAGTAGTTTGAGGGTCTGAGCCGTGGTCATATAATCTTGCAAGCCCAAAATCTCCTAGTCTTCCATTCCATTCCCCATCTAGTAATACATTGCTGGCCTTGACATCTCTGTGAACCACAACCTGATCCCATTCTTCGTGCAAATAAAGCAACCCTGATGCTACACCTCTTATGACTCTAAATCTTTGCCTCCAATCGAGAGTGACCGCTGGTTGGCCAAAGAGGTACTTGTCCAGGCTTCCATTAGGCATGTACTCATAGACCAACAGTAGCTCTCCTTTTCTCCTGCAGTAGCCCAACAATGGGACTAAATTTCGGTGACGAAGACGTCCATTGCTGACAATTTCTGCCACAAACTCCTTCATCCCCTGTCTTGATTCGTGTGAGACCCTCTTCACAGCAATCTCAATCCCAGAGGTGGGCAATATACCTTTATAAACCTTACCGAATCCACCCTTTCCCAAAAGTTCATTTTCGCGAAACCCTTTTGTGGCAATATATAACTCTTTGTATTTAAACCTTTGAGGCCCATATTCAAGCTCCCAGTCCTCAAGCAGTTCTGCAAACTTCTTCTTTCTTCTTAAGGCATAGTTTACACCAAAAAGAAATGCTAGCAAAGCGACACTCACCAAGTTCACAGGCAGACCAATGGTCAAAAGTTCAGATATTTTTTTAGGTCCTAGCCGAGGCATCTTAGGAAGTTGTGAGAGAACAAGTTCTTCAGCCTGACCATTCATCTTAAAGCTCCACCCCAACAAGTAAGCAGAAGCAGTAAGCTGGCCAGTGGACGAGGAGAAGCCCACGTACATGGTTTTGTGAAGAACCGGGGAAAGGTCGCATGTCAAAGACAAAAGTGGAATATAGGGCTTACCATTACTAACTAGAGCCAAAGAGACATTGATTTGCTTCTTGCTACAATCATAGTCCACCCAAACTTGTACCGGTTGGCCATTGGTGATCAATCTTTCTCCGACATAATATCCGGCAGGAGAAGCCACCTCAGAGGCCAAACCATTAATATCAATCCCGACATGGTTATCATTGATATCCTTGAACTCTTCGTTCCGAAAAGTGTCAAGCTCTACAACAAAAATATGATTTGTTGGACTGCCATTATTTGTCAGGTTGAAAAGGCCTAGGTGTTGGGATGAAGAAGCATGGGGCAGCCCTCTTGTTGGAGCGATGACAAAGGCTATTCCGTGGCCCTGGAGACCTGTATATCTCATAGCAAAGATGAAAGTGGTAGAGAAGGAGAGAACTGTATCGTTAGATGAGTTCTTGAAAATTACTGGGTTGGGATAGAAGGCATGACCAATCTTGAATGTAGTGTAATTTGTAAGCCTCAGAAGACCATTGGGTGTCACTCTTGCTATGCCGTCTAGGCTAAGATTTGCAGACCGGAAACCATGGTAGGCGAAATTGAGATCTTCAGCAGCTGCTATGCTGATTAATACAAGTAGTATTAGAAGCTTGAAACACATCAAATACTTCTGCATAAAGAAATGGAGAGGGACAGGGAAATGGAGGAGGCAGATGAAACAGGACTAATTACTCGTTCTGCTTTCCAGAATTTTCCTGGAAATGGATTGCGTAAATAAATTTGTGTCATCACACCTTAAAGATAAGTTTGACTAATTTAGGAACTGATATTTGGTTTCAAAAAATCTCATTCTACACTTCTCATAAGTATATTTTTCTTTTCAATTATAGAAAGTTTGGAATGTCAAATAAGATTTTTGGAGTGCTAATAACAATTTTCTTAATCTATCTATTCTATTCTACCAAGAAAAGAGCCATTGTCAACATTTTTCCCATTTTTTTTCAATTTTGCCCTCTTTTGAATACGCAATATTGATATGAGGAGGTCAAAATAATAATTTTATACCTTTTGACAACATGACAATCATATCCCTATTTTTCTTATTTTACCCTCACTTTTGATACACAACATTTATATAAGGAGGACAAAAAACAGTAATTATATATTCCTATTTATCCTATTTTACCTTTACTTTTTATGCACAACATTTACATAAGGATGAAAAAAACAGTAATTATGTAATAGTAAAATAAAATATGCACTTATTAAGAGCAACTCCAGCGTGGGAGCCCTTCCCCCAGGTTATTCACTATTCAATCCACCTGGTGAACAGTAACTGCCCTTAATGAACAGTAATCGCCTTTTGCATTTCCACCGTTACACTTCAATAGCCCTGGTAATAGGCAATAAAATATTAGTATTTTTTTATTTATAAAATAATACAAAATAATTTTAATTGTAATTTCAGATAAGATTTTTAATCGTTCTCGTTACGCCACGTGTCATTATTCGAATATTATTAAATAATACAAAATAATTTTATTTGTAATTTCGGATAAGATTTTTAATCGTTATCGTTGCGCCACTTGTCATAAAATCCGAAAAGACAATTATTGGGGATGAATTTCCGATAAGATTTTTAATCGTACTCGTTGGGCCACGTGTCATTATCCAAAAATACAATTATTGGTGATGAATTTCTGATAAGATTATTAACCAATCACGTCACGTCATGTGTCATAATCTATTTACAATCTTTGAGGATAGATTTCCATCAGATTTTTAACGAATGACGACATGCCACGTGGCATTATCTACAACCTAATCCTTTTTTAATCCTCCATATAATCCATCATCCATCCTCATAAATCTCACACCAATTTTCTCAAAATCTCTATCATTATTCATAGTTTCTGCCTCATTCTTCACAAAAATCTCTATCATTATTCATAGTTTCTGCTTCTTTCTTACAATGTCTTCTTCTTCCTCAAGGATGATGTGGGAACTTGATCAGGAAAAGGAAGAATTGTTTAACCAATCAGAAAGAATGTTTAATCTCTAGGTGGCAAAAAATGAGAGGGAAGAGGATGAGGAGCGTAGAATGAGAGATGACGAAGCAAGAATGGGCAGAGCCTCACATTCCCGTCGAGTCATCCAAGCTGTTGCTTAGATCTGCAGGCCCAGTTGTTCTGGAAACCTTGATAGAAGCTGGCAACGACGAGGTACAGAACTCTTGGACGATTATTTTGTCCATAATAGTGCATTCCCTGATACGTACATTAGACGTCGTTTTAGAATGGAACGGCATTTGTTCAACAAAATCATGATTGCCATTTGTAACCATGATTCTTACTTTGTGCAAAAGAATGATGCTTTTGGTGCTATAGGTCTCCTTCCTCAACAAAAAATGACTGCTATCTTACGGATGCTTGCATATGGAGCATCTGCAGACTAAGTGGATGAGATAACGAGGATGGGGAAATCAACCATTCTTGAGTCCCTGATGAGATTTTGCTGAGCAATCGAATCTATCTACACCGCAGAGCACCTCCGGAAACCTACAAACATGGACTTACAAAGGCTTCTGAAGAGGGCCGAGATGCGTGGTTTTCCTGGGATGATTGGAAACATTGATTGTATGCATTGGACGTGGAAAAACTGTCCAAGTGCATGGTAAGGTGCTTATGGGGACAGAAAATGAGCAAAAAATATCATTTTAGAGGCGGTGGCATCTTTTGATACATGAATTTGGCACGCCTTTTTTGGGGTTTCGGGAGCTCAAAATGATCTCAACGTCCTTACCCAATCCCCAATGTTCAACGATGTCTTGCAAAAAAAGGCACCAAAAGTCACGTATAAGGTCAATAGACGTATGTACGACGGGCCATACTACCTAGCTAACGACATTTACTCAAGGTGGTCAACATTTGTCAAAACAGTGCCACGTTTGCGAAGTACAAAGGAAAAACACTTTGCAAGCTGTCAAGAGAGGTGCAGGAAGGATGTGGAGCGTTGTTTCGGTATCCTCCAAGCTCGCTGGACGATCGTTAGGGGTGCTGCCAGATTGTTTGATGTAGAGTCGTTTCGATCCATCATGATGACGTGCATCATTCTTCACAACGTGATTGTGAAAGATGAGTACGATTATGAAGCCGTTGATTAATATGAGCTAGACACGATGAATAATTCAAGAACACGTATATATTGTGCTCATGACGCCACCGATGAGCTCGTGTAACATGAGCCATTACAAAGGGATGGACGTTACAATGAAAGGGTCATTCAACGATATACTGCATTTCAAATGCTAGACATGCACAATGCCCGACAAAATGACTTGATAGAGCACCAGTGGGCATTGAAACAAGCTGAAGATAATTAAGTTCATTTAGTGTGTTTTTTATTATTTGGTATGTTTATGTAATTTTATTTGGTGTGTTTTATTATTTGGTATGTTTATGTAATTTTTTTAGTTCAGATTTAGTGAGTTTTTTTATTATTCAGTATGCTTATGTATTTTATTTGGTGTGTTTTTGTCATTTGAATAAATATTCTCTTAGTATAAATTACTTACCAAATTCATTTGAATAAATATTCAATAAATTGGAAACAACATAAAGTACTATATTCAATAAATAATAAATTACAACCCAAAGTGATTGGAAAATTATGGGCTTTGATTACAAAAACTACTCTATTCATCATCACTTAACCAATTTGTGGTGCTAGGATGATCTTCTCTTGTGGTGCTAGGACCATCTTGGCTTGCTCTCGTTTCTCTTGCATGCCTCCTTTGCACCACGTCCGTTTTCTCTGACTTCCAAAAAAATTTAAAATTTGGAGACTTCCCTTCTAGAGGCTTGTTCATAATCTCACGATCTTGTTGAGCCCGTCTTTCTTCTCTAACATGTTCCCTTTCTTGCCTAAGTAGCTCTCTTTCTATCTCATGAGCCTGAAATTCTCTCTCAATAGCTACAGCTTTTGCGTTCTCTCTAGCCTTATCAGCCTCATATTTCGCCATTTCCCTCGCCAAAGTCAATTCACCTTGATGAATAAGTTCTTCCATGAACTTTGCATAATCATTCTTGGAAGCACTCCCTTTTCTCTTTGAAGCCTTCTTACCTTGAAGCCTAATTGGATAACGGGTCGAACCTGACGTTTGTTCAGGGAAGGGCGTTTTGGGCACTTCTTCTGCATCATCTTCATGAGCATGCGAGCCATGATCGGGTGTAGAGTGTAGAGGGGTGCTGTTCATGAGAACTTCTGGACCGACGGACACAACTCTAAATTTAGGACAATCTTTGATAATATTCCAACATTGCCACCAGTTGAATGATTTATTTTTCCTTTTGGTTTTGACACCGTACCAAGCTTGTGCTTGAAGTTCCTACACAATGCGGGAGAAGAAATAATTATAATGAAAATAGGTAACAAATAAATAATACAAACAAATAATTATAATGTAAGTAGGTAAAAAACAAATAATACAAACAAATAATTATAATGTAAATTTGGGTATAGTACAAACAAATAAATAATATATTGTTACCTGATCCGAGTAATTTTCCCCACTTCAAATATTAGTACTAGCTTGTGCCAAGATATCTCTCCACGTACTAAACAATTGGCTGAGTAATTTCCAACGACTGGACATCGATTCTTTGGTTCTTTTCCCACCAATTTTCTCAAGATAATTGGTATGAATAAGACTCCACATTTCTCGCAACTGCATCTCATTACCCGTAAGCGAACTATGAGTAACTTCAACCGAGTTATTACACAACGCAACATCTTCAAGAAGCGACCAATTCGTACCCGCATCAGTAGTCATTTTGTTGAAAAAAAAAATGGATTGAAACTTTGGGAGAAAGAAAGAAATGTGATTGAAAGTAGTTGAGAAAATATGAAATTGTGGTGTAAGGTAGATGATAATAAGAAGATCGAATTTTTTACAATTTTTTTAAAATTTTTATTCAACTAATTAATCTCTGCCGTTGGATATAAAAAAAATTGAATTCCAACACTCTAGATTGTGCCACGTGTCACAACGGTAACTTTTCTTAATTTTAAAACTATTTTTTCTTTTATTTATTTATTTATAAAGCATATTAATATTGACAGTAGATCTCAGATCAAACGGTGAATATTAAATAAGACTTTTTTTTATTTATTTTTACTGTTGATCGAACTGTCCAAGTTAAAGAGCCGTTGAGATCAAACAGACCGTGGGAAGCCACGTTGCTTCCCAACGGTAACATTTGAATCTGAAAAAGTGGGCTGATTTTTCTGAAATTGTGTCGGCGATGTGCCCCTACGCGGGAGTGGGGTGCACGCGCTTGACAGAAAAAAATAAAAAAAGGCCTGACGTCAGCCCTGGCGTTACATCCACTCGGGCTCTCGGGCTGGCAATTCTTCGCAGGCCCGGAGCTCGGGCCTCCACCTCCACTCGGGCTCATTCACGTTGGAGCCGATCCACAGGGCCTCGGGCCCTTTTCTCCGGGTTGCCCCCCGAGCAATCCACCACGGTAGAGTTGCTCTAAGAAAAATTGTGCCATCATCATTTTTTTCATACTCTTTTTAAAATTTTAAAAACTAATCACACTCCTTAATAAAAAAACAAAAAATAAAATGAAATTGTTCACACACAGAATGTGTGCTTATCGGCTAGTATGAATTATTGAAGGTGATTTGACTGAAGAATTATTCAACGTAATAGTCACTGTGTATCCTTCGCTGGCTTGGTGAATGTTCCTGCCACGTAGCTGTTAGAATTGCAAGTGTACAGTATCCCTAAGGTAGTATTATGATGAAACGTTTAGTGGTTGTTCCAACAATGATTGGATTA
Organism: Pyrus communis; assembly: GCF_963583255.1. Classification (NCBI taxonomy): domain Eukaryota; kingdom Viridiplantae; phylum Streptophyta; class Magnoliopsida; order Rosales; family Rosaceae; genus Pyrus; species Pyrus communis. The sequence goes on along the minus strand of NC_084811.1, from coordinate 8,082,895 downwards.
ATCTAAATTTATTATCGTGATAGTTGCAACATAAAAATAAATATAACAAGGTTTATGATGATAAAATTGGACGTGCAAAGAAACTATGCAAGTAAACATGAAAGATGAATGAATATAAATAAAATACTACGACGCCAATTTCACCTAATTAATTCCATCCGAAATCTATAGCATATTAACCCTAATTACTACACATGTTGACCATTGATTTTTCCTAAATTTTTTGATATTCTCCTTCATACTCAACCAAAAGTATCCATTACTAACCCATTATTTTCCAAGCAAAAAATTAAAAAAACCAAGAACCCATTTTGCACAACTGGAAATTCGCAAAAGAAACTGCATAAATCATGTTATTCTATTTATGGCACTCATTACTAGAAACTATATATTAATAAGACAAGCATTAAGAACAGATTCGAACACTCAATGGTAAATAATAATAATAAGAGAGAATTGTTATTAGCACTTCAAAAATTTCATTTTACATTCCAAACTTTCTATATTTGGAAAAAAAAAAAAACATTTGTGAAGAGCGTAGAATGAAATTTTTAGAGTGCCAATAATACTTCCTTAATAAGAAATTAATATAACTATAAACTTCGATGGCTAAGCTACGTCTTAGACCTAGCAAAGAAAATTTAGTTCATAATATTAAAGTCCAAAATAATTGAATTTAAAAGCATAGAAAGAAATAACCGAAACTCCATCTCGGCTCACTTCCATGGCAAAGCTTGAACCTCCAATCTTCCTCCTTGCTCTTTGGGTTTTCTCTCCCTCTCCGTATGTGCGTGCAGGTGCTGAGAGAGTCTCTCAATCCTTATACCGTGACCTGAGTCTTGAGTTATACATGCTTCTTCTCTTTCTTTTCCTTATTCCTCACATAAAAAGGAGCAGAAGCCCCAAAAATAAAGCCCAACACTTATGAGAACAGGTTTTTTTTTTTTTTTTTTTTTTTTTTTTTTTTTTTTTTTTAACACCCTAAATCTTATGAATACACTCTTTTTTTTTCTTTTCGAATTCTCGTTGAACTTCCTATTTTACCTTTATTTAAAATTGAAAAAAAGAAGAAGAAAGAAAGAAACAAACCCAACACCCACCAATGTGCATGTGACCTTTTACCACAGTAGTGGAAAAGTGTTGGTATTTGCATGACGACGGGAGTTCGAGCCTCACCGGTAACTAATCTAACACCTAATTTAATAAAATCTATCATTTGAATAAAAAATAATAAAAAAACCCCACCAGTGCACCACCCTATTCTCCTCTAGACAGCCAAACATGCGCTACCATTAATGAAATTTCATTGCTCTTGACAACTTTATATTCCCAAATATATGCTAACTCTATAATCACAATTAAGGAATGCTTCTATGCAAGAAGCACTTTTCCATATGTTTTTCCTACCCATAGTCATTAAGTAGACAACCTTGATTCTAGCGTTTGAAATTGCAGTTTCTATAAGTTACTAACCTCACCGCACGAGCATGACATTTTTTCATCACGGACGTTACGCGTCCCTAAAGATGTGTTACTTTGGTTATGCATGTGAGAATGTCATTACAATTTCTTATTATTTTCTTTTCTTCAATCATCTCCTTATGATATTTTTTTTTCTCTATGATTGTGTTACAAACTATTATTTTAACCATGCCTTCTAATTAATGCACATAGTCAAGGCTCATTGTTCTATAATTCCGGGTGTTACACCCAAAGAACTTTTACATATGTCGAAACCACGTATGCCAATTTGTAGCTATTGTTATTATTATTATTATTATTATTTTATCATTGGTGCCACATTATCAAACGTTTTTTAACACACGCACCAAAACAAATAAGTATGAAATCTGAATTTTTCCAACTATTAAGAAAGATAAAATGCACAAATATTGTCTACAAATTTAGTCTCCCTAGCATTACCCATATTGTTATCTTTGAAATTCATTTATTCAATGATGACAATAAATTCTGCAACATCATCACTACAAATAGAGTACAACTAAAATGAATTTGGACATTGTATTTTTGAAGAAAGAATTTGTAGAAAAAATGTACAAAATGCAATTACAATTATAGTACAAAATGCAGAAAAAACCTTAATTCACTCTGAAATTGGTGTAGCAAAGGAATGCGTACAATTGCAATTACAGTACAAAATGCAGAAAAAATGTATCAAGAGAAAATGGTGAAGCTCTGAATATAAAACTGAATTGATTGTCGGATCTACGTATTAGATATAAGTGATTGCAATCGTATGCAAAGACGATGAATTAAAAAAGTGTTTTTATATTTTTTTTTCTACTGGCATTAAATTCTCAAGGCCTTGTCTGATGATAAGAATGAAACCAAAGATCTTGAATCAGAATCTAGAATATTTGGAATTGAAAGTTAACTTTGTTTGCAAGGAAATGAAATCCTACCACTGAAAAGCAATTTGTAGCATTGGCTTTTAGAATTCACCCAGCTGCTCCGAAAACATTGGTTTGATATTCTTTTCTCTACGGGCACTAATTTTTAATCAAATGCTAATTGAACTTATAAATTTCTATTAGGTTTTAGACATTGGCATGTCAACGTTGTCCACATTAAAAATGTTGTTTGTCACCAATTGCAAGTAAAATTGACAATTCGCTATCAAGTGGTACTTGTTTGCAAAAGTACAAAAATTATACAGAAATTTGTTATTCCATTCACTACACACGGAAAGCAAAATTATATTTCATATACTCTTATATTTTTCTCCTCAATCCACATATAATTCAAAAACCTTTGTGTTTAATGTTTATACTTTTGTCCTCCACAATGAGAGCAGTCAAGAACTAATCTCCATCTTCCATACTTGTTTTCTCTTTGGCATAGCAGATCTCCAGTGGTCCATCCGCTTTGCATTGATCACCATGGAAAAGAGGAAATTTGTTTATTTATTTTTCAAATGAAGAAGACGTCCAACTTCTCACCCAAACATTGAAGTAAAAGCATACAAATGAAGCCATATAGAATTGTTTGAAAGTAAGATATATAGAACCCAAAACAAAAACCTGATTAAGCAAGACAACACATAGTCTTGAAATCTTATTTGGATGGACTTCATATGGCTTGCAAAAATGCTTATCGTTCCTTGTTGATCCAAACAATCAAAAAGCTTTATCTGGTTCCTGGCCAGTCAAGAAAAAAAAAAAAAACACACGGAATGAAAAGAAATGAAACAATAACAGATAAAACAATCGTGGATAACTAAGAGCCAAGTAATTGTAATTTTGCAATTCAAATCTACTACAATAAAAATCCAATCATATATCAAAATGAGCGAGATCAAAACCTTATATCTCCACATATGCTTACACTCATGTGAGAGGCCTTTTTTTAATCACGGGCACTACACGCCCCTAAAGACGACGAATGCATACAGCATATACAGTAGATGGGTATGTCTATTTTCAATCTGATTAAACTATGTCAATCATATCGCAGGTAACATGCATATATTTTGATTTCCTTTAGAAAAATCTGTGGACCAGTCAATACAAAATTCGGATGACCACATTATGGGCATGAACAATTTTCTGCAAGGTTATTTGTCCTCGTGATTGAATATGATTTACAGTTTAACTTTTCTTGTATAATTAGTGCAATTATTTTAACTGTGTAAGGTTTTTGGGTAATCATATTGCATTGCATTAGAATCAGAAGTGTGGGAGCACTTTGATCCTCTTGCCAAGTATTCATTTTGTTATCTTCAGAAGGATTTTTTATTTTTATTTTTCCCATTTAGATCTCATGTAAAACTACTCAAATGCATCCCTACAGTAAGTAACATAGGAAAGAGATAAGTTAAAAAAAAAAAAATATGGATAGCCTAAGTTTATTAGAAAACAATCACACGACACTCGAAAAAAAAGTAGGTAAGATCATACAGAATACCATACCTTTTCTATAAGAAAAATCCACATGATAAATGCCTTAAAGTTATCCATTCATCTGCAAAGAAACAAGGGAACCCGTTATGCTCTACAATTTGTGTTCTTTCTCGCAAAACTGCCCATTGCTTTACAGTTTCATCCCATGTTTATCCTTTTGAATATTCCGTTGGAGGAGACTGGTGAGCATATGGAAAAAGATGGAGGATTTCAATCAACTGGAAACTGTAAGGTGCAAATGTAGTGGGGGTGAAACTTTTCCGAATTCTCCTCTTCCTCTTCATATTCTTCGCCATCCTCATTGTCCTCATAATCCTCATATTCATCGCTTCACTACTACAATATAAGCTATCACTGGCGAAGCAAAAAGCGACAAGAAATCCAATTTTTGTCGGAACTATGGCAAAAATCCGACATAAAACAATGTAATGTCGGATTATAATAGCGACGCTAATGCTACCGTCACGAAAGGGCTTCAATGTCGGTTTGTTCGCTTAATCCGCCACTACACAACGTCGGTTAAAAGCGACACTAATGTTGACGTCGATTTAAAGCGATGTATACTTCAACATTGTGTCAGTTTAAAGCGACGCATACTTCAACATTACGTCGGTTTAAAGCGGCGTGTACTAGTAATTCAACTATAAAATATTCAACCTACTGTCGGTTTTAACCAACATCGTGATAAAATTAAACAAATAAAATATCCCTTAACCGACGTCAGATAACAATTAAATACATAAAATATGCAAACTAGTAATGGTTTTAACCGACACCACCACCTTTGTTAATAGTAATAAAAATATTTGGAAATCTGTCTCTGCATTCGTTTTCAATTAATTGTACCTAAAAAAAATTATATAACCAAAATAATAAATTTCAATTAATTTATTCAAGAATTCAACTGAGGTCTTTGGATGTAGAATTTCTTGTTAAATGCATTCTATTTCATATAAACAAGTACAAAGCTATTAGAGAACCGGTTACAAGATGAAGATAAAAAAACTAACAATTACATATAATACTAATCAGAGCTCCATGCTTGCATATAATACTAGCAGCTGCCATTATGCGTTCCCATGCTTGCCTTTGTCGAAGACCACATATTCTGTAGCTCCATGCTGCCATATATAATACTAGTAGCTCCATGCAACCATGCTTGCCATCAGATCAGTGCTCCAATACTTTACTACTTCAACATTAGGGCTCTAATCTCTATAGATTAAATTTAGGTTTTATACCTTTCAAAAATTATGGATCTGAAATTTCCAGTGTCCTTGCTCTTCAGATCCAAAATGAAGATGCATGAATTTTTATATGGATTTTTGAACTGTTGATCTTACTGAACAAGAACATAAAAGAGGAGCTCAGTGGAGATTATAGCTTTAGTGAGTCATGCATTAGACTGCTTAGCATTCACATATTAATAGCTACATGGAAGGTTATAAATACATCAAGAGTTCCACTTATTCTTCCTACCTTTTCACCACGAAATCATCCAATTAGAATAGATTTTGTTGTTATACCTTTAAATGACGGATCTAGAACGGAGATAATTCTCTGGTGGTTTTTCCTTGAGATGCGATTTGGGGCTGTACCAGTGGTTGCATCGTCGGGTCCTTGCAAAAGAAACAACACGAGCATGAGGAGTTGAAGATTTTTTTCTTGTATGGTATATTTCAATCCGTGAACCTGAGTGCATGAATGCAAAGGAGGGTGAGAAGTTTACCTGAGTGTGTCGGCACCAAGATCGGTGCTGCTACCCTTCTGGTGATGCAATAAATCCATGGTTGCAAGGTCTTATGGGTTGATGATGGAAGATTAAGGTTTGGTTTGTAGAAAAGGAGGTTAGGGTTTGAGAAAATGTGGAGAGAGGAGCTGTAGTTTTAGGGTGTGCTTGGAAGAAGGGAGAGATAAATGAGGGAGGTGAGCCTCTTGAAATAGGGAGACTGATATCCTCTTTTTCGTTTAAAAAATGGAGGGAAAATATCCCGCCCAAAAGAGAAGGAGATGGAGGGATGAGAAATGGAGAAGTCAAGGAAAAAGAGAGAGAATAGGAATGAGAGAGAGAAGGATGAAAGAAGCTTGAGTATGGGTACAGAGAGAGACATTATGGAGACGGAAAAGAGAGGGTGAAGAAGAACCAGTTAAAAAAAAATAATAATGTGAGAGAAATGAGGCATGTGTGTCAGAGAGAGATAAAGAACCCATGTGAGGAACCGACCAAAAAGAAAGAAAATAAAAATAATGTGACACTGATGTGTGTGTAAGAGAGAGAGAGAGAGTCACGTGAAGTCTGACATTCTTTGTTGGAAATCACAGCGTCGGTTTAAATTAATGTTGGTGTCGGTCTAAACCGACACTAACTTCTGACACACTTTTTAAAATTCACGTAGCGTCGGTTTAATGAAATTCGCGTTGAATTAAAAGATGATAGCGTCGCTTGAAACCGACACCAACATTTTAAGATTTTAATAAATAAAATACTTAATAAAAAACAGAAATATAATTTTATTATAAAATATCATCACATTCTAATTGAAACATAGTCTAATTAATACTTAAAATACATAAAATTAATTAATATATTTTAACTCTGATTTTGATTATTTTTTATAGCTACACTTATTGATTCTATATGAATATAATAAATGAATTCAATCTTCATTTTAAAATATTTACGCTAGTGGACACCACAAAATCTTATGTTATACTCAATGAAAGTATAAATAAACTCTAAGTGTTAGTGAATCTATCGTTTTGATGGGATACGCATATTACGAAACTAATTTCAACGATCCAACTGTCAAACTTATTTGTATATGTTTCGAGATCGCATACACCAAAAATCGCAAAAAACAAACATTCAGAGATCGTATACTCCAAAAATCGCAAAAAATAAAAATTCAGAAATCAAGTAACGGGACAAAACTTTTCGACGGTTATAAACAAAAAATCACGATTTAACGGTTATTTTAACTCCGATTTTGATTATTTTTTATAGCTACACTCCTTGATCCTATATGAATACAATGGATGAATTCGATCTTCAATTTAAAATATTTACACTAGTAGATACCGTAAAATCTTATGTTATACTTAACAAAAATATAAATAAACTCTAAGTGTTAGTGAATCTATCGTTTTGATGGGATACGCATATTAGGAAACTAATTTCAATGATCCAACCGACAGACTTGTTTGTATATGCTTCAAGATCGTATACGCCAAAAATGGAAAAAAATAAACATTCAGATATCAAGTAAGGGGACAAAACGTTTCGACGGTTATAAACGAAAAATCACTATTTAACGGTTATTTTAACTCCAATTTTGATGATTTTTTACAGCTACACTCCTTAACCCTATATGAATACAATGAATGAATTCGATCTTCAATTTAAAATATTTACACTAGTGGATACCACAAAATCTTATGTTATATTTAATGAAAGTATAAATAAATTATAAGTGTTAGTGAATCTATCGTTTTGATGGGATAAGCATTCTACAAAACTAATTTCAACGATTCAACCATCAAACTTGTTTATATATGCTTCCAGATCACATACACCAAAAATGGCAAAAAACAAACATTCAGAGATCAAGTAACGGGACAAAACTTTTCAACGGTTATAAACGAAAAATCACTATTTAAAGGTTTTTTTTAACTCCGATTTAGATGATTTTTTACAGCTACACTCCTTGACCCTATATGAACACAATGAATGAATTCGATCTTCAATTTAAAATATTTACACTAGTGGATACCACAAAATCTTATGTTATACCTAATGAAAGTATAAATAAATTCTAAGTGTTAGTGAATATATTGTTTTGATAGGATACACATTCTACAAAACTAATTTCAATGATCCAACCGTCAAACTTATTTATATATGCTTCGAGATCGGATACGCCAAAAATCGTAAAAAAACAAACATTCAGAGATCAAGTAACGGGACAAAACTTTTCGACAGTTATCAACGAAAAACCACAATTTAACAGTGATTTTAACTCCGATTTTGATATTTTTTATAGCTGCACTCCTTCACCCTATATGAATACAATGAATGAACTTGATCTTCAATTTAAAATATTTACATTAATGGATACCACAAAATCTTATGTTATACTTAATGAAAGTACGAATAAACACTTAAGTGTTAGTTAATATATTGTTTTGATGAGAAACGTATTTTACTAAACTAGTTTCAACAATCGAAGTATATTTGTATATACTTCGAGATCGCATACGCCAAAAATTGCGAAAAACAAACATTCAGAGATTACGATTTAACGGTTATTTAAAAAAAAAAAAAACTAAAAAGAAAAGTTGGAAGAACGAATAAGAAAAATGCAAGAGATGAAGACGAAAACACGGGGGAGAGTACATAAAAACCATCAATTTGTCGCTTACAACCGACGCCAGGTTTCAAAATATTTAAAAAAAACTAAAAACTATGTTGCTCAGAACCGACGCAGGCTTTAAAATATTTAAAAACAATACTTTATGTCGCTTAAAAGCGACACCCATACTTTGTGTCGCTTAAAAGCGACACTGTTCTGTTTAAAGTGACGCCAATATTTAAAATTATTAAAACATATGTCGGTTATAAGCGACATTAAATGTTTATGTCGGTTTAAAAGCGACGTAGACATTTTATGATGCTTATAAGCGATAGTAAATCCGACTTCATGTTTAGTTAGTGTCGCAACTGTCTTGTTCGCCACTATATTATATTAAACCGACACCACCTACTGACACTATAAGACCCTTTTGTAGTAGTGCTTGACCGATCATATTCCTATGCCAAAACAACAGATATCAATTGTTAAACTAATTACTCCAAAAAATAATAGAGTATCTAGATAAAATATTTACATACTAAAAGTCAATGGTTGAAGATTGGAAATTTGGTTACATCTCTATTATATCCCCGCATTCCCTTTTGAAATAAGCAATTACTAATACAGAGTACCTGAAAATCAGCACACCAAAAAAAAACTCTAATTTTGATTATGCTGAACAATTATGAATACGGAAAAAATCACACAAACAATCCCTAATTTTTATCACAGACTTAATATGTAGTGGCCTAAAACAATGCAAAATCTAATCAAGTTCCTCAAATTCAATATTAATTATACATCAAAGACACAATCTTTCTGTATCCTAAACTTAAAATACCATACAAAGACCATAAATTTTTCGAATTTCCAAGCAGCAATTCAATCTCTCAATTCGTAAACAAATTCTTTTAGAAGAGAGTGACGTGGGGTAGTAGGAGGAGGGAGGATAATTCGTGCAGAGAAGCTACATATTAAACTAAGCATTAAATTTTTTGGGTCGAAATTAGAAGAAGACCAAACTTACGCCAAAAAAAAAAAAAAATGAACGGTCTGGCCATTGAAATTGAATTACCTATCCAAGCTGTTTTGGCCCAGCATACACCATCTTCAAAATACGCACATCGGCTCCGAACTGCAAATAGATGTCCGTTACCGTACGAAATAACGAAACTTTTTTCAGATGAAGATCTTAAAACACAAAGCAATTTCATATTGTTGAATAGATTGTTAGTTTAAAACTGTAGCAATTCATAACATTCACAGCTCTTCATCAGAAATGAACAACTACAAATTAAACTAAGCAAATTAATTTTTTTTTAGAATTTAGTCGAAATCAGTAGAAGATCAAAATTATCCAAAAGAAACGAACGGTCTTGGCAGTGAAATTGAATTACCTGTCCAAGCGTTTTTTGCCTAGCGTCCACCATTTTTAAAATCTGCAAATCGGCTCTGAGCTGTAATACCTTGTCGAAACTAAACAAAAACTGAGCAAAATGAATAGGAAATTTAAGACAATGAAAGTGGACGAAGAAGAAGCATAAAACAGACGATGTGAGAAATGGCTATGTGTGGTTGAGTTCGTTTCTCCTTTTTCTATGAATAGTGGGGATTGAGTAAGCTGTTGTGGCCTCTTGAACATGCGGTTGGTTGTAGTTTCCATTGTAGCAACTGCTTGTAGAATGTCTTTCATCTGAAGGGTCACAATTTGTTTGAATGGGGGATGTGTTTCATCTAACGGTTGTAAAAACATCTCTACATATTATATTGTGTGTATTACGATTGTTATAGTTGCGTATTACGATTTTAACCGTATTCTATTAAGATGATTTTGTGTTTTTTTTCTTTCTTAAAGTGAGGGCATTCTTGGCATTTTGAATGCTTCACCAAACCGGTCGTCACCCTTTATATATATAGATTTAGCCTTATTATAGTTGCGTATTATGATTTTAACCGTATTCTATTAAGATGATTTTGTGTTTTTTTTTTCCTGAAGTAAGGGCATTCTTAACATTTTGAATGCTTCACAAAACTGGTCTTCTCCCTTTATATATATAGATAATAACTAAATAATAGATAAAACGAGGCATAACTATGCTTAAAATATCAACCTAAAAGAAGGTTGTTGGTGTTCTCTGGATATGGGCAGTTGGGTTGGCTCGGGTCAAGCAACTTGGGGGGGGGGGGGGAGTTCCATAATTGTCGCTGGTCTTGGGTGCTCAGATCAGCTAATGGTGCGGTGTATGAGATTGCGTCGGTTGGTTTTCCGGAGATGAGTGATTCTGTTTGGGTCGATCGGCCCCATCTTCGTTGATCCATGTTTTGAACAATGATGGTTTGCCATGTCCACATTAATCTCGTTGTGGTGGTGATTGAGGTGACACTTCCACTTGGTGGAGGGGTCTTTATGTTCTATCCCTGTTCACTACTGGTTTGTCTCCTTGGTGTTTGCCTCTCTGTAGGCTTTCTTGTTGTTTTTTTGGCTTCTGTGCCTTGGCTGGGTTCCCTTGTTTCCAAAAAAAAAAAAAAAAAAAAAAAAAAGAAAAAAAAAGAAGGGTGTTGGCTCTTTCTGGTTGGTTATTGATCTTTCTTTTTTAAGACGGTAGCACTAGCAGCGCATTAATTTAAATATGGGACCAAGACTAAATTCTCTATAACGTCACAGTCGATGGTTGGAAATACCCAGTCAATCATATATAAAAAGAAAAGGTATTTTTTCACATATTATGAATATTAAAAATTAATATACACATTGTTCTTGTATTTACCTATTTAATTTAAAGGTAAACTAACTAAAATTCCTCAAAAACTTTAGTTTTAAAGAAAAATAACAAATAAAGGTATAAGTGAATGGTACCAGGAAAGGTTAAAATATGATTTTTTTTGTTAAAAATGAACAATACCAATAGTATTTTGTTAAAACTCCCTTTATTTAATGTAAATGGATTCAAAAAGCTCATAGTACACAACCATTTGTCCTTACCTTCTTCCTATCTCTAGAAAGGATTATTTTAACTGCCTGCTTGAATTTGCCTCTAGAACAAGGTCAATAATGAGAAGCTCGAAGATAAAATCATTGAGGAACCAACAATCATGACGGAATAGCTTTATCGATCTTGTTTCAGAGGCAACTTCAAGAAGAAAATACATTAAAGCAGTAAAGCCTAATATAAAACATCAGTGCTCGTTGTAGCCCGGCCTAATCTTGTATGATCGGCCGGGTGCTAGATATCTAAATGTTCCAAGATCTCATACTAATTAGCAATTAAAAGAGCATTTTAAACCGAGACATAGTGATCAAACTATCCATTGACTTCAAAATAATCCGACTTATATTAATTTTGAGCAGGATCGTTTTCGATCATTTCTGCTAAAGCGTACAATGCACTAATTTTCTAATTGTGTGTATAAAACATTAAAGAAGATTGACAAGCTAACAAGCAAATAGCTAGGTCTATATTGCAAACCAGTAGATGAACATATATTACATTGACATGCTAACAAGAAAAAGCATTACAGACATATTGTTTGCACCCTTTATTTTATGTGAATACCACTTTGCAACAGAATCCTAATTGCTTAGAGCAGTCAGCGACCGCCTGAGAGAAGTGTCGACTCAACAGAAGAAAACCCCGTCCTCGAAGAAGACCGATATGACATTGCAGAATCATCAAAATCTTCATGGGGCGCAAAGAGTAAGCCACTGGAAGAATGCGCATGAACTGACAACTCCGGCAACGGAATGTCACGATCCAAATACTGCACAACTTGGCGCATGCTTGGCCTATCTGAAGGATTTGAATGAGAGCATAACAACCCAAGCTTCAACACCAGTTCCACTTCTTCAGCTACGAATTCCGTGCTTAACTTTTGATCTCTTGCCTCAAGAATTTTGTTTTTCTTCCAACAAGAAAACACCCAGTCGACCAAAATCACATCATGAGCTGGACCTTTTAGCTCTATTGGCCTTCTTCCACAGGCAACTTCAAGCAAGAATGCCCCGAAAGCGAACACATCGGTGTGTGTTGTGGCCCGGCCTAATCTTGTATGCTCTGGAGCTAGATACCCAAGTGTTCCTACAATATGAGTAGTTTGAGGGTCTGTTCCATGATCATATAATCTTGCAAGGCCAAAATCTCCTAGCCTAGCATTCAGTTCCCCGTCTAGTAATACATTACTTGCCTTGATGTCTCTATGGACCACAACTTGCTCCCATTCTTCATGAAGATATAACAACCCTGAAGCCACACCTCTGATGACTTTAAACCTTTGGCTCCAATTAAGAGTGGCCGCTGGTTGGTCGTAGAGGTACTTGTCTAGGCTTCCGTTAGGCATGTAGTCATAGACCAGAAGAAGCTCTCCTTTTCTTCTACAATATCCCAAAAGTTGTACTAAATTTCTGTGACGGAGGCGGCCAATGCTCACAACTTCTGCCACAAACTCCTTCATCCCTTGCCTTGATTCATGTGAGACCTTCTTCACTGCGACCTCAGTTTTAGAGGCAGGTAATATGCCTCTATAAACCTTACCAAATCCCCCCCCTCCCAAAAGTTCCTTTTCCTTGAACCCTTTTGTAGCAACATATAATTCTTTATATTTAAACCTTTGAGGTCCATACTCAAGCTCCCAATCTTCAAGCAGCTCTGCAAACTTCCTCTTCCATCTTATGGCATAAATAATGCCAACAATTACTAGCAAAACCAAACTCACAGACATCACAGGCACACCGATGGTTAAAAGTTTAGATACTTGTTTACATCCTATCTGAGGCAGGTGGGGAAGGTGTGAGTGAACAAGTTCTTGAGCTTGCCCATTCATTTTAAAGCTCCAGCCCAAAACATAATGAGACGTTGGAAAAGAACCGGTGGAGGATGAGAAGCCAACGTACATGGTTTTTTGTAGGATTGGGGAAAGGTCATGGTTCAGAGATAAAAGTGGAGCATGGGGTTTACCAGCACCGACTGGAGCCAACGTGACATTGATTTGCTTCTTGGTACCATCATATTCCACCCAAACTTGCATTGCTTGACCACTGGTGAGGTTCAAGTTCCGAAACCCACGATTGTTTTCAGCATAGTATCCTGCGGTAGAAGATTTCACAGAGTTCAAACTATTAATGTCAATTCCTACATGGTTGTTATCGATGTCATTGAAATCGATGTCATTGAACTTGATCTCCTTTGTAGTGTCTAGCTCTACAGCAAAAATATGATTGGTGACATTGCCATTGTTGGTTGAATTGAAAAGGCCTAGGAAAGGGCCGTTTCCAGCTTGGGGAATCCCTATTTTTGGAGCAATGACGAAGGCCATTCCATGACCAGTTGTAAGCAAGGGTCTGATAGCGAACACAAATGTTGTAGAAAATGAGAAAGCATTGGTATCAGAATATGAATTCTTGAAGGTGACTGGGTTAGGGTAGAAGGCATGGCCCCTTATCTCTTGAGAGTCATTTGTAACCATCAAAAGACCGTTGGGTGTGAACTGGGCTACACCGTCTAAGCGAAGATTTTCTGACTTGAAACCCTTGTAGATGAAGCTAACATTTTGAGCTGCTGCTAGGGTTGCTTGTATGAGTATTACAAGCTTGAAAAACATGGCTGCCATTTCTAGTTCTCTCCAAAACCTCTGGGAACTTTGTTATAAGCAATGAAGCTTAGCTGAGCTGTCCCTTCATTGCCTCACTAATTGAATGTGTTGTCTTTGTGTAGCAGAATAAAATAGTAATCCAGACTATTCAGTGACTGCCACCGTTAGCAACTTCTTGTTGAAATATCTCACATCGACCGTATCTCTAAGAAAAAAAAAGTTTAAATATTCCAACCTCACTCCAACTAATACCGAGATCTTTTGTGATAAAACTTTACACCTGAAAAATTGTGCAGGTGGTAATTACTAAGTTGGGGACAATATCGGTGTTGTTGGAAGTGGGCCCTTGGCCTGTCTCTCTGATAATTTTACATGGTATCAGAGCCTGGAAGTGGGATCGTACTACCACGTGATGGGTGAGTCCTTTGTGCCTAGCGCGATGATGGTGGGTCTCTTGGCCTTGCAAATAGGGTGAGTCCCCTTGACTTTATGTGGTTGTCGATGTGTGAATTTTCCATGTGTAACCTACTAATTGGGTCCCAATAGAGAAGGCATGTTGAAATATCCCACATCGACCGCATCTCTGCGAAAAGAAGAGTTTAAATATCCTAACCCAATTCCAACTAATACTAGGCCTTTTGTGGTAAAACCCCACACCTGACGATTTGTGCATGTTGTAATTATTAAATTGGGGACAATATTGGTGTTGTTAGAAATGGGCCCTTGGCCCGTCTCTTTGATAATTCTACACTTCTCAGCTTAAATTAATTTTAGTCTTTGTATGTGATTGTGATGGTGCAACAACCAACGATGACAGAGTTAGTTCTTCACCATACAACGTAGGAACAAGACCATATTTATGTGATAAAACCTCACACTTGACAATTTGTGCTGGTGGTAATTATTAAGTTAGGGATAATATCAATGTTGTTGGAAATGGGTCATTGACCCGTCTCTTTGATAATTCTACGCTTCTCAGCTCAAATTAATTTTAGACTTTATATGTGATTGTGATGGTGCAACCTCCAACAATGACAAAGTTAGTTCTTCACCATACAATGTAGGAACAAGACCCCATTCATCATAAAAAGAAAGGGAAATGACGCAAAAAAAGCCAAGGGGTCTAGGGAAGACTATGGAGATAATACTTGGGAATCACTCAACTAGGAGTAATGGATGTGCTCGATGTCGCTAATCGTGGATTCACTCAACACAACTAAGTCTTACAGTTGATTTAAGAGGAAAAGCTCACTCTATTCTTATATTGATTATAATTCACTAAATTGACATCCTTTTGAGTACATAAGGATAGGGAGATCAAAATAATTGATAGGTTAAATATTAATACTAAAGATTATGGTTTCTAGATATCTAGTTAAAACATGGTTTTGAAAGATAAAGAGCCACCAACAACATGTATAATATATAGACCATATTAGTTGTTGGGGGCTGCATCATACTCCTCTTCTCAGAAAGATCTTGTCCTCGAGTTCAAATCCTTTCACTACAAGAAAAATAGCCACTGGGCACAAAAAATTAGTTGTGCCCTAAGAGGCTTATGGACACCAATATGTGTCCTATAACAGCAGCAATGGTAATATTATATATGCCCTCTATGGATGTGCCCTTTGATCAAAATGCACAATATGATGTTCTGTGCTCAAAGAGGCAAGCACAAATAGGCAGCCTATTTGTGCCTTAATTCTGACACAACAATGACAGACAACCATCACAATTTTGAAATAGGTTCTAAAAAAGGGCAAGACAAAATTGCACCATCCCCATTGAAACCTACATTGACATTCAAAGGTAACATTTGGATTAAAGACAAAATTGAACACCTTCTCCAGTTTAACTAATTTAAAGCGACAAATATATGTAATTCCTAACGAATTTCAAGACTACATTCAAAGTTTTAATCAAGCATAATAATACTATTGCTTTGGCATTTTATTCCAACTAATTTAAGGGAATCAAACCCAGTTTCCATCTTTACCAACTTGCCAAAATTTGACCAGAAACGCGTTGAAATTATAATTTGGGGGGCTGTTTTGGATTTTCCCTTTTACCATTTTTAGATTTTGTTTTTACCGTAACCTTAAACGGCGAAATTCACCGCGTGATCTACGCTCTGTTCTTGAATTTCAGTGAGGAGGTGAAAAGAATCCTGGTTTTTTCTTTTTTCAACCGAGTATGGGCAAGTACAGAGGTCAGGGGAAGCCCAGAGGAGGATGATTGTTTCGCAGAAAGACACAACCTTTGAGAGAGAGGAGGGAAAGAGAGAGATCGAAATCATGGGTTGCTTTCTTGCATGTTTTGGTTCTTCCAAAGACAAAAAAACACAGGTGTAATAAGGAAAGCAGGGTGGTGTGCGGAAAGGATTACCGGATGGAGATCGTCCGATCTCTTCCGTTCTCTTTTTTATTTTTTTCATTTTTTTTTAATTTATTTAACAGGTTAAAATGACATTAAATTTCAGCTGTGCAAAAATAATGACAGATAGATATCGAAATTTGAATGGAAGAATCACAGCTGACGTGGTACTACAATATCACCTAATAATTTTTCGGGGGAAGTTGTGAGAGAACAATTTCTTGTGCTTGGCCGCCATTCTAGAACATAATGACAAGTGAGGAGTGAGCATGTGGATGAGGAGATGCCAACATACATAATCTTGTTATGGACTATGGAAAGGTCGCGCTTCAAAGATAAGAGTGGAATGTGGGGTTTATAAACAACGATTGGAGCCAAAGTGACATCGATTTTCTTCTTGGTGCCATCATATCCCACCCAGACTTGCATTGATTGACCGCTAATGAGGGTCAAGAGAAGAGAATGCTTTTTTATTTATTTATTTATTTTTAATAAGGATGATAATGGATTAGGTGAGTCGAGCAACGCATAAGGCTTGGTCGTCGGACTACAACCTTACTCTCTAAACCCACACAATGTGGAAAGAAAGAACCAAACCCTAGGATTAGCCGTCAACTACAATAGGCTACTTTCTTCCTGCTTAGAGCGATGAGAAAGGGCTAACTCCTTGATAGAACGACCCCTCGTCCCCTATCTCCGAATTTATTAAATAAGGAAAAGTAAACAATACAAGCGGGGGGATGGAGCCAAAACCCGCTAAGGGAAAAACAAAGAAACATCAACGAAATCAAACAATAAGATGAAACTCAAAGTCACGAGTATGGCGGCAGGTGCAAAATCCAACACAAACCGCCTCAATGAAAGTTAATACTTCTGTAACCATGAAGGACCAAACTAGCAAAACCTAAAATTAGGTCTTGAAGAAAGGTTATGAATGTAAGCAGAAGTTGCACAAGGAGGACAAGAGTCCTAATATAAGCTCCCAGAATGATCCACACTGAAGTTAGCCAAACAATCGGCAACTGCATTACCCTCTTGAAAAATATGAGTGACATGAACGTGCATACGGGAGAGAAGAGCAAGGCAGTTAATCCAACGAACACATAGACGCCAAGGAATCTTGTGAGAAGTAGAAGAAAGAAAAAAGACCACTAAAGAAGAATCACATTTGATCCACAAATAATTCCAACCGTTAACCCAAGCCAAATCCACGGCATGAATAACCGCATGCAACTCTGCTTCTAAAGAACAAGCAATTCTAATGGAAGCTACAAAATGGCCTAAACAACTGCCAAAGAGAAGAGAATGCTTTGAATCCTTATATTATCCTTCCCAATTTGAGGTATAATATACAATTCTAGAGCTGCCATGATAAGGAAAGGATAATTACAATAATTACAGTCCCAAATTACAAGGGATTAACTGTAACTAGGAAATCTTAAATCGTAGGAAACTATATACAAGTCAACACTCCACCTCAAGTTGGTGTATCTTGATAGGATTTTTAGTACCTATGCAAAGAGGGTTAAAATCACACAAAATACTTCTAAGAGAATAAGGTAGTTGTAGTAAAAATGCTCATGCAAGGTTGTTCCCACATGAATTATCTAAAACAAATTAAGCAAAACCAAAATCTTAGTTAATTATTTGAAAACAAAGATTAGAAAGGGTTGATTTTGAATTTAAATATAATAAAAAAAAATTTAATAAAAGCAATTTAGGAAAAACAACTAGTAACCAATTAAGAAGAAATCAGATAAAAAAGAATAGGTTTTGAGAAATAAGTTTGGAAAAACACTAGAGTTCTGCTGTCATCTTAACAATCCTATGTAGATTTACTAATTACTTATGAATTATCCATGCAACTTTGAAGGTTAGGTTTTCCTAATGTATATTCTATTTGTGATATTCAAGATAGAACGTATATCAAACATGCAATCTGTCTGTGACATTCATATCAAATATAAACATGTATGACTCGTTACGCTTTGTGAAAACTCATTGAAAAACCATGCAATCCTTAAGACATGACATTCACCCTAAGTGAAATTACAACTATCAATCACAAGAAGCAATACTCAATCCTCTGGTGGTATTCCGACCGAATTGCATCCGATTACTTATCTAAATATCCTAATGGTAGCTAAGCATTAAGATATAGAGACAATATAAACATAGTGATTAATAATTCAAAGTATGCATGTATAAGCAATTGAATAAAAACTACATATTCATGTTAAGACTCATGACCTCTCTGCTAGGGCGAAAGTTAGTTACGCATATTCATAATTAAAATTAAAAGAGTTTTTATTAAACTAGAAAAAGAGTGAAAACACCTTGTAGAATAAAGTCTGAAAATTTCTCAGTTTTTGCCAAATTCCTCTCTCCAATATCACATCAAGAAGAAGAGCTAGGGCCGGTCAAAAGGCTTATTTATACTACATAGAAAATCCAATCCTTCTTGGAAAAGGACTTAGAACAAAACTAGAAAGCCAAATAAATTAAAATAAATTAGGAAACATAATCCTAAATTGATTAGGATAATCAGCCCAAAATCTGCACGGCCATGTTTTGGACCCATATATGCTCCAAAACTAGACCAAAACACCTAGATTTAAAGCTTGTACTATTCTGAACACTTCTCCAAAAGGCCACGAACCCATCAGAGGTCATCTTGAGCTCCAAAAATCACAATTAAGTACAAAAAGGTCACTTTCAAGTTTTATTGCTAGAAAATAACCACTGGGTAGAAAAATCTAATATTTTGATAGGTACAAGCTAATGGACTCACGAACGTTCTCTAATTTGAATCACTTTAAAATTCGTTCGTTTGATCATGTTTTCCTTTAGAGGAAGTCGAATGTTCTATATTGAAAATATAAAACAAAGTATCAAAATTCTATCAAAATAATTACCAAAACATACTAAGAATAGGGAAAAATATATTATATAAAATTGACTCATCACATACATAGAGTAAATGGTAGCTATGATCCCTTAACTTTAAGTCAATTGTAGCTTTAATCCCTTAACTAAAATTCTATTAGATATAGTCCTTGAACTTAATAAAATAACATTGTCAAATATTCCGTTGAGGTGCTTACATGGCTGGCAGATGGAACCCACAAGTACGGTTAGAGGGAATAGTATTTGAAAACCCTTGACCAAAAAAAAAAAAAAAAATTTTGAAAACCCTAAAAACATAGTTCTCTGTACAATAACAAGACTGTCACAATTACCACCAATTGACTCCATCTCTCTCAATTTTGCTTCACCCAACTCCTCCCAAACGGTCTAAAAATAAACCCCATTCGTTTGCCCCACCGCATATGGTTCTCAAAACCCAGAACAAACCCAAATCGGCAGTGAATGGAGTAACACTACCTGTAATTCTGAGGTTCCCATCTACCCGAATAATTAAGATTGAAGGTGGTTTAATTTTGGAATGGGTAGGTCTATGGTGTGTGATGGCTTTGGTGTGCAGCTATGAGAGATATGGATATCCTGGAATGGGGAGGATGAAATATGGGAGGGGGCAATCATGTTTTATTTTTATTTTTGTTTCTTTTGTAGAATATTTATAATAAAAATCTAACTTATATACCTAATTCTTTATTCCATTCGGCACCCATATTAACAAAATTGTGGGTTCAATTGTACTGCCACACAAGCACATTAACGGTAAACATAACGGTAGGACCAATGCTCCATAGCTTGGCAAATTGAAGGACTATATCTAATGAACTTTTAGTTGATAGACCAAAGCTACAATTGACATAAAGTTAAGGGATCATAACTTTAATTTACTCGCATATATATATTACACATGCCCAATTTGTCTACAAACTTAGAGAACTTTTAACTTGAAATTGCTTTGGTGAGAATGTCAGCTACTTGATCTTCTGTTCAGATCGGAGGAACTTCAATTATTTTTCCTTCTATTTTTTCTTTAATAAAGAACCTATCAAACTCAACATGCTTGGTCCTATCATGTTGTACTGAATTGTGAGCAATATCACGAGCAGCCTTATTGTCACAAAACAACTTCATCAGTTGACTATGTCTCACAGATACCAAGTGCCATACTTCTATATTCTACTTCTGCGCTTGACCTTGCTACTACATTTTGCTTCTTACTTCTCCATGTGACTAAGTTTCCACCAACAAAGGTAAAATAACCAGATGTAGAACGCCTGTCATCTGTCGAACTAGCCCAGTCAGCATCTGTATAACCTTTAATTCTGAAATGACCATTCTTCTTGAACAAAATACCTTTTCCCAGACTTCCTTTCAAATAACTCAATATCCTCAGAACAACACTCATGTGTTGTTCTCCTGGATCATGCATGTATTGACTAACTACACTTAAGGTCCGCCCTAGTGTGTGCCAAATACATTAATCGTCCCACTAATCTTTGATATTTCACTTCATCAACTGGTACTTTGTTCAGATCAATACTCAGCTTCATTCCTTCTATCAAGGGATTAGTCACAGGTTTACATGCACACATATCGGTTTCTTTCAATAGGTCAATAATATACTTTCTTTGTGATAGAAAAATTCCTGACTTACTTCTTGCCACCTCAATCTCGAGAAAATATTTTAGAGACTCAAGATCCTTCATCTCGAATTCAGTAAATAAATATTTCTGTAAAGCTGCACGCTCATTGGGATCGTTACCAGTGACTACTTTGTCATCCACATATACAATGAGTGTTGTAAGCTTCCCATTTCGATGCTTCAAGAATATCATGTGATCATAATTACTTTGCTTATATCCAAATGCTTTCATGAACTTGGTAAACCTATCAAACCATGCTTTCGGAGACTGCTTCAACTTATACAATGATTTTTTGAGTCTACACACCTTTTGTCTATGCATGGCGGGAACGTTACTTCCTGGTGGGAGTTCCATGTATATCTCCTCAATCAAATATCCATGTAAGAAGGCAGTTTTTCACATCAAACTGTTGTAGTGGCTAATCTAAGTTTGCTGCTAAGGATTGTAAAACCTAGAGTGTGTTCATTTTAGCCACTGGTGCAAAGGTATCATTGTAGTCAATCCAATACTTTTGTGTATACCTTTTTGCCACCAACCTTGTTTTTAAAACGGTCCGCTATTCCATTTGCTTTGTATTTCATCGTATAGACCCACTTGCATCCCACAAGTTTCTTGCCAGTTGGCAAGTCTATTACTTTGCAAGTAGCATTCTTTCTCAACGATCTTAATTCCTCATTCATTTCTTTTTTCCAGCGGACATCTGCTAAAGCCTCTTGCATATTGTTAGGAATAGATACAATAGATAATTGATAATCAAATAACTTATTTGATTACGACAGGTGGCGAGTAGACACATAATTGTTCAATGGATATCTCACCATGAATCTAAGTTTGGTTCACTCATAGGATATTTGTGTTTACATTTAGGATTAGCCTTATAACTAGGTTTAGGAATACCTCAATTAATGCGCTCTGGAAGACAACGAATAGGTGGAGCATCTGGAGTGAAATGTGATTCGTTATGAGTATCAACTAAAGACGAGGGAGCATTGGAATTCAACTCTACTGCTGGCACTTGGTCCATGCCATATTGTGGGCAGGCCTAGATTCCATGGGTTGCTGCTGATTCGTGTCATACTCCATGTTTCCAAAAGCCATAGGTTGGCCTTGCTGGCCTTGAAGCCCGCGAACCGCATGTTGGTTCTACTGTTCCTGACGCCCAGAAACCGCTGACTGGTCCTGTTGATCTTGAAGCCCAGAAGACACGGGCAGATCCTGTTGCTCCTAAAGCTAGAAGATGCGGGTTGGTTCTATTGGCTGTTCTGAAGCCCAAATGTCTTGGGCTCCTCAACTAATGTGGGCTGCTGCACGTCAATTCCAATCGGGATAACATAATCAAAGGTCCGAACTTCTTCATCTCGTATCTCTCTCTGAAGTGAGGACTTAGACGAATTATAATACATCTCATTTTCATGAAAAACTACATCAACTGTGACAAACATTTTCTTGGTTGGAGGAGGATAACAACAATAACCCTTTTGAGTTGTGGCATATCCCAAAAATACACAACGAGCAACGTGAGGTTCAAGTCTACTCTGTCCTTATGGTGGGTGGAGGTGGACAAATTCTACATATCTCAATACACATGGAGAAAGATTCAAAACTGGTGGACAATTAGTTTGAGACATGAGGACTTGCAACGGCGTTTGGAAGTCAATGGTGCGAGGTGGAAGACTGTTGATAAGATATGTTGCCGAAGTTAGGGCTTCGCTCCAATAATGCAAGGGGAGTTGTGCCGCCAAAAGAAAAATACAATGTGATGTGTTTTTAGATTTGGCAATGGAAGCACATGTTTTGCCTGCCATAGTAATGGTCCCGGCCTTGTCAGTATCACCTTTCATAGGTAACAAAAAAAAAAAAAAAAAAAAAAAAAAAAATCCGTTGACAAAAATTTTGGGTAGCAAGTTGATTGGACAACAACTATTGGAGCAACCACGCAGATAATTGACTGGACGATCTTATGCTGTGTTGATTGAGTCTGGGTAGCAACAACGTAGAAACTTGCTCGCTGCTTGAGAATCAGGACGAAGCAGTAACAACACAAAGTTGTTCGCTGATCAAGAATCAGGACGGCATACCGAAGCCCTGGTGCAGCTGAGAGGTGGTGGTGTTGATCAAGGGAATACGAGGACAAGCGGAGAGGAAACAAGAGGCTGCACACTACAGAGTTTTCTGGGCTGCTGGACTTTCTACACATGTTCCTGGACAACAACGATGGAGGAATCGCTAGCTGTGATTCGAGGACAACAACGACACTTAGTCGCTTAATGCAGTTTTCTACAACAATGGTACAGAAACACCGCTCGCTGATCATAGACCATGCTACTGTTGTGCATGGCAAGTTGGGTTTTAAATTGCCCACTGAACATGTTTTTTTTTTTTTTTTTTTTTCCGACCTGGCTCTGGTGCCAAGAAGAGAATGCTTTGAGTCGTTATATTATTCTTCTCACTTTGAGGTTGTAGACATTGAAATTTCAGTGAAGTAAATGTTGACCAATGCATTAAAATTTCAACGTTCACGAGTCACATAAATTTTACACACAGTGTATGACTCAACAAGGGACACATGTCAACATCTGGCAGAAATGATTTATTTCATCTAATTATTATATTCAAAATTAAGCCTTGAAAAAATTCTATAAATAGAAGGCCAAGCCTTTCATTTCAGGAGACCAATTCACATATACATTTCTTTACTCCCAAATTGGTAGAAAATTCCCAAATCCTTGAAGCTATGAAACTCTAAAACTTTCAAGCATCCAACCTCCCAAATTCCCAAGAATCCAGGATAAAGAAAGCTTTATTTGTTCTTTGTCAAATCCTTGAAGAAATCCACACAACTGTTCATCAAGATCAAGCCTGGAAGGCCCTTGAAGATTCGTTCATCCTTGTTCATCAAGATCAAGCCCCGAAGGGCCTTGAAGACCCGTTCATCATCGTTCATCAAGATCAAGCCCAAAGGCCCTAGAAGATCCATTCATCCTCGTTTATCAAGGTCAAACCCAACGACCCTCGAAGAAATCCACACAATTGTTCATTAAGATCAAGCCCCGAAGGCCCTTGAAGATCTGGTCATCAGATGTGTTCATCCTAAGATCAAGCCCTGATGGCCATTTGGATCAACAACATCAACAAATCCGCACCACTATTCATCCCTAGACCAAGCCCCGATGGCTATTTGGATTAACAACCCATCCACAGATCTACACCTTACGAAGATAAAATCAGAGGATCCAATTGTAAAAGAGATTGTAACCGCAAAATTAATACAAAATATTATTTTGTACACGTGTTATTGTCTCATTCATTGCAGGAATATTCGTGTTTACAATTTTGGCACGCCCAATGAGACTTCTCTATACCTCTCATCTTCATCTTCAAATCCGCAAAAGGGCACAAATGGCGTCAAGGAAGGTTTAAGCTATTCTCGCAACCAACGCAAAGGATAAGAACGTCCTCGCCACGAGTGGTGGCACTTTGGGTGTCATAACTCAAAGTAAGGCAAGAACTCTTTTCGTCGTGTCTTCCACCCCTGCATCAACTCTGCCGAAGGAACAAGAGCACCCAAGGAACTAGCCCATGATTACCCTGGCCTCACTAAGTGCGCCAATGGAGGAAAGCCCGAGAAGGTACTTTGAGTCCTTGCCTTCCGATATCGACTCAAGCAGCAGCTCAGCCATGTAAGTCATGACTATCGGGGCGACTTCAATCGAAGAGTAACTGGCTCAAATAAAGGAAACAATTGTAAGACTCACAAGGACCACAAAGGAGAAAGACTTGCAAATTGGTACACTCGTCAACCAACTGGATGCGTAGCACGACGTGAAGGTCGACCCAAAGGTTGATCCACTAAAGAAGGAGGATGATGAAGATGAGAAGCCTTTGATAGAAAAAGTCAAGCAGAAGCCAGACCAAGCAACGACTCTCATGGGCTATCTTTCCATCCAGCAACTCCAGGACATGATTGCCAATGCCGTAAAAACACAGTTGGGAGATACTTCGCGGGATACACTACTATACTCGAAGCCATACACTAAGAGAATTGATAGCTTGCGTATGCCGATGGGTTATCAGTTGCCAAAGTTCATGCAGTTTGACAGAAATGGAAACCCAAAGCAATATATTGTCCATTTCGCCGAAACTTGCAACAACACGGGGACTGAAGGAGACTCCCTCGCAAAGCAGTTTGTCCGCTCTCTGAAGGGAAATGCGTTTGACTGGTACACATACCTAGAGCCTGAATCCATTAACAATTGGGAGCAATTGAAACGGTAGTTCTTGAACTACTTCTACATCACCCGCCGTACTGTAAGCATGTTGGTGTTGACAAGTACGAAGCAATGGAAGGACGAGCCGGTCGTTGACTACATCAACCGATGGCACGCTCTAAGCCTTGACTGCAAAGACAGACTCTTAGGGATCTCCTTGATCGAGATGTGCGTTCAAGGAATGGAATGGGGATTACACTACATCCTTCAAGGCATTAGACCGTGAACCATCGAAAAGTTAGCCATCTGTGCCCATGACATGAAGTTGAGTATCACCCATTATGGAAAAAATGAGCCAATCATCGACTTCAAGAAGGACAACGTGTTTGCTTCGAAGGTGGACAATCATTAGAAGAAGCCCGCCAACGAAGCTTTTACCATTAACACTACCCCTACCAAGACCTCATTCGCACCTATCATTATCTACTCTAAGAACAAAATGACCGAGATGAAAAGAAGTTAGCCTCCTCGCACCCAAGATAGGTACAAAAACACCTTGAGGGAACTGGAGCAGAAGACATACTTTTTCCCGGACTCTGACATGGCCGCAATGCTAAATAACCTATTAGAGAAGAAAGTAATTGAGCTGCCTGAAAGCAAGCGTCCTGAAGAGATGAATCGCTTTGACGATCCCAGGTACTGCAAATATCATCGTATTGTAAGTCATCCCATTGGCAAGTGCTTCATCTTTAAGGAACTCATCATGAAGCTAACAAGGGCGAATCAAACTCGACCTAGAAGACACGGCCACAACACACACTACTACGATCGTGTTTGGATCTTTCGATCTTGTGCCTCTTCAAATAACGCATGACCATTCCCGTCAATGCTCAAATCACATGGCATTTTCTGCACAACCATCACTGGGGGCAAGCAACCAAGATGCACCTACTGACGATGACGAAGGATGGACTTTGGTGACCACCAAAAAGATAAGGAAGCCAAGACTGCAAGCCACAAAGCCAAAGGTGAAGCAAGGGACAAAGCACTGCCGTCGCAACAATAGGAAGCCCAAAAGAAACATTAGAGCTGCTAAGCCAAAATACGCTGGGGAACTTATAGAGCAAGAGCCATGCTTTCCTGTCTCCTTGCATGAGTATTTCCTAAATGACTTCTTCCAACAGTGCACTACCATTGCTTGTCACATGGTTGATGTAAAGATAGAAGAGCCTTTAAAAAGCAAAGCTATCGCGGTAGAGGAGGAGAAGACCCTCACCACCAGAGAAGGTCTGCCGACACACTTTAGCATCAAGGAAGCATTACGATTGCCTAAGGAGATGCGAAAAGCACTAATAGCGGTCATGGCGAGTCCCGATAACCATGAGGTACAAGAAAGCAAGAACGAAGGCTTGAAGCTTCGGCCACATGAATATGCCATATGTTGTGCCGCCCATGACTCAATCAACTTCACTGACAAAGACTTACTTTTGTGATCAAAGTCAACTGCATGTTTATGGTTGGTGGATCGACCATAAACATTATGCCAAAGTCAACAATGACCATAATCGGCATTAAGGTGGATAAACTATCCTTAAGCCATCTACTAATCCAGGGTTTTAACTAAGAAGGACAAAGAGCGATGGGCATGATCTTAGTGGAGATGACCATTGGTGAATTCAAATCAAGCATGATATTCCACGTGATTGATGCAAGAACTTCCTACAACTTGCTCTTAAGAAGGCCTTAGATCCACAAGAATGAAGTAGTGCCATCCACTCTCCACCAATGCTTAAAATTCACACTTCGCAAAAGCCAAATTCAACATGTAATATTTCATATCGTTCAAGGGAAATGGAGACCTGGAGAGGCACATAAAACATTACCGCAATAAAATGATCCTTTATCGGAATAATGACGCCCTCATGTGCAAGATATCAGCCACTACTTTGCATGGCGAGGCACAAGACTGGTTCTAAACCCTGTCACCACAATCTATCTGGAGTTTCGATGAGCTTTCTTTGGTTTTCACCAAGGAATATTCAACTTATCGCTCGATCAAAAAGAAGTCTGACCACCTATTCAACATTAAGAAAAACCCAAAGGAGTCGCTCCGTGACTATGTGAAGAAGTTCAAAGCAGAGAAAGTGAAGATAGTCGGATACAACGACTCGATAACTTGTGCAGCCTTCCAAAAAACACTTTGAGCAGACCACCGGCTATTCAAAAAATTGACCATAAGAAAAGATCTGACTCTGGCAGTCTCATTCACTTTGGCAGAAAAGCATGCACTTTGGGATGAGGTTTGACGAGCAGACAAGGCACTAGAGCAGCCTCGCAAAGAATTGATAGTAGCTCAAAAAAAAGAGGAAAAAAAGCAGTACAACAACAAAAATAGGCCGGAGGTCAAGTGCAAGGACCGATCCCCGACTAAAGGAGGCCCGATGTCCAAGAACTATACTAAGTTCTTGATCCCGATCCACCAAATCTTATGCGACATCAAGAGTGAGCCATGGTTTAAGCTGCCGAAGCAATCAAATGGAGACACCTCCAAGTTGGACCACACTAAGTATTGCATATTCCATCGAGATCCTGGTCACACAACCGACGATTGCTACACTTGGAGGTATTACCTAGAGAAGCTGGTGAAAGAAGGTAAGATCGATAAATACTTGAACAAGCCAGTTGAGTAGCCTAAAAGAAACACAGGCGCCGACGAACAGCCGTCGACCAAGATAATTCGGATCAATGGCATCTTCATTGAATCCTAGCACTTGGGGGCCACCAACAACTCCAAGAAGAGGAAGATCCAACAGGCTTTATTGGTCACTCAGATCCAGGTAATCAATACTTAATTAACCTGGACCCATCGTTGGCTTCACCGAGCAGGATGCCAAAGGCGTCGACTTCCCACATGACGACGCACTTGTGATATTTGTCCAACTAACCCACGCTATAATTGACAGAATGATGGTTGATAATGGAAGTACGATCAACCTGCTTCAGTTCTTAGTAATTCAAAAAATAGACCTGGAAAGCACAACCATACGTCGAGTAGAGGTACTCACCAGATTCAACGGACACACCTCGACTGTTATTGGCAACATAACACTTAACGTGAGAACATCCCCAATTGTCTCAAAGCAGACATTCACAATAGTAAGAAACTTATCTTTCTACAATGGGATTCTAGGGCGACCTTGGCTGATAAAGTTGGATGCTGTAACCTCTGTCAAATATCAAAAGATTTGATTTCGCATCCTGGGAGGAGGAGTCGGAGAAATCAAGCTTGACCAGGCCACATCTCGACGATGCATTATGTGAGTACTGAAGGAGTCAAAGAAAATGGTGTCTAAATCAACACATCAACAGACGAGTCAAGAAGATGGTGTCCAAATCAACGCATCAGCGGGCGAGACGGGATGAAAACCTAAAGAAAACACCAAGCACGTCTTTCTTGATCCTCAGCAGACGGAGAAGACGACTAGAATTGGCTCACAGTTGAGTCCAAAAGAAAATGAGGAATTCACGGCTTTCCTTAGGGAGAATTGTGATATCTTCGCATTGTCACCTTCCGACATGCCTGGTATCAACCCCAAGATAGCTTGCTACAGGCTGCACGTTAACCCTGCTGCCAAATTGGAGACAGGGTTCATAGAAAAGGTACTGGAGGCAGGGTTAATAGAAAAGGTAGCACACTCAGCATAACTTGCCAATGTCGTGCTAGTAAAGAAGAAAAATAGAGGCAATTGGAGAGTTTGTGTAAACTACACCGACCTCAACAAAGCATGCCCGAATGATCCTTATTCGGTCCCCTAAATCGACTTACCAGTAAATTCAACTTCAGGAAACTAGTTACATTACAACCAAATAGCCATTCACGAGCCCAACAAAGAGAAAACTATGTTCGTGATCGAGCGAGGTACTTACTGCTACAAAGTCATGCCTTTTGGCCTCAAGAACGCAAGAGCTACTTATCAACGACTAGTAAACATGATGCGCAAGAAGTAAATTAAAGTAACTATGAAAGTCTACATCGATGACATCATGGTGAAAGGCAAGCAGCCCTCAGACCACATCGACAACTTGGCGAAAACTTTCAGCATTCTTAGAGAGTACAAGATGAAGCTCAATCTCGCCAAATGCACGTTTAGAGTATTATGCAGATTCTTATGGTACATAGTAACCCAACAATTAATCAAAGCACATCCTAAGTAGATCCAAGCAATCCTAGAGATAAAGTCTCCAACTACCCTAAAGGAGACCCAAAGCTTGACTGGACGAGCACCCGCACTCAACTGTTTCTTCTTGCAGCCCACTGATCGATGCAAGCTTTTTTTGAAGCAATCAAGAGGGTACAGGGAGATAAATGGGATGATGAGTGCGAAAGAACTTTCCAAGACTTAAAGAAGTATCTCACATCACCTCCTTTAGTATCCAAGCTAGAAGCAGCAGAAGACTTATACATTTACTTGGCAGTTTCAAAAGTAGCAGTGACCTCTGCTCTTATACGAGAAGAGCTGGGGGCCCAACAACTGGTATTCTACACTTTTAAAGCTCTTATCGATGTGGAAATCAGATATCTGAAGATCTAAAATTAATTTTCGCACTAGTTGTTGAGGCTTGGAAACTCAGACCATATTTTCAAGCTTATACAATCATCATTTTGACTCTGTATCTTCTACGATCAATCATACATGGTCTAGACACTTCTCAAGAAGTAATGAAATGGGCGTTGGAACTTGGCCAGTACGGTTTAGTTTACTGACCTTGCAATGCAATAAAGGCCCAAGCCTTGGTAGATTTCATAGCAAAATTCATGCCTAGCCTAGGCAACGCAATAGCGCGGTCCAACGACACCCTTGAGGCAATCGAGTACACTATAGCTATACATGCCTTACCCAATGGAGACTTTTGGCATTTGTAAGTTGACGACACATCCAACTACAAGGGCTCAAAAGCAGGCGTGGTCCTTGTCACCCTAGATCGTTCGATGCTCGAGTAAGCGGTCACTCTAGGCTTTAAAGCGTCCAACATCGAAGCAGAGTACGAAGCCCTACTAGTAGGCCTCGGAATGGCAAAAGACTTGGCGATGAAAAAGCTCGCAATTTATCCTGATTCCTAGCTAACCACCAACCAGATTACCGAAGAGTACACAACAAACCATCCGAGAATGGCACAATACCTAGAGAAGGTACAAAAGCAGCTTGAGGTGTTTCAGATTTACACCTTCACTCAAGTTCCGTGGGTAGACAAAGCTTACATGGATGCGCCAGCCGGTCCAGGCTCCACCTTAGACCATCAACTTAGACGCTCTATTCCTGTGGAGTATCTGGAAAAACCAAGCATAAGGTATCACAGGTTAGTACAACTCTGAACTAGCAAAGTCCCATAAAAAACTGGGTAGTCATTAACACATTCCCCATAAAAAGATTGGAGTCGAGAAAGTTCCAAATGAAGGTAGCACGTTACTACATGTGGAATGATATTCTCGTTCTAAGATCTTACAATGGACGACATCTCCGCTGCCTAAAGCCTCTCGATGACCTGAAGGTTCTAAGTTCAATCCACGTAGGCATTTGTGGAAATTATTTTGGAGGCTGAACTTAGCACATAAGGATTTTAACGTAAACAACTACTGGCCTACTATGCATTATGACGCTAAGCAGTTAGTACAAAAGTATGACAGCTGCCAACGCTACAAGATGGTACCAACACTGCATGTTAACGAACTACACCTGCAGTTAAGTCATTGGCCATTCATACAGTGGGCAATCGACCTGGTAGGGCTAATGCCGCCCGTTGCTGGGGGTAGATGCATGATGATTATGGCAACTGACTACTTTACTAAATGGGTGAAAACAAAGGCCATGACAACCACAACTCAAACGGACATAGGGCGTTTCATAAGAAAGAACATCATCTTCCGGTTCAGCATCCCTCCATCCATCATCACAGAAAATGGCTCGCAATTCGTAGGCAAAGATTTGGTGAAGTTTTTCTAGAAATATGGCATTAAGTAGTACATGTCCAAGCCAAGGTATCCCCAAGGTAATGGGCAAGTTGAGGCATCCAACAAGACAATCCTCGACTGCCTCAAAAAA
The DNA here is from genome assembly GCF_963583255.1 of Pyrus communis. Lineage (NCBI taxonomy): Eukaryota > Viridiplantae > Streptophyta > Magnoliopsida > Rosales > Rosaceae > Pyrus > Pyrus communis. The sequence goes on along the minus strand of NC_084811.1, from coordinate 8,051,796 downwards.
ATCCCTCTCAAACAAAAAGGGAAAGTGGCCAGACAAACTTCTAGGATGTCTTTGGACGTATCGCACCACCAAATGATGAGCAACCGGTGATACTCATTTCTCCTTGGAATTTGGTTAAGAAGCAATCATCCTCCTAATGTCATTGTGCCAAGTATCAGCACTCTACTGCCAAACATCGAGCAGAACAAAAAATAGATGGCCACAAACTTAGATCTGGCAGAGGATGAACAAAAGAAGGCCATTGCTCGAATCGCATCTTACTAGTAGCAACTCATCTCTACTTATAACTAAAAGGTGAAGATTTGGCAGTTCTAGCCTGGAGATCTAGTCTTGAGAAAAGTCTTCATCATTGCCTACAATGAAGGCTTTAAAGGGACGGATCCTATCTAGGATGGTCTGTACAAGATTCGTAGAGTAGGCGGTAAGGGTAGTTGCACCCTTGCCATCATGAACGACAAAGAGATCGAAAAGTAATGGAACGCCTATAATCTGAGGATGTACCATATATGACCTTCTGCTACATTAAAGCTTGAAGACTCAAGCAGTTCGATAGGCACTACCTCGCAAGCCAATAACTATCCGGTTGTTATGCAATTTTTACCTTACAGCTAAGTTTTTATTCGTTTCACTCATTTTTCAATGAAGAATTCAGAAGTTATTCGCAACTTCGCTCGGCTACATGCTTACAACAACTCATCTGCACTTCAATGAAAATCATACCTTTTTTGGGATTTATCGCAGGAATTGCACCCCCTAATGACCAACCATACTCTTCAATGTGAGAGGGTAAAATATACATTTCGAATATCCAAACATGGATAGGTCAGGCTACCCTGGTACAACTAGGTGAATGATGACGTGCGCCAAGATCCGTAGAATTAGCCACAGTGGTATTTTTCAAGGCTTAGCTAATTAAAAGATTTTTTGTCCTTGGCCTAATCCGTGGGAAACCATGCCTCAAAGACGGAGGAGGCACATTATGCAGTACACCCTATGGACAGCTGCCCTGGAACCTTAAATGTGCTATTGAGTGCATTAAGGTAGCCTACGGTTTCCAGAAGATTGCCTATGGCTTGCCCTTCGAGTAGTTAGCCGAGCTAAACTTATGCAACTACACATTTTTGTGAAAAGGTGAACAGTTAGCATGCATATAGGAAACTTTATGTACTGTTGACATGCTACGTAGTTGATAAGCTTCATCTTTGCTAAGCGCGAAATGATCATTCAGATCTATACTGATTCCTAAAGTGTTGTGATACTTGCTTCACAACCTACATAATTGGTTACATAAAATGCAAAGTGTTCTTTTGGACCTTTGCCCATGAAGTTCCACATAACTATGTACTTTTGCCACAAAAGTTTAGCAAATTTCATGCCATAGAAATCTTTATTATGTTGTGATGCAGGCCACACAGCTCAAGGGATTGAAGAAAGCCGAAGCTAATAGCCAGGTAGTCACGTGAACTTGTCTGCTTCTATAAGTAAGGCCTCTGGCTACCAACCCTATGGCTAACAACTTTGCAAAAAATCTACATCGAAACCTACGACTATATAGGCTACGCGGGCTTGTCTGCTTATAGAAAAGTAGCACATCTGCCGCTGGTCTAGAGGTTAAAGGTTAGGCGTAAACAAAAGAAGCAAAGATGAAGAAAAACGAAGGAAACAAGTTTATTAAATTTTCTAGCAAAATTGATAAACTAAGAACAAAGGCCTATAAAGTTCGAGCAAAAGAAAAAACAACAAGGAAAATAAAGAAAATCATAAAGGCTACGCAAGAAACAACTCTTCAGCAGCTTGGACATCCCACTACTACTCGGTTGCTACACCTTCAGCATCCGTTACACTCTCAGCATTATCTAGAACTTTACCCTCAGCTACCTTAGCTTAGGCATCGACCTCTCCGACTACTTCACCAATGGAAGCCTCTAAAGTAAAGGCAAGAAAGTCTTTCAGAGAAACATAGAAGGTTTCAAAGTCATTTCCAACAAAACTCAAAGTCAGACAGCCTACCGAAGAAGTGATCTACATAACCCAACTTGTGAAAATTGGCCTGACACTGACCAAGCAAAGCCTCGATCCAACGTTCTCACTCTTCAGCTGGTCGTTCTCCTCGATCCAACCATCCGATGAGGTCTGCAAACAATTCTTCGGGTTCCAGACCCATTTTTTAGTGTTTCGAACCTTTTTTTAGTGTTTTTATGCAGATTTGACATATTCCAGCTTAAATCTCACGCCTGAAGTCCATTACACTTCCACCACTCAAGGAGATGCATACCGTCCAAGCTCTTCCACCCCAAAATGGCAAACAACACTTGTCTCGACAAGTCATAAAGTTGACAAGTGCCCTTGCATAACAGATGACCTTGGTGAATTAGCTTTTGCAGCGCATCGAGATGCAGTGTGCCCCAGATAAGGTGTCCTGATGAACCTTTCTAGCAACATCTTGCCAAGTAACCTATTGACCAGAAACGAACCGAGTGTTATGGCAGTGTACACTCCCGCTTGGGTCCCCGAGATAGCATATACTCTGGTCTTAGCGCACGGAGGAGCATGAATTCTCAGTTAGGCCCATGAACGAGCATACATTTATAGTTAGGGTCACACTTCGATAATCAATGTGGACAACTCCAGACGAAGTGTTCATTCGCAGCTAAGCCCACAAGGAGCATCCTCCACCTCACATCGGAGTAAGCAACACGACTGATGGAGATAAGCAGTCACTCAATTTGGCTTAAGTTCAATTGGTAGCCTGCGAGTAACCAGCTCGCCTGCTAGAAACGTACCACATGCACCGTAGCCGTAACATAGACGAGCCGAGCATAGGGAAGAGCAGACCAGACCAGCAGGTCATGACCGAGGGTAGCGAATATTTCGTTACCCCAGCAAAGGTAAATTCAAGAAGAAATAGATATGCTCATGACCGAATGATTGCGCAGCTTCCAGCGCAACGAAGTTACGGACGAGGCGCTCCAACAAGACATGACCAATATAAACAGGTCACTTTTCATGGATGAGATCGAGCAGGTAGACTCACCATGCTGCATTTCACTTTTTTCAAAAGAGATGGAAACCAGAGAGGCTCCTAAAGCACTACCATAGCCCAATGATCCTTTATCGGAACAATGACACCTAAAAACTGTACAAAGTTCTCGATCTTGATCTACCAAATCCTTTATAACATCAAGAGTGAACCATTCAAGTTGCTGAGGCAATCGAAAGGAGACACCCCCAAGTTAGATCACACCAAGTACTACGCATTCTATTGAGGTTTCAGTCACACAACCAATGAATGCTACACTGGGAAGAATTACCTAGAGAAGTTGGTGACATAAGGCAAGGTCAACGAATACTTGGACAATCCAGCTGCGTAGCCTAAAAGAAACACAGACGCCGACGAAGAGCCATCGACCAAGACAATCAATGGCATCTTTTTCGAATCCGAACACTCAAGAACCCCCAACAATTCCAAGAAGAGGAAGATCTAACATGCTCTATTAGTCTCACAAGTCTAGGCAGTTAACACCCAACTTGAACCCATCTTTGGCTTCATTGAGCAGGATGCTAAATAAGTTGACTTCCCACATGACGATGTCCTAGTGATATCTGTCCAACTAGCCCACGCTATAATTGACAGAATGATGGTTGACAACGGAAGTGCGGTCAAGCTACTTCAATTATTAATAATTCAGAAGATGGTGGCCTGGAAAGCACAATCATAAGCTGAGTGGAGGTACTTACCGGATTCAACATACACATCTCGACTGCTATTGATTACATTACACTTGATGTAAGAACACCGCCAGTTGTCTCAAAGTTGACGTTAGATGTCATAACCTCTGCTAAGTATCAAAAGATTAGATTTGGCATCCCAGGAGGAGGAGTCAGAAAAACCAAGTTTGACAAAGCCACATCTTGACGATTCACTGTGCAAGTACGAAAGAAGTCAAAGAAGAAGTATTTTACCCCCTAGAGGTTACCAAAGTTCAAAGGGACGACGAAGCTACCAAATAGCAATTAAAGCAAACGGATCAAGAAAATGATGTCCAAGTCAACACACTAGCAGATAAAATGGGATGGAATCCTGAAGAGGATGTTGAGCACATCATTCTTGATTGACGGTAGCTGGAGAAGAATGTTTGAATTAAAGCAAAAATCGACAAGCTACTGAAGGTCGAGTTCATAGAAGAGATAACACACTCAACACGGTTTGCTAACGTCTTGCTAGTAATGAAGAAAGAGAAGAGCAAATGGAGAGTTTGCGTAGACTACACTGACCTCAACAAAGCAAGCCCAAAAGATCTTTATTTGGTTCCTCGAATCGATTTACTAGTAGATTCAACTTCCAGGAACCAATTGCTTAGTTTTTTGGATAGATACTCCAACTACAATCAAATTGCCTTACATAAGCCTGACAAGGAGAAAACCACATCCATGATCAAGCGAGGCACATACTACTACAAAGTCATGCCTTTTGGCCTCAAGAACGCGGGAGCTACTTACCAATGACTGGAAAACATGATGTTTAATAAGCAAGAGTAACCATGGAGGTCTACGTCGACGACATCATGGTGAATGGCAAGTAATAGTGAGACCACATCGGCAAACTGGCGGAAACTTTCAACATTCTTAAAGAATACAAGATGAAGCTCAATCCCACCAAATGCACGTTTGAAGTATCTTTAGGCAGATTCTTAGGGTACCATATAATCAACGAGGAATCGAAGCACATCCTAAGCAGATTCGAGCAATCCTAGAAATGAAGTCTCCAACTACCCTGAAGGAGATCCAAAGCTTCACCGAACGAGAAGCCGCGCTCAACTGCTTCCTCTCGTGACCCACTAATCGATGCAATCCTATATGGTCTAGACTTTTCTTAACGAGTAATGAAATAGGCATTGGAACTTGGCTAATACGGCTTAGTTTACCAACCTTGCACGATGATAAAGGCCTAAGCCTTGGCATATTTCATAGCAGAATTCAAGCCTAGCTGAGGCGATGTAGCAACGTGGCTCAACGATGCCTCTGAGGTAACCGTGCAGGCTATAAAGGCTTCTGGCATTTGCATGTTGATGATGCATCCAACTATAAGGGCTCAAGAGTAGGCTTGTTCATTACCCCAGATGGTTTGATGATTGAGCAGGCGATCACTCTAGGCTTCAAGGCATCTAACAACGAAGCAAAGTACGAAAGCAACTTGAGGCGTTTCAGACTTACACCTTCCCTCAAGTTGTGTAGGTAGATAACACCCACGCGGATGCACTAACCGGCTTAGGCTCTACCCTCGACCATTAACTTAAACGTTCTATTCCAATGGAGTATCTGGAAAAGTTAAGTGTAGAGGCGAAGCCAGCAGCTGAAGTGTCATAATTTAGTACAACTCTGAACTGGCAAAGTCCTATTAAGAAAGCTTAAAGGCAGCACGCTACTACATATGGAATGACATTCTCATCCGAATATCCTACCCTGAACCACATCTCTGCTGCCTAGTGCCCCCCGACGACCTAAAGGCTCTAAGTTCAATCTACGAAGGATTTTGTGAAAATCACTCTAGAGGTTGATCCTTAAAATTTAAGACTTTTAATGCAGGCTACTACTAGCCTACTATGTATCAAGATGCAAAAGAGTTAATGCAAAAGTGTGACAGCTACCAACACTACAAGCTGGTACTAGCACTGCTTGCCAGCGAACTACACTCGCAAATGAGTCATTTTTAGTTCATGTGGAGGAACATCATCTGTCGATTTGGCATCCCTCAAGCTATTGTAATAGATAAGGCCCACAATTCATAAGCAAAAATTTGGCGAAGTTTTTCCAGAAATATGGCATCAAGCAGCACATGTGTACGCCGAGGTATCCAAGGCAACGGGTAGGCCGAGGCATCTAATAAGACACCTCGACTGCCTCAGGAAATCGCTATTAGACAAGAAGAGAAAGTGGCTAAACGAACTTCCTGGTGTTCCATGGGCGTATCGCACAACCAAATGACTAGCAACCGGTAAAACTACTTTCTCCTTGGCATTCAATTCAAAAGCAATCATCCCTCCTAATGTCATGGTGTCGAGCATCAACACTCTACTATAATAAAATGACCACAAAATTAGACCTGGCAGAGGAAAAACGCAAGAAGGTGACTCGCGTCGCATGCTACCAGCAGCAGCTCATCTCCAACTATAATAAGACGACAAATTTAGCAGTTCCAGCCTGAAACTTGATCCTCAGAAAGGCCATCATCACCGCTCGATAGGAATGATCCAAAACGATGAATCCCGTATTTTGTTATCATTACCTAGACCCCCTCCAGGCCTATCAAAGTTCAAAGACTCAATCAACTCGACAAACAAGACCTCACGGGCCAATGATTATCCAGTTGTTATGCAATTTCTACCTTTTAGCAAAGTTGACACATTTCTTTAATGATCAAAGAAGTCATTCACAAGCCTGGCTCGAGTGTATGCTTACAACAACTGATCACTCATGCTTCTCATTGAAGATCCTGCCCTTTCTTGGACTTATCGTAGGAATTGTACCCCCTAGGGACCAACCATACTCTCCAGTGCAAGAGGGTACACTAATTTCTCGACACCCATCTGGGTCTACTATCTAGTGCGAGAGGGTACACTATACACTCCGAGTATCTAGACGTGGATGGGTATCTTAGTATTGGTTTGGTATTGAGGTGATTCTGAAAAAAGCTGGTATCAAAAAAAGCTGGGAGCTGTTTTTGTGTTTGGTAAACATTCAGTTTCAGCTTTTTTTCACAGTTTTGGGTGAAAAAAAAGCCAAAAACAAGAAGCTGCAAAACCCAGCTTTGAAAAACTGGCCTTTTTTCACATCTGTTTTACATAAAAGTTTACCAAATACTATAATACTGCTTTTTTTTTTTTCAAAAGCACTTTTACAAAAAAATTTACCAAACACTCTGCTGCTTTATTTCACAGCTGCTTATTTTCACAGCACAGTAGAAACAACTTTTTTTCAAAGCACAGCAATACCAAACCAGCCCTTAGTGTAACTAAGTGCATGATGACCTGTGTCAGGATCCCTAGAATTAGCCACAATGGTCATTTTCAAGGCTTAGCTAACTGAAGGATTTTTGGTATTTAGCTTAATTCGCGTGGAATCGGGCCGAAGAGATGAAGGAGGCACATTACGCAGTACGCCTTAAAGATGGCTGCCCTGGAACCCTAAAGTTGCTACCGAGTGCATTAAGGTAGCCTACGATTTCCTAAAGACTGCCTATGGCTTGCCCTTCGAGCAATTAGTCGCATTAAACTTATACAACTGCATATTTTTATGAAAAGTTAAACAATTAGCGTGCACATACGAAGCTCTATCCACTATCGACATGCTACGCAGCAGATAAGCTTCATCTCTGCTAAGGAATGAATGATCACTCAGATCTACACTGATTCATAAAGGGTTGTGATACTTGCTACGCAACCCACATAATTGGTTACATAAAGTGGAAAGTGTTCTCTCGGACCGTTGCCCATAAAATTCCATACAACCACATATTTTTAATACAAAAGGTTAGCAAATTTTATTCCCCATAAATCTTTAGTATGTAGTGATGTAGGCCACATAGCTCAAAGGATTGAAGAAAGTCAAAGCTAACTGCCAAGTGGTCACGCGGATTAGTCTACTTCTGTAAGTAAGGTGTCCGGTTGCCGACCATATAGCTAATAACTTTGCAAAAGTTCTACACCAAAACTAACAGTGAGGTATTCGGCTACTGACCATATAGTTATCTGTTTAGTAGAATAGATTGGGCGTAAACAAAAAAAAAAAAAAAGCAAATATGAAGAGAAACAAAGGAAACAAGTTTATTAAATTTTCTAACTTGATAAACAAAGAGCAAAGACCGATGGAGTTCAAGAAAAAAGAAAAAGCAACAAGGAAAATAAAGAAAATCCTAAGGGCTACCTAGAAGAATACTCTTCAGTAGTTTGGACATCTCACGATTACTCGGTTGCCAGACCTTTAGCAGCTGCCACACTCTCAGCAATGGCATCATTCAACGCTTCACCCTTGGCTACCCCAACCTAGGCACCAACTTCTTTAACTACTTCACCAATGAAAGCCTCGAAAGTAAAGGCAAGCAAGTCTTCCAAAGAAATAGAGAAGGTTTTGAAGTCTTTCCCATCAAACTCAAAGTTAAACGCCCTACCAAAGAGATGATCTACATAACCCAACTTGTAGAAATTGGCCTGACACTGAACAAGCAAAGCCTTGAGTCCAACCTTCTCACTCTTCAACTGTTCCGACTTTTCAAGTAGACTAACATGGACATTCTATCGAAGAGATGATCTACATAACCCAACTTGTAAAAATCGGCCTAACATTGAACAAATGAAGCCTCGAGTCTAACCTTTTCACTCTTCAACTACTCAATTTCCTCAAGTAGACTAACACGGAGGCACTACAACTCATCCATTTCCTTATTTAGACTTTCGTTGATCTGCAACACACCTTGGAGTTCCAATACTTGGGGTTCAAGCGTATCGACTGTCTTCTGGAAGTTGATTACTTGATTATAAGCAGCAATAAACTCTTCATCCTTTACAAAAGCAATTGAACGAAGTCCCGAAATGGCACGCTCAAGATCTTGAATCTGAGGTATGTAAGGACCAATCTCCTTCTTTACACCTTCATACTTAACTTGGATCACGTCAAGCCTAGCCTTCAAGTCATCGATCTCTTGGTGAGCAGGCCCAAGCTGTAACGTAAGGGCAAAGATATTGGACCCATTGAAAGCAACGAGTTTAGACTCCAACTTTTTGATCTTCTCAGTAGAAGAATAAGCTTCAGCTGCCATAGTCGATGCCATTTCCTTTGCAGCCTTGGTATTCTCTTAGTTAAGGAGCATAGACTCAGCTGTCAGAATTGTTGTTTTTGCATCATAGTAAGCATAGCAGTCTTCCTATATTGGGTCATATGCTTCACAAAGGAACTTGGGCAAACAATCCCTTTGACGCCCTCAACAAGTTTAGCACATGTATTCATGTCTTCAAGCAGATTAGGTTTCAAAAGTGCACAGATTTCAGCAGATTTTCTAGAAACAGGCTTGGTGGATTTTCTCATAGCTACTGATGCGAGCAGACTCTTCTTTCTCAACAGGCGAACCAGTCTCAACAGCAAGAAAAACAGGCCCAAGCGCCACTTTAGCAGCAGAGTCCACCTTATCGCTCTTCGTAGTAGCAAGTCTCTCCAAAGGTAAACCAGACTTAGCTAAGGTAAACCAGACTTAACTCCTAACGGACGTCTTGGTATAGACTTCGGTATTGGGGGCATAATGAAACCTCTTACGATGAATAATCTTATCAGCAATTATACAAGCCATATTTAGCATGGAAAATGTCACAAGCTAATATCTACCAGCCTCATCTTTCTTCCCCTTGGAAGAAGTCAAGTTAATCATAAGCTTTACGACAGCAGATGGACCTTTATAAGCAGCGGAGGAAGTTTTCAATTTTTTCTTAACTGCCATTTTTTAAGCAGACGGGGAAGATCTCTTTCTTCCACCTTCATTCACAACGGGTCCACGACAGTGATCAGACGAGCCAATGCCTCAGCCTTGAACCGTTTTATCTCCTCTCTCGGGGGTAGTTCATATTTCTCCTGGTGAAGAAGACTAAGTAACTAATGCTATTCACGGTACTCAACAGAAATGCCCAGGGCGACTTGCACCTTCTTCATATTCGACGAAGTCCTTAGAGTTGAGCCAAACTTCAAATCTACACAAATAGAGGTGGACATTCAATGAATAAGCCAAAAGTAACTCAGTAAAAGCACAAAGCAGCTTAAAAACTAAGCAATTCACTTACTGGTGGTGAAAATCGTTGGAGCGTGCAGCTCAAGGAAAGAGTTAAACTTTCATTTTACACTTATCTCCAAGGTGTCTTTGGCCAAGTCATGATCATTTTTTTTGCTCAAGAGATCAAACAGGTTATGATGAAACCTCGACTTTCCACGAGCCAAGCCCCATGACCTAGCTTTCTCAGCTTAACTAGGCAGTAGTAAGCTCAGCCCATACTGGCTTTTCCCTAATTTTTCTCTCTCAAACCAGCAGGCAAGAAGCCTACATACCTAATATTCCAACAACCCATGAAGCCCACGACCTCGTCATTTTTCACAATCGCCAACTTGGCCCGCGTTAGGTCTAAAAGCCTAAAGGGCTTGAGCCATGTGGCTCGCCCATCAGTGCACCCCAGCACTTCAAGCCGTAGCCCTTGGTTTCAGCAAAGTCAAATAGCCCAAGTCGTGGCTTTTGCTACACCACTTCCTTGGCCTATGCCAAGCTGACTCTTGGCCCTTGCTAGCCGAATGCTGCACCATCTCGACGACTGGCCTACGGCAGCACCACCTAATAATAAGATAAAAAAAATTAAGTTTTTCATACCTTGGTATAGCGCGGAGAAGATAAAGAAATCAACGGAAGATAGTTCTTTGCACAGGCAAGCAAAGAAGAATGCTAGGGGAGGTGTGAGAACCCATTTTTGGTTAGGTTTATGTGAAGTTTTAAAATTAGGAAGTGGGATCCTTCCCCACTGTCATCAATCCGCCTCTCCCATTTTTAGTTGGCCTTCTGTCTTTTTCTACAAACATCATCATGACCCTTTTATCTTTTCAACAACAATCATCACATCTTCTCATTCACTCACGCCACCTTCCCTTCCTTTTCACCCATTTTCTGCCATCTCACTCCCACTCATAAATTTTATTATATTTTTAATCTCTTTCCTCTCCCTACACTTCTCATTCTCTAGGCTCATTTTTATCACTCTCTCATTCTATTTACATTTCTCTCACTTCTCTCCTTCCCTCAAACTCTCTCCCTTCCTCTGCACGCATGATGTGAAATATTCTAACACTCAAATTAAAGCCCTATGATTGTAGTATATGAAAGTAGGGATTGTTTTAGGCCGGGGATTAAAAGGGATGCTAATCTACTCAATTTAAACTTTAAATCACTAAACTAGACTCAATAACGGAAAACTAGACTTAGAAACACTTAACTAGACACTAAAAACTCAAAACACACTAAACAGACTTTAAACAGTACAATACTAGCAAATAAACTCAAAACAGACTTTAAGGAGTTATTTGGACGAAATTTAGACTAGTAAGACTCAAAATACTAAATTGGACAGATTCAAACACGTTTCTAACTAATCTAACACACTTAATTAAAGGGGGGGGGGATTGCTTTGGATGAAATTAATGTAAAAACAAGAAGATTGTAAACTTAAACTAAGTTGCATGAAATTGGGGTGAATTGATGGGTGATAGGCTAACTAGAGGGTCCTTCTCCACACATGATACACTTGCATACAAATTGATTTCCAGTTGTTTTTCCAATAAACCATGAACCTCAACGTCCCAGATTAACCGTGAACATCACTAATTAACCCTCAGATTTTCCTTAAGTCATTGAATTGGATGGGATACACATCAGCAACCAAATTATTCTTCAATAGCTCTCTACATGAACAACATAATAGAGATATAATCAAAGATCATTAAGCTTTGTGAAAATCATAAGCATTGACAAGGCATTCGTAACTATGAACAACATGATACTCCTACCAGGAATTTACTTAACACGATCGTGACTAGCAACCTCCACTACTTATGAATATAAGTTCATAACGATTAGGTGAAACTCCCTTATATTCTAGTATCAAATTCATGCATGCAAACTAAGTAGGCCTCCTTAATCAACATACAAGAATAAGTTCTTAATCAAACAGTTAAGTAAATTGCATTCATGATTTATGAAATCACAACTGGAAGTAATCAATTCATATTGCAAATATAATCATGGTTTTGAATTCACCTCTAACTAAAACAAATTTAGTTCCTCATGTTCGCAAAACAAAGATAATTAAATTTAAACATTGAAAACAAAGATAGAATACACCTAGAAACGCTCCAACAATCCAACGTCTTGAATGGCAAGCACGGCTCCAGGTGGATCCTCCTTCCTTCCTTGCTGCGGCACAATGGGGATTTTCTGAATTTAGGCTCTTGAGGTGTGGTGACCTGATGGTAGAGGGTGGTGATTGAATTATACGGCATAGACATATATTTATAGGCTTAGGTGCGGCACAAAAGTAGCTTAGGAAAAGGATTTTAACACTTCAAATCCATAAGGAAAAGGTCATCTATATGGTAGAAACCAAAGAGGAAAATGAGAGAAAGGTGCGGCAGGTTCCTAGGGGGAAAAGGTTTACTTGTTTGCATGATTTTAAGACTCCTTAAATTAGATGGGAAGTGGTTTAATGTGATAAGGAATCCTCCTTACAGCTGGAGATAAGGTAAGATAGGATTAGGATTAGGATAAGATAAGATAAGATAAGGTTTGGATAAGATAAGGTAATTTGGATAATGTTCCTTCTTTGTAGCTGATTCATTATCTTCAATGCTTCCAAATTTGTTTCTCCAGATATTAAGCACATTCCTAGCCTCTCTTGATCTTCAAATTCGTCCATCCACCTTGCGCCATACTTATGCTATCCATTCTAAGCCCAAAACTGCTCTAAAATGCTCCAAAATGCTCTTTCTTGCCAACTTTGCCATTTGAACCTACAAACATACGAAAATAGCTTAAATCACTATAATAAATAGAAATTAACTATGTAAATGCAAGAAAACAAGCTAACTAAGTTGCATAAATATGCTCCTATCAACGCTGAGAGCTCTGAGAGCCCCAAAAACAAGGAGTTGTTACTCCATTTGGTTCGTATTCATCCTGGAACATCCGTTAAAATTAGGGGTTTGGTGTGTGGAGATTGTTAATAGGGTTATCTTGTCAAAGCTTGGAATATCAAGGTGAGTGGTTTATGTAATGTGTTGCAAATTATACTTATTTTCAAATATCTCTATTTCAAGTCAAGTATGTTGGATTTGTGGAAATACTTTCAGAATTATTAATATAGTGATATGTGGATATTTGGAATTGTTCATGGAGCATGAGAACTTGAGTGTTGCATTAATCTAAGGTATAAATGAAAACTGCACATGGAGACATTAGAGCAGAATGGCCAATAGGAGTCACGTGGTGAGTTACTATTTATGAAGGATATAATGAACACGTAAAGGGATTATGTGATATGGCACTACATGCATATTGATTTGATATTATTACTGTATTTTCCATAGTAACTAAAATGACATTGCTTGACTGGCATATTACATATTTTACTCACTGAGTGACTTGTTGCTCACCCTCACCCTTTATTTTACAGATGAGTTATTTGATAAGACAGGTGTTAGAGGAGTTGAGTTTGGGTTAGACAAGGGATTTAAGATTTTTCCTTATTTTTGTACTCTGTAAGGATTTTGTAATAGTTACTTAAGGATTTTGTAATAGTTACTTGTATAAAAGAAGTTCTTATTTTACGTTTTAGTTCTATATTTACTTTTATTCGTGCACCGGGCGTGGGGTCCCACTGACTCCAGGTTCGGGGTGTGACAGGAGGGGGAACAAATATCCTCTAGCTTTCTCTCTTTCTTGTAGGGATAAATAATTACCCTCCGAAGTTAATTTAATCCCCTACTTAAGGTAGGCTTAAATAAGCTTGGTGGCTATTTATTTCTCTTTCCTAGAAGAATCTAATTCCAAGTCAAAGTGAGAATTTGCATCAAATTAGGAAACAATCTTATGTTTCCCTAAGCAGTTGGAGATCTCTACACTTATTGCCATTTCCTACGAGCAACCCAGCAGGTGTGGGGCATTTGTAGAGCCAAAAATAATCCAAAAAGTTAGGGAGGCGACACGTGGACTTTTGGGTGAAAAAGACGAGACTACCCTCGAGGCACACGGGGATTCCCACACGTATGCCTTGGACAATAACAACTCAATCAATGGAGAGTCAAAGGTGATCACAATATGGAATTTATTTCATATTCCTCTCATCACTCCTTATAAATCACTTATTTTATTTTATTCAAAAGGTAACTCCCAAAACTTCCTATTTACATTAGGAATAATTGCCATGTTAATTTCAAGATATTATTTCACATAATATCTTGCAATTATTCACCCAAATTCACCATAAAGGGCCGGCTACTCCTCACCCTAAGGGTCGGCCACTCTCCTATAAATACCCCACTCATCCCACTAAAATGCTAAGTCATTTGCTACCTACAAACTCCTAAACACATTCTCTTCAGAATTATAACTTTGGCATTGGAGATTCTTTGGCCAAAGCCCCCCCACCCCCCATTCATTTTGGGTGCATGAGGCTTTTGACCTTAATCTTAGGTGTTATTATTTTGCATGTGCATTTTCGTCAAAGGAAGATTGCATCCACATACATTATTTTATCCAAGCGGTGGTGGACACTAAATTAATCTAAATGATAGGGAGGGAGATTCAAACTCTTTTTTTTTTATATTTTTAAATATAATAAATGTTGAGGGAGATTCAAACTCTTTTTGTTGTTGTTGTTGTTGTTGTTGTTATGAAGAGGGAGATGATTCAAAAATAATATAAGAATTTACAAGAGAAGGGAGTTTCAAACCCGGAATGCCTAGGTAGAAAGAATACCAACACCCTACCCACTTGGGGATGAAAATTAAAACTTAATTGGAGAAGGGTTTACACAAATTTAACCACTTAGCTATGCCTAAGTATGTCATACATGAACATGGTTAATGGTCCATCTTTGAGTAATCGAGAATCTTTTCAAGTAGTATAAACTTGGTGACTCTACCCACAAAAACAAATTTACATACATTATTAGAAAATATGTACCAACAAAACCGTTTAACAATTTTTAATTAAAATTTGAATTCGAGGGTAACCAAGGGCACTTTTGTTTGGCCTTGTTAAGTTTAATCGAACTGGACTGAATTAGATATTAGTGTAGGCATGTGTTTGTTATATGCTAGACTAAGTTTAATGGGATAAAGGAGGACTCGCATCTACTAAATTGCTCACTAGGAGGTCTTAGAGAGACCGCCAAAAATCTACGGATTGTTAATCCCGTCTCCATCGTCTGCAAGTAGCCAACCCAATCATTCTCCTTCGTAAATGAGTAGCAGCTGCAGCCTCCTTCTCTATTGACCAAATCATAAACAGTTCTCACCGATCTCCAATGTCCCGTAAAACCCAGGTTGATTTAGGGTCTCCTGCTGGGTTGACCTAAACGATGGTAAAGACGAGTCTTTTGCTATCTTAGATCACACACACACACACATCGCTCTCTCAACCTCACAAACGCTTGCTTCCACTGATTCTCCCCCATCAGTCGCGTTCTGTCATGAAAATTCAGCGAACTGTGATCTGAATCTGGTGCGACAAATAAGGTAAGCAATTAGTAGGAATTGGGGGTTTTGAAAGGTGTTTGGTTGGTGAAAAAATTAAGAAAGAAATCGAAAGAAAATGAAATGGCAATTAGGAGGAATTGGAGATTTTAAAGTGATTTTTCTGCAAATGGGAGTTCGATGAAAGCATGGTTGATGAAGGAAATTTTTTTTGAGTGTCTGAAAAGGCATTTATGTGTCTGAATTTTGAGTGTCTGAAAAGGCATTTGAGTGTCTGAATTAGCATATATGGCTTAAATAATATAATTTCAGAGTTTGTTAGTAATCCTGCTTCTTAGTTGGAACACTTCACTAAATCAGTCCAACGTAGTCTATTTTTAAGTCAATCCAACTTAGTACATGAAACTAGTCCAGTCCGAAATAATTCGATATAACAAATGCACCCTAATCGTATAATAAGGTGCCATCAAATTGTGGTTTATTACCGCTTGTTGTCGTTTTAGCATTCACTATTTTTATTTTTCGTTTAAAATTTCTAACAAGTTCTAATTGTGCATATTTTCGTACCTTTTTTTCTAAAAAAAAATGTTAAAGAGTATAAGTTTCAAATCAGTACCTAAGATTATGAACGCAAATCACTTTTTATTAGTTACAAAAATGGTTAACGGTTCTTTCATTTTTTTTTCATTAGAGTAGTCATAGCTGACTCTTTCTTTGCTTTAATGTAAGTTGTTTATGTTTCTTTTCTTCCTTGCCATGAATACTTTTCTTCCTTGTCGCATTCAAGCGTTTCTATTTGAGCTGATGGTTGTTACCAAATTGCCGCAGAAGTAAGCCAAACTTGGGCCATGAATTAAAACAATTTTCACTATAGCAAAACTTGGGCATTTTCTTCTCAACAATGACATTTGGCAAGAGTTTGTACAGGTTAAAATCTTTTGAAATCCTAAGAAATCCATAAAAATCCATGGAAATTTATAAGACAAATCCATATAAATCTACTAAAATCCATATAAAATCATAGAACTTATTAAAATCCTTTGAAATCTACTACTTATAAAATCTTTTAAAATCCTCTGAAATCCAAATTGACTACACCCCTTTAAATTCTCTATAACGTCACAGTCGATAGCTGGAAAAATACCCAATCAATTATATATAAAAGGTATCTATACTTACCTACTTATTATCTATTCTAAAGTTAAAGGGGAATTGGCACTGTTCATGACTACAGTCAATTGTTTGCCCCTCGATTTCATGCTATTTACAACAAAACCATCAAATCTGGGCTGGGCTGGGAAGGTAATTCTTAAAAGTTAGGGGGTAATTGTATCCGTAGGTTTGAGCCAAATTTGACTTTATTTACAAAATTGCCACCGCCTTTTCTTTCCCGCGTTCTCTCTACCGACTCTATCTAGCTCAGAAACCATCCATCAAATCCCCCATCCTTTCCTTTTCTCGCTCTGAGCTCATTTCCTACAACCCTAGCAAATTCGAGAGACTTCTCTCTCATTTCCTATCAAGTTCGAGAGACTTCTCTCTCCATTTCTCTCAACCTAGCCCCAGCGCTGCTCACCCCATTCCTCTTCATCATCTCAGTTAAATCCGTTGAATAATCACTGATGCACCTTCACACGAACCCATATCGAATTTTCCTCCCGCCCACGAACCAACCTCCTTTTCGTGGATCCACCGTCCTTGCAAGTCGCCGACACCCACAAATGAACTCAGATACGACCATCAAAAGTAGGGCGAAGCTCTCGAAGATGTCAGATTTGAGAAGGGAAAACGTAAAGTTTTGTACTTTAGTGTTTGATCCTGAAGTAGATTGAATTTTCCCTCTCTCCGATCAAATTCTTCTCCTTTCCAAATTTTCTGCTCAAATCTAAAAAATTCCAGGAGCGGAGCGGAATTTAAAATGCGCGAGCTCTGCTTCCAGGCCTCCCCGAAACGCTTGCAGGTCAGTCGTCCGAACCGATTTCTGAATTTTGGATGTATTGCGTTTGAAAATGCCGAAAATTAATTGTTTTGTTGGAGTCCGATTCATTTCGGAGGATCAGCGATGGTTTTTAAATTTGTATTTGTATTTGGTGCTTACTTTAAAAAATTGGAGTGAGTTTGGTGTGGATCCGAGCTAAATTAAGTAATTAACTGACTCTGCAATTTTAAAAAATTTTCATTTGAATTTTGTTTCAGCAATTTCAACTCAATTTCTATGTTTTATGAATTTTAATTTTGATTAATGCTTTTGTGGAAAGAAATTTGAATTTGAATTTGAATTTTTATGTTGTTTAATAGAAAGATAGGTGCTTGGATGGGAGTGGACGTAGGAGCAGGAAGTGTTGCGAGGAGGGGAATTAGTACCATCATCTGTTGTGTTGCAGTAGTGAAGTGATCAGACGTCGGTATGGCATCTGCTGGCCTAGGGAATGGTGGAGTTGGCAGTTCAAGGTATGTTAGACAATAAATATGGCATAAGTGATGAGCCATTTTCCCTCTCTGTAAGTGTTAACCTCACCCTGTATGGGATTATGAAAAGGAGGGGTTTTCTTTTGCTTTGCGTTGCAAGGGATAGATGGAGACTTAATTTACTATATTAGCCTTATGAGTTTACGGACCTTCTAATATTTCATAGCGGGCCTGGAATTGATTTTCCGGGAACGGGAAAGGTAATTGACTTTAGTCTCTGATTGTTTGATCATCCTCTATATATTTGATGAAGCTTGAACTAGCTTCTACCAGACAACCCCTCATTTCTTTATGGTAATTGAGATTCATCTCTAATTGTTTATTGTCTGATTAGATTATTATAATATTTGGGTTGTTGGATATGTTGGATTTGAATTGATTTTTTGTTTTCATTTTTCATGGTGATGGATTTTCGAATGAAATGCACTCAACCTGAATTCCAGTGGGTGTGGCTGAAGCAGCTGCCGGATATGACTTATGGCAGCCAAGGTTATGTAAATACTTTATTTTGTCCAACTATTGATTTGGAACAACGTTATGTAAATGCTTTTCACACACCATACTTATAACACATTAGTCCTGTATTTGAAGACTTATATACAATACTTATAATTCGGATGAAGAGATCCTGATCTTTGTTTATGGGAGTTTTCTTACGCTCTGCTTTTTGAGCGAATCTTTGTTTATCATTTTTTATCATAACACGGTCATGTGGTGTTACTGTCCGTCCTTTTAGTTGTTAAAATCTGCTTTTTTGAGTTGTACATAGAACTCTTAACGTAGAATTAGTAAAATTCAGGTGCAGAATGAACGACTAATCAATGTGAGAGAAGCTTTTAAATTTTTTGGGTTCAATTTTAAATGGGTTGTTATCAACCATTGAATTGCTTTTGGAGTTTTCATTTGATAAGAGAGATGGGGGATTCTTTTGGGCGAAACTTTTAATTCGTGAGATTTTTAGTTAGGTTGTGTTGTGGGTTTTTGCAAATTTCTACCGTGTTTATGCATGCATTTTTTGTTATAGATTTGGAAGAAAATAACATTACAGGGTGTTGAGGGTTTGTTGGTGGGGGAAGGCAGCAGCGTTAAGATTTTGCAGGTGAGATATTAGGGTGAGAGAAAAAGGGGACAAAGAGCATCGAAGACACATTTGGGATTAGGGGTAGCAAACAGGGGAAAAGAATATGACAGAGGAATGGACTATTTTTTTTCTTAACTGGCTTGGGATTTTTCTTGCCTTTGGGGTCGTCATTGGCGTCAAGCATTTGGTGTCAAGCGGTGTCTGTTTTTTCATAATTTTTATTACTAATTTTTATGTCGTTTGTGGTTTTGTATCCTAGGATTTTTGAATTTTATCGTTCATTATTGGTTTTTAAATTTTTTTTTTTTGTCTTCGTTTGTTTGTTTTATATGTTGTGTTTGTGCTGGGACACCGTTTTGCAAGTTCTCTTTCCATTGGGACCACTGCATTTTTAAAGTGTTGAGGGTGAGATTTAGATACTCAAAACACTCCATTTTTTTCCCAAATATGTGCATTTGGTTCTCTTCGGTTTTAAATGTTTAAAATTAAATGGCTGTTTGGATAAAATCGTTTATTAGTTTATCTTATGTGTTGTGATCAGGAATTCAATTGGATTGGGTAAAATGCTTTATCAATTTACGTTATAGGGAATTTTGTGTATTATGGTCTGTGAGTTTTATTGCTCATCGTTTGTTCTTTTTTCTTTGTTTGCCGGTTTCTTTTGCAGGGGATCACTACAGTTTGGGAGTCAAAATGACCACACTACCCCGTCAAGGGTTCAGATCTTGCCGTCAGGTGATATGGGGGTTGGATGGTAATTTTGTCCGTAGGGTTTCGGACGGATTGGGATGGGGTAGGGACTTTGTTCATTTAGTTTATTTCTGTGAGAGAGAGAGAGAGAGAGAGAGAGAGAGAGAGAGGGGGGGGGGGGGAAAGAGGGAGGGGTGAGGATGTCAATGTCGATCTTTGATTCAGTGAGTGAGAGTGTGACGGTGAAACAGAGGGGGATCATCGGGATTTCAGGGAGAAAAACACAGAGAGAGGGGTGATGGTGAACAGGCGCGAGTATGGTCCCTTAGTTCGGGATTCACTCTTCATCGTCCATACTCTATTGCATGTTCAGATAAGTGTGTTTTTCAATTACATTTTGTACTAAAATCTCTGTTTTTTTATTGTTTCTTGCATTTATATCTGCGTGAATGTGGTGATTGAAAAGCCCAAAAAAAAATTTTCCAAATCTTTTTGTACTGTTTTGTTAGGTTAGGCAGCATGGTTTTTGGTTTTTCATATTTTTATTTTTATTTTTATTTTTTTTAATCAGTTGGGGGATTTTCTGGGCGTCTATTTATTTGTTTGCCCTTTGGTTTGTTTTTCATTCTGGGTTCCCCTCTTTCATTAGAGAGTACAAAAATTCCAAAGGTAAACATCCATTCCCTTGCTTCCCTTTTCTGTCCATAACCAAGAATCGGTGAAATAAGTGTGGTTCTTGGATCTGCGGTCTGAAACAAAAAAATATGTCTATTCTCTGTTCCAGCTAATGTATCTGTGATTTCTTTGCAGGACGCTACTGCAACACTCAAGTCTGTTTGGAAAATGGAGAGCACACGACTTAAGTATCTCGGACACAAGGTAAAATGTACCCTTTACTAATGTATGCATGCATGCACTAGATCTGTGAATTTTAATTATGCATGTGCACTCTCTGTGCCAAAAGTTTTTAGATCCGAAGCGGTCATGATGCTAAGTTAGGAAGGTTAATTTTGTCCTACGGTTTTGGGACGGATTGGGATGGGTCTAGGTGGCTGTCATTCGATGAGGGTTTGGTGAATGAGAGCCATGCCGCCTTTGCACAGAGAGAGAGGGAGGGAGTAGTAGGTCATGTTTTATTGTCTTCACTGCACCATTAGTTTGATTGCCTATCCCTGTGTATTTGATATTGTCTGGAAGATCACTTCTAATTCCTATAATAATCAGATACTCAATCTTCAATCCTGCTTAGTAGCAGTGATCACCACCTGTTTCATGAAAGGTACACGTGAAATAGTTGTTAATATTTGGGAACCAACAGAGCTCCTTATTTTGGGGGTTTGTTTATGTTTTTGGCAGGAGAACGATTTGGAGCAAGTGACTCAAAAAGTTAAACTTCGATATCAAAATTAATGGAAACCCATTCGTATGATTTCTTCATCTGCAATTTTTGATTGCCCAATTGGTTGTTTCATCAATTAATTGTGTGCAAACATTTATGTGTAATTTTTTACTTCTTCCACTTAAATGGTAAGATCAAATTAAGCTAAGAACTTTGGGTTTTGTAAATGTTGTGTAATTAAATTATTCATATTATCAATTAATTTTGAGCAAACATTTCTGGGTAGTTGTTAATTTCCCTCAATATTTGATAATAATTAAATTAAAGCTAAGAACTTTGTATTTTGTTCATTACCTGCCGTATATTTTACTTGACAGAGAAAATGTACTTTCTTTGATATTATTCATGTTTTGTTTTCTTTCAGATCGCGTTGTAATGGGTCTCTTTGGAAAAACAATTCTTAAGACTAATTGTGAGGTTTGTTCTTACATGGTACATGAGTGTTTTTATAATTCTTTTGCACAGTTGTTAGTATTTGTAGTTGTGATTGGTGTTGTCCAACACGTTTGACTTGAAGAAATAAGACACTACTTTTGATAAACCATATTGAGAGCGAAGGAATCTCCTTTTGACCTGGTCATGTTGGAGTACATTTCTACTAACTTGGTACACTATGGAAATTCATGGACTCTTTACTTGCCCTTTTTTGTATGTATTTGTTAATTACATGACAAAGTTTTCGACCTATCGCATCGCGCGGGCATGAATCCTAGTACTCCTCTATTTTGAAAGGATTATTTTAACTGCCTACTTGAATTGCCTTTGAAACAAGGTCAATAAAGAGAAGCTCGAAGATAAAATTAATTATTGAGGAACCAGGAATAGGACGGATTAGTTTTATTGACCTTGTTTCAGAGGCAACTTCAAGAAGCAAATACACTAAAGTAGTAAAGTGTACAGTAAAACACCAATGCTTGTTGTAGCCCGGCCTAATCTTGTATGATTGGGTGCTAGATATCTAAATGTTCCAGCTATATGGGTAGTTTGAGGGTCTGCTCCATGGTCATATAGTAACAAGCCCAAAATCTCATACTAACTAGTTATTAAAAGAGCATTATAAACCGAAACATAGTGATTAAACTATCCAGTGACTTCAAAATAATCCGACTTTTATCAATTTTGAGCGGGCTCGTTATGCAATGATTTTTTAAGTTAAGTGTATAAAACACGAAAGAAGATTGACAAATTAACAAGCAAATAGCTAGGTCTATATTGCAAATCAGTAGATGAACATATATTACATTGACAAGCTATCAAGAAAAAGCTATACATACATATTGTTTGCACCCTTTATTTTATGCGAATACCAGTTTGCAACAGAATCCTAATTGCTTAGAGCAGTCAGCGACCGCCTGAGAGAAGTGTCGACTCAACAGAAGAAAACCCCGTCCTTGAAGAAGACGGATATGGCTTTGCAGAATCATCAAAACCTTCATGGGGCGCAAACACTAAGCCACTGGAAGGATGCGCAAGAACTGACTACTCCGGCAAAAGAATGACACAGTCCAAATACCGCACAACTTGGCGCATGCTTGGCCTATCTGAAGGATCTGAATGAGAGCATAACAACCCAAGCTTCAACACCAGTTCCACTTCCTCAGCTACGAATTCCGTGCATAACTTTCGATCTCTTACCTCAAGAATACTGTTTTTCTTCCAACAAGAAAACACCCAGTCGACCAAAATCACATCCTGAGCTGGACCTTTTAGCTCTATTGGCCTTTTTCCACAGGCAACTTCAAGCAAGAATGCCCCGAAAGCAAACACATCGGTGTGTGTTGTGGCCCGGCCTGATCTTGTATGCTCTGGAGCTAGATACCCAAGTGTTCCTACAATATGAGTAGTTTGAGGGTCTGTTCCGTGATCATATAATCTTGTTAGGCCAAAATCTCCTAGCCTAGCATTCAATTCCCCGTCTAGTAATACATTACTCGCCTTGATATCTCTATGAACCACAACTTGCTCCCATTCTTCACGAAGATATAACAACCCTGAAGCCACACCTCTGATGACTTTAAACCTTTGGCTCCAATTAAGAGTGGCCACTGGTTGGTCATAGAGATACTTGTCTAGGCTTCCGTTAGGCACGTAGTCATAGACCAAAATAAGCTCTCCTTTTCTTCTACAATATCCCAAAAGTTGTATTAAGTTTCAATGACGGTGGCGGCCAATGCTCACAATTTCTGCCATAAACTCCTTCATTCCTTGCCTCGATTCATGTGAGACCTTCTTCACTGCGACCTCAGTTTTAGAGGCAGGTAATATGCCTCTATAAACCTTACCAAATCTCCCCCTTCCCAAAAGTTTCTTTTCCTTGAACCCTTTTGTAGCAACATATAATTCTTTATATTTAAAACTTTGAGGCCCATACTCAAGCTCCCAATCTTCAAGCAGCTCTGCAAACTTCCTCTTCCTTCTTATGGCATACATAATGCCAACAATTGCTAGCAAAACCAAACTCACAGACATCACAGGCACACCGATGGTTAAAAGCTTAGATACTTTTTTACCTCCTATCCTATGCAGGTTGGGAAGTTGTGAGTGAACAAGTTCTTGAGCTTGCCCATTCATTTTAAAGCTCCAGCCCAAAACATAATGAGACGTAGGAAGAGAACCGGTGGAGGATGAGAAGCCAACGTACATGGTTTTGTGTAGGATTGGGGAAAGGTCATGTTTCAGAGATAAAAGTGGAGCATGGGGTTTACCAGCACTGACTGGAGCCAACGTGACATTGATTTGCTTCTTGGTACCATCATATTCCACCCAAACTTGCATTGCTTGACCACTGGTGAGGGACAAGTTCCGAAACCCACCATTGTTTTCAGCATAGTATCCTGCGGTAGAAGATTTCACAGAGTTCAAACCATTAATATCAATTCCTACATGGTTGTTATTGATGTCATTGAACTCGATCTGCTTGGTAGTGTCTAGCTCTACGGCAAAAATATGATTGGTGACATTGCCATTGTTGGTTCGATTGAAAAGGCCTAGGAAAGGGCTGTGTTGAGCTTGGGGAATCCATCTTTTCAGAGCAATAACGAAGGCCATTCCATGAGCGCTCACAGTTGCAAGCACCGACCTGATAGCGAACACAAATGTCGTAGAAAATGAGAAAGCATTGGTATCAGAATATGAGTTCTTGAAGGTGACTGGGTTGGGGTAGAAGGCATGGCCCTTTATCTCTTGAGAGTCATTCGTAAGCATCAAAAGACCGTTGGGTGTGAACTGGGTTACACCGTCTAAGCTAAGATATTCTGACCGGAAACCATTGTAGATGAAGCTAACATTTTGAGCTACTGCTAGGGTTGCTTGTATGAGTATTACAAGCTTGAAAAACATGGCTGCCATTCTTAGTTCTCTCCATAACCTCTAGGAATTTTGTTATAAGAGCAACTCCAACGTGAGAGCCTTTCCCCAGACAATTCACTATTCAATCCACCTGGTGAATAGTAATTGCCCTTAATGAACAGTAATTGTCTTTTGCATCTGCATCCCTACACTAAATAACCTTGGCAATTGATAATAAAATATTAGTATTTTTTTATTTATAAAATAATACAAAATAATTTTTAATTTTTTTTCCTTTTGCCTTTTTCCTACTCCTCTTCCGTTTCAACTTTTTTCTACAACACTCTTCCTTTTCATTTTTTTTCCAGAAACTCTTCCTTTTCCTATTCCTTCTCTCTCTCTCTCTCTCTCTCTCTCTCTCTCTCTCTCTCTCTCTCTCTCTCTCTCTCTCTCTCTCTCTCTCTCTCTCTCTCATATAGGACCGACTCTTCCTTTTCCTATTCCTTCTCTCTCTCTCTCTCTCTCACACACACACACTTTTTTCCACAACACTCTTCCTTTTCATTTTTTTTCCAGAAACTCTTCCTTTTCCTATTCCTTCTCTCTCTCTCTCTCTCTCTCACACACACACACACACACGAATCACAAAATGGACCAACGCCAAGGCATAAGCTCAGATTCCGATCCATATATCCTTCCTTTTCCTTTTCATCCTTCTTCTTATTCGAAACTGAAGCAAATCAAACAAACAAACTTTGAAATCTCAATCCCCTGGTTGAGAGGAAGTCGAATATATCCTTGCATGCATCATCAGAGCACCATTTGGGTGATCCACCATTGAAGCCGAGAGCTTCAAGCTTCCATTGCTCAAACCCAGATGAGGTTATTGCACTACTTCAATTGCTTGAGTTATTATCTGGTTTTTTATGTGTTTCAAGTTGAAATCCTTGGGTTTAGTCTTTGCCATTTGTCTGTGGGTGTATCGGCGACGAACTCCGGCGAGCCCGAGTTCTGGGTTTTCATTTTTTTAAATTTTTTATTAAATTTATATTAATATTTTATATTTATATTAATTTTATATTATGGCTGACGTCGTCCTGACGTCAGCCCACGTCACATTCCCTTCGGGCTCTCGGGCTGGCAATCCCTGCCGGGCCTGTCGCTCGGGCCTGGCCTGTCCCTCGGGCTGGCATACGCTGGACCTTATCCCCCGGCCTATTTGGCCCTGTTCCATCGCTAGTCCACCGGGTAGTACACCACGGTGGAACTGCTCTAAGCAATGCAGCTTAGTTGAGCTGTCCCTTCATTGTCTCACCAATTAAATGTGTTGTCTTTGTGTAGCAGAATAAAACAGATCCCAAACTGTCCACTGCCTACCACCGTACGCAACTTCTCAACTCAAATTAATTCAGACTTTATATGTGATTGTGTAGGTGCAACCTCCAGCCATGAGAAGGTAATTCTTCACCATACAACGTAGGACCAAGATAAGACCCTAGACAGGAACAAGACTCCGTTGAACATAAAAAGAAAGGAACAAGACTCTATTGACAATAAAAAAGAAAGGAACAAGACTCCTAACTCATCTTATATAGTTACTTTTGAGAGTCGTTTTCTTGGTCACTAAGTGACTAAGGATTTATAGTCACTTATCCTTATATTTGATATTAACGATTGAAAACGCATTTACTTATTCTACATTCTTCATATCAAATCAAAAGATGACTAATGATACATTTCTTAATCGCTAGATAAAAGATAACATTTTTAAATTACTATCTCTATGATGATCAATTCCAAGCCAGTTAAGTTGGGCCTACCATGGCGGTACAATTCCTTTACTTGTGGTAACGCAAACAAAAATGAAAAACCATTCTCTCAATTTTTCTTACTTTAATATTCGTTTGTTTAAATTATTATCTATCAAAACATAAACAAAAGAAGTGCCTAGATTTCCGAGAGACATGTGAGCAACTTATTACTAACTACACCGATATTGTCTCCTAATTTGCAGGTTATCTCAAAAAAATCATAATGTAATTTGAAATTGAACCACTCAACTTAAGTCACACTTATTTTTGACAATTTTCCGACGTAGAATTCTCGTATCCTTCCACAAAAAGTTGGAAATTTCCATGTAAATTGCAAAAATCGTCAAGGAATGCTCCATTATCATCTAGATATCAGATCTCACAAAGAAATTAAGAGTTCATAAAAACTACAAGGACAGAGAGGAACCTGCATGTAGAAAAATATTTTCAGAGGAATTTTAAGGTGATCTAGCGGAAGTAGCTGGAGGCGAATTGCAAAACACACAGAAAAGCTGGCGTGTTGAAGATTGAAGAGTTCAATCCTTGTTTATTTATTTGTGTATATGATATGAGTACACCTAGCATATAATACAACTCTTCAAAGTCGATACAATCGATCATAAATGTACATTGCTAAAAGAGAGTAGAACTCCACATATATGTAGACAATCACCATCTAAGCTTCGCCGGGAAATACTTGTCAATAAGAGATAAGTAATATGGCTTAACTTTTTCGACATCAATTCGATCTTTGCTCTTGCTGCATAGGTCATATTTATTGAATATTTTGAAGCCACATGAGATTCTCGTCATCCTCCTTGTTCATCAGGTGTTTATATGCCCCTGCCTTATGGAAAGGATAAAACGAGTGATACCGGATGACGAACGAGCCAGCCTGAGGCAGTGTTGTTCCATTCTCCTTGGCGACCAAGTACATATAGTCGTCGTGCCGCCATGACATGGTCACATTTTCGAGTCCACACCCTTGTGAGTAGATTCCACATTTGGTGTTGTAGGAAGGATTGTTGTAGTCCAGTTTGTCCTTGAAATACTTGCGGTGAACAATGGAATCATCAAAAGCATATCCTAAAGGATGTGTCTCCAAGAACAGCCCATTGGGGAAGTCCTACGGATTGTGGAAGAAGAAGCACTTTTCCAAGGTCATGAATTTGAGCAGTCAAGTGTAACCGATCTTCACTAGGATAGTCTTTCCGAATTGATTCAGCAGTTTGCAACAAGTGCTCAATTTGGGTTTCATCCAAGTCAGGGTCACTGTAATCCACAACCTCGTTCAGGAGTTCACAACATTGCCATACACTCATATTGAATCGATTCAACTTTTTGTACTTCTCCCTCATCCTCTTCACGAAATTGTACATTTGACTAATGGTTACACCCGCAGAATTCCTTCATGCTTTTCTTCCTTTCGCTTTCTGCATTGTAATCTCTAAATCACCGGCCAAACGAATTAATTTCAGGGGCAACGAATGCATCGCTTGATGCTGCAATTTCTTCATTGGTACCAGAAGAAAGCTTATGGTTCTCCACTTGTGACACAAGCTCAGGCTGCTCAGTAGAGAGAGTCATCCTTGCCTCCAAAACTCAAAGCGATGTATGATTTTAAGCAAATAAAAACAATAGAAGCAGTAGCAGATAGTTAATTAGGAAGGTAACAGAGGCTGTTGGTTGTTTATGCCACACCACATTGCGAAAGTGGGTTTTTACAGTCACATTAAAAAGTTCTTTGGATGACAAAAATATCAATTTTATCCAATTAGTCCCAAAAAAAAAGTTCAAATAGTGTTGAAAGATTTAAGAGCTGTCATTGAAACAAAGTGATTAAAATCGAAGTAAAAAGCATACATATATACACCAAATAGAGTACTTCCCTGAGCCATATTTAGCCTATGCTAGAATAAAAAAAAGAGAGTAAGATTTATCAACTTTTAGATATTATATTCGAAGTTCTTTTTTTGACATTTTTGGGGTGTGAGATCAACCACCTCAGCTCTGCGATGTAAATGTGCTTCATGGAGAAATACATGTCACATGCTTTTTCAAGAAGTACTTTGACTTTTTGAAAAAATGACGTATGAGTAGAAGTACTTCTTACATAAGCAGTCACAAACTAGCTTGGAATTGTTTGCTCACCTCTTTTTTCTGGTTTTGTTTGGCCCTTTGGGTACATTAGTTTCTCTTGATTTTCAAAGGTTGTATTGTATTTCCATCATAAGTTCTTTACAATTGTACAACAATATATAAGGAGATTGACTCCTTGAATTACTCCACAACAGGTGGCTTAGGGACGACAAATAACAACTCCTTGAATTAAGGGAGTTGACAACTAAGGTTAAGAAGATTGACAGCCCAAAGATAAACCGAACTCTTAACCACCTAGGGAACAATCAATACCCATAAAGAACAAAGAAGAATAGTTGACCAATCCCCCTATTGTCTAGTGTTACCGTAAACCTACCCTAGTATTCAGGAAACCCTAATAACCATTGGACTACTTCCAATAGTTTCGTTACCTTTTATTAGCTTCGTGTTTGGTGTCTGAGTTGTATTGTTTGAATATTTGTAATGTAATTTATTATTTTAGTGAAAAAAATAGAACGTTGATTTTAGTCCTTTTATCATATACAAATCTTTGAATCTTTTCTCTCCTTGCAGTGCAAGTTAACTGCAGTAGATTATCTCCCTAAAAGAATATCATGGTACTTATAATTTTGCATAAATTACTTTTACCCAACCAACATACGGATTGTTCCTGCATTACTTTTATATAACTAACAAGTTACAAGACTAATAGGTTACATGTAACATTCAAGGCCGCAACTATATGCGCTATGAATTCCAGTTATAGAGAGAAAAAGAAACCCTCATTGCTCGAAGTCAGCGACCACCTGAGAGTAATGTCGGCTCTGGAACATATGAAATTCCCTTGCTCGTTGACGACGGATATGACTTTACAAAATCATCGAAACCCTCATGGTGCGCAAATGTTAAGTCTCTGGCAGAAAGACAATCAAGTGGCAACTCCAGCAATGGAATGTCACCCTCCAAATACTGCACAACTTGGCGCATGCTTGGCCTGGCTGAAGGAACCGAATGAGAGCACAAAAGCCCGAGCTTGAATACCAATTCCACTTCCTCAACTATAAATTCTGTACCCAAGTTTGGATCTCTTGCCTCAAGTATATTACCTCTCTTCCAACAAGAATACACCCAATCAACCAGAATTATCTCTCGATCTTGACCTTGTGTCCCTATTGGCCTTCTTCCACAGGCAACTTCAAGCAAAAATGCACCGAAAGAAAACACATCAGCTTGTGTTGTAGCCTTGCCTGTTCTAGTATGCTCTGGAGCTAGATACCCGAGTGTTCCAACTACACGAGTAGTTTGAGGGTCCTTTCCGTGGTCATATAATCTTGCAAGCCCAAAATCTCCTAATCTACCATTCAATTCCTCATCAAGTAAAACATTACTGGCCTTCACATCTCTGTGAACCACAACTTGTTCCCATCCTTCATGAAGATAAAACAACCCCGAAGCCACACCTCTGATGACTCTAAACCTCTGCCCCCAATTGAGAGTGACCACTGGTTGGTCAAAGAGGTACTTGTCCAGGCTCCCGTTAGGCATGTAATCATAGACCAAAAGCAGCTCCCCTTTTCTTCTGCAATATCCCAAGAGTGGTACTAAATTCCGGTGGCGAAGCCTGCCTATGCTAGCAATTTCTGCAACAAACTCCTTCATCCCCTGTCTTGAATCATGTGAGACCCTCTTTACCGCAATCTCAGTTTTAGAGGAAGGTAACATGCCTTTATAGACCTTACCAAATCCCCCAGTTCCCAAAAGCTCTTTTTCCTTAAACCCGTTTGTGGCTTTATGTAACTCTTTGTATTTAAACCTTTGAGGACCATATTCGAGCTCCCAATCTTCGAGAAGCTCTGCAAACTTCTTCCTCCGCCTTATGCCATAAATTAGACCTGAAATTGCTAGCAACACTAAACTCACTGACATCACAGGCACGCCAATGGCCACAAGATTAGATCTTTTTTTACCTCCTGTCTGGGGCAGCTTAGGAAGTTGTGAGAGAACGATTTCTTGAGCCTGGCCATTCGTTGCAAAGCTCCATCCTAGAAGATAATGAGAAGTGAGGAGTGAGCCAGTGGATGAGGAGATGCCAACATACATAGTCTTGTTGACGACCATGGAAAGGTCCGTCTTCAAAGACAAGAGTGGAATTTGGGGTTTATCAACAACGATTGGAGCCAAAGTGACATCGACTCTATTCTTGGCGCCATCATATTCCACCCAAACTTGCATTGGTTGACCGCTAATGAGGGTCA
The DNA here is from genome assembly GCF_963583255.1 of Pyrus communis. Lineage (NCBI taxonomy): Eukaryota > Viridiplantae > Streptophyta > Magnoliopsida > Rosales > Rosaceae > Pyrus > Pyrus communis. The sequence goes on along the minus strand of NC_084811.1, from coordinate 8,021,433 downwards.
AGTTCTGGAACCCTCCATTGTTCTGAGCATAATATCCTGCTGGAGCTGATTTCTCAGAGTGCAAACCATTGATATCAATCCCAACATGGTTGTTGTTGATGTCACCCAATTCGATATTCTGTACGGTGTCAAGCTCTACAGCAAAAACACGATTGGTTTCATTGCCGTTGTTAGTGTCATTGAAAAGGCCTAGGTACTGGCTCGGAAAAGATCCAGGCATCCCCCTTGTTGGAGAAATGACGAAGGCAATTCCATGACCACCTGAAATTGTTACCAACTGGGATCTGATGGCAAAGACAAAGGTGGTCGAGAAGGAGAAAACGGTGGCATTGGATGAGTTCTTGAAGGTTACTAGGTAGGGGTGGAAGGCATGGCCGACTTGATAAGTATCATTTGTAAGCGCCAAAAGACCATCGGATGTGAACTTCGCCATGCCATCTAGGTTCAGATTAGCAGACCCGAAGCCATTGTAGGTGAAACTAACATTTTCAGCTGCTGCTAGGTTTACTAGTAGAAATATTACAAGCCTGAAAAACACGGCTACCATTCTTAATTCTCTGTCAAGTCCTCTGGACTTTCAGTACATATATACCTCAGTTTTAAGACTTACCACAGGTATATAAAAGCAAAATCAATGCAGCTGAGATGACAGTAGACAGATAGACCAGAATATGACAAAGGTATATATTAAAAGACTGAAGTTATGAAAATCAATGGGAGTGGGAAAGCTGCTGTAATTCTTTGGAAAAGCCCGATTCTCTTTGTCTTCGTTGTCGCTATAATTAAATATGTAGTCTTTTGTGTCCAGTGCCCTCCACCACGGGTAACTGGTCCATCCCCCCGACGAAAAGTACTTCCATACAACGTACGCACAAAACTGTTACTCGAAAGTCTTCGAGTGCTGGACTGATCATCGATTCAATTTAATACATAGAACAGACAAGACTCCAAGACTCCATGTCTGCAACACCATCTAAACTGTGATCAAATTATCAGTGAGGAAGTGGCCATGATCAATTCCGTGGCCCAGTTAAGGTGAGACTACTGTTGGAGTTTGAATGAAATTTCAACTCGAATATGGGGTATTGTTGGAAAATTTGAATAGAAATTTCATTGTCCCATATTGGTCATTCCTAAAAGGTTTTCTCACTTTATAAGGTTTTGTCTTTGATAAATAGTAATTGGAGTAATGGACCTTTGAGAATGAAATTGGGCTCAACCTCGGGGTTGGGCTTTGGGATTTACTAATAATTAATAATGTGAGAAATTTTTTTGTTTTTGTTTTTGTTTTTGAAATAGAATGAGAGAGGAAGAGAGTGACAGAATGTTTTATTTATTTATTTTTTATTTTTATTTAGAGATATGTTAGGATTACATGTAAGTAAGACTTTGAAAAAAAAAACAGCAAAATTTGATTGTGTGAAATTACATTTTTGCCCCATATTTCTTATTCATGTTATGTTTTAATTAGAAGGTTAAACTGGTAATTTCATAGGATTTTGATTGACAATGAGTGTTTTATTAATTAGTAGAGATTAATATATATATATATATAATCAATATATAATTAATTATCAAAAGATGGGCCTTTTAATTAATTTTGAATTTAATTAAATTATTTTTGAACAGGCTCATCTTTTCAGCTGAAGTCTGAAGCCAATGAAAAAACGTAGAGAAATAGCACCCCTCTGAAGAGATGTCTCCTAACAATCGCATCTCATTCTCATACCTGTTGCGAATAGGCACAATCCCAATATATATACATTCATTTGCATGACATTTAGAACATAGAAAATATCAAATTCTTCTTCTACATTCCTAAACCTTCTTATTGAGAGAACCACACAAAAATTCGCCAGAAGTTAAGTTTTTTGGTGTTGGAATTCTAACTTGATCGTTGACTTCTGGTGAAGCAGACGTCCATAGAACTACAAGTATTGAGTGGTGACGAAATTTCTATTTCAAGGACATTGCGGTACACAACCCTCAATCTTCAAGTTGTTTGTTTTATATATTTGTTTTGTTCATACTTTGTGTTAATTTTTTCTATTCGCATTTATTATTTATTAGCATATATAATTATATCACATATTGTTGACATATATCTAACAATTACTATATTTGCTTCTTGTTTAGTTATGTAACATTCTCTTCTTCAAATTTCTTTATATCGAAAAACTGAAAATTCAACAATTTTCTGTTCTTTCTATTTGATTATCTACAAGACTACAAGACATAAGCAAACAAGTAAAAAATTTCCATGCAGATTATAAATTTCACATTTATAAGTTGTTAGATAATCATTCGTTTTCAAATTTTAGTTTTTAATTTTTCAAAACTTAAAACTAGTTTGATAACTACTTTCGTTTTTCAGTTTTCGTTTGAAAACTCAAGAATGTAGTTTTCACTTTTGGTTTTCAGTTTTCATTTTTTGGGTGAAAGTAGTTATCAAACGAGTTTCCAGTTTTAGATTTCCAAAAAGAAATGGAAAAAAAAACTAAAAACTAAAAACGAAATGGTAAACAAACAACTCCATAGTAGTTCTATCAAATTCTAGTCGATGTAGTCATATAGATTAAAATTGGGTAAATTACATAATACCTTCTCAGGTTTGAGGTCAATTACAACCTCATACAACATTTTTAAAACATTTCACTTTCATACCTCAAGTATTATTTTATTTCAATATAATACATCTGTTACATTTTCCATCCATTGGTTTGTTAAGAGTAGACGTGGCTGCCACGTCAGAAAAATTTAAAATAATTAATTAAAAAAAAAGCCGAAACCCAGTTCGTCTTCCTCATTCTCTCTCTCGAACCCCAAACCCCCCAAAATCTCCAGATCCAAAATCCTCAGTTCTCGACCTTCAACCACTACGAGAATCTCATCCCGATTATCCACTCCCAAGCTCCCCAAACCGCATTTTTCACCACACCACCTTTCTCGCTCTTAATCAAGCCACTGCCATTATTCATTTCATCAACCCAAAAGACAAGAGCCACCCCCACCTCACCACTCAAACAGATGCAGTGCAGCCACCCACCCATTTTATCTCAATCCAAAACCAAAGCCTCTCCTAACCCACCACAGAATCCAATAGTTTCAAGGAATTGTAGAACCTCGCAATTTCAAAAACCAAAAACCCACTTCAATCAAAAACCAAAAACCCACTTTAAATTTCAATCTTTTCTCTTTTCCTTTTCTGTGTTTTTTTTTTAATCAATTCTCTCTTCCTCTTCTAGGTTTTTTTTTTAATCAATTCTCACGATAGCCTGGATCTGTCATCAAGTCCATCAAAGTCTGAAGCTCTTCTCTCTGCACCCTTCCTCCCTCCCTCACGCACGAATTGGTAATCAACACCTAACGGGGAGATGGTGGCCGATTCGACCCGGAACTTGGGGAGTTGAGGGAGGAGGGAGAGCCAGGAGATGAAGAAGATGATGGACATGATGGTGAAGATGGCAACGGTGACCATGATGATGCGGCAGAGGATGGTGGGTCTGCGCCTGACGGGAGGAAGAGCGCAGGGACTCGGCATCATACACCGCCGCCGCCCACCCATTTTTCTTTTGGGGAAGGATGGACATAATGCTTTGAGGAGTACATATATGCCTTTGCGCTTGCAAAAAGAAAAGGTGAAGGAAGATACAGCAACTGCCAAAGCCAAGGCAAAAGGGTTTTGCTTGTTAGGCTTTAGAAATTTGGATTTAGGGTGGGGAAAGATGGTAGAAAACCACACGGCAGCCATGTGGGGGGAGGGGGCGATAGTGGTTTGGATAGGGAATGTATTTGGAGGTGTAGTGGGGAGGGAAGTGGTTGTAGGTGATGGGGGAAGGGGGGTGGGAGGGTGGGCAAGGGTAAAGGTGGGGATTCTGGGAAAGAGGATTTGGATTTTGTTTTTTTGTTTTGTTTTTTTTTTTTTTTTTAATTTTTGAATTTAAATTTTTTTAAATTTTTTTTAAATTTTTTATTAAATGTTTAGCCACGTGACACAAATATGACAGTCATGTCAGCTCTTAACAGACCAATGAATGAAAAATATAATGAATGTATTATATTGAAATAAAATAGTACTTGAGGTATGAAAGTGAAATGCTTTAAAGATGTTGTATAGAATTGTAATAGACTTCAAATATAAAAGGGTATTATGTAATTTACCCATTAAAATTTCACAAAGATATTATTAGGAAAGTGTAAAATGAAGCAAATGGGAGGAGAGAGAAACCTGCATCACAATTAATTTGAATCTTCACAGTTCACTGTGACACTCATATACATGTCGAAAGTATAGTTTTAAATGAAATCTGTGGCGATGGAGCAGAATAGTTGGAAGCAAAAACGCTAAAAAGCTAGGGTCTCGAGGATTTTTTTTTTCTACTTCTACATGTATCAAATAATGGAGTTTCAACCAAAACCCTAACCCTAGGAAATGGCGGAACCTCTTTTACTGTGACATTGGGCGGTGGTGAAGTATCTGTAAGTTGATAACTTGAGAAGTTGCTGAGCTCTCTGCCATGAACAATTGAACAACCAGCACTGTGACTTTGGGCCGAGCAAAACTTCATTTGAAAGTTCAATTTATTGTAATTGTTAGAGGTGGCAAAGCCCATTTCACAAAATTCTTTCTTATACTTTTTCTATTTTATTTTTATACAACATCAACTAAACTACAGGAGGCAGGAGTTGAGCCCTTACATGACGGTGTGTTCGAACATCGTTGGTGACTAATCTAACAAAATTTATCGTTTGACAAAACATAAAAAAAAAAAAAAAAAAAAAAAAGAACTAAACTATAGTATGCGATTTGAACTTGAATGTAGAAGGAAAAACACATTGTTTTAATCAACTTAACTAGCGATTCTCTTTCTATGCTTTAATCTTCACCATTGATTTGTTATTATGGACATTATTTTATCCAAGCGGTGGTGGACACTATATTAAACTAAATGACAGGGAGGGAGATTGATACACTTTTATCAAGAGCCCAGACCAAACCAAGCCGGACCCAGACCGGTTCAGGAAAACCAACGACCAGCTGCCTGACCTAACCCGATTCTAACCGGACCGGCCGGTCCACCGACGGCCTAAAAAAAATTCCAGCGATGTCTGCAAACCATTTTTCGGGTTTTAAACCCTTTTTTCGGTGTTTCGGACCCGTTTTTGGTTTTTTTTTTTATGCAGATTTGACATATTCCAGCTTAAATCTCACGCTCGAAGTCCATTACACTTCCACCACTCAAGGAGACGCATACTGTCCAAGCTATTCCACCCTAAATTCCGAACAACATTTGTCTCGACAAGTCGTAGAGTTGACAAGTGCCCTCGCGTAGCAGACAACCTTGATGAATTAGCTTTTGAAACGCATTGAGATGCATCGTGCCCCAGACGAGGTGTCCCAAATTAGGACAAAGGTAGACAACGTACCTCTCTAACAACGTCCGAGTAAGTAGCCCCTCGACCATCCACGAACCGAGTGTTCTGGAAGTGTACACTTTCGTCTCAGCGTGCGGAGGAGCGTGAACTCCCGGTTAGGCCCAGAGACAAGCATACATTCATGGTTGGGGCCACACTTTGATAATCAACGTGGACAACCTTCTAGACAAAGTGTTCATTTGCGGCTAGGCCCACAAGGAGCATTCTCCACCTCACATCGGAGTAAGCATCAAGATGAATGGAGAGAAGTAGTCACTTAATCCGGCTTAAGTTCAACTGGCAGCCTACAAGTAACTCACTCACCTACCGAAGCAATCCAAGGGAGACACCTCCAAGTTGGATCACACCAAGTACTGCGCATTCATCGAGGTCTTGGTCTCATAATCGACGACTGCTATAATGGGAGGAATTACCTAGAGAAGCTGGTGACAGAAGGCAAGGTCGACGAATACTTAAACAAGCCAGATATACAGCCTAGAAGAAACGCAAACACTGACGAAAAGCTGTCGGCCAAGACTATCCCGATCAATGACATTTTCTCCAAATCCGAGCACTTGGAGGCACTAATAACTTCAAGAAGAGGAAGATCCAGCAGGCTCTATTAGTCTCACAGGTCTAGGCAGTCGACACTCAACCTGAACCCATTGTTGGCTTTACTAAGCAAGATGCCGAATGTGTCGACTTCTCACACTACGATGCCCTAGTGATATATGTCTAACTAGCCCACGCTATAGTAGACAGAGTGATGGTTGACAATGGAATTACGGTCAAGTAACTTCAACTATTAATAATTCAGAAGATAGACTGGAAAACACAATCAAAAGTCGAGTAAGGTACTCACCCGATTCAACATACACACCTCGATCGCTATTGACAACATTACACTTGACGTGAGAACACTGCCAGTTATCTCAAAGCAAATGTTCACAATAGTAAGCGACCTGTCTCTCTACATTAGGATTCTAGGGTAATCTTGGCTGATAAAGCTGGATACCGTAATCTCGACGATGCACTGTGTAAATACTGAAGGAGTCAAAGAAAAAGTCATTTACTTCTTAAAGGCTGCCAAAGTTCAAAGGGACGACGAAGCTACCAAATAGCAATTACAACAGAAAAATCAAGAAGATGGTGTCTAAGTCAACACACCAGCATACGAGATGGGATGGAAACCTGAAGAGGACACCGAGTACATCATTCTTGATCCACAGCAATCGAAGAAGACGACTAGAATTGGCTCATGTCTGAGACCAAAGGAAAATGAGGAACTCACAGCTTTCTTTAGGGAAAATTGTGACATCTTCACATGGTCACCTTCCGATATGCCCCGCATGGACCCTAAGATAGCTTGCCATAAAGTGCATGTCGACCTCGCTCCCAAACCGGTGATCCAAAAAAGAAGACACTTTGCACTCGAGCGAGTGGCGATCATGGTGGAAATCGACAAGCTACTGGAGGCTGGGTTCATAGAAGAGGTTGCACACTCGGCATGGCTTATTAACATAATGCTAGTAATGAGGAAAGAGAAGGGAAAATTGAGAGTTTGTGTAGACTTCACCGACCTCAACAAAGCATGCCTGAAATATCCTTATTCGGTTCCCTGAATTGATTTACTGGTAGTTTCAACTTCCGGGAACCAGCTACTAAGTTTCTTGGACAGATACTCTGGCTACAACCAAATAGCCATGCATAAGCCCGACAAGGAGAAAACCACGTCCGTGATCAAGCGAGGCACGAACTGCTACAAAGTCATGCCTTTTTGCCTCAAGAATGTAACCAACGACTAGTAAACATGATGTTCAAGAAGCGAATTGGAGTAACCATGATTGTCTACGTCGACGACATCATGGTGAATGGGAAGCAACAATGAGACCACATCGGCAACTTGGTGGAAACTTTCAACATTCTTAAAGAATACAAGATGAAGTTCAATCCCGCTAAATGCACGTTTGGAGTATCTTTAGGCAAATTCTTAGGGTACTTTATGGCCTAACGAGGAATCAAAGCACATCCTAAGCAGATCTAAGCAATCCTAGAAATGAAGGCTCTAATTACCTTGAAAGAGATCTAAAGCTTGACTAGACGAGCAGCCATACTCAACTGCTTCCTCTCGTGGTCTATTGATGCAAACCTTTCTTCAACGAGTAATGAAATAGGCATTGGAAATTGGCTAATACGGCTTAGTTTACCGACCCCACACGACAATAAAGGCCCAAGCCTTGGCAGATTTCATAATAGAATTCACGCCTAGCCTAGGTGACGCAACATCGCGGCTCAACGATGCTCCGGAGGCAACCGAGCAAGCCATAGCCACACCTGCCTTGCCTAACGGAGACTTCTGGCATTTGCACGTTGATGGCGCTTAGAAGCAGGCTTGTTCATTACCCTAGATGGTTCGATGCTTGAGCAAGCAATCATTGTAGGCTTTAATGCATCCAACAACAGAGTACGAAGCCCTACTAGCAAGCCTCCAAATGGCAAAAGACTTGGCTATGAAAAAGCTTGCAATTCATTATGATTCCCAGCTAATCACCAGCCAGATTACCGGGGAATACATAGTAAAACATTCAAGAATGGCGCAATACCTAGAGAAGGTATGAAAGTAGCTTGAGGTGTTTCAGACTTACACCTTTACTCAAGTTGCATGGGCAGACTATGCCCACACGGAAGCGCTAGTCGGCCTAGGCTCCACCCTCGACCATCAACTCAAACGCTCTATTCCGATAAAGTATCTGGAAAAGCCAAGCATAGAGGCTGAGCCAGCAGCTGAAGTGTCACAGGTTAGTAAAACTCTGAATTGGCAAAGTCCCATCATAAATTACCTAGTCAATGGCACACTCCCCGCAAAAAAAAATTAGAGTTGAGAAAGCTCCAAACGAAGGCAGCACGTTACTACATGTGGAACGACATTCAAAGTTAGTTACGCATATTCATAATTAAAATCAAAAGAGCTTTTATTAAACTAGAAAAAGAGTGAAAACACCTTGTAGAATAAAGTCTAAAAATTTATAAGTTTTTGCCAAATTCCCCTCTAATAGCACATCAAGAAGAAGAACTAGGGCCAGCCAAAAGGCTTATTTATACTACATAGAATATGCAATCCTTCCTAGAAAAGGACTTAGAACAAAACTAGGAAACCAAATAAATTAAAATAAATTAGGAAACATAATCCTAAATTGATTAGGATAATCAGCCCAAAATCTGCACGGCCACGTTTTGGACCCATATCTGCTCCAAAACTGGCCCAAAATAGGTAGATTTAAAGCATGGACTATTATGAATACTTCTCCAGAAGACCACGAACCCATCAGAAGTCATCTTGAGCTCCAAAAATCGCAATTAAGCACAAAAAACGTCACTTTCCAACACTGAGCACTACTTCTTTATTTCATCGCCATAAAATAACCATTTGATAGAAAAATCTGATATTTTGATAGGTACAAGCTAATGGACTCACGAACGTCCTTCAATTTGAATCACTTTAAAATTCGTTCAGTTGATCATGTTTTGCTTTAGAGGAAGTCGAATGTCCTATATTGAAAATAGAAAGCAAAGTATCAAAATTCTACCAAAATAATTACCAAAACATACTAAGAATGGGGGAAAATATAATATAAAAAATTGACTCATCACATATATTGAGTAAATTGTAGCTATGGTCTCTTAACTTTAAGTCAATTGTAGTTTTGATCATTTAACTAAAATTCTATTAGATATAGTCCTTGAACTTAATAAAATGAGGAGCATCAGTCCTTTTGTTCTAACATCGTCAAATATTCCGTTGAGCTACTTACAAGGCTGGTAGATGGGAGCCACAAGTACAGTAAAAGGGAATAGTATTTGAAAACACTTGACCAAAAAAAATATATATATATATTTGAAAACCCTAAAAACATAGTTCTTTGTACAGCAACAAGACTGTCACCATTTCCACCAATTGACTCCATCTCTCTCAATTTTGCGTCGCCCAGCTCCTCCTAAACGGTCTAAAAATAAACCCCATTAGTTTGCCCCGCCGCATATGGTTCTCAAAACCCAAAACAAACCAAAATCGACAGTGAATGAAGTAACACCACCCGTAATTCTGAGGTTCCCATCTACCCGAATAATGAAGATTGAAGGTGGTTTAATCTTGGAATGGGTACGTCTGCGGTGTGTGATGGCTTTGGTGTGCAGCTACGAGAGCTATGAAGATCCTGGAATGGGGAGGATGAAAGAAGGGAGAGGGCAATCATGTTTTATTTTTATTTTTTTGTTTCGTTTGTAGAATATTTATATTAAAAACCTAACTTATATAGTTATATACCAAATTCTTTATTCCATTCGGCACCCATATTAACATAATTGTGGGTTCCATTGTACTGTCACACAAGCACATTAACGGTAAACATAACGGAAGGTAATGCCCCATAGTTTGGCAAATTGAAGGACTATATCTAATGAATTTTTAGTTAAGGGACCAAAGCTATAATTGACATAAAATTAAGGGACCATAGCTATAATTTACTTGCATATATATTACACATGCCCAATTTGTCTACAAACTTAGAGAACTTTTCACTTGAAACTGCTTTGGTGAGAATGTTAGCTACTTAATCTTCCTTTCTGATAAGAGAAACTTCAATTATTTTTCATTCTATTTTTTCTTTAGTAAAAAGCCTATCAACCTCAACATGCTTGGTTCTATCATGCTGTATTGAATTGTGAGTAATATCACGAGCAACCTTATTGTTACAAAACAACTTCATCGGCTGACTATGTTTGATACCCAAATCTCGTAAGAGAAATTTAAGCCATAAAATCTCATAAATACTAAGTGCCATACTTCTATATTTTGCTTCTGCGCTTGACCTTGCTACTACATTTTCCTTCTTGCTTCTCCATGTGACCAGGTTTCCACCAACAAAGGTAAAATAGCCAGTTGTATAACGCTTATCATTTGTCGAACCAGCCCAGTTAACATCTGTGTAACCTTTAATTCTGAAATGACCATTCTTCTTGAACAAAATACCTTTTCCTGGACTTCCTTTCAAATAACTCAATATCCTCATAAGACTCATGTGTTGTTCTTCTGGATCATGTATGTATTGACTAACTAAACTCAAGGTCCGCCGTAGTGTATGCCAAATACATAATCATCCCACTAATCTTTGATATTTCCCTTCATCAACTGGTACTTTCGAATCAATACTAAGCTTCGTTCCTTCTATCAAGGGAGAAGTCACAGGTTTACATGCAAACATACCGGTTTCTTTCAATAGGTCAATAATATACTTTCTTTGTGATAGAAAGATTCCTGACTTACATCTTGACACCTCAATCCCGAGAAACTATTTTAGAAACTCAAGATCCTTCATCTCAAATTCAGTAAATAAATATTTCTATAAAGCTGCACGTTCATTGGGATTGTTACCAGTGACTACTGTGTCATCCACATATACAATGAGTGTTGTAAGTTTCCCATTCCGACACTTCAAGAATATTGTGTGATCACAATTACTTTGCTTATATCCAAATGGTCTCATGGACTTGGTAAACCTACCAAACCATGCTTTTGGAGACTGCTTCAATGCATATAATGATTTTCTAAGTTTACTCACATTTTGTCTATGCATGGCAGGAAAGTTACTTCCTGGTGGGAGTTTTATGTATATCTCCTCGGTCAAATATCCATGTAAGAAGGTTTTTTTTTTTTTTTTTTTTTTTTTTTTTTTTAATTCAAACTATTGTAGCGGCCAATCTAAGTTTGCTGCTAAGGATTGTAAAACCCGGAGTTTGTTGATTTTAGCCACTGGTGCAAGTATCATTGCAATCAATCTAATATTTCTGTGTATACCTTTTTGCCACCAACCTTGCTTTAAAACGGTCCACTGTTCCATCTACTTTGTATTTCATCGTATAGACCCACTTGCATCCCACAGGTTTCTTGCCAGTTGGCAAGTCTGTTACTTTGCAAGTAGCACTCTTCTTCAATGATCTCAATTCCTCATTCATTGCTTCTTTCCAGCGAACGTCTACTAAGGCCTCCTGCATACTGTTAGGAATATATACAATAGATAATTGATAATCAAATAACTTATTTGATTCCGACAGGTGGCGAGTAGACACATAATTGGTCAATGGATATCTCACCCTGAATCTAAGTTTAGTTCACTCACAGGATATTTGTGTTTACATTTAGGATCAACCTCATAACTAGGTTTAGGAATACCTCGATTAATGCGCTCTAGAAGATGACGAATAGGTTGAGCATTAGAATATAACTCGATTGGTTATGAGTATCAATTGAAGACGAGGGAGCGTTGGAATATAACTCTACTGCTAGCACTTGGTCCATGCCATATTGTGGGGTTGCAGACCCAGATTCCATGGGTTGTTGCTAATTTATGTCATACTCCATGTTTCCAAAAGCCACAGGTTGGCCCTGCTGGCCTTGAAGCCCGCCAACCGCAGGCTGGTCCTACTGTTCCTGATGTCCAGAAGCCATGGACTAGTCCTGTTGATCCTAAAGCCCAGAAGACATAGGCAGATCCCACTGCTCCTAAAGCCCAAAAGATGTGGGCTGGTTCTATTAGCTGTCCTAAAGCCCAAATGTCGTGGGCTCCTTAGCTGATATAGGCTACTGCACGTTAATTCCAATCGGGGTGACATAGTTAAACGTCCGAACTTCTTCATCTCGTATTTCCCTCTGAAGTGAGGACTTAGACGAATCATAATACATCTCATTTTCATGAAAAACGACATCAACTGTGACAAACATTTTCTTGGTTGGAGGATGATAACAATGATAATGCTTTCAAGTTGTGGCATATCCCAAAAATACACAACGAGTAGTGCGAGGTTCAAGTTTACTCTGTCTTTACGGTGGGTGGAGGTGGACAATGCTACATATCCCAATACACGTGGAGAAAGATTCAAAACTTGTGGACAATTAGTTTGAGACATGAGGGCTTGGAACAACGTTTTGGAAGTCAATGGTGCGAGATAGGAGACGGTTGATAAGATGTGCTGTCGAAGTTAGGGCTTTGCCCGAATAATGCAAGGGGAATTATGCCGCAAAAAGAGAAACATGAACTACCTCTAACAAGTGTCGATTTTTCTGCCCAGCAACTCCATTATGTTAAGGAGTGTATGGGCACATGGTTTGATGAACAATACTATGCCTATCAAGGAAGACACGAAGGTTCGCATTAATGTTTTCACCTCCATTGTCAATTCGAATGACTTGAATATTCATGTTATACTGCACAGTAACCATCTTATGAAATTTCTGAAAGGCCAAATTGACTTCATTTTTCAATTGAAGGTGAATAAACTACCATTATTATTATTTTCTTGCTTGTTCTGAAACCTAAAGAACCAAAACCCTAGCAGCTTCATAATTTTAACAAACTTCCTCTTCTGTCTTATGGCATAAATAATACCAACAATTGCTTGCAAAACCAAACTCACAGACATCACAGGCACACCGATGGTTAAAAGTTTAGATACTTTTTTACCCTATCCTAGGCAAGTTGGGAAGTTGTGAGTGAACAAGTTCTTGAGCTTGCCCATTCATTTTAAAGCTTCAACCCAAAACATAATGAGACATAGAAAGAGACCGATGGAGGATGAGAAGCCAACATACATGGTTTGCTTTTGAGTAGGATTGGGGAAAGGTCATGCTTCAGAGATAAAAATGGAGCATGGGGTTCACTAGCATTGACTGGAGCCAACGTGACATTTATTTGCTTCTTGGTACCATCATATTCCACCCAAACTTGCATTGCTTGACCACTGGTGAGGGACAAGTTTCGAAACCCACCATTGTTTTTAGCATAGTATCTTGCGGTAGAAGATTTCACAGAGTTCAAACCATTAATATCAATTCCTACATGGTTATTATCAATGTCAATCAACTTGATCTGCTTGGTGGCGTCTAGCTCTACAGCAAAAATATGATTAGTGACATTGCCATTGTTGGTTAGATTGAAAAGGTCTAGGAAAGGGCTATGTCCAGCTCCGAGAATCCCTATTTTCGGAGCAATATGATGAAGGCCATTCCATGACCGCTCACAGTTGCCGGCATCGATCTGATAACGAACACAAATGTTGTAGAAAATGAGAAAGCATTGGTATCAGAATATGAGTTCTTTAAGGTGACTGGGTTAGGGTAGAAGGCATGGCCCATTATTTCTTGAGAGTCATTTGTAAGTATCAAAAGACCGTTGGGTGTGAACTGGGCTACACCATCTAAACTAAGCTTTTCTGTCCGGAAACCATTGTAGATGAAGCTAACATTTTGAGCTGCTGCCAGGGTTGCTTGTATGAATATTAGAAACTTGAAAAATATGGTTGCCATTCTTAGTTCTCTCCCAAACCTCTGGGAACTTTGTTATAAGCAATGCAGCTTAGCTGAGCTGTTCCTTCATTGCCTCACTAATTAAACGTGTTGTCTTTGTGTAGCAGAATAAAACGGATCCTAAACTGTCCAGTGCCTACCACCGTACGCAACTTCTAGACTAAAATTAATTCAGACTTTATATGTGATTGTGTAGGTGCAACCTCCAGCCATGAGAAGGTAATTCTTCACCATACAACGTAGGACCAAGTTAAGACCCTAGATAGGAACAAGACTCCATTGGACATAAAAACAAAGAAACAATACTCTATTGACCATAAAAAAGAAAGGAACAACACTCCATACTCAACTTATATAATTACTGTTGAGAGTCGCTCTCTTGGTCACTAAGTGACTAAGGATTTATAGTCACTTATCCTTATATTTGATATTAACGATTGAAAACGCAATTACTTATTCTACACTCTTGATATCAGATCAAAAGATAACTGATGATGCATTTCTTAGTCGTTAGATAAAGATAACATTTTTGAATTACTATCTCTATGATGATCAATTCCAAGCCAGTTAAGGTGGGCCTACCATGGCAATTGTTTGGGCCCAAAATAATATTGTTGGGTCGAGTGTAGGTTTGTGCTTGACCCAAAGCCGTGTCAAAATACTATGGGCTGCCTGATGATTCCGGGCCATTTAGCAGGGATGGTCGAGTCCTATCGCAAGAAGGAGTAGTTCAGATAAGCAAAGAGGATCGAGGAAGTCTTGGTGCAATTAGGATTCTCGACCAAACAATGAATAAAGCCTCGAAGGGGGGTGAGTTCAAAATCCTAATGGGAGTAGGGTTGTTCGAAGCAAAGTTGGAACGAAACAAGAACTCCCAGTCCAGATAGGGGTAATTCGATTTGGAGAAGGAGTTGGTGCTATAAATACAAGAAATCATGCAACAATTGAGGACCTTCAATTCAACACACAATTGCCTTGGGCAAAACCTCTCAAACAGCTTGAGATTTTTATTTTCTTTTTCTCGCCGACACACCTTCAGTTTGGATAGACAACACTATGGAGGCAACCGGCAAGCACCTTCAGTTTGGATAAACAACACTGCGTCGAGGCCGACTGGTTACCTATCTAAGTCTCGGCTGAGAAGGGTTTTCGAATCCTTGTTGGAAGATGTCATCTTATTAGCCTTCTAGGCGAAGTAAGGTGTTACTGGCTACGACATTCGGCGTACTAGACGCCGAAGTAATTTTATGATTGGATACTCACAAGTGAGTTTCAGAGTTTGACATTCTGACGGCTGAACCACATTCACCATCAAGACATACATTACCTTTGAATATTTGTGTCCGTATAGTCTGGTGTCGATTCAACGTGCTTATACTCTTACGAATATAATCACGGTGAGCGAATCGGGCGCCAACGATTTGTGAACTTCGCAGAACTAGCAGCCTTGTCTTCAGGCTCTAGAACCTGAAGACCAAGAGTGTTCCTTCCTCGGTCGCAGTCTCCTCGGCCGAGCTTGGCCAACGAGTTAGCACGCCCCGCATTCAACCGAATGACGTAGTTAGCTTATTAGTTACTCGGCCTGCGCGCCACGTACGTTTTGTAATTTTTAGGATCAACATTTTGGCACGCTCGGTGGGACTTTCTGCTAGACCTTCGAAGTTCATGACCATTGAGACACAGTCCATAAAAAAGAGAACAATCATGGGAAAGTCAACAGCTGACTTACCAGTGCAAGGCCTTGGGCAAGATTTGCATCAGGCGAAAAATCCGATCATTGTTGCGTTGCCTGAGGCTACAAGTGCGACACACCGAGATAATGAAATTTGTCTCGGCAGACAGTCTCGCAACCTATATGTTCTCAACCAAATGACAGGCATTTTTGTTGAAGGAATAATGGAAGATTGCGACGAAGATGGTGGGGAGGGTTCTAATCCGCCAACTAGGTCGTTTCTTCGAAGACGACTCGATGAACAATATCGATAGGTCGAGCAGTCGATTGGCCAAAAAACGAATGATTTACTAGACGCAATATGAAGCAACAGTGACACACAGACGAGGATGCTTAAATTGTTAGTCAGTAAAGCCTTCGAAGATGGCCATGTCGGCCAACCTCGGTAGCCTTCGATTACAAATGTTCCAGTACAAGCCGAGAAAGGGTCTGCTCGGCTACAACTAATTGACTTGGAGAATAGAGGCGGATCAAGTAGTAGAGCTGACGGACCTGACCAGAGAGTGGAAATAACATCCGTTAATATGACCGAGGTCCAAAGAATGATCGACTCGGCCCTAAAAAAAGGGCCGAAGTTCCCAAAATTCATCCACCCGTACCCAGCTTATGTGGAAAGGTTCGAATACCTTAGAGGCTTCAAGATCCCCGATTTCAGTTTGTTTGTCGGAAAGTCGTCCTTATCCTCGTTAGAACACGTAGCTTGGTTTACGGCACAATGTGGGGACGTCAATAGTGACTTCCATAAGCTACGGCTCTTTAACTTTTCACTTACGGGATCAGCTTTTGCTTGGTACATTAATCTTCCACCAAACTCCGTCCAGAGTTAGGAGGAATTGGTCGAGAAATTCCATGAACAATTCTATCGACCCGGAATGGAGATGTCCGTTTCATCGTTGGCTAGGATGGCTCAAACGTCTGATGAATCCCCAACGGAATACTTAACAAGGTTCAACTCGGCCAGGAATTGGTGCTGAGTACCTCTTCCTGAAGTTGAATTCGTCAAAATTGCCCTAAACGACTTGGACGTGGAATACAAAAAGAAGTTTCTGGGGGCAAATATTCGAGAGATGTACGAACTTACTCAACACGTTGAGCAGTATGATTATTTGCTCCGAGAGGAAAAGATATCGAAGTCACCATCCCGGGGAACATTATATAAGAATCCCACGGTTAGCTATGCATTGGCCGAAAGCGAGGACACCCAGTATGCCAGTGTGGACGCGGCCGAAATAATGATAGATAAACCTTACGTTTGCAAGGCGTTCGCTCAAGTAAGTCCCAAAGACGCCAAGATCCGCTCGGCTGCTGAAGAGATGAGTAAAACATCGAAAGTTTACACCTTCGATATCACCAAAGTCGATGCAATTTTCGACCAGCTGTTGGTAGCAAAAATTATCAAACTTCGGCCAGGACATGTCATCCTTAAGGCCGAAGAATTGAAGGGCAAAACATATTGCAAGTACCATAATTCAAACAAGCATGCTACTAATAATTACGTTGTGTTTCGAGACACGATTCAAAATTAGATCGAGAAAGGAAAGCTAAAATTCTCGGAGAAGCAGATGACGGTCGACGTCAATCCCTTCCCCTCGACAACAATTGGTATGGTGGATGCTCATCTCCCTAAAAACAAAGGAAAAGGGAAGGCCGAATACATCCCGGTGTAGCATGTCCGCAAGCAAAATGGTCAACCGAAACTGAAGATTGATTTATTTTCAAATGCACCACCTACGGAGCCTCAAGGCCGGCTATTGATGAACCTATGTCAGGTTCTAGTTCCGAAGAAACTCATGAATCAATGGTTTTATGTGACCATTGTAAAACACTAGTTGAACCTACAAAGATGACCTATTCGGCATCAACTTCAGGCCCACCATCCACGACCTTAACAAAATCGCCAAAGGAGCTCAGTGCCAGTCCACGACGCCAAGTGTTTGAGAGACTTTGCCCACATGTACGAGCAAAAGACCCGGCCCCAGTCAAACGGCGTCTTGACTTTGATGTGCCATTCTATAAGGAGGATTATTACTCGCGCAACTCAAGCAGTTCACGTTCGTCAGTCGATCGAAAAACCTTCAAACCGCCTAGGCCACGAGACCAACGTTGGTATAGTTACAACTCCCCAACAGTCCTGTATACAGCGTTATCCAAATCTCAAAAACATCGTCGCCAGCGGATAGATTGCATGGCTCGACAATAAGAAGTGCAAGCCAACTCGACCACCCGGTGGCAGCCAAAAGACACAGTAGTAAGCGGTGACGATCGGCCGACCCCAATTATCATGACCGAGTTACTTGAAGGAAAAAAGGCAGCTGCTTGCTGATAGGAGCATATTCATGCGACTTAAATGGCTTGTTCTCGTGCATTTACGTTATGTTTCTCTCGTTATTTTAGTCCTTTATGCTTCTTTTGTGTGTTTTCAGGTTCTAAGGGCCTAGGGAGCAAGAAAGTGCATTTTGAGGCCATTTGGAGCATTTTTGGGCATGAATTGGATAGCTTATCCATGGAGCCAAGAGGATGGACGAATTTGAAGGCCTTGTATGCACTTGAAGACACAAAACAATGGCTCTAGCCCAATCAAACACATTATGCCATACAAACCAACCTATTTTAGGCCCATTCTATGTACTTAAACCCTAGCCCTTTAAACTAATTCATTTATCACTTATCAAACCATTCACTTATCACTCACCACATATCATTCACTTATCACTTAACATATCATTCATTTATTTCACTTCCATACTCCTCTTAATTCCACATGCATTCTCACACATGCACATCATTCACTCACATTTCCACCATTCATTCTTTATTCCTTTCCAAACATCTCACATGCATTTCCACCTTCCTACTTCATCATTTCACCACATTCTCCCTCTTTAACTCACATGCATTCATCATAATTCACAACACAAAACAACTTCATTGCCGTGGGTTCCCATTTCCTTTCCAAACATCTCACATGCATTTCTTCATTATTTCCTAACCCTACATGCATTATTTATTGCATCTTCACATGCATTCACACACACTTTACACATTCAAACCGTGAGCTCCCATTCCTATATGCCATTTTCAGATTTCCACCCACTAACCTAGTCATCAACACATGCACTTCCACCTTTCATCCACAATGATTCATGATTCATTCACTTTGCATCCTTTAATTCAATCACATACTTTTCCATCATTAATTAGCCACTTGCATCTTAAACAAACAGCCATATGTTCCCTCCACTACTCCTATAAATACCCTTGCATTCATTCATTCAAGAACATCTCATTTTCATACACAACACACCACAAAACACTTCCATCTTCTCCCTAGCCGTGAGTCTCTCCATTTTCTGCACCATTCCCTTCCCTTTCTCCTCCATTTCTTCCATTTCCATAATCCCCCAATCCATTCAACACACCAACAACATCCCTTAGTCCTTGTGCTACAACGAAGACGAAAAGAAGAGGGCCTAAACGTTCATACAATTCACGTTTGAGTTGTTGGAATGTTTACGCGTTTCTTTGATTTCAATGTTTAAATTCAATTCTCTTTGTTTTGTAATATGAGGAATGGAAGAGAAGAGTGCCTAAACGTTCATACAATTCACGTTTGTGTTGTTGGAATGTTTACGCGTTTCTTTGATTTCAAAGTTATGAGGAACTAAACCCTTTTTGGCTAGGGGTGATTTCAATACCATGTTTATTTATGTGATATGAATTGATGAATTCCGGTTATGAACTCTTGATTCGTGAATGCAATTGGCTTAACTATTTGATGATTAACTTATTTGTGTTTGTTGATTGAGGGTCGACACTTAATTAGCATGCATGAATATGTGGCTAAAGTTTAAGAAGGTTTCACATAATCGTTACTAACTTATACTTGAAAGTAGTGAAGGTCGCTTGTCACGATCGCGTTAAGTTTAATTCTTAGCATGAGTAACATGATGTCATAGTTGCAAATGCTTTGTCAATGCTTATGGTGACATGTAGGGAACTTTTGAGAATGTTTTGGGTTGTCGAATGATGCCATCCAATCCAATAATATAAGGAAAATCTGAGGGTTAACTAGTGATGTCACGGTTAATTTGGGGCATTGTCGTTCATAATTCAATGAAGGAATAACTGGAAATTGATTCATATGCATAAATATCATGTGTAGAGAAAGAACCCTTAGCTAGCTTCCCATCCATTCATTTCCGTCAAATCCATATTTACAATTTGTTTTGTTTCCAAGTATTCATTTTAGTTTAAATTCGTCCAAATCCAATTCCCCCCTATTTCGTTGAAGTCTTAGTCTTAATCTTTCTTATTTTTAGTTTTGCTTTCTTCGAGCATTAAATAGTGTTTTATATTGTGTTTTTATGTTTTTAAGTCAATTTAGAAGGTTTTAGCAAGCCCTCCTAATCCCCGGTCTAGAACGATCCCTCACTTATCCATTTTACTACAATTGTCAAACGAGGGTTTAATTTGAGTGTCAAGTAAATCTCGCATCACTTGCTACTTTGAGACCACTATTGAAGAGTCCGAGAAACGCATCAAGCTCCTTCTTTGGCCTGGGGAGATGAGAGCCCGTCTCGAGAATTTTAAGCAAGAGGCCGAAAGGAAACTTTCTTCGCTACCACCGCCAGAACCGTTAGTCAAAGTATGGCGCAATCTGCACCCTCTATTCCTCGGTGAATCCTTGGAGTACATGCGGGAATTTCATAAGAAATATTCGTCCAATGACTTATACGGACTACCCAAGGCATGTTAGGAAGCCCTCGACCTGGCACTAACTTGCCCTGATGTCGAGAAAATTATCCAAAAAACTTCCGATCCCGCAATGAAAGCTAGGTTCCAGCATATACGTGAGGCTCGGGTCCTCGGCTTTGAGGTCGACCCTTACATAGATATCGACACCTCCGAATTACCCTTTTCATTCGAGGACCTTCAGTATTTGCGATATCATTTCGAAGTTTTCTTGGCAATATCTCTTTTCGGCCTTACGGCCAATGAAAAAAATTGTGTGGCCTGTTTAGACGCATACTTGGACACAAGGAACGCTCGCATCGCTTATGAAGAACGAGCTCGTAAAGTACTACAAGAAAGAAATAAATTTTCGGCAATAAATGCACTCGAGGAAGATAACCATAATAGGATAGATTCGGTCCATACGCCTCAGGAGCAGGTTCATGCCGATATGCTAAATAGTCTAATTGAAGATGTTTCAACGACTGATATTACGTCTACTACCCTGGAAGACGACGACCAAAACCCGATGGGTCTCTCGGTCCTTGAACATATGGAAATCAGTATGGTCCATATCCTACCGGCTGAGTTCCAACCAAGCACCCATCAGTCCAATTTCTTGGATGGGGACGTAGTTGCCGAAGAAGCAACACAAGTGGATTTCGTCGCTACTGACAACGATGGGGAAGTTCGTAAAAGCGAAAACCTTAAGATAGCCTTGGCCGAACTATTTCCCCGCTCCCCCTCTGTTAATCTCCAACATCTAAAGACGTTATACGTCACGGCTCATATTGAAGGATATCTCATTTCTAATGTGTTTGTTGACTATGGAGCCACAGTCAACATCATACCGATTTCCGTCATAAAGGCATTACGCCGGTCCAATTACGAGCTTATCCCATCAGGGATAACAATGAGTAGCTTCATCGGCGACAAGTCTCAAACCAAAGGAGTGCTCCCGTTGGAAGTCAGCATTGCCGGTCGTCACCACATGATGGCATTCTTTATAATTGATTCAAAGATTAACTATAACGTATTACTCGGCCGTGATTGGATCCACCAAACCAGTTGCATCCTTTTATCATTATACCAAGTTCTCATCTTTTGGGACGGTAAATCGGTTGTCGTACACCCAGCCGATAATCAGCCCTTTAAGACCAACATGATTCAAGCTCACTATTATGACGACCACGTCGGCTATATCACCCTCCAGGGTTTTAACGAGGATGGACGGCCGACCAGAATTTCGCTTCAGAAAGCTATCGAGGTAGGCGCCGAGACTATACAACAGGATTCAGCGAGACTCGGCTTGGTAGATCTAATTACCAATGCCGATGATTAACGCCACCAAACAAGAAAGACATCCAGCTGCAGTTTCGTCAACCATGGAACGTCTGCTGGCCCATTGGAACGCCATTGCCAAGCAACCACATTGCGGCATAAACTTAATCGAATTTTTGGCCGAAGAGGATAATGGCCCCGTTCTATCTTTCGACAAAGTTCAGGCCGCACCGGCCGAACTCGAAGATAATTGACCCCAGGTTAAAGACCCATTGGAAGAAATCAATGTTGGCACAGCCGATGAGCCTCGACCGTTGTTTATCAGCGCGTTATTACCACCTTCTATGAAGGACGAGCTTTGTAAATTGCTTCATGAGTTTAAGGATTGTTTCGCGTGGAATTATCATGAGATGCCAGGCCTTGACCGAAACCTCGTCGAACATGAGTTACGCATCAAAGAAGGGTGTAAGCCTTTTCGACAAACAATACTTTTCAACTCTTTTTCACTTCTTTTTCTTTCTTTTTCTCTTTTTTTATTTGTTTTTTTATTTTTTATTTTTTTATTTTTAGCCGTGCCTATGGCACATCAACTCACATAAGTACTCTTTCCCCCACACTTATTTTCTGCAACACATTAATGAAAAGGAATTCATTTTCAGTCATGCTTACTATGCTTCAAGAACAAGGGTACGGATGGTCCTAATCTAGGCTAGGTGAGGATAATGTGGGTTAACAAAGAACATGGGCTAACACGGCTCAATGGGGTTAAACTTAAACACAAAATGAGTGAAGGGCACATGGCTGTTTGGCTTTGATGGTGGTCACTACACAACTTCATCTTGAATATGTGTTATGCAAATTAATGCCATGCTTTGAATGAAATGGGCATGAGTTCTAGCATTTGGAACTAAGTGATGAAACGCCCTCTAAGTAGTAACCAAGCAAAGAATAATGAGATCATGCAACGACTTTAGAAAACAATAATGCACAGATTTTAACTCTCCAAATAACATTTAGGCTCAAGTCTCACAGGGATGTAGCGTTTGTTAAGTTCCTTCATTCAAGCATGTTACAAACACTAATTTTTTCTTTTGTGATTACATGTGAATTCGTAAACTATAACTACAAACAAGCATAAACCAAAGAGTATATCAAACGTCCATCCATGTTTGTAACTTTCTTTAACCATCATGCAATTAAAAACCAAATCCTCATCATTGTGTTGGAAGGTAACCTACGACACAAACAAACACACAAAAACAACTCTTTTTGTGTTTTTCAAAACAGTTTTTCAAATTTTTATGGTAATTTTGGATTTTTAAGTCAACACACTCTAAAACACTCTAAAATAGCTTAAAAACACTTAAAAACAGTGGGAAGCAAGTTTAGACATGTTAGGTGGTAATACCCTACGACTTTCATGCAAAAATATCTCAAAACAGAATGTTACCCCCCCCCACACTTAAACTAAACATTGTCCTTAATGTTTTAGACACAATTGAACACATTACACAAAACATAAAGTAAGCAACAAAGGGAAGGGTTTAGGGACGCAAATCTGAGTGTGGAGCGATTCCCAAGTTTTCCTTTGTTGATTGCATGGGTTGCCTCCCAAGTAGCGCTTTCTTTTACGTCTTGCAGCCGGACGATGCCACATTGATCAACCTTCATGGGAACCCACGGCATAGTGGGTAGTCTCCTCCACATCATGTTCTACAAAGCTCTCGTAGTAAGGCTTCAATCGATGCCCATTCACCTTGAACTCTTGACCTGTTTTGAAACTACGAACTTGGACTGCACCATGAGGAAAAACTTTAGTAATAACAAAGGGTCCAATCCAACGTGAACGTAACTTACCCGGAAATAGACGAAGACGAGAAATAAACAACAACACTTTTTGTCCAACAGAGAAGGACTTGGTGCGAATCATCTTGTCATGAAAGGTCTTTGTCTTTTCCTTGTAAATGCGGGCATTCTCGTAAGCTTCATTCTGTATCTCCTCAAGTTCATTCAATTGAAGCTTACGATGAATTCCCGCCTCATCTACATCCATGTTGAACTTCCTCACAGCCCAATGAGCCTTGTGCTCCAATTCCACAGGTAAGTGACATGGTTTGCCGTACACAAGCCGGAAAGCGGACATTCCTATGGGTGTTTTGTAGGGGGTCCTATAGGCCCACAATGCATCCTCTAACCTCAAGATCCAATCTTTTCTTGTTGGGCCAACCGTCTTCTCAAGAATCTGTTTTATCTCGCGATTCGACACCTCGGCTTGCCCGCTTGTTTGAGGATGATAGGGTGTCGAAACCCTATGTGTAACTTTGTACTTCTTGAGCAGTGCCTCGATTGTGCGATTACAAAAAGGTGAACCTCCATCACTGATAAGGACTCGAGGCATTCCAAACCTAGCAAAAATGTTAGACTTCACAAAATCTGCAACCACTTTGGAATCGTTAGTACGGGTGGCTTTTGCTTCCACCCATTTGGAAACATAATCCACCGCCAATAAGATATAGCGAAAACCATGGGAGGAAGGAAAATGACCCATAAAACCAATTCCCCACACATCAAATATTTCAACAGAAAGTATAGGGTTTTGTGGCATTTGATCCTTAACACTTATATTACCCATTCGTTGACAACGATCACATGTAAGGAAAAATGTCCTAGCATCCCTAAAAATGGTTGGCCAATAAAACCCGCATTCTAAGACTTTAAGTGCAGTGCGTTGGGTGCCAAAATGTCCCCCACATGCATATGAATGACAGAATGTTAAAATAGATTGAAACTCAGATTCATTCACACAACGTCGTACAATTTGATCAGGACAAAATTTCCAAAGGTATGGGTCATCCCAGACATAAAACCTAGCATCCTTTATCAGCTTATCACGTTGATTCCTATTAAGTGTGCTAGGAGTATGTTTAGACACCAAAAAGTTCACCAAATCTACATACCAAGGCTCACTTACCTGGATAGACATTAATTGCTCATCGGGAAAGGTTTCAGGAATTGGCGATGCTTCCTCATGTACCATTCGACTTAGGTGGTCAGCCACCACATTCTCCACGCCCTTCTTATCCCGAATCTCAATGTCAAACTTTTGTAAAAGCAACAGCCATCGAATTAGTCTAGGCTTGGCCTCCTTCTTCGTGAGCAAATACTTGAGAGCTGCATGATCAGTAAAAATAATAACTTTAGTACCAAGTAAGTGATAGGAGCATATTCATGCGACTTAAATGGCTTGTTCTCGTGCATTTACGTTATGTTTCTTTAGTTATTTTAGTCCTTTATGCTTCTTTTGTGTGTTTTCAGGTTCTAAGGGCAAAGTATGCAAAATGATGCCTTTTGGAGCCTTTTGGAGCCTTTTGGAGCAAATTAGAGATTGGAATGGATATCATATGCTTGGAGCCAAGAGGATGGACGAAATTGAAGGATTCCTCCTCCATTGCAGCCACATGCACATTCAATCATTCACACCAAAACCTTGCACATGCTTTCCCATTTCATTATTCATTCACCTTGCAGCCACTCCACATGCATTTCTAGCTTTTCCTTTGCATTCCCCCTTTAATCAACACATGCATCCACTCACCAAGAAATCATTCATTCCACATGCACCCAAAACACCACCAGAAATCATCATTGCCGTGGGTACCTATCCCATTTCAGATTGTCATTCCACTTCATTGCACATGCATCTTCATAATTCAACACATGCATTCATTATTTATTTACTTTGCATCCTTTAATTTAATCACATGCACATTCAAACAAACACAATCATTCCAGCCATACCTTGCATTTTCAGATTGTTCCTCCATCATTGCACCACAATGCAGCCACATGCACTTGTTCCTCTAACATTTCAGCCACTTGCACTCCCATTCTCTCCCAAAACCGTGCACATGCCTTCTCCTTGCATTTCCAGCCATTCCACATGCTATTTCAGCCACATGCACTCATAATCATTCAACCAACATGTGCACATGCAACCTAGCTGTCATGTTCCCCCCATTTCACCTATAAATAAACATTCATTTCACAACAGAAATTGGTCCCTTGGGGCCGTGCCTTTCACAAAGTCCATCCATTTCTTCCATAAACTCATCCATTGCAGAAATGTAGACCATCAAACTCCCTTGTGCCGTGCTCTCCCTTACAATCCAAACACCATCCTTCCATTTCCACCACTCCTCTTCCATATCTCCACCACTCCCCAAACCATTCACACCATCAAACTCACCTTAGACCTTGTGCCACAACGAAGAGGAAGAGAAGAGTGCCTAAACGTTCATACAATTCAAGTTTGAGTTGTTGGAATGTTTAGGTGTTTCTTTGATTTCAATTCTTAATTTCAATGCTCTTTGTTTTGTACGAATGAGGAATGGATGATAAGAGGGCCTAAACGTTCATACAATTCAAGTTTGAGTTGTTGGAATGTTTAGGCGTTTCTTTGATTCTCTTTGTTTTGTACCATGAGGAACTAAACCCCCCTTGGTTAGGGGGTGATTCGAATATATGTTTATGCTTGCATTTTGATTTGAATACTTCTAATTGCGTTTCATAAGTTGTGAATTCAATTCGTTTAACTGTTTGATTGATAACTTATTTATGTATGTTCATTGAGAGTGCACACTTAATTTTCATGCATGAATATGACGCTAGAATATAAGTGAGTTTCACCTAATCGTTATGAACTTATATTCACAAGTAGTGGAGGTTGCTTATAAACAATCGCGTTAAATGAATTCTTGGCATAAGTTTCATGCAATCCATAGTAACGAATGCCTCGTCAACACTTATAATTTTCATAGAGCGTAATGATTCTTGCTTGTACCTCTTCTATGCATTCATGTTGAGGACTTGTGGGGAATGTTTTGAATTGTCGCATGCATCATCCAATTCAATAATGTTAGGAAGATTTGAAGGTTAATTAGTGCATCACGGTTAACTTGGGGTGTTGAGTATCATAGTTTATTGAAATGCAATTGGAAATCATTTTATTATGCAAGTATAACATGTATGGAGATGAACCCCTTAGCCATTCTATCACCCATTCATTCCATTCCATCAAATTCGTTTTACAATCTGTTTAGTTTATTAACTTGTTTTGTTATTTCAATTTTCGTATAAATCTAAATCCCCCTTTACTTTAATGTCCAATTTAGTTAGAAATCAATTTAGTTTGTGCTTTTAAGTGTTTTGATTCATTTTATTTCCCAATTTCGTCCAGATTCACCAAAGTGCTCAAAACTGCCCAGAAAGTGATTTTAAGGCAGTTTTGAGTGTTTTGGGTGATGTTTGAGTCTTTTGGTTTGTTTTAATGTTTTAAGTGTTTAGTTTTGAATTCTTTGAGTCTAGTATAGTGTTTCATATTGTTATTTTACGTTTTTGAGTCAAATCCAAGTGGTTAACAATCCCTCCTAATCCCCGGTCCAGAACGATCCCTACTTATACATATACTACAATTTGACGAAAAGAGGGTTTAATTTGTGTGCGTATAATTTTCGCATCAGTAAGTATGACCGAAACTTATCTAATGTAAATACCACAGCAAGTAATTCTTTTTCAGTGGTTGAGTAATTTAATTGAGCATCATTTAGTGTCCTAGATGCATAATAAATAACATGAGGTTGTTTGTTCTTTCGCTGCCCCAAAACAGCACCAATCGCATAGTCCGAAGCATCGCACATCAACTCGAATGGAAGGCTCCAATCTGGAGGTGTGATAATGGGAGCCGAAGTGAGAGCCTCCTTGAGGTGGTTGAATGCTTTCTCACACGCCTCGTTGAACTCGAAAACCACCTCCTTTTGAAGCAATCGGCATAGTGGCTGCGCAATCTTGGAGAAATCCTTTATGAAGCGCCTATAAAAACCTGCATGACCAAGAAACGAACGAACCTCTCTAACCGAAGTTGGAGAGGGTAAGTGACGAACAAGGTCTACCTTAGATTTATCCACTTCAATGCCTTTTTCAGAAATAATATGTCCTAGAACAATACCTTGCTTAACCATGAAATGACATTTTTCCCAATTAAGCACAAGATTCGTTTCAACACAACGTTTCAAAATTAAGGTCAGATTATTCAAGCAATGATCGAATGAATTACCAAACACGCTAAAATCATCCATGAATATCTCAATAATCTTCTCCACATAATCAGAGAATATACTCACCATGCATCGTTGAAATGTCGCAGGGGCATTGCACAACCCAAATGGCATACGTCGATATGCAAAGGTGCCAAAGGGGCACGTGAAAGTTGTCTTTTCCTGATCCTCCGGAGCTATCACAATTTGGTTATATCCGGAATAGCCATCAAGAAAGCAATAAAATTTATAACCGGCTAACCTTTCTAGCATTTGGTCCAGGAATGGCAATGGAAAGTGATCCTTCCTTGTCATGGCATTTAACTTCCTGTAATCAATACACACACGCCAACCTGTCACAACACGAGTGGGTACAAGCTCTTGTTCTTCATTCTTCACCACCGTGACTCCGGACTTCTTTGGAACAACCTGCACGGGTGACACCCAACGACTATCAGAAATAAGATATATAACACCACAATCAAGCAATTTTATAATCTCCTTTTTTACTACTTCCAACATGGGTGGATTAAGGCGACGTTGAGCTTCACGAGATGGCTTGGCTCCCTCCTCCAAAAGGATGCGATGCATGCATGTGGTGGGACTAATGCCTTTGATATCCGCCAAGGTCCATCCAATGGCAGGTTTGTGCTCCTTGAACACCCTTATCAGCTTGTCTTCTTCTTGGCCCGTGAGTGAACTAGAAATGATGACAGGTAGTGTCTGATCTTCTCCCAAGAAAACATACTTCAAGTGACTAGGTAATGGCTTTAACTCAAGTGTAGGTGGCTGCACAATTGATGGAAGTAACTTGTTAGTCAAAACCGAATCTAAAAGTGAGAGTGGAGACTTACCAGAGTGTGAGGGCAATGACTCAAGGGCCGAGACCATTTCAAGCACTTCACTACAAGGGGGCACGACAATATGGTCAGATTCCATGCCGTGGCTTGCAAGGATTCCCCCACCCTCATTTCTTGCTCCTATGCCGTGCACTAAGGCTACTTCAAGTGCATCTTCGTTCCTTCGATTCAAATGTACCTGTGCCAAAAAATCAACAATGTCAATAGCAAAACAAGAATGGTCCTCAATTGGATATTTAATAGTTTCAGAAAGATTAAAACGAATAATGTCCCCATCAAATTCCATGGTTAATGTTCCCGTATACACATCTATCTTTGTTCTCGCTGTTTTCATGAATGGACGGCCTAGCAAGATTGGCAATGATGGCGCATGGCTCGAATCCTCTATTTCTAAGACATAAAAATCTGCAGGAAAGATAAGATGATTGACCTGCACTAAAACATCCTCAAGGACTCCCTTGGGATAAGCGTTAGAACGATCAACCAATTGAATTATAACGCCATCTTGTTTTAACTCACCCAGGTTCATAGATGCATAAATGGAATATGGCATAACATTAATAGAAGCACCTAAATCTAACATGCATTGCTCAAATCTAGTGTTTCCAATTGTGCATGGGATAGTAAAGCTCCCTGGGTCCTTACACTTTGGAGGTAACTTTCGTTGCAAAACCGCGGATACATTCTCACTTACTTTCACAACTTCTTTGTTTGAAATTCTTTTCCTAGTTGTGCATAACTCTTTTAAAAACTTTGCATACCTGGGCACTTGCTTAATAGCATCAAGTAAAGGAATATTTACTTGGACTTTTCGAAAGGTATCCAAAATGTCCTTTTCGCTTTCTTCCTTCTTCGATTGTGCAAATCTGCGAGGGAAAGGAACATCGGGCAGATTAGTGTTCGAAATCACAACATTTGGGACAACCTTACCTGAGGTGGATGGATGGGGGGTCGTAGATGGCTGTGGCATGGGTGGTACCACCCTTGCCGTGGGGTGATTTTTCTCCTCTTCTTCGATTCGTATCTTCTCATCTTCCTTGTTTCCCACTTCTTTTCCACTTCTTAGTGTGATAGCTTTCGCAGATTCGAAACCACCCTTGGGATTGACCACCGTAGTGCTTGGTAACTTACCACTTTCACGAATTTGTCCCAAAAATTCAGCCATTTGGCACATTTGCTTCTTCAGCTCATTAACCTCTTTTGCTTGGTTCTGCATTCCCTGCACCATTGTGGTTAGTAACTGATATGTTTTATCGTCATTCATAGACGTACCTGAGTTGGTTTGGGATGATTGTGCTTGAGGAGGTGGTTGTGGTGCCATTGGCCTTAAAAAGAAACCCGGGGGTTGTCGGAATCCACTTTGTTGGCCATATTGTGGTTCATCTCTCCATCTGAAATTGGGGTGGTCACGCCATCCCTGATTGTATATGTTGGAGAAAGGATCACCTCTTGGTTGGTTCTGATTCCCATAGCCCACGACATTGGCAGATTCCCACCCTCCATTCTCAATTAATTGAGGACATTGATCAGATTGGTGTCCTTGAATGGAGCATACACCACATATTGTAGTTCCTTGCGTCTTAGGGCCTTCAACAAACTGCGATAACATAGACGTAAGGTTAGCCATTTGGGATTGTTACTTAGAAATAGAACTTACCTCATTTACATGTTGTGGCCGTGGGGTGTCTCTCTGCCCAACACCTTCATATTGTTGTGCATTGAGTGCTCGATTAGCAATGAGAATTTTGGCATCCCTAGGTGTCTTGTCCACTAGAGCTCATCCCGCGGATGCATCCAACATTTGCCGTTCAAGTGGTAAAAGGCCTTCGTAAAAATATTGAAGAAGTAGCTCCTCCTTCATCTGGTGCTGTGGACAGGAAGCAACAAGAGATTTAAAACGTTCGTAATACGTAGGAAAAGATTCACCTTGGCTTTGCTGAATTCCACTAATCTTCTTGCGAAGAAGAATGACTCGTGATGTCGGAAAGAACTTCTCTAAGAAGGCTCGCTTCATACTCTCCCATGATGTGACAATTCCGGGAGCCAACTCATACAACCAATCCTTGGCCTTCTCCACCAAAGAAAAAGGAAAAGCCTTCATCTTCAATATGTTGCTGTCCACGTTCACCGGTGTCATACTTGAGCACACCACCTCGAATTCATTTAGATGCTTGTTCGGATCCTCCATGGCCAACCCATGGTATTTCGGAATATGGTGGAGCAAGCTGGACTTCAACTCAAATTCATCAGTCTTCTCAGGGGCTGCCCTAAGGTATTGGATGCAAAGAGGTGCTGCATTTGCCAAACCCGAGGCAGAAAGCTCCTTGATGGTTCGATTGTCCACTGCCATGGTTGGTACTTCCTCTTCAACCCAATCCGTGGCCTCCTCTTCAACCTCAACTTCAACTTCTTGCTCTTCTAATTCAGGTTCGGGACTAGGAGGATTAGACGGTTGCGATTTCTTTTTCCTTCTCAAAGTCCTCTCGAAATCACCGTCAAAGTCGGAGATATGCTCACGAACAGGTTGTGAGCCACGGGTCATAAACTAGTACCTGCACACAAGAGCAAACAAGGTTAGCAATCAACCTAATAGACTCGGCACAAGTAAGGAAATAAGGTGCCACACACGGCACAAAAACAAAACACACACACACGGTGCAAAAAAAAAAAAAAAAAATTAAAACAAAACAGAAACTAACAATTTAAACAAGACTCAAGACAAGGGATTAGCAACTTTGCTAATCCCCGGCAACGGCGCCAAAATTTGATGTGAGAATTTTGTTGACACACAAATTAAACCCTATTTGTGACAATTGTAGTAATGAAGTAAGTAGGGATCGTTCTAACCGGGGATTAACTAGCGGTGCTAATCTAATTTGAATTGACTCAAATAGAAACTAGAACTTAATTGGGACGAATTTGAAAGTGTTATGACTCCAATTGCTTAAAACACAAAATAAAACAAATACGAATGACTACGACTCAACAAAATATGGGGGGATTGTGGTTGGACGAATTTAAACTAAATGGGCAGATTGTAAAGAAAACTGATTTTAAGACAAAATTGTGATGAATCAATGGATGATGGGATAGCTAAGAGGTTCTTCTCCACACATGAAATATATGCAACGTAAATCAATTTCCAATTATCAATCCAATAAGTTATGAACCTCGATACTCCAAGTTAATTAGGTCCGCTTAAATTAACCTTCAGATTTCCCTAGAATCATTGAATTGGATGAATATGCATCGCAAACAAATTATTCCTAACAAATTCTCTATATGAACAACATGATAAAGATATAAGTTAGAATCATTACGTTCTTTGGAAATCATAAGCATCGACAAGGCATTTGTAACTATGAAAAGCATGATACGCTTGCCAGGAATCTACTTAACATGATCGTGACTAGCAACCTTCACTACTTGTGAATATAAATTCATAACGATTAGGTGAAACAAACTTATATCCTAGCATCAAATTCAAGCATGCAAATTAAGCGTGCACTCTCAATCAGCATACAAGAATAAGTTCTAAATCAAACGGTTAAGCAAATTGTATTCAAAACTTATGCAACGATAATTGGAAGTAATCAACTTATTTCACATATATAATCATGGTTTCGAATCACCCCCTAGCTAACTAGGGGGTTTAGCCTCTCATGTTCACAGAAAGAGAAATACAATTGAATTTAAACATAAAGCACAAAGGATTGATTACACCTAGAACGCACAACGAATCCACTTGAATTTCTGCGCGTCGAAGCTCCTCTTTCCTCTTCTACTTGCTGCGGCAGAGAGTGTTTAGGGAATTTCTGGATGGTTTTCTGGGTTAGGGATGGATTTAGGGAGGTTGGGTGGTGCGGCAAGGTTAATAGATGGTGTGTGAAGGTGTGGAAGGTGGCTGGAATGGTGGGGATGGTTGCGGCAAGACTGGGAATTGGCTGGAGTGGAGGGAGAAGGCACGGCAGAGAGTGGAAGAGAGGTGATGGAGGCTACGGCTTAGTGAGGAAAAATTAGGGTTATGGTGGCTACGGATGGAAGAAAAATTGGTGAATGGGAGTGCACGGTTTTTGAGGGAATTAGGGTGTGACGGCTGAATGAATTCTGAAAATATGAATGCATGCCGCTGGAATGAATTAGGGTGCAAAATTCATGGGGGGGGGCCACGGCTAAGGGGGAATTATGGGAGAATAATTATGGAATCCACGGCAAAGGAAGGAAAAATAATGTATATGGTGCTGCCGCTGAGATTGAATGGAAAAACACACGGCTTGGATTGATTATTATTTTTTTTTTGGTTTTTAATTGGTTTAATGATAAATTGGGGGGGGGGGGGGGGGGGCACGGCTTATGGTGTTTTTTTGGGTGAATATTAGGGTCACGGCTTAAGGGGGATTATGTGAATGTGTGGCCGAATGAATTGGGGGTTTTGGGAGAGAATTAGGGTGAGAATCTCAATGGGAGAATGAAAAGTGACGGCTAGGGTTAAATAAAAGGGCAAGGTGGTTTAAAGTGGCTAGGGCCATCGTTTTTTGTCCTAAAGTGCCTACAAGGACTTCAAAGTGGCTAGAAAATACGGACGTTTAAGATCAGGAAAGGTTACCAAAACGGGAAACTTAGGGTTAACTTTCCTACTTCAAATAGGAAACCTTGTTTGAGTAGGATTCCTCGTTTTGGTAAGAATTCATCGTTGGAGTAGGAATTCGTCGTTTCTTCAAGTCTTCAACTCATTCATTCCTCTTTCGCTCCAAAAGACTCCAATTTGCATCTTCTTGCACACTTTGGCCTTATAATCTGAAAATACACAAAAGTGGCCTTAAACACTAAAATAACTAAGTAAACACAACATAAATGCACGAGAACAAGCTAATTAAGTCGCATGAATATGCTCCTATCAGTTACAACCAGATCTTTATCGCTGAGGCTGACGTCCACAAGACCGCATTCTGTTGCCCGGGGGCACTCGGTACCTACGAATGGGTTGTCAGGCCATTCGGGCTCAAGAACGCCGGCGCCACATACCAACGAGCCATGAATACGATATTCCACGACTTGATCAGTACGATCGTAGAAGTTTATATCGATGATGTGGTAGTAAAATCGAAAAGCCGCCGAACGCACCTAGATGATCTTCGGCACGCGTTCCTCCGCATACGCTAGCATAATCTAAAGATGAACCCGGCCATTTGATTAAAGGGTGTGCTATCCCTCATCCTCTTTTTGTACTTCTCCCTCATCCTCTTCACGAAATTGTACATTTGATTAAAGGGTGTGCTATCCACACATCCCATTTTACTTCTCACACACCCCTTGATAATTTTTGTTCGTTGATCTATCTTTTTCAATTCATCCGATCCAACGGCCGAAAATCAAGAAGGTGTGTGAGAAGTAAAATGGGGTGTGTGGATATCACATCCCTTGATTAATGGTTACACCTGCAGAATTCCTTCATGCTTTTCTTCCTTTCGCTTTCTGCATTGTAATCTCTAAATGACCGGCCAAACGAATTAATTTCAGGGCAACGAATGCATCGCTTGATGCGGCAATTTCTTCATTGGTCCCAGAAGAAAGCTTATGGTTCTCCACTTGTGACACAAGCTCAGGCTGCTCAGTAGAGAGAGTCATCCTTGCCTCCAAAAAGTGATGTATGATTTTAAGCAAATAAAAACAATAGAAGCAGTAGCAGATAGTTAATTAGGAAGGTAACAGAGGCTGTTGGTTGTTTATGCCACACCACATTGCGAAAGTGGGTTTTTACAGTCACATTAAAAAGTTCTTTGGATGACAAAAATATCAATTTTATCCAATTAGTCCCAAAAAAAAAGTTCAAATAGTGTTGAAAGATTTAAGAGCTGTCATTGAAACAAAGTGAATAAAATCGAAGTAAAAGCATACATATATACACCAAATAGAGTACTTCCCTGAGTCATATTTAGCCTATGCTAGAATAAAAAAAAGAGTAAATTTATCGACTTTTAGATATCATATTCGAAGTTCTTTTTTTGACATTTTTGGGGTGTGAGATCAACCACCTAAGCTCTGCGATGTAAATGTGCTTCATGGAGAAATACATGTCACATGCTTTTTCAAGAAGTACTTTGACTTTTTGAAAAAATGACGTATGATTAGAAGTACTTCTTACATAAGCAGTCACAAACTAGCTTGTAATTGTTTGCTCACCTTTTTTTCCCGGTTTTGTTTGGCCCCTTTGGGTACATTAGTTTCGTTACCTTTTATTAGCTTCATGTTTGGTGTCTGAGTTGTATTGTTTGAATATTTGTAATGTAATTTGTTATTTTAGTGAAAAAAATGGAATGTTGATTTTAGTCCTTTTATCATATACAAATCTTTGAATCTTTTCTCTCCTTGCAGTGCAAGTTAATTGCAGTAGATTATCTCCCTAAAAGAATATCATGGTACTTATAATTTTGCATAAATTACTTTTACCCAACCAACATACAGATTGTTCCTGCATTACTTTTATGTAACTAACAAGTTACCAGACTAATAGGTTACATGTAACATTCAAGGCCGCAACTATATGCGCTATGAATTCCAGTTATAGAGAGAAAAAGAAACCCTCATTGCTCGAAGTCAGCGACCACCTGAGAGTAATGTCGGCTCTGGAACATATGAAATTCCCTTGCTCGTTGACGACGAATATGACTTTACAAAATCATCGAAACCCTCATGGTGCGCAAATGTTAAGTCTCTGGCAGAAAGACAATCAAGTGGCAACTCCAGCAAAGGAATGTCACCCTCCAAATACTGCACAACTTGGCGCATGCTTGGCCTGGCTGAAGGAACCGAATGAGAGCACAAAAGCCCGAGCTTGAATACCAATTCCACTTCCTCAACTATAAATTCTGTACCCAAGTTTGGATCTCTTGCCTCAAGTATATTACCTCTCTTCCAACAAGAATACACCCAATCAACCAGAATTATCTCTCGATCTTGACCTTGTGTCCCTATTGGCCTTCTTCCACAGGCAACTTCAAGCAAAAATGCACCGAAAGAAAACACATCAGCTTGTGTTGTAGCCTTGCCTGTTCTAGTATGCTCTGGAGCTAGATACCCGAGTGTTCCAACTACACGAGTAGTCTGAGGGTCCTTTCCGTGGTCATATAATCTTGCAAGCCCAAAATCTCCTAATCTACCATTCAATTCCTCATCAAGTAAAACATTACTGGCCTTCACATCTCTGTGAACCACAACTTGTTCCCATCCTTCGTGAAGATAAAACAACCCCGAAGCGACGCCTCTGATGACTCTAAACCTCTGCTTCCAATTGAGAGTGACCACTGGTTGGTCAAAGAGGTACTTGTCCAGGCTCCCATTAGGCATGTAATCATAGACCAGAAGCAGCTCCCCTTTTCTTCTGCAATACCCCAAGAGTGGTACTAAATTCCGGTGGCGAAGCCTGCCGATGCTAGCAATTTCTGCAACAAACTCCTTCATCCCCTGTCTTGAATCATGTGAGACCCTCTTTACCGCAATCTCAGTTTTAGAGGAAGGTAATATGCCTCTATAGACCTTGCCAAATCCCCCAGTTCCCAAAAGCTCTTTTTCCTTGAACCCTTTTGTGGCTATATATAAATCTTTGTATTTAAACCTTTGAGGACCATATTCCAGCTCCCAATCTTCAAGAAGCTCTGCAAATTTCTTCCTCCGTCTTATGCCATACATTAGACCTGAAATCGCTAGCAACACTAAACTCACCGATATCACAGGCACGCCAATGGCTACAAGATTAGATCTTTTTTTACCTCCTATCCGGGGCAGCTTAGGAAGTTGTGAGAGAACAATTTCTTGAGCCTGGCCATTCGTTGCAAAGCTCCATCCTAAAACATAATGAGAACTGAGGAACGAGCCAGTGGATGAGGAGAAGCCAACATACATAGTCTTGTTAAGGACCATGGAAAGGTCACGCTTCAAAGACAAGAGTGGAATTTGGGGTTTATCAACAACGATTGGAGCCAAAGTGACGTCGATTTTCTTCTTGGCGTCATCATATTCCACCCAAACTTGCATTGGTTGACCACTAATGAGGGTCAAGTTCCGGAACCCCCCATTGTTCTGAGCATAATATCCTGCCGGAGCTGATTTCTCTGAGCGCAAACCATTAATATCAATCCCAACATGGTTGTTGTTGATGTCACCTAATTCGTTATTCCATATGGTATCAAGTTCTACAGCAAAAACACAATTGGTTTCATTGTTGTTGGTGTTATTGCAAAGGCCCATGTACTGGGGCGGAAAAGCTCCAGGAATCCCCCTTGTTGGAGAAATGACAAAGGCCATTCCATGACCGCTCAGAGTTGCATACGCCGATCTGATAGCGAACACAAATGTCGTAGAAAATGAGAAAGCATTGGTATCAGAGTATGAGTTCTTGAAGGTGACTGGGTTAGGGTAGAAGGCATGGCTTTTCTCTTGAGAGTCATTTGTAAGCATCAAAAGACCGTTGGGTGTGAACTGGGCTACACCGTCTAAGCTAAGATTTTCTGACCGGAAACCATTGTAGTTGAAGCTAACATATTGAGCTGCTGCTAGGGTTGCTTGTATGAGTATTACAAGCTTGAAAAACGTGGCTGCCATTCTTAGTTCTCTCCAAAACCTCTGGGAACTATCTTATAAGCAATGCAACTTAGCTGAGCTGTCCCTTCTTTGTCTCACTAATTAAATGTGTTGTCTTTTTGTAGTAGAAAAAAAACAGTAACCAGACTGTTCAGTGCCTGCTACCGCACGCAACTTCTTGTTGAAATACCCACATCGATTGTATCTTTGAGAAATGAAGAGTTTAAATATTTCAACCTTACTCTAACTAATACTGAGATTTTTTGTGATAAAACCTCACACCTGACGAATTGTACTCGGTGGTAATTACTAAGTTGGGGACAATATCAGTGTTGTTAGAAGCGGGCATTTGGCCCGTCTCTTTGATAATTCTACATGGTATCAAAGCCAGGAAGTGGCTCGTACTGCCACGTGATGGGTGGGTCCCCTTGGCCCCGCGTATAGGGTGAGTCCTCGTGGATTCATGTGGTTGTCGATGTGTGGATTTCCCACATATGACCTTCTAATTAGGTCCCAACTAAGAGCGCTTGTCGAAATATCTCGGATTGATTGTATCTCTAAGAAGATAAGAGTTTAAATATCCTAACTAGACTCCAACTAATACCGAGGCCTTTTGTCATGAAACCCTACACCTGACAATTTATGCAGGTGGTAATTATTAAGTTGGAGATAATATTGGTGTTGTACCTTTGGCTCGCCTCTTTGATAATTTTACATTTTTCAACTCAATTAATTTTAGACTTTATATGTGATTGTGATGTTGCAACTTCTAGCGATGACAAAGTTAGTTCTGCACCATACAACGTAGGAACACGGCCCTATTCATCATAAAAAGAAAGGGGTCCCTATTCATCATAAAAAGAAAGGGGTCCCTATTCATCATAAAAAGAAAGGGAAATGATGCAGAAGGAGCCAAGTTAGTTCTTCACCATACAACGTAGGAATACGACCCTATTCATCATATATAAAAAGAAAGGGAAATGACGCAGAAAGAGCCAAGGGGTCTAGGGAAGACGATGGAGATAGATACCTGGGAATCACTCAACCAGGAGTAACGGATTCGCTAAATGTCGCTAATCGTGGATTCACTTGACACTATTAAGTCTAACATTTGACATAAGAGGAAAAACTCACTCTCTTCTTAGATTGATTATAATTCACTAAATTGATTTTCTTTTGAGTACATAAGAATCCCTTTAAATAGGGGGATTAAAATAATTGATAGGATAAATACTAAAGATTATAGTTTCTAGACATCTAAATAAAACATGGTTTTGAAAGATGAAAAGCCACCAACATGTATAATACATAGACCATATTAACTAGTTGTTGTGGGCTGCATCATACTCCTCTTCTCAGAAAGATCTCGTACTTGAGTTCAAATCCTTTCACTACAGAAAAAAATAATTGTGCCGTAAGAGGCTTATGGACACCTATATATGTGTCCTATAACAACAGCAACAGTACAACAACTAAAATATTATATGTGCTCTCTATGGGTGTGCTATTTGATCAAAAGGCACAATATGATGTTTTGTGCTGAAATAGGCAAACACAAATAAGCAGCCTATTTGTGCCTTAGTTCTAAAAACAATAACAGACACCGGCACAATTTTGAAATTCAAAAAAAATTCAAAATTTTCACAAAATCAAAATGACAGATACAATATGGCTATTTGATGGATTACACAACCAATACTGACAATAAAATTTTCTAATTCCTCACAATAAATCTTCATCCGGAGATATTCGGCCAATTGTCAAAAATCGTCCAATTCTGTTGGTGAAGTTTGCCTTCCAATAGTTTTTCCCCATCCTCCTACACAACAACAATAGTAACAGAAAATAATTTGATGACGAGAGCAAAGTAAAACAAGATAGTCTTAATACATAAGAATAGACACCCCTAACAGTATGCAGTTGAAATAAAAGTTTTTCTACTATAAGGGCATCACCGTACATTAAAATTGTGGACATTCTATGATTAAGTAAAGTGCTTTGGAATACGATAAAGAAATGTAAGATTCACAAATCTTGGAATACATAAAAAAAGGGCAAGACAAAATTACACTATCCCCCATTGAAACCTACACTGACATTCAAAGATAACATTTGGATTAAAGACAACATTCAATACCCTCTCGAGTTTAACTAATTTAAAGTGACAAATATATGTAATTCCTCACGGATTCCAAGACTACATTCAAAGTTTAATCAAACATAATAATCCTATTGCTTCGGCATTTTATTCCAACTAATTTAAGGGAATGAAAGCATATCAATTTGCAAATGCTGAGAAATTATTAAGTGGTACTGTAGTACCACGTCAGCATGATACTTCTGTTTAAATTTAGTCATCTGTATTTTTTTTATATAGTTGAAAATTAATATTATTTTTAATTTTTGCATAAATTTAAAAAAGAAAAAAAATGAAAAAAGCATAGGAGATCGATCTCCTCCCCCTTCCTGCGTTTGGATGGAGGGATGGTGGTGGTGATAATCAAGAAGGATGGTACTGATTACTCCCTCTGGTGGTAGTCATAAGTGGGTGAACATGATTTCGATCACTCTCTCTCTTTCTCTCCTTTGGGTCGAATCTCAGTCAAATCTTAATTGTCGAACCTTCAAATCAAACCCAGTTTCCTTCTTTAGCAACTCGCCAAAATTCGACCAGAAACGCGTTGAAATTATAATTTGGGGCACTGTGTTGGATTTTCCTTTTTACCATTTTTAGATTTTACTTTTACCGTAACCTTAAATGTCGAAATTCACCGCGTGATCTACGCTCTGTTCTTGAAATTCAGTGAGGTGAAAAGAATCCTGGTTTTTTCTTTTTTCAACCGAATATGGGCAAGTACAGAGGCCAGGGGAAGCCCAGAGGAGGATGATTGTTTCGCAGAAAGACACAACCTTTGAGAGACCCAGAGGAGGGAAAGAGAGAGATCGAAATCATGGGTTGCTTTCTTGCATGTTTTGGTTCTTCCAAAGACAAAAAAACACAGGTGTAATCAGGAAAGTAGGGATCGTCCGATCTCTTTTTTTTTTTTTTTTTTTTTCTTTTTTCATTTTTTCCTTTTTTTAAATTTATTTAAGAGGTAAAAATGATATTAAATTCCAGCTGTGCAAAAATAATAACAGATAAATAGCAAAATTTGAATGGAAGTATCACGGCTGACGTGGTACTACTATACCACCTAATAATTTCTCGGGGGAAGTTGTGAGAGAACAATTTCTTATGCCTTGGCGCCATTCTAGAACATAATCTTGTTATGGACCATGGAAAGGTCGATCGCACTTCAAAGATAAGAGCGGAATGTGGGGTTTATAAACAACGATTGGAGCCAAAGTGACATCGATTTTCTTCTTGGCGCCATCATATCCCACCCAAACTTGCATTGATTGATCGCTAATGAGGGTCAAGAGAAGAGAATGCTTTGAATCCTTCTTTTATTCTTCCCAATTTAAGGTATAATATACAATTCTAGAGCTGCAATGATAAGGAAGGGATGATTACAGTAATTACAATACTAAATTACAAGGGATTAACCGTAAGTAGGAAATCTTAAACCGTAGGAAACTATATACAAGTCAGCACTCCACCTCAAGTTGGTGTATCTTGATACTTTTAGTACCTGCACAAATATGGTTAAAATCACACAAAATACTTGCAAGAGAACAAGGTAATTGTAGTAAAAATGCTCATGCAAGGTCGTTCCCACATGAATTATCTAAAACAATTTATGCAAAACCAAAATCTTAGTTAATTATTTGAAAACAAAGATTAGAAATGGTTGATTTTGAATTTAAATATAATAAAAACAAATTTAATAAAAGCAATTTAGGAAAAACAACTAGTAACCAATTAAGAAGAAATCAGACCAAAAAGAAAAGGTTTTGAGAAATAAGTTTGGAAAAGCACTAGGGTTCCGCTGTCATCTTAACAATCCTATGTAGATTTATTAATTACTATTAAATTACCATGCAACTTTGAAAGTTAGATTTTCCTAATGCATATTCTACTTGTGATATTCAAGATAGAACGTATATCAAACATGCAATCCGTCTGTGGCATTTAGATCAAATATAAACATGCATGACTCATTACGCTTTGTGAAAACCTTTTGAAAAACCATGCAACCTTTACGACGTGGCATTCGCTCTAAGTGAAATTACAACTATCAATCACAAGAAGCAATACTCAATCCTTCGGTGGTATTCTGACTGAATTGCATCTAATTACTTATCTAAATATCCCAATGATAACTAAGCATTAAGATATCGAGACAGTTTAAACACAGTGATTAAGAACTCCAAGTATGCATGCATAATATCATAAGCAATTAAATAAAAACTACATATTTATGTTAAGGCTCATGGCCTTGTTGCTAGGGCGAAAGTTAGTTACGCATATTCATAATTAAAATCAAAAGAGTTTTTATTAAACTAGAAAAAGAGTGAAAACACCTTGTAGAATAAAGTCTGAAAATTTCTAAATTTTTGCCAAATTCCTCTCTCCAATATCACATCAAGAAGAAGAACTAGGGCCGGCCAAAAGGCCTTTTTATACTACATAGAAAATCCAATCCTTCCTAGAAAAGGACTTAGAACAAAACTAGGAAACTAAATAAATTAAAATCAGGAGAAATTAGGTTCTCATCCCTAATTGTTATATAGTATTGATTGAAACCTTATTGGTTTTAAGTTTTTGATCAAAGTCCCTTGACTTTGTCCATTTTACTATAACTAATCATAATTACTTGTCATTTTTAAATTGCTTTTTCTTTTCAAAATTGTATTATTCATTTTCACATATCCTTTTGTTGGTTTGTTTCGGGAAAGTTGACCTGGTTGACCTAATTTTTAGGGATTTGAAATTTGAACCTCCATGGTTAGCATTGTGTTAATCAACCTCCATTGTAGGCACAACCACTTTGAGTATATCCCTCAATTCTTTGCCTACGCCTGTAATTTCCCCATAGAGATCCTCTAAGCCCAGAGCATAGTGTTCCCTAATGTCTACATCTCAATGGTTGCCTTGTGGTGCACATTGTGTTAAGTTGGGTGGTAGTGTACAAATGATGCTGAGTGTTTCTTGGTGAATTGTACAATTTTTAAACATTCTTTTCCTTGGGTACATTCTCTTCCAAAGTGCAAATACACACGGAGAGGTTTTAGCATTGAATAGGGCAATCTTTACGTGTGCATTTTCTTTTCCTTGTGTACATTCTTTGTATTTTTTGTAATAGTTTGTTGAGCCAAAACTAGTGGGTACATGGTTTTTCTAGTGGTTTGAATGTACCCATGAGTTTTTCTCTTATCCTTTTTTTATTTGGGTACGTACATTGTTCTGTTCGTGCAGGATAACATTTTTGCTGTTGTCAAGTTCATGGGTACATGCAAAATTAATTTACTGGGGGTACATTTTTTTTTCTTGACACAACTAAGTAAAATTCATAAAACTTTGTGCACAATTGTTTGTTATATACATTGTTTTTAGTCTCATAACCCATGAGATTTTTACCATTTGTAATCCAATAATTATGGGATTTTAAATTTCATAAATGGTGAGATTTGTTAAATATAATTTCAAGTTAAAAGAGAAAATAATTGACATAAAATATATTAATGCTAATATGCTGACGTGTACAAAGTCAAGAGACTTTGATCAAATTATAAAAATCAATAAGGTTTCAGTTAAAAAATTTTGGTGACTAGGGACTGTATCCAAAGTATCCCTTAAAATAAATTAGGAAATATAATCCTATATTGATTAGGATAATAAGCCCAAAATCTTCACGGCCACGTTTTGGACCCATATCTACTCCAAAACTGGCCCAAAATAGCTAGATTTAAAGCTTGGACTATTCTGAACACTTCTCCAGAAGGCCAAGAACCCATTAGAGGTCATCTTCAGCTCCAAAAATTGCAATTAAGCACAAAACATCATTTTCCAGCACCACCCACTGCTTCTTTATTTCTTCGCTAGGAAATAACCACTTGGTAGAAAAATCTAATATTTTGATAGGTACAAGCTAATGGACTTACGAACGTCTTCCAATTTGAATCACTTTAAAATTCGTTCGTTTGGTCATTCTTTGCTTTAGAGGAAGTCAAATGTCCTATATTGAAAATATAAAGCAAAGTATCAAAATTCTACCAAAATAATTACCAAAAAACATACTAAGAATAGGGGAAAAATATATTATATAAAATCGACTCATCACATATATAGAGTAAATTGTAGCTATGGTACCTTAACTTTAAGTCAATTGTAGCTTTGATCCCTTAACTAAAATTCTATTAGATATAGTCATTGAACTTAATAAAATGTGGGGCATCAGTCCTTTCATTCTAACACTGTTAAATATTCTGTTGAGGTGCTTACATGGCTGGCAGATGGGACCCACAAGTATAGTGAGAGGGACTTGGATCCTTTCCTGAGCCCAAGGAGAGGATCCTCTTAACCAAATGACTTGGGCCATTAGATGAAAATCCAACGGCTACAAGGAGAGGATCCTCTCAATTTTGCTTCGCCCAGCTCCTCCCAAACGATCTAATAATAAACCCCATTAGTTTGCCCCACCACATATGGTTCTTCAAACCTAGAACAAACCCAAATCGGCAGTGAATGAAGTAACACTATTTGTAATTCTGAGGTCCCCATCTACCCGAACAATGAAGATTGAAGGTGGTTTAATCTTGGAATGGGTAGGTATGCGGTGTGTGATGGCTTTGGTGTGCAGCCATGAGAGATATGGAGATTCTGGAATGGGGAGGATGAAAGATGGGAAGGGGCAATCATGTTTTATTTTTATTTTTGTTTCTTTTGTAGAATATTTATACTAAATCTAACTTATATACCTAATTCTTTATTCCATTCGGCACCCATATTAACATAATTGTGGGTTCCATTGTATTGCCACACAAGCACATTAACGGTAAACATAACGGAAGGATCAATGCTCCATGGCTTGGCAAATTGAAGGACTATATCTAATGGATTTTTAGTTGAGGGATCAAAGCTACAATTGACATAAAGTTAAAGGACCATAGCTATAATTTACTCGCATATATATTGCACATGCCCAATTTGTCTACAAACTTAGAGAACTTTTCACTTGAAACTGCTTTGGTGAGAATGTCAGCTACTTGATCTTCCGTTCTGATTAGAGGAACTTCAATTATTTTTCCTTCTATTTTTTCTTTAATAAAGAACCTATCAACCTCAACATGCTTGGTCCTATCATGCTGTACTGAATTGTGAGTAATATCACGAGCAGCCTTATTGTCACAAAACAACTTCATCGGTTGACTATGTTTGACACCTAAATCTCGTAATAGAAATTTAAGCCATAAAATCTCACAGATACCAAGTGCTATACTTCTATATTCTGCTTCTGTACTTGACCTTGCTATTAAATTTTGCTTCTTGCTTCTTCATGTGACCAGGTTTCCACCAACAAAGGTAAAATAAGCAGATGTAGAACGTCTATCATCTGTCAAACCAACCCAGTTAGCATCCGTATAACCTTTAATTATGAAATGACCATTCTTCATGAACAAAATACCTTTTCTTGGACTTTCTTTCAAATAATTCAATATTATCATATCGGCACTTATGTGTTGTTCTCTTGGATCATGCATGTATTGACTAACTACACTCAAGGTCCGCCCTAGTGTGTGCCAAATACATTAATCGTCCCACTAATCTTTGATATTTCCCTTCATCAACTGGTACTTGATTCGGATCAA
The DNA here is from genome assembly GCF_963583255.1 of Pyrus communis. Taxonomy (NCBI): domain Eukaryota; kingdom Viridiplantae; phylum Streptophyta; class Magnoliopsida; order Rosales; family Rosaceae; genus Pyrus; species Pyrus communis. Next base: position 7,976,631 of record NC_084811.1, on the reverse strand, counting down.
TACTGAGGTTCATTCCTTCTATAAAGGGAGTAGTCACAGGTTAACATGCAGACATACCGGTTTCTTTCAATAGGTCAATAATATACTTTCTTTGTGATAGAAAGATTCCCGACTTACAGTTTGACATCTCAATCCTGGGAAAATATTTTAGAGACTCAAGATCCTTCATCTCGAATTTAGTAAATAAATATTTTTGTAAAGCTGCACGCTCATTGGGATCATTACCAGTGACTACCATGTCATCCACATATACAATGAGTGTTGTAAGCTTCCCATTATGATGCTTCAAGAATATCGTGTGATCACAATTACTCTGCTTATATCCAAATGCTCTTCTGGACTTGGCAAACTTACCAAACCATGCTCTCGAAGATTGCTTCAACTTATACAATGATTTTCTGAGTCTACACACCTTTTGTCTATGTATGGCGGGAATGTTACTTCCTAGTGAGAGTTCCATGTATATCTCTTTTGTCAAATATCCATGTAAGAAGGCTTTTCTGTACGTCAAATTGTTGCAGCGGCCAATCTAAGTTTGCTGCTAAGGATTGTAAAACCCGAAGTGTGTTGATTTTAGCCACTGGTGCGAAGGTATCATTAATTCTATCCAATACTTTTGTGTATACCCTTTTGCCACCAACCTTGCTTTAAAACGGTCCACTGTTCCATCTGCTTTGTATTTCATCGTATAGACCCACTTGCATCCCACAGGTTCTTGACAGCTGGCAAGTTTGTTACTTTGCAAGTAGCATTCTTCTTCAACAATCTCAATTCCTCATTCATTGTTTCTTTCCAGCGAACGTTTGCTAAGGCCTCCTGCATACTGTTATGAATAGATACAGTAGATAATTGATAATCAAATAACTTATTTGATTTTGACAAGTGGTGAGTAGACACATAATTGTTCAATGGATATCTCACCCTGAATCTAAGTTTGCTTCACTCACAGGATATTTATGTTTACATTTAGGATCAACCTTATAACTAGGTTTAGGAATACCTCGTTAATGCATTTTGGAAGATGACGAATAGGTGGAGCATCTGGAGTGAAACGTGATTGGTTATGAGTATCAATTAAAGACGAGGGAGCATAAAAATGCAACTCTATTGCTAGCACTTGGCCTATGCCATATTGTGGGGTCATAGGCCCAGATTCCATGGGTTGCTGCTAATTCATGTCATACTCCATGTTTCCAAAAGCCACAAGCTGGCCTTGCTGGCCTTAAAGCCTACCAACCGTAGATTGGTCCTACTGTTCCTGACATCCAGAAGCCACAGACTGGTCCTGTTGATCCTGAAGCCCAAAAGACACAAGTAAATCCTGCTACTCCCCAGAAGATACGGGATGGTTCTATTGGCTGTCCTGAAGCCCAAATGTCGTGGGCTCCTTAGCTAATGTGGGCCGCTGCACGTCAATTCTAATCGGGGTAACTTAATTAAAGGTCCAAACTTCTTCATCTCGTATCTCCCTTTGAAATGAGGACTCAGACGAATCATAATACATCTCATTTTCATGAAAAACTACATCAATTGTGACACATATCCCAATACATGTGGGTGGAGGTGGACAAATGCTACATATCCTAATACACGTGGAGAAAGATTCAAAACTAGTGGACAATTAGTTTGAGACATGAGGGCTTGCAATGGTGTTTGGAAGTCAATGGTGCGAGATGGGAGACGGTTGATAAGATATGCTGCCAAAGTTAGGGCTTCGCCCCCAATAATGCAAGGGGAGTTATGCCGCCAAAATACAAGCACAAACTACCTCTAACAAGTGTCGATTTTTCAACTCAGCAACTTCATTCTGTTGAGGAGTGTAGGGCGCATATTTTGATGAACAATACCATGCCTATCAAGGAAGGCTTGAAGGTCCGCATTAACATTTTCACCTCTATTGTCAATTTGAATGACCTGAATATTCAAGTTATACTGCACAGTAACCATCTTATGAAATTTCTGAAAGGCCAAATTGACTTCATTTTTCAATTTCAACAAATTAACCCAAGTTATTCGTTCATTAATAAAAGTAACAAACCAGTGAGTACCATCAAGATTAGTAATTTTAGATGGACCCCACACATCAGAATGCATGGTCATAAAAGGAACAAAACTTTATTCAAACTCAAAGGAAAAGTAGCTCTATGGCTTTTGGCCATTTCACAAACCCCAAACTTAAATTGAGAAACGTTAGTCTTAGCAAACAAAATAGGAAATAGCTTACGCAAGTAACCAAATGAAGCGTGTCCAAGATGACAATGCCACATCCAGACATCTGACGCTTTATTATTCTCCCCCTGAGGTGAGTCAACTAAAAGAGCTTGAGCCAACAATCCAGTGCTTTGTGATGTCAACTCCAAATAGTATAACTTTCCTCGTCTAATACCATAACCAATCGTCTTCCTCATATGGATGTCGTTGAAAATGCAAAAATAAGGTGAAAAAATAACCAAACATTGAGGCAAAGGTTATTTGTGCAATGGATAACAAATTATTATTTAGGTATGGAACCACGAGAATAGTATTAAGTTTCATAGCATCAGATAAAGCAAGAGTGCCTTTCCCAAGAACAAGGGTGACATCACCATCAACAACAACGCAAAAAGTTGCTCGCTGTTTCAGAATTAGGATGAAGCAGTAATAACGCAAAGTTGTTCACTGGTCACGAATCAGGACGGTGCACCGAAGTCTTGGCGCGGCTGAGAGGTGATGGTGCTGATCAAGGGAATATGGGGACAAGCGAAGATGAAGGAATCGCTCACTGTGATTAAGGACAACAACGACACTTAGTCGCTTAGTGCAGTTTTCTACAACAATGGTATAGAAACACCGCTCGCTGATCATAGACCATGCTACTGTTATGCATGGCAAGTTGGGTTTTAAATTGCACACTGAACTACTTCGCACAACGAGGTTTTTTTTTTTTTTGGTGTTTTTTTTTTCAACCTGGCTTTGGTGCCAAGAAGTGAATGCTTTGAATCGTTATATTATTCTTCTCACTTTGAGGTATAATATACAATCCTAAGTTGCCATGATAAGAAAAGGATAATTATAATAATTACAATCCCAGATTACAAGGGATTAACCCTAACTCGGAAAACCTAAATTCTAAATTGTAGGAAACTATATACAAATCAACATCAAGTTCTGGAACCCCCTATTGTTCTGAGCATAATATCCTACTAGAGTTGATTTCCTATAATGCAAACCATTAATATCAATCCCAACATGGTTGTTGTTGATGTCATGTAATTCGATATTCCGTTTAGTGTTAAGCTCTACAACAAAAACACGATTGGTTTCATTGCCGTCGTTGGTGTTATTAAAAAGGCCTAGGTACTGGGTCGGAAAAGCTCCCGATTAGGCCACTGACGAGCATACATTAATGGTTGGGGCCACACTCTGATAATAAACATGGATAACCTTCCAGGCGACATGTTTATTCACAGCTAGGCTCACAAGGAGCACCCTCCACCTTACATCGAAATAGGCAGCACGACGGACGGAGATAAGCAGTCACTCAATCCGGCTGAAGTTCAACAAATAGCTTGCAAGTAACTCGGTCGCTTGCTAGGAACGTACCACATGCACTATAGCCTGGACCAGGTGGTCAGATTTCTTTTTTATCCGCTATTCAAGTGATAAGATGAATATTCATTAGTGAAAACCAAAGAAAGCTTTGACTATGAGAGAAGATTTGACTTTGGTTGCCTCATTCACCCCAGCAGAAAAGCATGTATTCTGGGACGGGGCTCGACAAGCAGACAAGGCACTCGAGCAGCCTTGCAAAGAATCAGCAGTAGCTCAAAAAAAGAAGGACAACAAACAGTACAACAACAAAAGTAGGCTGAAGGTTAAGTACAAGGATCTATCCCCGACTAAAGGAGACCCGATGTCCTGATCCACTGAATCCTCCGTGACATCAAGAGTGAGCCATGGTTCAAGCTTCCAAAGCAATCAAAGGGAGACACCTCCAAGTTGGACCACACTAAGTACTGCATATTCCATCAAGATCCTGGTCACACAACCGACGACTACTACACTTAGAGGTATTATCTAGAAAAGTTGGTGAAAGAAGGTAAGATCAACAGATACTTGAACAAGCCAACTGAGTAGCCTAAAAGAAACACATACACCAACGAAGAGCCACCGACCAAGACAATTCAGATCAATGGCATCTTTGTTGAATCCTACCACTTGGGGGCCATCAACAACTCTAAGAAGAGGAAGATCTAACAGGCTCTATTGGTCTTTCATATCCAAGTAGTCAATAATCAACTTGGACCTATCATTAGCTTCATCGAGCAAGATGCCGAAGGCGTCGACTTCCCACGTGACGACACACTTATGGTATATTTCCAACTAGTGCACACTATCGTCGAAAGAATGATGGTTGATAACGAAAGTGCGATCAACTTACTTCAGTTCATAGTAATTCAAAAGATAGGCCTGGAAAGCACAACCATACAGCGAGCGAAGGTACTCACCAGATTCAACAGACACACCTTAATTGCTATTGGCAACATAACACTTAACGTGAGAACACCCCTAGTTGTTTCAAATAAGACGCTCATGATAATAAGAAACCTGTCTCCCTACAATATGATTCTAAGACGACCTTAGCTGATAAAGTTGGGTGCTGTAACCTTCGTCAAGTATTCAAAGACCTAATTCCTCATCCTGGGAAGAGAAGTAGGAGAAATCAAGTCTGACTAGGCCACATCTCGATGATGCACTATGTGAGTACTGAAGGAATCAAAGAAGATGGTGTCCAAATCAATGCATCAGCATACGAGTTAACAAGATGGTGTCTAAATCAACTCATTAGCAGGTGAGATAAGATGAAAACCCAAAAAGAACGTTGAGCACATCTTTCTTGAACCTTAGCAGACACTGAAGACGGTTAAAATTGGATCATATCTGAGCCCAAAGGAAACTAAGGAACTCATAACTTTCTTTAGGAAGAATCGTGATATCTTCGTATGGTCCCCTTCTGACGTGGCTGGTATTGACCCCAAGACACTGCCAAACTCGTCATCTAACAGAGAGGAAACTTTGCACCCGAACTAGTGGCAATCATTTAAGCATAAATCAACAAGCTACTGAAGGCCGGGTTCATAGAAAAGGTAGCACACTCACCATGGCTTGCCAATGTCGTGCTAGTAAAGAAGAAAGAAAAGGGCAATTAGAAAGTTTGCATAGACTACACTGACCTTAACAAAGCATGCCCAAAGGATCCTTAGTCGGTTCTTTGAATCGACTTTCTAGTAAATTCAACTTCAGAACTAAGTACTCAGTTTCTTAGACACATACTCTGGCTACAACCAAATAGCCATTCACCAGCCCAATGAGGAGAAAACTGTGTTCGTGATTGAGTGAGGTACCTATTGCTACAAAGTTATACCTTTTGGCCTTAAGACTGCGGGAGCTATATATCAACGACTGGTAAACATTATGTTTTAGAAGCAAATTAGAGTAACTATGGAAGTCTACATCGACGACATCATGGTGAAAGGCAAGCAGCGGTCAGACCACATCGGCAACTTGGCAAAAACTTTCAACATTCTTAGAGAATACAAGATGAAGCTCAATCCCGCCAAATGCACATTTGGAGTATCAAACAGATTCTTATGGTACCTAATAACCCAACAAGCAATCGAAGCATATCCTAAGTAGATCCGAGCAATCCTAGAGATGAAGTCTCCAACTACCCTAAAGGAGACCCAAAGCTTAATTGGACAAGTAGCTGCGCTCAACCACTTCCTCTGGCAGGCATAAGGAGATAAATGGGATGATGAGTGCGAAAGAACTTTCCAAGACTTGAAGAAGTATCTCACATCACCTTCCTTAGTATCCAAGCCAGAAGCAGCAGAAGACTTATAGATCTACTTGGCAGTTTCAGAAGTAGCAGTGATTTCTGCTCTCATACGAGAAGATCTGGGGGCCCAACTGCCTGTATTCTACACTGTTAAAGCTCTTCTCGAAGTGGAAATCAGATATCTGAAGATCTAGAAATTAATTTTCACACTAGTTGTTGAGGATATGAAGATCTAGAAATTAATTTTCACACTAGTTTGTATCCTCTACGATAAATCCTACATGGTCCAGACACTTCTCAAGGAGTCATGAAATGGGCATCAGAACTTGGCCAGTACAACTTAGTTTACCAACCTTGCAATGCGATAAAAGCCCAAACTTTAGCAGATTTCATTGCAGAATTCACGCCTAGCCTAGGCGATGCAATAACGCGGCCCAACGACACCCCTGAGGCAACCGAGTACGCTATAACTATACATGCCTTACCCAATGTAGACTTCTGGCATTTGCATGTTAATGACGCATTTAACTACAAGGGCTGATGAGCAGGTGTGGTCCTTATCACCCCAAATGGTTAGATGCTCGAGCAAACGGTCACTTTAGGCTTTAAAGCATCCAACACCGAAGCAGAGTATGAAGCCCTACTAACAGGCCTTGGAATGGCAAAAGACTTGGCGGTGAAAAGCTTGCAATTCATTTTGATTTCCAGTTAATCATTAGCCAGACTACCGAAGATTACACAGCAAAACATCCAAGAATGGTGCAATACCTAGAGAAGGTACAAAAGCAACTTGAGGCATTTCAAACTTACACCTTTACTCAAGTTCCGTGGGCAAACAACGCTCATATGGATGCATCAGCCGGTCTACGCTCCGCCTTTGACCATCAACTCAAACGCTCTATTCAAGTGGAGTATCTGGAAAAACCAAGTGTAACAGCTCAGGTGTCACAGTTTAGTACAACTCTGAACTGGCAAAGTCTCAATGAAGACTACCCGGTCAATGACACACTCCCCATAAAAAGATTGGAGTCGAGAACGCTACAAATGAAGGCAGCATGCTACTACATGTGGAATGATATTCTCATTCAAAAAATCCTACACCGGACCACATCTCTGCTGCCTAGCACCTCTCGATGACCTGAGGATTCTAAGTTCAATCCATGCAGGCATTTGTGGAAATCATTTTAGAGGCTGATCCTTAGCACATAAGGATTTTAAAGCAGGCAACTACTGGCCTTGAGCAGGCGTGGAAGGTCTATTTTTTCCACCTTCATTCGCAACAGGGTCCACGATAGTGATCGGACGAGCCAATGCCTTTGCTTTATCTCATCTCTTTGGGGCAGCCCATATTTCTTTCAGCGAAGAGGACTAAGCAGCCAATGCTATTCAATGTACTCATCATGGATACCCAAAGGAATGTGCACCTTCTTCATATATTGAGAAGTCTTGGGAGTTGAGCCAAATTCTTAATCTACATAGACATAAGAGGATAATCAGTAAACCAGAGAGCAACTCACTAGAAGAAAAAACCAGCCTAAAGACTAAGCAGTTTACTTACCGGTGATGAAAATCGTCAGAACGCCCAGCTCATGGAAGGAATCAGACTCTCACTTTCCACTTATCTGCAAAGTTTCCTTAGCTCAGTCATGATATCCTTTGATCAAATGATCAAAGAGCCTATGACAGGATCGCAGCTGCCCAACTCAATCAATACGACCTATGTCAAAGAAGTACCAGAATTCATTGATTGTTAGATCTAAGTCAAAGAATTGGCTCAAATTGAGGAATCCCACCATTATGCGAACTGCATTTGGAGAACACTGAGCGGGGGCACATGAATATATATACCATTCAATTTCTTAAGTGTTATACGTACAAAATAAATAAATTTAAAGCTACTTAATAAATATATATATACTATTCAATTTTACAAGTTTATATTAATCCTCATCCAAACTACAATAATAACTCGTAGACTTTGCGCGACAAAGCATTCCGTCGCGCAAAACTGTTTAGTGCAATGAAGGTGTACCTTCGTTGTGTAATGTTGGAGAAAAAGTCCTAAACGCCTTTGTTTGGCACAAGAAAATTAAGCGACATAACACCCGTGTCATGCAAATAGTTTGTAACAACCCGTCCCGGGATTTATGGAACAAAAAGGGCATTTTTGTATTTTCACCAAGTTTGGGGGTATTTTTCCTTTTAAAAATGGTTTTTGGGTCTTAAATGGTATGCCCAAGGAGCCCACCCCTGATTTGTTTGTTCCCCAGTTCCGTTCCCCTTTTCTTTCTTTTCTGATTTTTGTAACTCTTTCTCTAGCTCTCTCTCTCTCTCTCCCCGAAACTTTCTACATCTCTTTCTTGATCTCACTCTTCCCTCCTCACCGTCGAACACACACACACAAACATACAAACACACGATGGCATCACCACCATCGTTGGGCCTTTCTTCTCTCCCTCCTCCTCTGTGAAGCACAGAGACCACCCAATCATGTTTGCACACCCACGTGAGCAAGTTCTACTATTCCCGACTAGGTGAGACTCGAAATACCATCACTTATTCTTCATTTTCAACGGTTTGGTGGTTTTAATGAAAATAGGTTTTGTCTTGGGGACGTTTTGACACAGGAAAACCACCTCGGAGAACTAAACCCAAATTCCAGCAAATACCCGTGGCTTTTAGGCCATTTTTCAGCCAAACCACAGTGAGTTGGCCGATGTACAGGTATCAATCTCTTTATTTCGCCGAGTACTACAACTTTCCTTTTTGTTTCACCTAATTTCGTTGAGTATTGAAGAAGTTATATCCATTTGAATCTTACCCAGTTTCTAATGACCTCCGAGGCTTTCAAGGTGTTTTCCGACCAAACCACGACGACGTCGTGCGATGTACCATTCTCTTCGTCTCTTCGAGAACTGCGATTTTCATTTTTGAATCACTCGATTTCGTTGAGTATTGACAAAGTTATAGACGTTCAAAGTTTGTCTAAATTCTGGCTGAATTCCGACCTTCTTCTCCGGCGTGAAACCCAGCCCAAGAAACTCCCAAACCTTTGGGCCGTTCCTACCAAGCCCAAAACCCTAGGCAGCCCAGCCCAACCCTTTTATTTTGTTACTTTAAAGGCCTTTGGGCCATTTCCTTTTAGGGTCTTAGGCCCGTGCATTCTAAAACCCAAAACCTTTTTAGTTGGACCGAGCTTTCAAGCCCAACACCCTTTAAACCCTAAACCTATTGGACCCAAACCTTTTAGGCCCAACCCGAATCCAACCCTAAGCCCAAACCCGGTTGACCTGGTTTAACCCAGACCCGTTGATTTTGACCCAGTCTAATCGTTGACCTTGACTTTGACCGGTCAATGTTGACTTTGACCGTTAACTTTTTTGGTTTTCATGCGGGACCCCTCATAGGCTAATTTCGACGTCCTTAACCCATTTTTGATGTCTGTTTTCCCAAATTCAGTCGTTTGAGTAGAGTTTGACCAAATGTACCATTTATGTGCATAGGGACAATTAATTATGGTGTTTCCATCTTCATTAGGTGGCGTAGCTTTTCGACGGCGAAGTACTGTGAGTGGAGTCCTTGTAAAAATGCATGTTTTGATAGTATAAATGCATACATGAAAAGCATGATTTCACAATTATGTTTTATGAAATGCTTTGAGATAACATGTTAGTTTGAATTATTACTATTTTTCCTATAACCTATGTTCTTATAGAATATCTGATAGATGACGATATGATGTTTAGAACATGTTTAGGACACCTCTTTATAGTATAGATGATGGATGACTTTATACTATGAAGTTGCTTCAATAAATGTATGTTCACTGGTTTTGTACTTACCTAGTGGTCTTTTGCGCTACGGGACGTAGGGATAGATCCGATCTGTCCTGGGAGACGGTTTGGTGTTGGCATAAGGCCTGAAGTGTGTTTCCTCTTGCTATTTGGCACAGGGACGGGGAGCCAGCATGAGGCCTGGAGTGTGTTTTCCTCTGACTGTCTGCTCAGAGACGAGGAGCTGGCATGGGGCCTAGGGGTTATCGGACATTCACTAGTGATTATTATATATACAAGTTATGATTTAAGGCATTGCACGACATGCTGGGTTTTGGAAAACCTATGTTTATCATGATATATGTGTTTTCATAAAACCTGGGGGTTAGTACATTGATAACTGTTTTATTTTATATATATATATATATATATATCAACTTGGTCCACTCATATTTGTTTTGCACCCCCTTCAAGACTTAGAATCGAGGCGTACAATCCCGGCGTCAAGGTACTTCCGCATTGGTATCTTCGAGTCCTCTCGGTGTAGGATCCATCCTTTGTTTCATTCAATTTTATATTATTTTCTTTTGGTGTTCTAGTTAGTTGTATGCTCTGAACACGTTCCTTAAATGCATATTTATTATTCTTTTATATTTATAAGCCTTATCTATCATTGTTTTAAGCAATTGCACTTAATAAATGACTTTCATCACCTTCGAGTGTCGGCCAGCACGTGCCTATCCTGGTATTCAGGGAATATCGGGATCGGGGCGTGTGATAGTTTTTGTGCAACAGTGAACCATAACGTGGCGCAAAGGCCATTTGCGCGACGCGATTGGTCCGTTGAGCAATTTTCTGGCGCCAAATCAAGGCTTTTACAGCTTTTTTTCCCAACATTGCATGATGAAGGTACACCTTCGTTGCACTTAACAATTTTGCGTGACGCTTAGTTGTCAACGTTGCGCAAAATATCCTTGAGCAACGTAATTTGCTCCGTCGCGCAAGTATGTTTTTGTACTAGTGAATAAGTTAAATTATGATTGAACATGCTTCATATGCAACAAGACACGTTGACGACGATATTGGGTAGTAATGCCATCTGTCATAATCGAAAACGGAATTAGAGTAGACTGTTCGTTAGAATTTCATTAATTAATCGAATGAAGAAATAATCTATCAAACGCAGAAGGCTTGGTCTACAATTCTTCTCTGTCAATTGTATCTTCTTCTTTGTTCAAAGATTCGTTGCCGTGGCTACCACGTGTTGGAAAATTAATATTTTTTTTTAATAAACGATAGTATTGACCCTAGGAGAGTGGGAGATTGAACTAAGCTTTACAATGGACTTGCCATAATAATGTGGTTCAACTTCGCCTTTGACGAGAATCGAATTTAAGACATCTCACTTACAAGTGAAGAAAATTAGTATTTAAAGTTATTATTATTTTACGTTTTCTTGTTGGATAAGGAATTGGTTTTCAGGTCAAGAACTAAATTTCTTGCCAATTAAGCTTTGGATTTGCTTTAATTTTCTGTGTTTATATGAGTCTTTGTATTCCTTACGTTATCTCACAGATATGGTCTTACGAACTATGTAGATCTTTTGACAATTTTGTAGTATTTCTTTGTCAATTGCACGTGGTGTCATAAATTCAGTCTAATTGGACTAAGAAATCAAATGAAGAAAAACCATAAGAAACAATAGCGTCTCCAGTGATTCATGGAAAATTCAAACATGCTTGACAAAATCATTGACAATAAAATAAGAAAGAAAGTCGCAAAATCATTGACAATAAAATAAGAAAGAAAGTCGCAATAAGCGTGATGCCAAATGGACCCCATGTAGTTCCCTAACAATCATGTTTTTTTTACCTTTGATTTTCATCCATCTTCAATTAAAAAATTGTCTTGTAGCTTAATTAATTAAAAACATTCATTAATGCATCAAAGATTTAACTTTGATTTCGCCCTCCCAATCAATTGTATCATAAATATAAAAAAATGGAACTTGTTAAGATAAGTTGTATTTTACTTGAGAAATTCACTCTAGGATTTTACATTTTTCAGCATGAGATGCGGTATTATTTCTAAGTCTAACAAGCGATTAGTTTTTACTTGGAAGATGTGAAAGCATGTGTGGCCGTTGGACCTAAGTTATAGTCCATGCATTCCCATGCTCAAGCTGCCAAGTCTCGTGGTAGAAGATTCCATACTTCTTTGTTCTCTCTCGATAACTGATATTAAAATTTGTTTATATTAAAATCACTGATGTAGCCACTTAGTACTATGATCTAGTGATATTCCTCATCACTTGTAAATGAAAGGTTTTAGGTTCGATTCTTACCAAAGGCGAATTTGAACCACATTATTGTTAGCCCATTGTGAGGCTAAGTCATTCCTCTCCCTGATAATATTGTTTGTTAGAAACAAAAAATCATTGATGTATGGAATGGACAAACCAATTGTGGAGCAAAAAATAACCACAAAAATTCATAAGGCGACACGTAGATTTTTGTCCAAGAAAGATAAGATTGTCCTCATTAAATGAGAAAGCTTCTCAAATACTTCTATGCGCAGCTCAGTATTCCTGGAAGTTCAAGCAGTTGACTACGATTGCTCGTGGCAAGGAAAAGTCCATTAAAGATAGGATTAATTACTAAATCCTATTTTTAATACATTCTCAAGTGAAGACAAACTCTATCAAGTTAGTAATCTCAATCACATTTATTTTGGAATATCTTCACAATTATTCCAAGATATTATTTACACAATTTCTCGGAAATATTCTCATAAAATCCTACACTAAAGGCCAGCCATACTCCTTATAAATACCCTTTTCTCCACCAAAAACTGGTGAGGTTTTTCTATACATAAAAAACCCTAAACACTCACTCTTTTTAGAAAGAGTTGATTCTTTTCCATCGACACCAATCACTATAGGAGATGAACCACTTGCGTACTGTCACAGGCACTCCATTGACTTACTAGATTTTTCTACGTGAAAACGACTTATTTAATTTTGTGCTAACATTTCTTCTTGAATATCGGATGTAGACTATAGTCGAAGACTTTATACTATTGAGTTTTTGAAGGTGTATTTTTTATTATGTGAACAAAGTACAAAGATAGCTCATATATATGAGCGTGGGAAGAAGAGAAAAACAAGGAACAAGAAACAATCTTCCTTCCTTGATTTACACCTAATCACATAACAACTAAAGCAAGATCAGCAAATCCCTTGAATTAGGGAGAATGATATCTATACTTCAAGTTGTGCACACACCCATGCTACCTACCGGCTAGGGTAAATGACAGCACCCTATGCACACACCCATACCGGTTAGGGTAACTAATAGAAAATAAATTCTTTTTCCCGATCTTCTTCCAATACTCCCCTTCAAGCTGGATCAAACGGGTTGATTGATCCAAGCTTGGACATAAGGTGATGGAAAGTAGCAAATGGTAATCCTTTTGTGAAGATAATCGCAAGTTGATCATGACTACGAATGAAGTGTGTATTAATCACCTTGGACTACACTTGATTTCGAACATCGTGGCAGTCAACTTCAATGTGTTTGGTTCGCTCATGGAAGACAGGATTTGATGCTATGTGCATCGCAGCTTAATTATCACAGTAGAAAGACATAGGTTGCTGATGGGGGAACCCTAAGTCCAATAATAGATTTTTGAGCCAAATAAGTTCACAAGCAGTCGAAGCCATAACACGGTATTCTGCTTCTGCACTAGAGCGTGCAACCACGCTTTGTTTCTTGCTCTTCCGAGTGACTAGGTTACCTAGTACGAAGGTGCAGAAACCAGTGATAAGCTTGCGATCGAGAGCGTTCCCCGCCCAATCTGCATCTGTATATCCTGAGATATGAGTGTGATTATTGTTGTGCATGAGAATCCCTCGACCAATGAAGCCCTTCAGATATCGAAGCACACGATGAACAATCTTCATGTGATCTATGCTTGGAGCATGCATAAACCGGCTAACAAGGCTCACGACATATGCTATATCAGGGCGAGTGATAGTTAGATAAATGAGTTTGCCAACCAATCTCTGATAGTATTCTATATTGGGAATGAGATCACCATAAGCTTGCAGCTTTAAGTTACTATTCAAAGGTGTGCGTGTAGGTTTACAATTTGTCATGTTGGCCTTACGAAGAAGATCAATAACATACTTGCGCTAATTTAGAAAACAACTTGTGAGAGTGTACCATCTCGATCCGTAGAAAATATTTAAGAATGCCGAGATCTTTGATAGCAAACTTATGATTGAGATATTGTTTAAGAGCATTAATCTTTGACATATTATCACCTGTCACAATGAGATCATCAACGTAAATAAGCACTACAAGTTTACCCGATGTGCTTGAACGCACAAATAAGGAAGAATCCGCATTGCTCCAACAGAAACCAACTCTTTTTAGAACATGACTGAGCTTGGCATACCATGCACGTGGACTTTGCTTGAGACCATAAATGAATTTATGAAGTTTGCACATTATTTCTGGATTGTTTGATTGAGGATGACCTGGGGGCAGTTTTATGAAAACTTTTTCTTCAAGTTCACCATGCAGAAAAGCATTTTTAACATCCATTTGAAAGAGAGGCTATGCATTATTAATAGCAACAGATAACAGCACCTTCACAGTGTTCATCTTTGCCACGGGAGCAAATGTCTCCTTGTAATCCACTTCATAGGTTTGTGTAAATCCTCGAGCAACCAAACGAGCCTTGTTCCTTTCAATCGTGCCATCTGAATGGAACTTGGTCTTGTATACCCAACGACTTCCCACAACCTACTTCCCTTTGGGAAGTTTCACCATAGTCCAGGTGTTGTTTTCATGAAGAGCTTGAAGCTCTTCTGCATAACAGCTCTCCACTCACTATGTAGATTAGCTTCTTGAAAGCTTTGTGGTTCACTAGTTTCAGTAATTGCACTAAGGAATGCAGCAAAAGAGGATGAAACTTTGCTGTAATCAATAGCAGAAGTCAAGGGGTACCTGGCATTGTAATCAATAGCAGAAGTCAAGAGGATGTAACTTGGATGAAAGTTTCCTCTCACGGGGGGGGGGGGATTTCGACGAACTGTAGGAGATTGAATTACTGGCACATGAGTAGTTTCTTGGCTAGAGGGACTACTTGAGGGCTTTGGTGAGATAGGTTCTTTAGAGACCACATGTGGAGAATTCTGCAAGTTGCTAACATCATCCTCATTCAATACCTGGTCCCTTGAAATATCTGTTATATCCTCTTCATTGGGATATGGTATTGGAAACAAATCAGACAAATTATCCCCCTCTCTAGAATAGTCCAGAGGTTGAGTGAAGTAAGGCATGGTTTCTTCAAATTTCACATCTCTTGAAACAACTATTTTCCTAGTTGTTGGATTGTAACATTTGTAACCCTTTTGAGTGGATGAATAGCCTAGGAAAACACATTTGGCAGCCCTTGGATCTAGCTTGTCACGATTTGGTGCTTGAATGTGAACAAAGCATGTACATCTAAACACTCTCAAATGGGATAAATTGATCTGTCTATCTTTCAATACCTCATAAAGTGATTTGAAGTTCAATATCTTGCTAGGTAATCTATTGATGAGATATGCAGCAGTAAGAACACCTTGTCTCTAGAATTTTTTAGGCACATTCGAGTGAAACATAAGAGCTCTAGTTTTTTCAAGTAGATCTCTATTCTTCCTTTCTACTACCCCGTTTTGTTGAGGTGTTCCAACACAACTAGTTTGATGTAATATACCATGTATGCTTAGATAGTGAGACATGTTATGAAACATATATTCAGAGCCATTATCTGATCATAAGACATGAATGTTTGAAGAAAATTGTGTGTTTACAAGTCTATGAAAATCTTGAAAAACTTCTAGCACTTCACTTTTAAATTTTAAAAGATACAACCAAGTGATCTTTGTGAAATCATCCACAAAAGTTACAAAATATTTGTATCCATCAAAGGACTCTAGGATTGGTCCCCAAATATGGGAATGCACGATTTCAAAAGGATTACTAGCCCTAGACAAGGAGGAAGTGAAAGGTAATCTAGTGAACTTAGAGAAGTGACAAACATCACAGGAACTTGTAACTTTGCATAGGTTTGGAAACAAAAAGAACAGAACTTCATTAGAAGGATGTGCAAGTCGTTGGTGCAAAGTTGTTGTTCTTGAACCAGGCTTGAAATGAGTTGAAAAACCTTGGGAGTTTGGACATGCTTGGAAAGGTAGTAGAGACCATTTAAGAAAAAACCTTCACCAATCATCTTCTTGGTGGTGATATCCTGAAAAACCACAGTTTTTGGGGAGAAAATAGCGAGACAGTTTAGTGAGTTTATGATTTTTCCAACAGATAAAAGTTGAAAAGGGAATGAGGGAACATAAATAGCCTCAGACTCGACATCACTAGAAATCAAATATGTTTTCCCTCTCCCTATAACCATAACACCCTTGCCATTGGTAACTGACACTTGAGATGGATATGAGAGTTTTTCAAAATCATATAGATTTGTAGACTTGTTAGTCATATGATCAGTAGCTCTTGAATCTATAATCCAATAATCATGCACATTTGCTGGGCTGGATGTAGCCTTTATCCACAAGCTTCTGTTATTGAATCTTTAATTTCATCAACTCATCTGGTGTTATTCGGTATGGTGCCAAAGACATAAGGTTATTACTTGGAAGTAGATCAAGGGTGAATTCGATTTCCCTCGCATGTGGTAACCTTTGGAAATCCTCCAGAAATACATTAGTGAATTCATTCACCACTGGCACATCTCCAGCACACAGAGAAGGTTCATCTCGTGTGACTATATGGGCAAAGAAGTAAAAATGAATAGTGGCACCCGAATCAATCAGAAGACGAGCCCAATTACCACAAACAAGTAACGTACCAGTGATAACTCTAGGATCCTACTCCACTTCCAGCTGAGTCATGGCGTTGATACGCCCATGGACTTGACATACCGAACCATTGTTACGGCCGCCTCGTGTCCTAGGACCCTGGCCTTTGTGGCTTGCTAGGTTCCCCTGAGCATGACTGCCTGAAGTTACTCCAGAAAACTGCTGCTACCTCTGAGCAGGGACCTAAGTACTCTAATTGTTACTCTCACTATAACTCTGAGAAGTCGAATAATTACCCTTATCGTAACTTGATGTACTCAGATTATTCCTTCCACCGTAACCTGAACCATAAACAATATCATCAGGTGAATGTGGAGTACCACAATTTCAGGTTATGTGTCCAAAGCCGCACTTGGATTAAAGTGGCTGAAAGATCACCTCGTTGACTCATAGCCTGAGCCTTCACTAGATGATCCATATCTCTAACCCTGTCGCTTGAACGACTAAGAGGGTCTAGGGCCAAAGGAATTAGAAGAAGTAGAAGGCTCCTTCATACTCTAGGATCGGAATCCACAACCCCGCTGATTCTGGTTTCGTGTCTGGTTTTGGTTTTGATGTTGGTTCTGGCTCCTGGGCTGATTATGATTAAGTATGTTCCACCTCGACTGTTCGATGCTCAAGGCTGCCTCAATCATCTCCTCGTAGGATGCATGCTTCTGTGGTGCCAAAAGCTTGTGATAGTCATCGTTCATAGCAATCTGTAGCTGTATCATCATCTCCTGTTGGTTCCCATAGGTTCCCTCATAGTGCCTTGCCAAGCGCTGAAAAGTGCTATCAAACTATATAATACTCAGATTGCCCTGGCGAAACTCTAGGAACTCCTGTCTCTTCCTTAGCTGATAATCGGGGCTTAAAAATTTTACGCTAAATGGTATCCTGAACGTAGCCCAAGTCATTAGAAAATTACGTGGGTGAGAGCCCGTCACTGACTTCCACCGGTATCACGCGTTACCCTGAATGAAGCAACCAGCGGTATTCGCCCATTCAGACGCTGGGCATCTCATACTCTCTAAGGTGTCCTCCATATTTTCTAACCAATCTTCAGCCTCCTTACATGATCCAACTACATTAAGTTCTATAATTTTGTGGCTATGTGCAATCTCCATAAATGTACGACTCGGCCTGTTACTACCAAGAAAAGTATTTCGTAGCACAGAGGTCAACTCCAGAATTTCTCCCATGAGACCAGAACGAGGTCGTCGAGGTACATTCCCACCAGTAGGATCTATGATTCTGATAAGAGACAAAAAAGATTTAGAAGGGCGAAAGATTATGGATACAAGAAAGCTTATGATTACCAAATGGAAGAATGAAGTTTTATGCATGCTCTGATACCAATCTGACATGCGCCAGTCAGCAGGATGGCCACGTGCTGACCGACACCCGAGGGTGACAAAAGCTATTTAATGAATGCATATGCCCAGAATATGTGAAATGTGCATTTAAATTTTGTGCGAACTACTAAAGGTAATATTCAAATACAAACCTTTCTAAAATAATATAAGAATATTCAGTCTTCAGTAAAAATGATAGTGTAATGCATGACATGTTCAGAGCATACATCTAATTTAGAATACAAGCGGAATGTGTAGAGAAATCGGTATTACAAGTGATGTTAAAAGCAAAGAGGATGGCCCGATATCACTGGTAGGGGAATGCCTCGTGGCTTGGATCATATGCCTCGTTTATATGTGCTGAGGAGGCGCAAAACAAACATGAGTAGACTAAGTTGATAAATAAGTAGTACAAACATAGTTATTCAATAATGTACTAACCCCCAAAGTTTATGAAAACTAATAGCATAATATGTGATAGGTTTTCCAAAAACCCTAGCATGCCATAAAACCTTTCATAAAACATATATCATATATAGTGTGCTAACTAGTGGTATCATGATCGCCTGAAGGCTTTCTTCACGTGCCCATAGGCAGAACATACACCACACTCCTATAGGCAAAACAATCATCCATAGGCAAGACATACTCCCATAGGCAGGACAATCGCCCGTGGGAAGAATATACGCCACGCGCTCGTAAGTAGGACATATGCTCATAGGTAAGACAATCACCCGTAGGTAGGACATGAAGGAAAATTTATGTCCTAGCTAAGAACATGTAAAGAACATTTGAATACATAGGCAAACTATTAACAAATTAAAGTAGGCATGCATCCAAAAACAATTCATAAAACCCATGACTTTCAAAGCCTAGTATATGGTGAACCATAAGACTCTTTAACAATATTAAAGAGAATAAGAATTTAGAGATTCTTTACCCTTGAAGCTCATCCTTGATTGCACAAGGGATTCACCCAAGTGGAGGGCCTTCAAGTCACCTCCTTGCTCCTTGGATCTTCCTTGTGATTTCCTCCCTTTTAGTGCTCCTTTTCTTCTTTGAGGATTTGAGGATTTGTTCTCCAAAACACCAAAGGTTTGGTGTCTCTAAGTCTCCACACCAAAGATGTAGTGTGAAGATGAAATGGATGACTTAGGGAAGAATAGATTGCTAGATGTTCCTCCCCTAAGTGGCCGGCCTCTATGTAGAAAATGAGAGAATATGTTTCACCCAAATTCAATTAGAAAACCCTTATGTGAAACAAAGCTATAATGTTGATTTTATACTTCATTTCATGTGAGTGGCAAACTTGTAATTAATACAAGTTTGCTACCCCTCACCCTTATGGCCGGCCATATGTTGTTATTGGGCTTAATTGCCCATTTTGTTTTAGTTGTCATACAACTTAAACATAATGGGCCTTGTGGACCAAAACGTTTTTGTGCCCCGAAGCCCAAAACTAACTTAAACGCCCAATACGAACGTTTCGTATAATTAATTAACTATTTAATTAATCTTGACCATTCTTCAATTAAACCATTTAATTGCTTATCCATTTCATATAATTTCTTCACTTATATCCTTACTCGGTGTACGATCCATTAGGTTCCAATTAGCGAGGTAGTGGGTGATGTTACTCTTAACGATCGATTGTGAATTGAAACCACATTTCAATTCTCCCTTAAAATTAGTGTTTGCTAATCTTTAGGGCTTCCACAAACCATGGGTGACGCCTAGCAGCATGTCTGGTTACCCAAGCTAAGTAGAAGTGGTTGGAGAACCTATCCAGTTACAACTACAATGCAATACGGTCATTCTCTAATACAATACTCTTAATCACATTGTTTAAGTGATAGTTTGTTTCATGTCTACTATCCAATGTGATACTTCTCTATATGATTCAATTGAATAAGATTTGGAACAAGCTTCCTTAGTCATATTCATATGCTTTGGCCAAAGACTCTCGAATCATATCTTAGAGTATTCTCCTTCCATCATGGAAGGTTAGAGATCCCTTGTTGTGCATTCATATGCCTACATGACTAGATAGCTTGACCCTAACAATGCCGTGGACACTCTAATGGAATGCCGTTGACATAATCAAAGATCAAGGACCTAACCATTAGACATCAATGATGCCTCAGGTCAAAGGACTACTTTGCATATTGCAACTATCGAGTTCTCACATGACATGTATGTTCGAACTCTCGTTTGATCGTTGTTCAGTGTACTCGATTACTCTTTCGAGCACCTATGTGTTTGCCTTAGTGTCCAACACCAAATGACTTGAGACTAGTTCATACTCACACTTGAGTCGACATAACACATACTAACCTTAGCGGATTGTCAATGCCCAATTGGCAATCCTATGGCTAGGAACGTTTTAGGAATGAACATAAGAGAAAGGTCTCGTTAATTTAACTAACTTAAATCACTTGTCTCTTAGATCAAATACATTCCTTGGATTCCCTTATTGCTTAAACACAAGATACTATAAATAGTGATTAACAATAAGCTTTGCCCTCTATTAAACATATAAAAGTTTAACACAATAAGTATTCCAAAAAGCTATTACATCAAATGAGTGGCTTTGTGGGCATACTTCCAACAGGACATATGCCCGTAGGCAGGATAGTAACCACTAGATGCGCACAAAAGACATTGAATATAATCTTTCCAACATAAGTATACATATCTCAAAACATCTTCATAGTATATAGTCATCCATCATATATATTATAAAGAGTGTAAAAATATGTTCATAAATAGTATAAAGTCATCCATCATATATACTACAAAGAACATAAATTCAATAAAGTAAGGTATTCCAAAATATTCTCAGTAAAGCATGATAATCATAAAGTGTAAGCCTAATTTACTCATAAAACATAACCATTAAATCATTCTTTTCATGTATGCATTTCTACTATTAAGACATGCATTTTAGAAGTGGTCAACTAACAGATACTCCGTCATCAAAGAGCCGTGCGAATTAGGAATAACGAAATCATCGCTAATAATCGCACCTAAGCATATAAAAGGTCCAATTATAAAACACTATCATAATGATTGAATTTCAAAAAATGGACGTCATAAACGAATTCAAGATGTCGAAAAATATAAGGGGGGGCCTTGTGTACCCCTATGCAATGCCATACGCGCTTTCACACGCCCTTGCAAGGTGGCAGCTTCAGCGGCCACGCACCACCGTGGGTCACCGGAAAGTTAGTCGGAAAAGTCATCGATGCCGCTGTGATTGCCACCGTGGACAGCGGCATGTGTGCTCCACGCGCCAGCATCATCAACCCTTCATGCGCACCCACGCGCATCCCACGCACGACTTGGGTTCTTGGTTTGGGCTTGTTCAGTTGGGTTGGGTTGGTTTTTAGGTTTGGGCCTAGGTTCAACATGCTGAAGACCTAAGTTCTACATGACCCAAGGGCCTGGGTTCTAAAGGTTTTAAAGGGTTTGGGTTTTGGGGTTACCGGGTTGAAGGCCCGAGTTGGATGTCCTAAAGGCCTGGGTCCAAAGGATTTGGGGTTTGGGTTAACTGGGGTTTGGGCTCAGCAACCTGGGGCAAAGGCCTAATTTCATAATTCTTATTAAATGAAATTACAATTAGTTTAGGGTGGGGTTTCGCACATTTGGTGGGATTGAGCGTCATCTTGCATTCTTCAAGAATGTTGAAAGTTTCCGCTAGGTTGACAATGTGGTTTCACTATTGCTTGCCATTCGCCATGATGTCGTCAATATAGACCTCCATGGTTACTCTAAGTTGCTTCTTGAACATCATATTTATCAATCGTTAGCAAGTAGCTCTCGCGTTCTTGAGGCCAAAGAGCATGACTTTGTAGTAGTAGGTGCCTCACTCGATCACGGACGTTGTTTTCTCCTTGTTGGGCTTGTGCAAGGCTATTTGGTTGTAGCTGGAGTATCTGTCTAAGAAATTGAGCAACTGGTTCCTAGAAGTTAAATCTACCAGTAAATTGATAAAGGAAACTGAATAAGGATCTTTCAGGCATACTTTGTTGAGGCCGGTGTAGTCTACGTAAACTTTCCATTTGCCCTTCTCTTTCTTCATCACTAGCACGATGTTAGGAAACCATGTTGAGTGTAATACCTCTTCTATGAACCCGGCCTCTAATAGCTTGTCGATTTCTGCTTCAATTCTAGCAGTTTTCTCCGACTACCATGGATCAAGAATGATGTGTTAGGCGTCATCTGTAGGTTTCCATCCCGTCTCATCTGTTGGTGTGTTGACTTAGACATCATCTTCTTGATCTATCTGCTATAATTGTTATTTGGTAGCTTCGTCGTCCCTTTGAACTTCGGTAGCCTCTAAGAGGTAAAATACTTCTTCTTTGACTCCTTCAGTACTTGCACAGTGCATCATTGAGATGTGGCTTGGTCAAACTTGATTTCTCCAACTCCTCATCCAGGGATTTTGAATTGAATCTTTTGATACTTGGTGGAGGTTAAGGCATCCAGCTTTATCAGCCAAGGTCGCCTTAGAATCTCATTGTAAGGAAACGGGTTATTTACTATCGTGAACATCTACTTTAAGATAACTGGCGGTGTTTTCACGTTAAGTGTAATGTTGTCAATATCAGTCGAGGTGTGTATGTTGAATCTGGTAAGTACCTCCACTCGGCTTATGATTGTGCTTTCTAGGCCACCATCTTCTGAATTATTGATAGTTGAAGTGGGATGACAGCACTTCCGTTGTCAACCATTATTCTGTCGATTATAGCGTGGGCTAGTTGGACAGATATCAATTAGGAATCGTTGTGTAGGAAGTCAACGCATTTAGCATCCTACTCAATGAAGCCATCAATGGATCTAAGTTGGGTGTCGGTTGCCTGGACCTGTGAAACTAATAGAACCTGTTAGATTTTCCTCTTCTTAGAGTTGTTAATGGCCTCTAAGTGCTCAAATTCGGAGAAGATGCCATTGATTGTCTTGGTCGGTGACTCTTCATCGGTGTCTGCGTTTCTTCTAAGATGCGCAGCTGGCTTGTCCAAGTATCCGTTGACCTTGCCTTCTATCACAGACTTCTCTAGGTAATTCCTCCCAGGTAACATTCATCGGTTGTATGATTGGGACCTCGATGGAATGTGCAGTACATGGTGTGATCCAACTTGTAGGTGCTTCCCTTCAATTGCTTCGGCAGCTTGAACCATGGTTCACTCTTGATGTTGCAGAGGATTTGGTGGATCGGGATCAAGAACTTTGTATAGTTCTTAGGTGTTGTTGCTCAGATAAAGGATCATTACGCTATAGTAATGCTTTAAAAGCCTCTTCGGGTCTCCATCTCTTTTGAAAGATGTGAAATGTGGCATGGTGAGTCTGCCTGCTCGATCTCGTCTGTGAAAAGTGACCTTCTTATATTATTCGTGTCTTCTTGAAGCGCCTCGTCCGTAACTTTGTTGTGATGGAAGTCATATAATCATTCAGTCATGAGCCTATCTATGTCTTCTCGAATTTTCCTTTGTTGGGGTAAAGAAGTTTTCGGCTGCCCCTAGTCATAACCTTCTGGTCTAGTCTACTTTTCCTTGTGCTCGGCTCGTCTATATCGCGGTTGTGGTGCATGTGGTACATTCCTAGTAGGAGAGCTGGTTACTTGTAGGCTGCCAGATGAACTTAAGCCGGATTGAGTGACTGTTTTTCTCTGTCCGTCATGCTGCTTACTCCAATGTGAGGTGGAAGATGCTCCTTGTAGGCCTAGCCGCTAATGAACACTTCATTTGGAGGTTGTCCACATTGATTATCAGAATGTGACCCCAACCGTGAATGTATACTCGTCCGTGGGCATAACCGAGAGTTCACACTCCTATGCCCTTTAAGACGAGAGTATACTCTATCTCGAGGACCTAAGCAAGAGTGTACACTACCAGAACGCTCGGTTCATGGCTAGTCGAGAGGCTACTTGCCAGGATGCTACTGGAGAGGTTCGTCAGAACACCTTGTCTGGGGAACACTACATCTTAGTGCGCTACAAAAGTTGATTCACCAAGGTTATCTGTTGCGCAAGGGCACTTGTCAACTGTATGACTTGTCGAGACAAGTGTTTTTCACCATTTAGGGTGGAAGAGCTTGGATGGTATGCGTCTCCTTGAGAGGTGAAAGTGTAATGGACTCCAAGCGCGAGATTTAAGCTAGAATATGTCAAATCTGCATAAAAACACCAAAAAGGGGTCTGAAACACTAAAAAACAGGTCTGAAACCTGAAGAACAGTTTGCTAACCTCATCGGAATTTTTTTTGGGCCGTTGATGGACCGGTCAGTCCGGTCAAAATCGAGTTAGGTCTAGCTGCCAGCTAGTGGTTCGCGTGAACCAGTCTGGGTCCGGTTTGGTCTAGTCTGGGCACTTGGATAAAAGAGTATGAATCTGCCTCCCAATCATTTAGTACAATTTAGTTTCCACCACCGCTTGAATAAAATAATGTCCATAATAACAAATCAATGGTGAAGATTAAAGCATAGAAAGAGACTCGCTAGTTAAGTTGATTAGAACGGTGTGTTTTTCCTTCTACATTCAAGTTCAAATCGCATCCCCTAGTTACGTTTTTTTTTTTTTTTTTTTTTTTTTTTGTCAAACAATAAATTTTGTTAGATTAGATGTTAGATTAGTCACTGACAGGGTTCGAACTCACGTCATCATGCAAAGGCTCAACCCCTGCCTCCGGTAGTTTAGTTGATCTTGTATAAAAATAAAATAGAAAAATTATAAGAAAGAATTTTGTGAAATGGGCTTTGCCACCTCTAACAATTACAATTAAATTAGACTTTCAAATGAAGATTTGCTTGGCCTAAAGTCACAATGCTGGTTGTTCAATTGTTCATGGCAGAGAACTCAGCAACTCCTCAAGTTTTCGACTCTCAGATACTTCATTGCCAAATATCACAGTAAGAGAGTTTCTGCCATTTCCTAGTGTTAGGGTTTTGGTTGAAACTCCATTATTTGATACATGTAGAAGTAGAAAAAAACTCCTCGAGACCCTAGCTTTTCTGCGTTTTTGCTTCCTACTATTCTGCTCCAACTGTGAAGTGTGAAGATTCAAATTAATTGTGGTTACAATTGGCATGCAGGTTTCTCTCTTCTCCCGTTTGCTTCCTTTTACACTTTCCTAATAATATATTTGTGAAATTTTAATCTATATGACTACATTGACTAGAACCCTGGTAGAACTAATGAGGAGCTGTTTCCTTACCATTTTGTTTTTAATATTTTATTTTTTTCCATTTTTTTTCAAAAACTAAAATTGAAAACTGGTTTGGTAAGTATTTTCACTCACAAATTGAAAACTAAAAACCAAAAGTGAAAACTACATTCTTGAGTTTTTAAACAAAAACTGAAAAAAGATAGTAGTTACCAAACTAGTTTTAAGTTTTCAAAAAATTAAAAACTAAAAACTGAAAATGGATAATTATCTAACAGCCTCTAAGATTATGAAATTTGCAATTTGCATGAAAAGTTTTTACAGTCTTGTAGATAATCAAATATAAATGTTAAAATTATAAAGCTGCTAGGGTTTTGGTTCTTTAGGTTTCAGAACAAGCAAGTAAATAATAATAATGGTAGTTTATTCACATTCAAGTTCTACCTTACATGGACTACGTAATTTATACTACAATACAAGAGACTATTCTAGGAAGTCAACTATGAATGTTAATACATGATTTACAAATATCAATCTACTCCTATAATCAAGGAAGGCCAGTAATCTTAGGATGCTCCAAGATATTGTCGTTTAATACTCCCCCTCAACATGGAGTGTGAATGTCAATCACACCCATCTTGCCAAGTAAGGATTGAAACATAGCTTGTCTAAGTGGCTTGGTGAATATGTCGGCTAACTGTGCTCTAGTACGAACGTAAGCAGTTGTGATGACCCCTGATCGAATGCGCTCACGAACAACATGACAATCAATCTCTATATGTTTGGTGCGCTCATGAAACACGAGATTGGCAGCTATATGCAGAGCAGCTTGATTGTCACAATATAGTTTTGCCGGCATATGGTGATCAACTCGTAGATCAGCTAATAAATATTTCATCCATGTAAGCTCACATGTGGCAGAAGCCATAGCACGATACTGTGCTTTTGTTGAAGACCGAGAAACCGTAGTTTGTTTCTTAGTTTTCCAAGACACCAATGCACCTCCAAGAAATATACAATAACCTGTGACTAACCTTCTTGTAATTGAGCATCGAGCCCAATCGGCATCGCAATAACCAATCAACCTTAAGTCCCTATTTGAAGGAAATAGGAGTCCTTGTCCAGGTGCCCTTTTTAAGTATCGCAAGAGACAATGAACTGCTTCTAGATGCGGTTTCCTTGGTTGTTGCATGTATTGACTGAGTATGAAATCTCAAGCCTGGTGATTGTAAGGTAAATGAGTTTACCAACAAGTCTTCTATACTTCGAAGCATCGTGAAGAACTTGTCCCTCCGTTGGAGATAATTTTAAGTTTTCTTCCATGGGAAATTTTGCAGGTCTGGTACCAAGTAAACCAGCTTCATCGAGAATATCTAGCGTGTATTTCCGTTGAAAGATGGAGATACCTTGAGAAGACCGAACCACTTCTATGCCAAGAAAGTATTTTAATGGTCCAAGATCCTTGATTCGAAAATGAGTATGGAGAAATTGTTTGAGATCACGAATAGCCATTTCATCATTACCTGTAATGATCATGTCATCGACGTAGGTTAGTACGGCTGTGAATGAGTGATCACGTACCTTGGTGAACAAAGAGTAATCGGCCTTAGACTGTTGATATCCGGCTTGATGTATGGCAGTGGAAAATGTGGAAAACCAACTACGAGAGGCTTGTTTGAGCCCGTAGAGTGACTTATTGAGTCGGCATACATTATGCTCCCCCTGCCAACGAAGATCAGGATGTAACTGCATATACACTTCTTCCTTAAGATCGCCATGGAGAAAGGCATTTTGGACATCCATTTGGTGGAGAGACCAATGGCGAACAGATGCGACGGCCAGAAGGCAACGGACAGTGATAAGCTTGGCAACGAGGGCGAAGGTCATAGTGTAGTCAAGACCTTCGCGTTAGGTAAAGCCCTTAGCAACAAGGTGAGCCTTATAACGTTCGACGGAACCATCAGAGTTGTACTTAATTTTATAGACCCATTTGCAACCAATGGCTTGATGACCTGGTGGGAGACGAGTGAGAGTCCATGTGTTGTTTTGTACAAGGGCAAGAAGCTCGGATTGCATGGCAGCTTGCCACTTAGGATCACTATGAGCCTGCTCAAAAGTGGTTTGTTCGACAAGGGCAGAAATACCACAAGCAAATGAGCGATGGGATGATGAAAGGTGAGTATAAGAAACATAGTGAGATAAGGGATAGTGAGTACCTGACATGGATGAGGAGTTAGCACCAGGAGCAAGCAATTGGACATGATATAAGTGGTAGCCCTGGAGTCACACATAAGGTTTGGTGGGGCGGTGAGAGTGTCAGTTGGCAAGGGGAAGTGGGGAAGGTGGTGTCGGTGAAGTGGGAAGCATGGGATGGGATGATAGTGGAGGGTTAGGCTCGGGAATAAGTGGGTCTATGGAAGGGGTGATAGTGTGAGGTGGTATGGACATGTCAAGCTGAGGAGTTGTGGGGGTGTTGGCTTGCGACAAGGTACCAAAGGCAAGGTGCTGGGAAAATCAATGGTGGTAGTAGGAAGAGGTAAGACTAGACTATCAAGTTGGTGATCTGGTGGCTGAGAGATGAAAGGGAATTGATCTTCGTGAAAAACAACATCATGAGTAGTGGAAAATTTCTATGTGGTAAGATCATAAACACGATACCTTTTTGACCAAAAGGGTATCCAACAAAAATGCATTTTCGAGCACGAGGATCAAACTTATGTGCAAGGGTGAGATTTGTGGCATAACATAAGCAACCAAAGGCTTGAAGGTGGGTAAAATTTGGAGGTGTATGATGCAAGAGTTCGAAAGGAGTTTTGTGATGAAGAAGTGGTGTGGGTAAACGGTTAATTAAGTAGCAAGCTGTTTGAACATTCCCCCCCCCCCCCCAAAATGATAAAGGCAAATTGGCTTGAAATCTAAGTGCTCTCCCAACATTTAAAAGGTGGCGATGTTTCCTTTCAACGACCCCATTTTGTTGGGGAGTTGAGGGACAAGATGTGTGGAACACAATACCCTTGTTGTCAAAGAAGGGTCGTAAGGAAGTAAATTCAGCCCCATTATCTGCCCTAATGGTTTTGGTCATGCAATTAAATTATGTTTGGACCCAAGCGATAAAAAAACGTACCAACCCTTGTGTTTTAGACTTTAAGCGCATAAGGTGAATCCAAGTATAATGAGAATAATCATCAACAATGTTAAAAAATATCGAGCCCCCGAATGGGAATTAACTCGATGAGGTCCCCATATATCATAATGTATTAAATCAAAAGGTGTTGTAGATGAAATAAAACTTGATGGAAAAGATAACCGAGTTTGCTTGGTAAGAGGACAAACGTCACATGAATGGCTAGAGTCAAACATGATGGTTGGAACTTGCTTGGTCAAAACTCGAAGGGGACCGGTAGATGGATGTCCTAAGCGTTGATGCCAAAGGTTCGAATGTCGGCTTATGTTGTGAGCAAGGTGGGGGTTTTGTTCTGGCGACAAGTAATAGAGCCCATTACATCGCTTGCCCAGGCCAATCGTCCTCCTCGTATCCATGTCCTGTATCACACAAAAAGTGGGAAAGAAAATCACTATGCAGTGTAAGGACTCGGTGAGCTTGCTAACGGATAACAAATAAACTCGAAAATTAGGCACATGCAACACTTCATCAATTTTAATAAAATGAGTGACTTGGACTGAACCAACAGATTCTATAATTGCATTTCCCCCATTCGGCATTTGTACAGAATCAAATATGGACAAAGCTTTCTTATCTAGTAAGTGAGGTGACGGAGAGATGTGGTCCGTTGCCCCACAATCAATGATCCAATAGTGGGTTTGAGTTGATAAAACTTTGGACATATTAGACAGAGGTGTACCTGCGGCATTTGCAAAGTGTTGCGGGTTACCGTCAAGGTTGTTTTTCTTAAGCATCGCCATGATTTGATTGTATTCTTCAGCGGTAAATTTTGGCCCGTCACTGGTGGTTCTCTTGTGGTGCTGGTCACCAACTTTGGTGGCTTTATCATCAATTTGTACTTGGTTGGCTACATGCTTCTTCTTGTTGGGGGGTGTTACTTTCTTGCCATGGTATTTGTGCCTCGGCGGGAAGCCGTAAAAATAGAAGCAACGATCCACAGTGTGGTATTCTTGGTCATAATAGGAGCATTTAAAAGATGGGTTCCCTGAGTTTCCTCGTTGTGCAACGAGTTCCCTATTGCTTGTCACATTCATAGCATGCAAATTATTATTATTACGAGTGAGAGATACCTCCACTTGCTTCTCTTGTTGTAGGACAAGAGAGTATGTCTTCCAAGTGTCTGGAAGCGGCTGCATCAACAAGATTTGCCCACGCACTATGGCATATGATTCATTTAATCCCATAAGAAACTGCATCACCATTTCCTTCTCGTCTCATTCATTAATTTTCTTCAAGCCCCTACAAGTGCACGTTGGAGGCTCATGATAGGACGTCAATTCATCCCATAGTGCTTTCAGCTTCATGTAATAAACTGAGATCGATTGTTGCTCCTGTCTGTGTTCAACAATCTCTCTCTTAATTTGGTAAACGTGTGAATCGTTTCCCTAAGAAAAGCGATCACGGCAAATCTGCCCACACATCTGTTGTTGATGTGTAGTAAGAAACACTGCTTGCGATGTCTTCATGCACAGAGTTCAGAATCCATACGAGGACCATGTCGTTGTATCGTTGCCACAATGCAAATTGTTTGTCTATTTCAACAGGAGGGTCAATGGTTCCATCGACCAAGCCCAGTTTGTTCTTCGCGCTTAGACTGATGCATATAGCACGACTCCATGTGCTGTAGTTGTCACCTTGAAGGGTTTTGGAGACCAAAATATTCCCAGGTTGATCAAAGGGATGTAGTACGAACGGATTCAAGATGTCAGTAGCCATCTCTGTTGGTTTTGGATTGGCTGCTGATTCACTCATGGTGATACCGTCTGTTTGATGTGTGCGGAAGCGTTGGGTATTCAGAGTCACCGGAAACGGTGCTCTGATACCATGTTAAAATTATGAAGTTGCTAGGGTTTTGGTTCTTTAGGTTTTAGAACAAGCAAGTAAATAATAATAATGGTAGTTTATTCACATTCAAGTTCTACCTTACATGGACTACGTAATTTATACTACAATACAAGAGACTATTCTAGGAAGTCAACTATGAATGTTAATACAAGATTTACAAATATCAATCTACTCCTATAATCAAGGAAGGCCAGCAATCTTAGGATGCTCCAAGATATTGTCGTTTAATAAGAAAGAACAGAAAAATTGTTGAAATTGCAGTATTTCGATATGAAGAAATTTGAAGAAGAGAATTTTACATAACTAAACAAGAAGTAAATATAGTAGTCTCACTTTAACCGGAATTGATCAAGGCCACTTTCTCAATGACAATTTGATCATAGTTTAGATGGTGTTGGAGACTTGGAGCCTTGCGACTCTTGTCTCTGTTTTATGTACTAAATTGAATCGATGATCAGTCAACCACTTTGGAGACTTTCCGGTGACGGTCTTGCGCGTACGTTGCATGGAAGAAGTACTTTTTTTTTTGTTGGGGGTGTGGGGGTGTGGCGGCGGGGGAGGTGGGGTGGGGTTAGCCGTGTTTTTCTGGCTTGTAATATTTCTGCTAGTAAGCATAGCAGCAGCTGAAAATGTTAGTTTCATCTACAATGACTTCCGGTCTGCTAATCTGAGCCTAGATTGTGGATGTAAATTTCATTCTTTTTTTTATTTGACGAAAATGCAACTGTAAAATAATAACACTTTCGATTAAGGTAAAAAATCTCATGCATCCCTGATGAATTGGGAGAGGGGGTTTTGCCTGAAGAATATCCGATATTAAAGTTAGAATTCTGAAAGGAATGTATTTTGGAGTTTGTGGGTAGTCAATGACTTAGCATTTTAGTGGGATAAAAAAGGTATTTATAGGAGAGCAACCGGCCCCTTAGTTGAAGAGTGGCTGGCCATATTTGATGGTAATGGGCAAATAATTACAAGATACTATGTGAAACAATATCTTATAATTAACATGGCAATTATTTCTAATTTCAATAGCAAGTTTTGGGAGTCTGACCTTAACCGGGCCATGGAATTGATCATGGCCACTTTCTCAATTTGATCATAGTTTAGATGGTGTTGCAGAGTTGGAGTCTTGTGACTCTTGTCTTTTATGTATTAAATTGAATCGACGATCAGTCCACCACCATGAAGACATTCGAGTGACGGTCTTGTGCGTACGTTGTATGGAAGAAGTACTTTTCATCGGGGACATGGACCAGTTACCAGTGGTATAGAGCACTGGACACAAAAACGACATGTGTAATTAGAGCGACAACGAAGGTCTATCTGTCTACTGTCATCTCCCCTGCATCGATTTTGCTTTTATATACCTGTGGTAAGTCTTAAGACTCAAGTATATATGTACTGAAAGTTCAGATGACTTGACAGAGAATTAAGAATGGTAAATGAAGAAAAAGTGTGTTTTTAAATCATGGGTCCAAAATAACAAAAAGCAGAAATAACTCTACGTATGCTTCTAAAAAAAATGTTTTCTTCATTGGAGGCAGGTGAATAATAATACCAATTAATGAAACTTTTATATTGACAATTCTACCCCATAATTTTTCTTTTGCTAAAAGCACTTTTAGCATTTAGTATAGATTATCTTTGGTTAAGAAAAGAAAACACTTTTAGCACTATAGTTTACGAAGCACTTAGGACTCGTTTGGATGTGCTTTTAAAATGACTAAAAGCGCTTTTAGAGAAAATATTTTTTGGTTCCAAAAGCAGTTAAAGTGCTTTTCCTGAATTTACTTGCATTTTTACTAAGGATTGGTTTCAAAAACATTTTCACCAAAAGCGCTTTGAGTCATTTTAAAAGCATATTCAAATGAGCACTTAGGCAATCTCCAACCAAAATGGCTAAACATAACCAATACTATGTTTAATTTAGTGTTCATTCATTGCTTATCCATATAAATTAAAGAGTCGAAAATGGGATTACTTTTTTAGTCCCATATTGACAAAGTTAGTAAATAGAAAAAACACCTCTATATATAAACACTTTTAAAGTTTAGATAGAAGGTGTAGACATGTAAATTTCATTGCATGCAAATGATGCTATAAACACGAAAACTCTGTAACTAATGAAACGAGAACATGTGTACAAAGTAGATCTGTATTGATGAATTTGTAGGGTTACAATCTCTATTTACAATTTTCCTCTGATTCAATCTTCAAATTTGATGTAGATGTATAGGTTGTTGATCCAAGGGTCACAGTGACTTGATCTTGAACGAACAATTGAGCGATTGCTTCAAGTTTTGAGCTTGAAACAATGCGTGGATAGTCTTCACCTCAAGTTTAGGGATGCGGCAAAGGTAGTGTTGATGTAGGATTTCGTTGATTCAAGGATCTTGACAACTTGATCTTGAATCGATTGTCGTTACAAGTTTTGAGCTTGTAACAAAGTCTTGAAGGAATCGGCACAAGTGCTTGTTGATTCTTCAAGGGAATGCTTCGGCTTTGGTCGAAAGAAAGTTTCAGCTTTGGTTGTACGTTCTTTGAAGAGAGTTTTGGAAGTGTATTAGTCTTCAAAGATTTGGTAGAGGTTCTTCTCAATGTGAGAATTTCCGCCTTGAATGTAGAAATTGTCCCCCTTCAATGTAGAAACTGTCGACCCCCTTTAATGTAGAAATTGTCAACCCCCTCCATTATAGGAATTGTTGACCTTGAATGTAGAAATTGTTGACCTTATGCTTGTCTTGGGACCTTGTATTTATAAACTTCTCAAAGCTTGCCTTTGGATGGATTTGGTTTTGATTTGTGTCTTGATTCATCCATGAGAGAATTTAGGTGTTTTGTGTCTTGTTTTAGCCATTTTCCCTTAGTTTGGCTGAATTTTAGGGCTTTCTTGCTTATTTTATGAGCAATCTTCAATTTTGCTTGTTTTATGAAGATGTTTGAGCTTTATTTCCGGTTTTGGGAGCAATTTGGACCCCTTGTTGATTTTAAGGGATATTTCCTCCTTTTTGCCTATTTTTGGGGAAGTTTTGAGCATCCTTTGCTTGATTTGTGCCACATGTCATTGATGACTTGTTCATTTGTGATGAGTCATATGCCATGTGGAGCTTTGTGATGCATCTGTAGACATGTAAATTTCGTTACAAACAAATGATGCAAACAGGAAGAAATCTCCTTAAAATCGGCAAGGGGCCCAAATTGCTCCCAAAACCGGAAAGAAAGCTAAAGCATCTTCACAAAACAAACAAGAATTGAAGATTGCTCACAAAATAGAAAAGAAAGCCCTATAGATTTTGGCCAAGCAAGGGAAAGTGGCTGAAATTAAGACACAAAACATGCCTAAATTCTCCCATGGACGAATCAAGACACAAATCAAAGCCAAATCCATCCAAAGGCAAGCTTTTAGAAGTCTATAAATATAAGGTCCTCAGACAAGCATAAAGGTCGACAATTTCTACATTGAAGGGCCGAAATTCTCACAAAAGGAGAACCTCTACCAAATCTTTGAAGACTAATACATTGCCAAAGCTCTCTTTGAAACAACCAAAGCCAAAGCTTTCTTTCGACCAAAGCCGAAACATTCCCTTGAAGAATCAACAAGCATTTATGTTGATTCCTTCAAGACTTTGTTGCAAGCTTAAAACTTGTAATGACGTTCGATTCAAGATCATGTCGCCAAGACCCTTGAATCAACAAAATCCCACATCAACATCACCTTTGCCGCATGTCATACATAAAACTAGAGGTGAAGACTATCCACGCATTGTTCCAAACTCAAAACTTGAAGCAATCGTTCAATTGTTCGTCGAAGATCAAGTCACCGTGACCTTTGGATCAACAACCTACGCATCTATGTCAAATTTGAAGACTGAGAGTAAAATTGTAAACAAAGATTGTAACCCCACAAATTCATCAATACAATTTACTTTGTACACGTGTTCTCGTTTCATTCTTTACAGAATTTTCGTGTTTACAGAAGGAACCAAAACTCATCATCTATGTACTTGTAATCAGAAGAGGGGTATCCTTCATAGACAAAATAGACAAAATAGATCTTCCTTAAGCTAACATAATGCATGCCACTTAGTACTATGGTCTTGTGATATCCTTCTCTCAAAACAAAATAAATTAGTTTTTCCATATTTCTAAATTATTGAGTTTGAAGGGCTTTTGTAAGTAATCTTATATTGAATCTTATGTGAGAAAACAAATAATTTTTATTATATGAAGTTAGGACACATT
This sequence comes from Pyrus communis, assembly GCF_963583255.1. Taxonomy (NCBI): domain Eukaryota; kingdom Viridiplantae; phylum Streptophyta; class Magnoliopsida; order Rosales; family Rosaceae; genus Pyrus; species Pyrus communis. Next base: position 7,942,353 of record NC_084811.1, on the reverse strand, counting down.
TTTTATGAGTCACCTCGAACCTCAAAAATCTCAGGACGCCAGCTACTACAAATTCGGTTCTTGTTTAGTTATGTAAATTTCTCTTCTTTAAATTTCTTTATAACGTAACTGAAATTTCATCAATTTTCTTTTCTTTCTATTTGATTGTCAACAAGACGACAAGACATACGCAAACAAGCATAAAATTTCCATGCAGATTGCAAATTTCATAAAGTTAGAGGCTGTTTAATAATCATTTCGTTTTTAATTTTTTTTGAAAACTTACAACTAGTTTGGTAATTAATTTTGGTTTCAGTTTTCATTTGAAAACTCAAGAAAGTAGTTTTCATTTTTCATTTTTTTGGTAAAAGTAGTTACCAAAATGAGTTTTCAATTTTAGTAAAAAAAAAAAAAGTGAAAAAAAACTAAAAACTGAAAATGAAATAGTTAGCAAACAGCTCCTTACTAATTTTATCAGTGTTCTAGTCACTGTAGTCATTTGCAAAGTTAATATTAGAAAAATGTAAGCATTACAGAGAAGCAAAGGGGGCCATTTAATACTATGTTCTAGTGGTATTCCTCTTCATTTGTAAGTGAGAAGTTCTAGATTCGATTCTCACTAAAGACAAATTTGAACCACATTATCGCTAGCCTATTGTCAGTCTTAACTTACCATTCTCCTCCTTAAGTAGATTGTGACATCCCACATTGCCTAGGGAAGTAATCCTTATATGTATATTCCCATCCCTACCTAGCACGAGGCCTTTTGGGAGCTCACTGGCTTAGGGTTTCGTAGGAACTCCGAAGTTAAGCGAGTAGTGCGCGAGAGCATTCCCAGGATGGTTGACCCATCGGAAAGTTCTCATGTGAGTTCCCAGAAACAAAACCGTGAGGGTGTGCTAGAGGCCCAAAACGGACAATATCGTGCTACAGTGGTGGATTTGGGCCCGGGAAGTGGTCCCCCGAAGGCCAGGATGTGACAATTTGGTATCAGAGCCTAACCCTGGCCGTGGTGTACCGATGAGGACGTCGGGCCCCTAAGAGGGGTGAATTGTGACATCCCACGTCACCCAGGGGAGTGATCCTTATATGTATATTCCCATCCCTACCTAGCACAAGGCCTTTTGGGAGCTCACTGGCTTTGGGTTCCATAAGAACTCCGAAGTTAAGCGAGAAGGAGGCCAGAGCAATCCCATGATGGGTGACCCACTAGGAAGTTGCTTGTGAGTTCCCAAAAACAAAACCGTGAGGGTGTGGTCGGGGCCCAAAGCGGACAATATCGTGCGACGGTGGTGGAGCGGGCCCGGGAAGTGATCCGCCCCGAGCCGAGATGTGACATAGATAGTATCCTTTGTCTAAAAATAAATAAAAATTAAAAATAAAGCAAAGGGAGGAGAGGAGAGAGAAACCTGCATGCTAGTCGTAGCCACAATTAATTTGAATCTTCACACTTCACACTTCACAATGACGCACATATACATGTAGAAAGTATGGGTTTCAGAGGAATTTGTTGGAAGAAAAAACGCAGAAAAGCTAAGGCCTTTGAGGAATTTGTTTCTACTTCTACAACATGTATCAAATAATGGAGGTTTCGACTTGTGAAGTTTACATATTCGCATTAATCAACAATGTAAACTGTTACAATGTTTTATACAAAAGCTATCCTTATCAGCATAGGAGTCCTAAAATAGCTATGATACACTTGAATTTCAAATAAACAACAGAAGGATAAAACAATAAAATAACATCTAATTATCCTTATCAACATTCCCCCGCAAACTTGACTTCGATGAGGTGACTGAGTTTGAACACAACAGCTGGAAATGTGATTGGAGAGTCCCTTCGTGAAGATATCCACCAGTTGAGAGATGGAAGGTAAGAATTGAACCTTGTGACTGTTAGCCGCAACACGCTCCTGAACAAAACAAAATCCAAAGATATGCTTGGCGCGAGCATGTAACACAGGAATGACAGCGACGTATATCGCACTCAAATTATCACAATACATCAAAACTGGTTGGGAAACTGGAAGTCAGAGCTTGTGTAGCAGACTTAAGATCTATATCGTATTAGTGCTTGTGAAGGCAAGAGCCCTATATTCAGCCTCGACACTCGAGTGAGAGACCGTTCGTTGTTTCTTGGTGCACCAAGAAATTAAATTAATCCCAAAAACTATACAGAAGCCGATGGTGGACCGGAGTGTCAGGGCAACCTTCTCAATTCGCATCAAAGTATGCAACTAGATGATAATGGGGGAAAAGTATTTTCCATTGATTAAAAAATGATAAGTTTACAAAGTACATATATACTTAGCTTCCTGCACACACTTGTGCTAACAACAGATCCTAACCATCTACTTAACTATTAACAGTTGTTACAAATCTAACACATTACAATACAAGCTTAGTTTTATCTTTTACACTTTGATCCTTAATATGCCCCCTTAAATTAAATTGAGGTACCCAAAGAGAGAGTTTGCTTCTGAGAAGGAGAAATCTGGGTTTTGGCAAGGATTTGGTATAGACATCTGCAACTTGATCCTGAGAACAAATAAAATGCACTGAGATGGCTTTGGAAAGAACTTGTTCTCTGATATAGTGATAGTCAATTTCAACATGCTTTATTCTTGCATGAAAGATTGGATTTTTAGCTAATGAAATTGCAGAGATGTTATCACACCACAGTTGTGGAGTTGCTAGAAGAGTTAAACCAATATCAAATAACAATTTACAAATCCAGGTGATTTCTGCAGCTGTATTTGCCAATGATTTGTACTCAGCTTCTGTAGATGATCTAGCCATTGTGGGCTGCTTTTTAGCACTCCAACCTATGAGCGAATTACCCAAATATATGCATAAACCACTTGTACTTCTTATGTTAATAGAACACCATGCCTAGTCAGCATCATAATAAGCATGAATATTGAGAGATTTAGCACATTTAGGGAACTAAAGACCTAAATCAAGAGATCATTTGAGATATCTCAGAATCCGTTTAACTGCTTAGAGATGTGATTGTCAAAGACTGTGCATAAATTAGCACACAAGATTCACTGCAAATGAAAGATCAGGCTGAGTCTAGGTCAAATATTGCAAACCACCAACTAAAGTTCTACACTCAGTAGAATTAGAGAGTAATGGAGATGAGTGATCCAGTTTTGAAGTGCTCAAAGGTGTTGCAGAGGGCTTAGCACCATCCATCTTGGCTTTTTGCAGCAAATCAAGTATGTACTTTGTTTGAGATAGAAAAATCCCTTTGGAATACCTCTTAACTTCAAGTCCAAGAAAATAGTGTAAGGGGCCAAGATCCTTAATAGGAAACAAGGAACTGAGGTGAGAGATTATAGCTTGACAAGCTTGAGAAGATGGCCCTGTCACTAATAAGTCATCAACATACACTAATACAAACATTAATGCAGGATCCTTTTTGATAAACAGAGAGTAATCATTTTTAGAACCAATGAAACCCATAAAATGCAGAGCACGGTGAAGTTTGACATACCAAGCTCTTGGAGCTTGTTTTAACCCATAGAGTGACTTTGTAAGTGACACACATGATGTGGTTTAGTTGGATCTTCAAAGCCAGAAGGTTGTTTCATGAATACATCTTTAGAGAGAGTGCCATAGAGAAAAGCATTGCTAACATCAAGCTGGTTTAAAAACCAATCAAATTGAACTGCCATGGTCAAAAGTATTCTAATAGTAACAGGTTTTGCAACTAGACTGAAAGTGTCTGTGTAATCCAAACCCTTTTGTTGGTGAAACCCCTTGGCCACCAACCTAGCTTTATATTTATCTATAGAACCATTAGCTTTTCTTTTAACTAGAAACACCCATTTGTAGCCTACAACATTTTGAGAAGGATGAGAAGGAACCAATTTCCAAGTCCTAGTGTTAATAAGTGCATTGAATTCTTCTTGCATGGCTTGTCTCCACTGTGGTAGTTTAGAAGTTTGGAGATAGGTAAAGGGTAAGTAATCTGGGGAGACATGTGTTGGTAAAGGGTGTTTAGTGGAAAGAAGGATTTTGGGTTTATAAATTCCTACTTTTGATCTAGTTTGCATGGGATAAATGTTAGATGGTGGTATAGGTATAGTAGGTAAAGTAGAGGATGGAGGTATAGTGGTATCTGGGATTCGAGGTGAAGAAGAACAATGGGATAGTAAAGGAGGGGATGTATCAGAATGAGATAGAAGGGTAGTTGTGGTGTAAGTTGGGAAACACTTAACTAAGGAAAAGTAAGGGTAGTAGGAATAATATGTAGTGATAAGGGTGTAGAACTTTGAACAGTGGATAAATTTGGAACTTTATAATAGAATGGAAATGTAGATTCATCAAACTAGACATGTCTAGAAAGGTAGACTTTTTTGGTGTGCAAGTCAAGGCATCTGTAACCTTTATGATTGAGGCTATACCCGATGAAGACACAAGCTTTACTCTTAGGATCTAACTTAGATGAAGTATAGGGTTTTAACCATGGGAAACAGCTACAACCAAAAACTCTAAGGAAAGCATAATCTGGTGACTTTTTAAACAATAACTCTCAAGGTAACGGATGATGCACAGTAGGTAATCTATTGATGAGATAGATAGTTGTGCAAAAAGCCTCAACCTAGTAAACATATGGAACTAAGAAAGCAGCTAAAAGGGTTCGAGCTGTTTCAACTAATGCCTATGTTTGCGCTCAGTACACCCATTTTGTTCTGGGGTGTGAGGGCAGCTCAACTGATAATGAATACCATTATCCTTGAGATAGCTCATGAATATAGAACCGAGATATTCTCCACTAGAGTCAGATCGAAATGTAACAATTTTATTGCCCAACAAGTTTTCAACAAGAAGTTTGAAATGTACAAATGTAGTAAACACCTCAGATTTACACTTGAGAGGAAAGAACCGAGTGTACTTAGTGAAGTCATCCATAAAGATGATATAGTATTTATATCCTGTAACCGAAAGAATAAATGAAGATCCCCATACATCTGTGTGCAAAAGTTCCAAGGGTTTACAAGTAGTACTAGTAATAGACCCAAAAGAAAGTTTAGAACTCTTGCCTAAAGCACAATTAGAGCAAAAGGATTTGGTTATACTAGTAGAGATAGGAATGCTAGATATTGAAGTCAACTTATTTAACACTTTGACAAAGGGATGTCCTAAGTTTTGGTGCCAAACATGCTGAGACATAGTGGTAGATGCAGCAAATAGATGTTGATTTCCAGTAATAGGAAGAGATGTAGTGAAAGCATAAAAGCTATTCCTCACAAGACCTTTAAAAGCATCTTCTCCAAAGAAAGATCTTTCACAATAAAGTGAAAGGGATAAACGTGAATAGAACACCAATTATCAATGGTAAACTGATTGGTAGAGAGTAAATCTTGTTTCAAGTCAGGAACATGCAATACATTATTTAGATTAAATGTATAAGCATGTGTATGAATGGTAGAAGAGCCAAAATTAAGTATAGGTAAACCTTTGCCATTGCCAATGTAAACTTGTTCTGGACCAGTGTATGACTCTGGATTTTGGAGATTGACATATGAATTCGTCATATAAGAACTGGCACCGGAATCAATAAGCCAAGTAGAAGGACCAGATTAAGGATACTTGGCACTGGCACACATAGCAGATTAAGAAGAATTGATACCAAAATTAGGATTCATGCGTTGAGGACATTAAATTGCTTCATGATCATATTCACGACAAAGTTAACAGTAAATCCTTTTTTCAGAGTGACCCCCACGATTGTAGTTTTGGCGTTGATTGCTTAGACAATTGTAATTGTTGGATCGGTAATTGGAGAAATTTCTATCCATTCCGCGAGATTGAAACTGCCTAGGGTTTGAAGAATTACGATCTATACCACGCCTTTAGTGTGAGTTGAAATTGTTTAAGTTTAGAGCAACAAACGCTTGAGAATTAGGGTTTGGCAATGGTGTAGGAAGAAGACCATTAGAGGATGATCTATGAGCCGAATGGAAAGCTTGAAAGGAAGAAGAAGACATTGACTTCTTTCGATTCACCAATTGAATTTCTTTGCTTAGTAAAAGTCCATGAAGCTCATCAAGTGTCGTAGATCCAAGATGAAATTAGATTGCATCGATGAAAGAGTCGAACTTAGGAGGAAGACCATAAAGAGTCATCGAAATCAACTTAGAATCCTCAATCAGAGCACTCGCATCCATAAGAGCATCAGTAATTTTTTGAATTTGCTGAAGATAGAAACCAGCAGAAGAATCGCCTTTTGTGATATTGCAAAGTCGAGAATGAAGTTCATGAACATGCGATTGAGAAGCAGCTGTAAGACGTGATTCAAGCTTGGACCAAAGATCATGAGCAGAGGTGACTCTAACCATGTACAGAATCAGCGACTCAAAGAGAGTAGGATTGATCTAGAGGAGAATATTTTGATCATTCTCAAGCCAGACGACATACTCTGGATTCAATGTGGTTGTGCAATTTCCGGTAGAATCACGAAGAAACTTTGGTTGAGCAGCCATAGATTCATCAATAATACTCATAAGATTGTTCCGGCAGAAGATCGGAGCAAAGAGAGAGCTCCAAGTGAAGTAATTTGTTGTAGTAAGCTTGATCGGAACAAGCGATACAATATTCAGAATTGTGATGGATGAAATCAAAGAAGTGCCAGATGAATTAGGGCACAAAACCTCGGTAGGAAGAGGATGAACCTATGAATCAGAATTGGAGGACAGAGAAGGTTAAGTCACCATAGCAAGGGTTTGAGAGAGAAATCAGAGGAAGCGAGAAAGAGTTGGGATCGGGAGAAGGTCGTTTGACAGAGGCAGTTGATATTATAATGGGAAAAGTATTTTCCCTTGATTAAAAAATGATAAGTTTACAAAGTATATATGTACTTAAATTGCTGCACACACTTGTGCTAACAACATATACTAACCATCTAACTAACTATTGACAATTGTAACAAATCTAACAGATTAGAATACAAGCTAAGTTTTATCTTTTACACTTTGATCCTTAATAGAGGAAAGGGTTATGGAAATAGAGAGAAGCGAATGCCCATACCCAGATAACCTTTGAGATACCGCAAAATGTGTTTCACAGCATCCATATGCTCAGAAGTGGGACACATGCTCAGAAGTGGGACACCCCATAAACTGAGTGACGTTTTGAATGGCAAAGGCAATATCTAGTTGAGTTAAAGTAAGATATTAAAGGCCACCAACTAGCTGATGATAACTAGTGGCATCAGGTAAATGGGTTCCTGAGTGTGCCAAAAGTTGGGATTTGGCATCAATAGGAGTAAGGCACAATTTGCATTTAAGCATGTTGCTGCGTTTCAGGAAGTCAAGAGTATACTTGGTTTGTGTCAATCGAAGTCCCATAATTAAATAGGTGACCTCAACACCAAAAAAAAAATAATGTAACTTACCCAAATCTTTAAGTTCAAATTCAAGTCCCAATGTGTGAATAAACGATTGAATTAAAGTTAGAGAGTTACCAATCAAAAAATTTTGTCCATGTATAGAAGAAAGACGAGAATGATGGGACCGTTATGAAAGGTGAACATGGAGTCATCTGCATGACTTTGAACGAAACCGAATTGTATAAGAAATGTACTAAAATGTTGGAACCAGGCACTAGGGGCTTGCTTGAGTCCATAAATAGCTTTATGTAATTTATGTTGAAGCATAAGCATGGCAGCTGGATGAAGCATTCAAGGTTGCTGCGATATGAAAGAAAAAGAAGCTAGAAAATGTATAAGTGTTGTTCTTAGCTAAGTTTATATATTTGTAACAAACGGTCAAGATTATATCATCTCAATGGTATATAACTTGACATGTGTCTAGTTTGTTATATGTTAAGTGAAACCATGTGAGTTGCAGGTGATCATAGTCACAATGCTTTGGTGGGTTGGCAATGACTATATAGCTGGTTTGTAACCGAGTTTTAGGCAGCGAATCCAATGTAGATTCAAGGAAGCAACGTACTCCTTCTTCCTCAAAAGTTCATCTCTGATACTCAAGCTTTGAATCCATTTGAATTACTTGTTGAATTGGTTACAAATACATAAAGAAATTTAGCTCAAAAGTAGCTCAAACATTAACATGGCCTCAGAACTAGGTTGGATTTGAATCTGGGAGTGAATCTGTGAGTATTCATCAGGATTCTCAACAAAGAACTTAGAAGCATAACAATGGTTAGATCTAGCACTAATCTTTGTGCACCAATATTCATGGGAGTCAATTATGAATTATGGTGTATCAGAACGAAAACAATTTTAAGTCTTATAATCTGTGGAGCTTTGTTGAAGATGGCTTCATACTATCGAAAGAAGGGAAAGAGACGAATGAGAAACAAATCCTTACTGATCAGGCTCTTATCTCAAGAGATGTGAAGGCGTTGCGATTGATATAAAGAGATGTGAGTGATGCTTGGGATGTTCTTAAGCAAGAATTTCAAGGGTGATGCTTAAGTCATGACTGTGAAATTACAAGGTATTTGCCGTGTTTTTGAATATGCTAGGATGAGAAATAATGAATCTCTCTCTGATTATCTAGCTAGATTATCTGGTCGTCTGAATAAGATGAAGATGTTAATTAGTAAAACTCCTGCATATGATAACATTGTTTTTCTCATTGAGGGAACTAAGAAATTGGATGAGATTGATCCAAATAATGGTGCAACTCTGAAAAGATTTGAGCAGAGATTAAAAAGACACACTGAAGATGAGGAAGTGAGTGATATTGAAAAGGCATACTGAAGATGAGGAAATGAGTGATAAGGCATTTAGTAGTCTTAGTATTCAAAACAAAAGTGGATCATGACCACTAGGTACAAGGGGAAGAAACCCTTCAAATTTAGAGATAAGTGATGTGAAATATTCTAACACTCAAATTAAAACCCTATGATTGTAGTATATGAAAGTAGGGATCGTTTTAGGCCGGGGATTAGAAGGGATGCTAATCAACACAATTAAGACTCAAAAACACTAAACTAGACTCTATAGACTCTAAACTAACTTAAAACACTCAAAACAGCGACAAACACTCAAAAAGACTCAATTTTAGACCTAACAAGTGTTTTGGACGAAAATAAACCTTAACTAGACTCAAAAGACTCAAAGAAAACAGATTGTGACTCAAATAACAAGACTAAATGAAAGGGGGATTGTTTTTGACGAATTTAAAACTTAAAACAAAAACTTTGTAGAAAATACTTTGGAAAAACGAATTTAAGTGAAATAAATGGGTGAAAGGCTAGTTAGAGGGTCCTTCTCCACACATGATATATGCATACGAACCAATTTCCAGTTATTATTCCTTTAGACTATGAATGACAACGCCCCAAGTTAGTTGCATCGCACAACTAACCATCAGATTTTCCTTATTTCATTGAATTAGATGAAATACGCATCTAAACCAAATTATCTTTCTCAAGTTCCCTATATGAAACGCATGATAGAGATACATGTCAAAAGTCATTAAGTTCTATGAAAATCATAAGCATTGACAAGGCATTCATCACTATGAAACGCATGAGACTCATACCAAGGATTTACTTAACACGATTGTGACTAGCAACCTCCACTACTTGTGAATATAAGTGAATAACTCTTACGTGAAACCCCCTTATACTCTAGCATCAAATTCATGCATGCAAATTAAGTGTCGACCCCCAACCCACATACATAAACAAGTTTTAATAACTTAGATAAGAAAATCACATTCATGCCTTAAGAAACAATAATTGGACGTAATCAATTCATATAAAACATATTCATATAAAACATATAATCATGGCTTCGAATTCACCTCTAACTAAAAAGAAATTAGTTCCACATGTTCGCAAAACAAAGATAATTAAACTTAAACATTAAAAACAAAGATAGAATACACCTAGAAACACTCCAGGTGGCTCCTCCTTCCTTCCTTGCTGCCAACAATGGGGATTTGTGTGAATTTAGGCTCTTGAGGTGTGGTGGATGGTGTGGTGTGAATTTGTGGTAGAGGGTGGTGGTTTTTGAGTGTTGTGCCATCAAGTATTTATAGGGTGAAGGGGAGGCACGAATTTGGGCTGAAAAGGAGAGGAATTAGGACTCCAAATCACCAAAGAACAAGGATACTTTCAATCAGATTCCAAGGAGGACAAGGAATGGTCCTTGTGGCAGATTCTAGAACTTCTAGAAGGGTTACATGTGGCATAAACTTAATGCACGAAAATAGGGCTTCTAGAACTTGATATTTAGGTGATTTAATGTGAAAAGGAGTCCTCTTTGAAGTTGGAATTAAGGTAGGAAAAGATTAGGATAGGATAGGATAAGATAAGGTTGGATAAGGTTTGGATAAGATAAGGAAATTTGGATAAGGTTCCTTATTTCTTGCTATTTCCTTATCTTCTTTGCATTTGGACTTCTTTCTCCAGATTTTTAGCCTTTCCTAGCATCTCTTGACTTCAATTTCGTCCATCCACATTGCTCCATAGTTAAGTTATCCAATCCATGCCCAAAACTGCTCCAAATAGCCTCAAAATGCACTTTCTTGCTCCTTTTGCCATTAGGACCTAAAAACATACGAAAATAGCTTAAAAGACTAAAATAGATAGTAGTTAAGTAACTAAATGCAAGGAAACAACATAACTAAGTAGCATAAATATGCTCCTATCAATAAGAATGGTGATTTTAAGGCTAATGGTAGACCTCAATATGCTTCCAAACCTTGGTTTAACAAGGAGAACACAAGAGAGGCATGTAAAATATGTAGGAATATACACTATGGTGAATGCAGATTTAAGGGAAAGCCAAAGTGTCACAATTGTGGCAGATTTAATCACTTTGCTAGAGATTGTAGAAGTAAACCAGTTCAATAGGCTCAAGTGGCACAACGAATGGAGGAGGAAACCTCTATGTTCTTTGCTTGTAATTCTGTTGCAATATTCAAAAGTGAGCATGTTTGGTATATTGATAGTGGATGTAGCAATCACATGACTTCACATGAGTCTATGTTGATTAATCTGGACAAAAGTGTTTCAAAAAGAACCAAAATGGGGAATGGACAAATTGTTCAAGCTAGTGCAAAAAGAACCTTGGTGATTGAAACCAAGAATGGTACTAGACACATTAGAGAAGTAATTCTAGTGCCAAGACTGGATGAAAATCTTCTAAGTGTAGGGCAAATGATGTAGCATGGTTATTTCTTATTATTTGGAGATGACTAGATTGTAATCTTTGAAGATAGAAGTTTGAAGAGTTATGTTGTTACAGTGCAGATGATTGGTAATAGGTGATTTCCACTACTTATGGAGGATATGAATGGTTCTGCACTAAAGGCTAGTATTAAAGGTGATACTCAGGAATGGCACAAAAGGCTGGGGTATTTGAACTTTAACAACTTACAATTATTGTCTGATAAAGAAATGGTGATGGGTCTACCCAAACTCAAGAAATCAACTGGTGTCTGTGAATGGTGTATCGCTGGAAAACAACACATAGATGCATTCAGTAAAGAATTGACTTGGATAACAAGTAAGCCTTTATAACTTATTCACTCAGATGTGTATGGACCAATGCAAGTCACAACATTTGGAGGGAACAAATATTTCTTGACATTCATTGATGATGCCACCAGAATGTGTTGGGTTTATCTTCTAAATCACAAATCAGAAGTGTTCAAAATGTTCAAGAAATTAAAAGCCATGGTTGAATTGCAAAGTGGCTACAAAATTCTAAAGTTAAGAAATGACAGAGGTGGAGAGTACAACCTTCATGAGTTTATTCAATTCTATGAAGACTTAGGGCTTGAGAGATAGTTAATTGTGGCCTATTCTCTACAACAAAATGGTGTTGCTGAGAGGAAGAACAGAACCATTGTTGAACTGGCTAAAAGTATGCTTCATGAAAAACATTTACCCTATGAGTTCTGGGAAGAAGCTGTTAACACAACTGTGTACTTACTCAATAGGTGTCTAACCAAGGTTGTGGAACACATAACTCCATTTGAAGCTTTCAGTGGCCACAAGCCAGGCATTCAATATGTTTGGGTGTATCTATTATGGTCACTTACCTGGACAATTAAGATAGAAACTTGATAAATCCTCTATGAAAGGTATCTTTGTTGGATATAGGAAGATAGAGAAAGGATACAGAATCTACAACTTAAGTACCAAGAAGATATTTTTGTCTAGAAGTGTTGTATTCGATGAGAAGGGTACTTGGAGTTGGAATGCAAAAAATGGTGAGAAACTATCATTTTCTGTCAATTTGAATTTATCTGAGATTGATCCATTACCATTGAGAGATGACATTTAACTAGAAGGGAGTGACTGTGTTACTCAAAGGATCACTGATTCTCAAACTAAAAGTGGTGAAACTAGTTCTGTGAATCTAGTTCTGCTAAGACCACACCATCTAAAGAAAAGTCACTAAGTGAAATATATGCTACATGCAATGTTAGCATGATTGAAGCAGAATGCTACACTGATGCAGCAACTAATGTATCTTGGAAAAAGCAATGAATGCTTAAATAGAGATGATAGAGAAAAATAAGACCTGGGAATTGGTTGATAAACCATCATGCATACTTATTGTTAGAGTGAAGTAGATATACAAGACCAAATTGAACTTGGATGGACAATTCAGAAGCACAAGGCAATACTTGTTGCCAAAGGTTATGCACAGAAGCCTAGTGTTGATTTCAATGAAATATTTGCTCCTGTTGCAAGATTGGATACCATTAGGATTCTCATTGCCTTAGCAGCTCAAAAGAAGTGGAAGTTATTTCAACTTGATGTGAAATCAACTTTTGTTAATGGAGTGTTACAAGAAGAAGTTTACATTGATCAACCTAAGGGATTTGTAGTGCAGGGTGCAGAAGACAAAGTCTATAAACTGAGGAAGGCCTTGTATAGGTTAAAGCAAGCCCCAAAGGCATGGTATGAAGAAATTGATACTCATTTGCACAATTGTGGATTCACTAGAAGTCCAAGTGAGGCAAGCTTGTAAGTCAAGGGGAGAAAGTGAAAGCATCATTGTCCATATCTACGTAGATGACATTATCTACACAAGTAGCATCACTGAGTTGTTAGAAGAGTTCAAGTTTGACATGATGAACATATATGAAATGACAGACTTGGGACTGTTATATCACTTTCTTGGCATGGGAATATTACAATCTGAATTTGGGATCTTCATTAATCAAAGAAAATATGCAGTGAGTTTGCTGCAAAAATTTGGATTAAAGGAGTTAGCACTCTATTGGTCGTGAGTGTCAAGCTTAAGAAAGAGGATGAATGTGAGAAAATAGATGAGAATGTACATAGGCAAATTGGTTGGGATTCTGTTGTACTTAACTACAACATGAACATACATTATGTTTGCAGCTGGCCTACTTGCTAGATTCGTGCATATACCATCAAAAAAGCATTTGGGAGCAACAAAGAAGGTTCTCAGATATATACAAGGCACATTAGACCATGGGATTAAGTTTAAGAAAGGCAAAGAATCCATTCTCATAGGCTATTGTGATAGTGATTGGAGTGGGGATGAAACTAATATGAAAAGCACATCTAGATATGCTTTCTCTTTTGGAAGTGGAGTTTTCTTTTGGGCCTCGGTTAAACAACATAGTGTTGCTCTGTCAATAGATGAAGCTGAGTACATGAGTGCAACTGAAGCAACCACTCAAGTTGTGTGGTTGACGTTTGTGCTTCAAGATTTTGGTAAAGAACAAACTGAAGCTACTCCTCTTTACTGTGACAATACATTTGCCATTGCTATGACAAGAGATCATATGTTCCATAAAAAAACAAAGCACATTGGAAGAAGATATCATTACATTCGAGAAGCATTGCAGTCAAACATCATCAAGCTAATATATTGCCACTTTGAAGATCAACTTGCAGATATTTTCACCAAGGTCCTGCCAAAAGATCGATTATACACACTCAAAGAGAAGCTTGGAGTTAAACCAGCTACTAGCTTAGAAGGGAGTGTTGGAGCATAAGCATGGCAGCTGGATCAAGCATTCAAGGTTGTTGCAATATGAAAGAAGAAGAAGCTAGAAAATGTCTAAGTGTTGTTCTTAGCTAAGTTTATATATTTGTAATAAACGGTCAAGATTATATCATCTCAATGGTGTATAACTTGACATGTGTCTAGTTTGTTTTATGTTAAGTGAAACCATGTGAGTTGTACGTGATCATAGTCACAATGCTTTGGTGGGTTGGCAACAGCTATATAGTTGGTTTGTAGCCGAATTTTAAGCAACGAATCCAATGTAGATTCAAGGAGCAACATACGTTGCTCCTTCTTCCCCAAAAGTTCATCTCTGATATTCAAGCTTTGAATCCATTTCAATTACTTGTTGAATTGATTACAATTACATAGAGAAATTTAGCTCAAAAGCAGCTCAAACACTAACAATTTACACACAAAGTTAAGATGATTAGAGTCAATAAATCCCGGTGGCTGCGACATGTACACCTTCTCCATGAGAGAACCATGAAGGAACGCACCTTTAACGTCTAGTTGATGAAGAGATCACCCGAAAGAAACTGCAAGACTTAGAACTGTCCGAATTGTACGTAGTTGGCTTGACAACGGGGTTGAAGGTCTCGGAAAAATCAACCCAGCTTGCTGATGAAACCCCTTGGCGACGAGGCGCACATTATATCGTTCATTCGAACCATCGGACTTAACGCTTTAACTTGAAAACCCATTTACACCCCCACGATATTGGTGTGACGGTTAGGAGGCACTAGAGTCCAGGTTTCTTTCTTGAGGAGAGCATTAAACTCATCTACCATGGCCTACTGCCACTGTGGAGAGCGAGAAGCTTGACTGAAATATGTCGGCTCTTGGTCACTGTCAGCTATAACAATGAAAGCAGTGGGAAGAGGATGACAGGAAGCAAAAAAAAAGCGCATCTTGGGTTTAAAAATACCGCATTTTGATCGAGTTTGTGGACCATGGTGAGGAGGCGGTGCATGAAGAGGCACCATTGCTACATGTGGGGCAAAATTAACCTGCGGGAGTGCAGTAGCAACATCAAAGGCTGCACGCTGAAAGGTGTCGGACTGTGAGGCTGCAACGGGAGGAACTACAGCAGCAGGAGTGGCAGCTTGTAGTTGAGGCTGAAAGGTGTCATGCTGTGGGGCTGCAACGTGAGGAACTGCAGCAGCGGCGGTAACATGCGGGACAAAAACAAATTCAGATTCCCTAGCCTCACGAATGCTGAGCTGCTCTTAAGGAAACATGTCTTCATCGAAAATAACATGCCGCGATATGTAAACTCGGCCAGTGGATGCGTGTAGGCAGTGATACACCTTGTACTGAGCACTGTATCCAATAAAAACACAAGACAAAGATCTAGGTTGCAACTTGTTAGTTACGTAATCACCAAGAAATGGAAAGCAAGTGCAACGAAAAACACGAACTGCCAAATAACCACAAGTACGACCAAATAAATATTGGTAAGGCGACTTCCTATTAAGTACAGAGGTGGAAAATCGATTAATGATATAGACCGCAATGGTGAGAGCCTTATCCCAGAGATTGTGGGGAATCATGGCCGTGAGTAATAAAGTGCAACCAATCTTTGAAATATGATGATGCTTGCGTCTGGCAAGACCATTCTGCTAGGGTGTATGTGGACACGAAAAACGATGGTGAATCCCTTTTGTGCACACAACTGATGAAACGACGAATTATCAAATTCTTTACCCTTGTCACTTTGAAATTGTTTAATAGTTGTAGAAAATTGTGTTTGAACAAAGTTCACAAAATTACTAAAATGATTAAAGACTTTGGATTTATATCGCATGAGAAAAATCTATGAATAACGCTAATAATCATCCGTAAATGAAACATAATAACGAAACGCGGAGATAGATGCTACGGGAGACATCCAAACATTGGAATGAATTAAATCAAATGGAGAAGTAGAATAGTGTTCAAACAAATTTAACGATAAGCAATGGGACTTAGCCAACGCCGATTATTACAAAATTCCTTATTTGAAACTGAAAAATTAGACCCTAAAAAATTCCCAGAAGCTAAAACACTAAGTACGTGAGGAGATGGATGCCCAAGACGGCAATGCCATAAAGAGGGCGATGCAAAGGCGTTCTTTGAAGAAGAAGTCCTAGAAGCACGACCAAGTTTAATTAGATAGAGTCCATCCTCGCATGAAGCCCTGAAAAAAGGACAACTCTCGTTTTTAAATCACGAATAACAAATCCCCAAGGACAAAAAAATGTCAAACTAACCAAATTATCCCGAGTAAACTTAGCAATAGACAACAAACTTTTACATATGCCAGGAACTTGCAAAACATTAGACAGATGAAAATTAAAAGACCCAGACGCAAAGGACAGATTACCATTGTGCGGGAGTTTCACCACTACCAACCATAACTTGATCCGTGGAACCATACCCAGTGGGACCAGTCAGGGAACGAGCATTCATGTGATGCGTTGCACTCGTGTCCGGAAGCCAAGGCGAATCAAAAGGTTAAGAAAGGTGCATACCAGCAAATGCACGGGATAACTCATTGTCAGGACGAAGGGTCTGTGGGCAATTTGTAGCCAGATGGCTTTGTTGAAGGCAAATCCAGCAAGACCCACGAGAATTGGGTGATGACCTAAGGAGTCCAGAAGCTACAGAAAGCCCTCGATGAGGGCCCCTATTATTGTTGTTGTTATTATGGCCATACCCTTGATTTGGTGCATTGCGGCCACCAAAGTTGCCACGATTTCCATGTAGAGCAGTACCTCCACCACCGTACTACCGCTGGTGTTGTCCCCCATTGGCACGATTTCCAGACCCTCCACCACCATTGGTGCGCACAAGGTAAAAAGCCTAAGGTGCAGAAGAGACACCCTGAGTCACGGGCAATTGTGACTCAAAGAAAAGAAGACGATAGTGCAATTCATTTAGCTGAGGAAAATTAGTCAGGATAACAAGAAGTACGCTATACTCTGGTCCCAAACCAAAAAGCACATACGAAACCAGATCTTCATTGGCAACAGGCTGCCCAATCGAAGCCAAGTGATCAGCAAGATTCTTTGCCTGTCCAAGATATTTAGCAATCGGTTTTGTCCCTTTTTATAGTGAGATTATTGGAAGAATAAGCCGTCCTACAGCCGTCAAGCCGTCCTACAGCCGTCCTACCTTGTCCTACCTACACACTAGCCGTCCTACAGCCGTCAAGCCGTCATACAGCCGTCCTACCTTGTCCTACCTACACACTAGGACAGCTACCTTGTCCCCTACAGCCGTCCTACCTTGTCCTACCTACACACTAGGACGGCTACCTTGTCCTACCTACACACTTGTATCATGTATATATATCCTTGTAATCTTGTAGAGAAATATAATGAGAAAAAACATTCTCTTCCATATTTTCCACAGAGATCAACTGAAAAAGACAATGAGTGGCATTGGTAAGAGAGTGCTGCGACAAATTATAGCGAAGGTGCTCCTAAATTTCACCAGAAGTAGATAGCCCAACAGTCAACGAAAGAACGAGCTCACTAAGAGTTGCTTGAAGCATACCAACGAGCGTCTGATCAGTTTGATACCATATAAGGTATTCCAGATTAGGCGTTGAAGAGGCCATAAAAGAACGAAGAACAACCGAGGAGTTAGACTCCGGAGAAGCAGCAGCAGTAGACGTGGCATGAGCAGGAGGGGAAAAAACAGGAGTGGGGCACTCATAAGAACCATCAATACAACGCCAGAAATTCTGACCAACCAGGAACAGCTTGACTTGATACTCCCCCATTGGAGATAGTTCGTCTCAAAAACCTTCACCGAGACTAGGGTATAAATATTAGGAATGGAAAAGGATGAAGAAGCCATGAGAATTGAAAAAAAAATAAATAAATAAATAAAAGTAAATTACATAAAACTATCTCAACTATTGGATCATTAACAGTTTCATATCAAGTTTCAATGTCATACAGTTGTCTGTCAATTCCTGTGTTAAATGCTGATGATGTGGGTTGAGGCGGGCCCATTTTTTATTAAAAAATTAATAAAATATTATTAAAATAATAATTTACCCTTAAAAAATTTAAAAAAAAAAAAAAAAAAAAAAAAACAAAACCAGGTTGTTCCCCGACCCCTTCCCCCTTCCCCCTTCCCCTTCTCCCTGCAACCCAAATCCAAAACCTCACCTCTGCCACCTCTTCTACTCCCCCTCTCCGTTCCTCTCGTTCCCTTCCTCTATTCATCTCCTCCCCACCTCTCACGGGCTTGAACCCGACCCGATCCCCCATGTCTTCTCCTTCACAACCACCTCCCCGACCCAAACCCACTCTCTCTCTCTCTCTCTCTCTCTCTCTCTCTCTCTCTCTCTCTCCTTTCTCTTCTATAAACCTTAAGAAGCAAACCCCCAAACTCTCCCTCTCCTGACCTGCCTCGACATCACGTCGTCGATGCAGAGATTTTGATCAAGAGCAACGGGTGTGCTGAGGAATTTTTCTGTTTTTTTTAATATATTTTTTTATATTTTAATTTGTTTGTTTCTGGGGATAGATGAGAAGATTGGGGGAGTGGGATGAGTGTGGCCGGGGAGGGTGGAGGAAGACGCGAGCTGGAAAAAAAATTGATGGGGATAAGGGGTGGGGTGATGGGTTTGTAGGGAGGGACGGAGATGAATTAAGGGAGGGGAGGAGATGAACGGAGGGAGGGAACGAGAGGAACGGAGGGAGGGGGAGTCGAAGAGGTAGCGGAGAAGGGGAAGAGGGGAAGGGGGAAGTGGGAAGGGGAACAACTGGATTGGGTTTTTATTTTTTATTTTTTTAGGGTAAATTATTATTTTCTTAATTTTTTAATAGAAAGTGAGTCATGTCTCAAGTCACGTCATTATTTAACAGAGGAATTCACAGACAACTGACGAAAGGTATGACATTGCAACAAATTCGAAAATAAGGTATGACATTGGAACTTTTTAAAGACGAGATATGAAACTGTTAATGACCCAATTATTGAGATAATTTTATGTAATTTACCAAAAAAAAACCTTATAGAAGGATCGACGGCTTGAATACGATGTGAAGTTTACGTATTCCATTAATCAACAATGTAAACTGTTACAATGTTTTATACAAAAGATATCCTTTTCGGTACGTATGAGTTCTAATATAACTATCATACACTTGAATTTCAAATAAACAATAGAAGAATAAAACAATAAAATACATCTAATTATCCTTATCAACACAACCAAAACCCTAACCCTAGGAAATGGCGGAAGCTCTTTTGCCGGAACATTGGGCGGTGGCGAAGTATCTCAAATTTGAGAACTTGAGGAGTTGCTGAGCTCTGTACCATGAACAATTGAATAGCCAGCACCGTGGCTTTGGGCTAAAGCAAACTTTATGTGAAAGCCCAATTTTATTGTAATTATTAGAGGTGGCAAAGCCCATTTCACAAAATTCATGTTTTTATACTTTTTCTATTTTATTTTTATACAAGATCATCTAAACTACGGAGAGTAAACCTAGCATTCGTGTCGTGTTTTTCGTGTTCATGTTATTTTTGTATCATACTCGATATCTTAATAGGTCATGTAGTGTAAAACCTAGGGGTGGGTTCAAAAAACCGAAAATCGAAAAAAAAAACGACCGAACATCGAACCGAAAAAGAAAAAAAAGAACCGAACCAAACCTTATTGATTCAGTTTCAGTTTTGGAGGTTAGGAAACTGAACCGAATCCCTTTACACTTTATGAATGTATAGCCATGATGTTTCTTTCATGAAACTTTGTTGTCAAGTTCGAAACTAAGCCTAGAGCATTTTCAAGGAGCATACTTGGCTCAATTAGAAAGGATATTTCATTGCTTATATAGGAAAGTTTTGGAAGGCTTCGGAACTTAGAGAGCTTCTCTATTTGTTTGCTTTTTGAATGGATACAATGACCATTTTCTTTTGTAATTAAGGTTGTTGATAGAATATGATTGGTTTATATGACCTTGTATATGTACAACTGCCTTCCCACTTTCCCTACTTTCTTATTATTAGTCCAACAATGCATGTCTCTTTTCTAGATTCCATATTTTAAAAAAAAAAAAAAAAAATCAAGTTTTATAAAAAATAAAAATAAAAAAGACTGAAACCGAACCAAACAAAAAGAAACCGAAAAAAATTGAAAGAAGGTTTCGGTTTTGGCAAAAAAACTGAACTGAATGAAACCGGACCCACCCCTAGTAACACCTGTTAAAGTAAACGGGTAATATGACCCGACCTGAAATTGACCCATTAATATTATTAGGTAATATGACCCGACCCCTTACCTGTTAAGGAAAAAATATTTTAAATCAATAAATAATTTAAATGAAAAACATAATTTGACTAGAAAAAAATTGAAAACATAATACTAAATTAGTATATGTATAGGGGTGTGCTATCCACTCACCCTATTTTACTTCTCACACACCTCTTGATAATTTTTGTCCGTTGATCTTCTTCAATTCATCCGATCTGACGACTGAAAATTAAAAAGGTATGTGAGAAGTAAAATGGGGTATGTGGATATCACACCCCTATGTATACCACACTGTCACATAAATATTACTTCAAAACATAAAAACAACATTTGTCTTTTAAGTATTACATACCCCAAAATAAGAGTCTAATGAAAAAACATTAGTACATTACTACAAAATACCAAATGTTCAAGGAGATGCAAATTGAAAAGAGTTGCATTTCAAGGTTGAGGAAACCTTGCACGTTTTTGACAATAAAACCCTTCAATTTTCATTAATCACCAAGGAAAATGGTACTCCTTTAAAAATACTATTCATGAGGATTGTATGGTTTTAAAAATTTAAACAACAATGTACCCATCCTCAAAGGGTAGAGTATGCGATCACGAGCGTTTGCATATTTTTTTTTCACATTTTTCGCACTTATAAATTAATTTTTATATTTTTTTAATGTGTTTGGTATTTTTAAATTACTTGATATTTTTATTTTTAATTTGTTTTATAATTTTTTTAGTCTTACTCTTTGCCTATAGTATACAATAAAAATAAACAAATAATTAAAACTTAAAATTTTAAATTTATATAGAATAACGATACAATAATATCTATTTTAATATACAATATATACAAATACACTATGACTATTGTATTTTATAGTAAGTTTTTTTTAGTAGTTTAAAAATTAAAATCATTAAAATATATATTTTCTTAATGTGTCGGAATGGGTTACCTGTGTGTCACTCTCTTGTAAACATGTTAAGGACCCGTTATTAATGGATTCTTATCATATGACCCAATAACAACCCGATTAGTTATCGTGTTGACCCAAAACCTGTTATTTTCATGTTGTTTATGTGTTTTGTTAACGGGTCATGTAACAAATTGCTAGGTCTAATAGAGAGGTGATTTAACTTGAATATGGAGGGGAAAACATATTGTTCTGATCAACTGGACTTACGAGTCTCATTCTATTCTTCGCGATTTATTTGTTATTATGGATACTATTTTCTTCAAGCGGTGATGGACACTAAATTAATCTAAATGACAAACAGGGAGACTCAAACTCTTTGTTTTTTATTTTAAATTATTATTATTATTATTATTATTATTATTAAGAAATGAAGATGATTGAAAACTATTATAATAATTTACGGGAGAAGGGAATTTCGTATCCTGGCCGCATGAGTAAAATTAGGGGAGGGAAATTCAAACTTGATTATAGAGGGATTCACACAACTCTAGCTAACTTAGCTATGCCCAAGTATGTCATACATTTTTTTGAACAAACGATATTATTTACACTAAGAGAGAGGGGGTGGGCTGTGGTTCAAGCTCCCCTTTGACGAGAATCGAACATAAGATCTCTCGCTTACAAATAAAGAGGAATACTGTTAAACCTTAGTACTAAATGGCAAGTATGTCATACATTATCAAGGCAAACTTGATGAGTCTAATATCTACAAAAATAAATAAATTGGAAAATATGTACCAACAAAATTGTTCACAATTTTTATTAGAAAATTGAATTTAAGGGTAACTAAACGCTTAATAAAGGGCCACCAAATCACGGTTTATTACCGCTCATTGTCGTTTTAGCATCCATTAATTTTAATTTTTTTAGATAAAATTCCCAACAAGTTCTACTTGTGAATATGTCCATACCTTTTTTCTTAAAAATGTTAGAGAGTATAAAGTTTCAAATCAGTACCTAAGCATATGAACAAAAATTACTTTGATAACCAAAAGGGAAATTTTATTTAAACCCATTTAACTTATTTCTACACCCAAATTAATCTTTGCATCCTTTGATTTTTAACTAAACTATTAATGTCTCTTTAAGCCCAAATTTAATGCCTAATATACCCCCATAAACCCAATTCAATATGTGGATTTATTTTTACACCCATTTGATTTTTAGAAGCTAAATTTCATGTGTTTAGACCTATGTTCTTTGCATGGTTTTCCACAACACAAAAGCTAATAATTCAATTGTTACCTGCAGAATATGCCTGCATGCTAAAAATCACTGCGAAAAGCGATGTGTATAGTTATGGGGTTGTCCTTTTGGAGATCATAATGGGAAAAGGCCACAAAAAAAAATAAAAAAAATAAAAAAAAAAGCCCAAAACGATGTAGCAATATTGGGTTCTAAATCCACAAAAAAATGGATATTAGCAATCAAGCACAATTCGGCTTACAAATTTGAAAATAACTTATATTCTTATGTCCTAGTATCGAGGAAACAACTAAGCAAGATAATGCAAAGGAATCATGGTTTTCGCTTCACAACCGCAAGAAATAGAGTTTGACTTGTCTCAGTTGTTTGCCAATTCAACCAGTTACTGGGTCCCTTCACACCAGACATTTTTCATCGTTGGATGCTTTCGTTGTATTTGTTGAACAAAATTACAGTAAAATAACTTTTACACTCTAAAAAATTGAAATCAAACGAACAAAAAATTCATAAACTGAGTCATACGTTGGTTAGAGGATTCAAAACTTCAAAATCACCATCCATCAATAAAAAAAAACATATTTTTCTATGAGAGCTATTAGGGTTTTAGCCAGACTAAACGTAGGATAAACAAAGAGTAATCGTAGGGTTTAATTATAGTGTTTGGTTTTATTGATAAATTTGAGTTTTATTATTAATTTCATTTTATACTTAATATTAATTATGCAATAGGGTAAAATAGACAATTAACATTTAAAATTTAAGTTGGGTGTAAAAAGAGATTAAATAGGTTTAAATAAAATTTCCCTAACCAAAACAAACACCTTGTCCTTTTCTTCTCATAATGATTTTGCAGACTAGAATATCCACTGTCTTGGCACGATTTTTTTGTGAGCTTTTTAGTCAAAATGGTCCCTGAGATTTGCATAACACATAACTTTGGTTCATGAGATTTAAAATCAATAGAAGTGATCCCTGAGATTGTCCACCATCCATAATTTTGGTCATTCCATTAAAAAACTATGTTAAGTGGTCCCTAAGCTTTTTAATGGCATGACCAAAATGATGGATGATGGACAATCTCAGGGACCAAAGTTATATGTTATGCAAATCTCAGGGACCAAAATTATGTGTTTTGCAAATCTCAGGAACCAAAGTTTTGTGTTATACCCTCAACTTAACAGAGTTTTTTAACAAAATGACCAAAATAATGGATGGTGAACAATCTCAAAGACCACTTCTATTGATTTTAAATCTTAGGGACCAAAGTTATGTATTATGCAAATCAGAGACCATTTTGACTAAAAAAAACCTTTTTTGTGTAAGGAAAAATGATTGTTAAGAAACAAAATGTCGTGATTGTAGGAATGTAATCTACCTTTTTGGGTCAACCCCAATCATAGCGTCAATTACTTCATAGCGTAGAATAGCTCCTTGTATCAGCTATATTTGTATATCATGTACAGACAATTGATATCGAAAATATACAGAAATTTAATCCACCTTACATAAATAGATTTTGTCTATATGGCTATATGGATGTTGCAGTACATATGTCTATGGCTATGAATTGAATTCCAGTATACTAGACGTAGCGTTACTCTTCAAAACACAATCCATACATAAGTAATATTTTTAGTGTATCCAAAACACGTAGCGTTACTCTTCATTCAGCGACCACCTGAGAGGAGTGTGGACTCAGCAGCGTATGATGAATATGAAAACCCCTTGGTCATAGAAGACGAATATGACATAGCAAAATCATCAAAACCTTCATGGTGAGCAAAAGTCAATCCACTCGAAGAAAGCCCAAGAACTGACAGCTCTGGCATAGCAATGTCCCCCTCCAAATACTGCACGACTCGTCGCATGCTCGGCCTAGCCGAAGGCTCCGGGTGAGAGCATAGCAACCCCAGCTTCAATACCAACTCCACCTCCTCGGTTACGAACTCCGTCCCAATGTTTTTATCCTTTGCCTCGAGAATATTACTTCTGTTCCAACAAGAAAAAACCCAATCCACCAAGATCAAATCCTGCTCGGGACCTTGCGTTTCTATCGGTCTTCTTCCACAAGCAACTTCGAGCAAAAATGCCCCAAAAGCAAACACATCGGTGCTCACTGTGGCCCGTCCTGTTCTTGTATGTTCCGGAGCTAAATATCCGAGTGTTCCAACTATATGAGTAGTTTGAGGGTCTGTTCCATGGTCATATAGTCTTGAAAGCCCAAAATCCCCTAGCCTTGCATTCAATTCCCCATCTAACAACACATTGCTGGCCTTAACATCTCTGTGAATCACAACTTGCTCCCATCCTTCATGAAGATAAAACAACCCCGAAGCAATGCCTCGGATAACTCTAAACCTCTGGCTCCAATTGAGAGTGACCGCCGGTTGGTCATGGAGGTACTTGTCCAAGCTTCCATTAGCCATGTAGTCATACACCAAAAGCAGCTCCCCTTTTCTTCTGCAGTATCCCAAGAGTGGGACTAAATTTCGATGGCGAAGGCAGCCAATGCTCACGATTTCCGCCACAAACTCCTTCATCCCCTGCCTTGATTCATGTGAGACTCTTTTCACAGCAATCTCAATTTTTGTGGTGGGCAATATGCCTCTATACACTTTACCAAAACCCCCACTTCCCAAAAGCTCCTTTTCTTTAAACCCTTTTGTTGCAATGTACAACTCTTTGTACTTAAACCTTTGAGGGCCATACTCAAGCTCCCAATCTTCGAGCAATTCTGCAAACTTACTCTTCCTTCTTATGACGTAAATTAAACAGTAAACTGCTAGCAAAATCAAACTCACAGATAAAATAGGCACGCCAATTGTCAAAAGTTTCGACCTTCTTTTACCTCCTATCTGCGGCAACTTAGGAAGTTTCGACACAACAAGTTCTTGAGCCTGGCCATTGATTTTGAAGCTCCAACCCAATACATAATGAGATGTGAGGACTGAGCCGGTGGATGAAGAGAAGCCGACATACATTGTTTCGTTGAGTATTGGTGAAAGATCGAGATTCAAAGACAAAAGCGGAGTGTAGGGTTTATCAACATTGATTGGAGCCAAAGTGACATCGATTTGCTTCTTGGCGCCTTCATATTCCACCCAAACTTTCATCGGTTGACCGCTGATGAGAGTTAGATTACGAAATCTGGCATTATTTTGATCATAGTATGCAGCTGGAGCAGCTTTCTTAGATTGCAAGCCGTTGACATCAATCCCAACATGGTTATCATCGATGTCATGGAACTCCTTGCTCTGAATGGTGTCGAGCTCCACGGCAAAAACATGGTTGGTATCATTTCCAGTGTTGGACTCGTTGAAAAGGCCGAGGTATTGGCTTGGAAGAGCGCCAGGAAGGCCTTTTGTTGGAGCAACCACGAAAGTGATTCCATGGCCGCTCAAACCTGCATATTCTGATCTGATGGCAAACACAAAAGTTGTAGAGAAGGAGAAAACCGTGCCGTTGGATGAGTTCTTGAAGGTTATGGAGTTGGGATAAAATGCATGGCCTTGGTTCTGCCTGGTCTCATTTGTAAGCCTCAAGAGGCCATTCGGTGTGACTCCTGCTATGCCGTCGAGGCGAAGATTAGCAGACTGGAAGCCATTGAAGGTGAAGTTAAGATCTTCAGCTGCTGCTATGGTTACTAGTGTGAGAATCACAAGCTTGAAAAGCATGGCTATTTTTCTTGTTTCTCTGCCAAACATTTTGTTTAGTTTTCACATATCCTTCCTCACATGGTGTGCATATTTTATATGTATGAAGTCTTCGACTATAGTCTACAGCCGACATTCGAGAAGAAATGTTAGTACAAAATTAAATAAGTCGTTTTCACGTAGAAAATACACTAAATTAATGGAGTGCCTGTAACAGTACGCAAGTGGTTCATCTCCGTTAGTGATTGGTTTTTCGATCCCATACATACCAATAACTCTCATACAAACAGATTTCAGTATCAGTTATCCATAGAAAACAAAGAAGTATATGGAATCTTCTACCACTAGACTTGGCAGCCTGAGCCTGGGAATATTGCATGGACTATATATAACTTCTCGTTTGTTGAGAGTCTCATACACTGGAGATTAATTAGTCCTTAATTCAGTTCTTTAGAGATCATAGTCGAATTCACTTAAACCCAATAACCACACCTACTCTCACATTTTCTAAACAAAGATTAATCGCGTGTTTGATATAGAAATAATACCACATGTCATGCTGAAAAATAATAAAGTCCCACAGTGAATTTTCCAATTAAAATACAACTTATCTTAACAAGTTTGACTTTTTTGTAATTCTGATACAATTGAAGGGAGGGTGAAATCAAACTTAAATCATAAACGAATGTTTTTAATTAATATGACAAAGAATAAATTGAAGATGGATGGAAATTTAAAGGTCAAGAACCATGATTGTTATGGAACTACATGGGGTCCATTTGGCATCACGTTTATTGCGAATTTCTTTCTTATTTTATTTTCAATGATTGTGTGAAGCATGTTTGAATTTTTCATGAATCACTGGAGACGCTCCTTTTCTTTTCTTTTTTTTTTTTTTGTTTGTTCTTCATTTGATTTCTTAGCCCAAATAGACTGTTGAATTTATGACACATCACTTAAATAACAAAGAAATACTACAATATTGTCAAAAGATCTACATAGTTTGTAGATACATCGTGTGAGTAAATAGCCTTTTACAATAGTGGTGAAAAAAAAAATCTTTACATGAAACGTGGGTTCAAACACTATCTATGTTTAATTTAACAAAATTTAACGTTTGACAAAAAAATAAAAAAATTATGATGTGGGATCACGTAAGGAATACAAGGACTCATATAAACACAGAAAATTAAAGCAAATCCAGTGCTTAACTGGCAAGAAATTTAATCCTTGACCGAAAAACCAATTCCTTATCCAACAAGAAAACGTAAAATAATAATAACTTTAAATACTAATTTTCCAACACATGTGGTAGCCACGGCAACGAATCTTTGAACAAATTAAGAAGATACAATTGACAGAGAAGAACTGTAGACCAAGCCTTCCGAGTTTGATAGATTATATTTCTTCATTCGATTAATTAATGAAATTCTAACGAACTGTCTACTCTAATTTCATTTTCGATTATGACAGATGGCATTACTACCCAAAATCGTCGGCAACGTGTCTTATTGCATATGAAGCATGTTCAGTCATAATTTAACTTAGGGGTGTGATATCCATACACACTTTTCTAATTTTTGATCGTCGAATCGGATGAAATGAAGAAGATCAACAGATAGAAATTAAAAAGAGTGTGTGAGAAGTAAAAAGAGGTGTGTGGATAGCACACCCCTTTAACTTATTGCTAGTGTATTTCATGGAAACATGCAAATAAACCAACTACAAGAGTGTTGGGTTTCACCCAAGCGTACCAGGTGCGAAACTCTCTTATTCTCTAGATTATTGTAATAGTTTGAACTCTCTTCCTCTTCTTAATAATAAAAATTAAAAAACATAGTTTTCACCTATATGGACGGGTCCACTTGTTTTACAACAGGACTAAGGGCTGGTTCGGAGTTGTGTTT
This sequence comes from Pyrus communis, assembly GCF_963583255.1. Taxonomy (NCBI): domain Eukaryota; kingdom Viridiplantae; phylum Streptophyta; class Magnoliopsida; order Rosales; family Rosaceae; genus Pyrus; species Pyrus communis. The sequence continues at coordinate 7,914,395 of NC_084811.1, read as the reverse complement.
GGTAAATGAAAAGAAGTGTTTTTTTAAATCATGGGACTAAAACAGCAAAAAGCAGAAGTAGCTCTACACATGTTTCTAAAAAAATACTTTTTTTTCATTGGAATCAAGTAAATAATACCAATTAATGAACCTTTCATATTGACAATTCTAATGCATCATTTTTATTTTTATTTTTTTTTGCTAAAAACACTTTTAGCACTTAGTGTAAATAATATTACTTGTTAAAAAAAAAAAAAAACGCTATAGTTTACCAAACACTTAGGCAATCTCTAATCGAAATGGCTAAACGTAACCACATCCAGAATTATAGCCCTTTATTTTTAAATAAATAGTATCATGTCATATTCATATACCATCCAATTGAAGGGGCTAAACATAGCCACCTCAATAATTTATTAGTTTTAAGTTTATATTTTAAATTTATTGGCTAATTTAATTAAACAACCATTTGATGTTTCCAAATCTAGTCATTGAATTTGTATCAATCATTGTAGCATAGAAGCTGTGCCCCAAAAAAAAGCTAAGAGGGGGCTACACTTTGCCAGCCAAGTGCCCCTTTGGCCAAATAATGGCGTGATAGACTCCATAGAATTATAGTCCAATCATCCATTGAAGATGTATTTTTGGCAAATCAAGTAAATATTTGGCTTTTTGACCTTTAGCCATCCCCAATCTCCATTGGAGATGGCCTTACCTACTTCTTTTCACAACTATTCACTCTTACAACACATCGATAACAATTTTGAAAGAAAAAAAAACACAGCAATCTCAAACTAGCCCTAAAATATATTGTTACAAACGTGTGGATGCCAAAAGTTTCAAACCAAATTAAGTCAATGTAAATAGTTGCAAGTTTCCTTATATCTTTATGAACAATAACAATTGTTTCACCCGAGACGTCATCCATCAATAATAAAAAAGCAGTAACAAATTTTGAAAGAGAAAACTAAGTGGTGAAGAGAAAGATAAGTATTATGTGCCTCCAGGAAACTAAGAGGGTTGGTCTTAAGGTAATGGATCTCGAAAACTCAAGTTTTAAGCTTTGTGGGGTACAAACAGAGAGAAATGGTGTTAGCATCATCATGGATAAGACTTTAACAAAAGATTTTGTAGATGTTAAGATGGTCAGGGATAGAGTTATAGCAATCAAGATTGTGATAGGACAAGAACTCATCAAAGTGATTAATGTGTATGCACCTCAAGTTGGGTTAGACATGAGTCTGAAGGAGAAATTTTTGGGAAGATTTTGGAGAATTAGTTCAAGAAAGCTCTAAGACAGAGAAGTTACTCATAAGAGAATATTTAAATGGACAATGTGGGCAAAGAGACATGAAACTACAGAGGTTTCCTTGGCGATCCTGGTTTTGGGGAGAGAAACGAGAGGAGAGGGAAGTCATTTAGTATTTTGCAATGTCATATGATCTCTTTCTAGTCAATACCTTCTGTAGGATTTATATACTAATTATATTATATAAACACAATATTAATCCACCCAAAGTAGGGTGTGTTATTGATATGTGCCCTTTGTCCTACATCGACCGTTTCCTTTACTCTTCCCCTTTTAACCATTATATAAAGAAGGCTTTGGGGAAATGAGACACTAAATTCTCTTAGCTCTAGAAAGGAGAGAAAATGCTCTCCACTCTCAGTAATATTATTCTCTCTTAGTTAACCTTTAAGGTATCACCTTCACGGTTCGTGCAACGGTTTGTAGGAACGAGATGGCGATCCATAATTCGTTAATTCCACAAGGTATGTCCTATATCAAATTCCTTATATTATTTGTATAAATTCCCAACAGTGGTATCAGAGCCTATGTCAAAAAAATGAGGTTTAATGATTGTTACTTTAGCACGTTTATCTAAGATGGTTAAGTTAGCTACCATCCCAAGAGGCATGTCTATGCAAGTAGTTAACCTGTGTTAGACTGATATGAGAGCTTAGTGAAGATAGTATGAAGACTACGCTATATTATGTGATTCATTAGTTGGCCAGTGTTTGTTTGATATTAGTTGTCAAACGTAAAACATGGATACATGATACTGATTGTGGAACATGACATTGGTTTTTATATCATAACGAGGTATAAACAAATGTCTCTAATGCTCCTAGGAATTGGATAAACTTTGACCCTTAACCGATATCTTGATGAAAATTCTCATCAGAATTAGCTCAAAAGTACTTAAGTGTCATACTCAAAGCAGTCCAATTGAAGAAGTTGAGAGAGAGAAGGATAAAATTGCTCAAGCATAGTTGGTGCTATTAATGTTGAAGAGAAGACATCTCACTCACATTGATTGAGTGAATACTATTGTGATCTTCAATTTTAACTCTCTACTTAAAGTACAAAGCGATTAATCCGCGTGGGAAATGTAAGGATATTGCGAATGAGTTTGCATTCCTTAGTTTGGCTTACAATATTTCTTCAACATTTCATAATTGAGCAATATTTTTTGGAGTATATGTCCTTTTCAATCCACCAATATTTGAGAAGTTAAAATACTTTATAAACTTAGACGACATTATTCCTCAACTTGTATTAAAGGTGTTTTTTCTTTAAATATGGAATGCTAAAAGTTAGTTAATCAAAATGGTTAGAGATAGGTCATTACTTGACCCACTCACTAAGTGATCAATAGTACTTTGATATTTTAGTATGTTTTGAAGAAGTTAACATTTTAGTAAGTTTTGTAAAGCCTCAAAGGAGTGCTATTCAAATCTAGCTCAAATTAGTGAGCTAATTCACTACAATTGCAATTTTATTTTAGAGCATTAAATAGATGCTTCCCATGATTTTTCAGGAAAAAAAAATATTATTTTTCCTTGTACTCAAGGGCAATTATTCTTTAATTGTACATTGCCGAGAAGGCTTGGTTTAACAACAACTTTATATGTACATCAAATGATAAGAGTCAATTATACTCTTCTTGGAAAACCATGAAATTGGGAGTAGGATTCCAATCACTTGGAAAGGAATTTTCGGAAATTTTGGGTAATGTCACACACCATTTAAGGTGGTGTAGATGCAATTTAACTCTTCCAACCTAGTGGGAGACGTTTCTTGAAAGTTTGCTGCCAACAATTAGTCCGTAAAACCTTAAAACAATTGGATGAGCAAAGAAACGACTTTGAATTTTCAGTTAGCTTGCACCAGTTCTCCACATGGTGAGACGGTTATCTAGGATATAGACTTAAGGGTTGACTAATTTCTTGTGACATATAAATTGCAACAGAATTGACTATAAACTTGTTCTTCACATTGGAAAGATTTTCCAATCTTTAAGCGAAGGTGGGAAAAATGAAATATCCTTACCTAGTGTCACTAAAAGATTGTAAGTTTTAGTGGGAGTACAACTAATGGAAGTGTACCACTAAACTTTAAAGGTTTTCCAAGAAATAGGTTGTTGGGCCTAGTGGGAGTATTAATAATGGAAGGGTACAACTAGTTTGAAAGCAATCTCTAAGCTAGAATAGCTTAAGTACAAAAGGTTGTAAGTTTAGGGGGAGTGTAACTAAAGGAAGTATACTGCTAAACTACAGGGAGTCTTCCACTTTAGGGAAGTACAACCGAAGAAAATGTACTAAACAGCAGTGAGAGTACAACTAATGGAATCATACCATTGCAGTTATGTGAGAAGAACAAAGTTTTCACAAAACATTATAGATTGTGAATATGATATAGGGCTGGTTTGGTATTGCTGTGCTTTGAAAAAAAGCTGCTTCTGTTGTGCTGTGAAAAAAAGCGGCTGTGAAAAAAAGCCAGCAGTGTGTTTGGTAAACTTTTTTGTGAAAGTGCTTTTGGAAAAAAAAGCAGTATGATAGTGTTTGGTAAACTTTTATGTAAAACAACTGTGACTGTGTAAAATGACCAAAAAGGGTATAATACTAGATGTGCCATTAATTTAATTTTCTTAACCAATAAAGGTGAATTACTAAATATACTTTATTTGTAAAACAAACATATTTATAAACTTTATCTTAAATATTAATTAGTATGACAAACTACTTCAATTGAAATATTTTAGACTGAATAGTTAGAATTCATTAGTACAATATTGTTAATGTACTTAAAAGTCTAATTAGATACATTCATCAAATTTTATTATTAAATTTAATCAAATACTAATATTTTACCTTTTTTCTTCTTTCTAGAATCATCTTCTTTCAACTTTTTTTTCTTTGTTCGACATCTTCTCTCTATCTAAACCTCTCTTTTTCTCCGCCCACTGTTTACCTCTCTTTTCTCTGTACCTCTGTCTTCTCCCATCTTCCTTTTTTCTTCCGATCCACCTCAAATTACTCTGGCCTCCTTCTTATTTTTTAAAGTTTGAAACTTTGTATTTATTTTGTTTTGCCTCAAAGAAAACGGCATGGAGCGGGTGCTGGAGCTGCGGGTAATTGGAGCGAGCTAAAACTTTGTATTTATTTTGGAATTGAGGGCTCGAGGACTTTCTAGGAGAGGGCACAGAAGTGCTTAGGCTTAAAGCTGTGGTGTGGCGTTGGAGAAAGAGGTGCAGCGACGGCGGTTGTGCGGAGAGAAACGAAAAAGAGGAGGAGGAAGAGGTGCAGCGGCGGGAGGGAAGAGGGTTTTTTGTGATAGAGAAAGAGAGAGTGCAGAGTGTAGGATCGGGAGAAGGAGAAAGGAGAAAGGAGGGGGCAGTTTTGGTAAATTGAAAAAATTCATTAATGGGTACTGTAGCTCCGCGTTTTGGAAAAAATAAGCGGCTTCTGGAAGCTGCAAAATGCAGCTTCCACTTTTTGGCTTTTTTTCATGTGAAACTTTGAAATTAAGCTGTTTTGGGATGTTTACCAAACACCAAAATTCTTACCAGCTTTTTTTCATGGTAGCTTTTTTAAAAAGCACCTCAACCCCAAACTGGGGCATAGTCAATACATCGAATGACTTGTGATAGAAGTCATAAAGAATGTGAATTGAAACTTATTAAAAATAAGAGTGGTCTTAGAAAGTTCATAATCCCACTTAGTAGTTGAACCAGTAAAAAGGTTGACATTTGTCGATCGTTGAACTCAAGATCTTGGCACATCATGAAAAGGTTTTAGGTCTTAAAGACATTCTATATTAGAGCATTTCTAATGTAATTTCAAGATATTTTGCATCTCTCATTAGAAATGCTCTAATATAGAGGTGGGAGTTAAGCAGTGTGATTTTAATGTTAGTTTTGGGATTTGTCTTATGGATGGAACCCTAAGAATCATGCCTTTTAAATACAATATGCCCCTGTGCATTGTGCAGTTCCATTTTTACCCTTGAATAAATATCGGCACTGTCATGTCCGCCAATGCCATTAGGGGTCGGTTTGAAAAGCTAAAAAAAAGTGAACCAAGGCCAAAAAACTAAACAAAAAAATGAACCAAATTAGACAAATTGAACCGAACCAAAGCTAGTTGGTTTGGTTTTAGTTTAAGGATTATAGAAAACGAACGAACCAAACCGAATATAAATCAGTCTCATGAAGAACCAAACTCTCCCTATGCTATAGCCTAGGGGAGCCTTGTACTTGGCTCTGCCCTTGGGATTCATATAATCTGCAATAACAAGGTGGCTGTCTAAAAATGTGACAGAATCAAGGAACCTACGTAATATAAACTTCTTGTTTTTTTAAACACCATTTTACACTAAAATGAGGGAGGATTTGAACTTAGCCACACAATGTGTCACACCCATACCAATAGATACGTCCGGAATAGACACATGAAGTCATAACGTAGCTGTTCATCTATCATGCCTTGCCTCCGAGACATGACCAAAGCAAGTCTACGGCTCAACAACGTAGTAACTTTTTCTTTTATATCATGGTTGCACCTAACCGTTGTGTTAGACTACCTATTAACCCTAAAACAGGATTGAGCCATTCATAAATCATCCTTTTATAAGTGCCGACATTTCTCGTAGCACTTTCTAGCAAAAAAAACATAAAGTTTTAGAATATTCAATTTCTAGAACTCGATTAGCATGATTCTAGATTCTAGACTATATAACAAAAACATATGACAACTAGGATTGTCATTTCGTCAATCATATATATCACAATGTTTTCTAACACAATACTACAATCAATAACATATAGCATTTCAAAGAACCAACGATGCACAATATTAACCCTTAACCATATTGATCAACCAATCCGATCATAATAATATCATTCTTAAACTATACTTTATAAAATTATAAATTCGCTGGAAATATCAAAAGAGTCACATAGACATCCATCGGTTTTTCTAAATCAACCACAAAGTTTCTCGACTCTATCGTTCATAAATATGCTGAAAACTAGGGCCAGAGCGTAATAGTTCGGCCAAAGCCTACGACTCCTATGTTTCCGCATTCTAGGCTGACTCAAAAGAAGACGTGAAGATTTCTAAGGATCTAGTTCTATACCGCTCAGCGAAATCCCGAATAGAATACAATTCTAGACCACTCAACATGACCAAGGTGGAGAGTGTATCCAAACCACTCAACGGAATTAAGACGAAGTGGGGTATTCAGGCCACTTAACAGAATCCCAAATAAAATAAAATTCTAACTACTCAATGGAATTAAGGTGAAGTGGGGTATTCGGACCACTCAATAGAATCTCAAATGGAATACGATTCTGGACCACTCAACAGAATCGAGGGGAAGTGGGATATCCAGACCACTTAACAAAAAAAAAGGCGAAGCAGGGTATCCAAACCACTCAACCAGACCTTTCTTTGGAATGTTTATGGTCCCTAATGTGAATTAACCAAGTAGGACCGTATACATCCATCTGATAGCGTGACCCCTCAATACGGATTAACTAGGTAGGAACACCTATGAATTTATTGTGACCAAATAGGCAGTGACCCTTAACGCAAATTAATCAGGCAAGACCAACCATGTAGCACATTGCTACATAGTGTAGTCACAGCATCACACATCGTACATCTTATCATGCATCCATTTAATATAACTCACAATTGTAAGTACACATATTATCGAATCTACATGAACATCAACTATCTAATCACATAGATGTATAAGTTCAAATGATACTTCAAATATAGCTCATTTCATACTATCAATCACACACATAATTTATAACATCTAGAAGTTCAATAATCGCGTAATTTTCGGTAAGGTGCCACTCGCACGCCAATTGAAGCACACATCCCTCAGGATGGCTCGTTGACCAAGATAGACCCACTAGGCTTTATCGGACATTTATTAAAGTCAAGTTCAATATTTAAGAACAATTCAGAACGTTTTGACCAAAAGTCAACTCACGGCCAACGTGGTCAACGGTACCCTTGACAACCCTAGTAACCAAATCCCAAAGATCCGCATATTGGATTTTCAATACGTAAATTCCTAAGATCCTCCAATAATGCACACAATGACTTATTACAATTTTGTGACGATCCAACGGCTAAATCTTTAGTTACTACAAAGGTCAAGTGGCAACAATATACAAAACTAGGCTCAAACAACAAAATCACACCTAACGGATGTCAAAAACAATTTTAGGGCATCAAATTAAGCTTAGAAACACAATGTCAGTTTTTTGGCCATAAGCCGCCGCCACACGTGGTGGTTTTCGGCAAACGGAAACCACAATTTCTTAACTACACCAAATTTCATAGATAGGTAGAACAAAACATGGGGAAGAATTTTCATACCTGACCCGACCCCCAAAAGTGGCTGAAAAATGGTGAAAATCATTGAAAAAACATCGGGAGACCGTGTATTGTGCACCCACAGTTTGCCCTCGTCCAAGATACGATGGACGATCAGAGACCCTGTTCTTACTGGCATCAAGATGAACGAACGTGTTTTATGGCCAATGGTATAGCTCAAAACTACTGAGCTTCGATATGTTAGAAAACAGGTCCAAATAGAGGCGAGGTTTGGGTGGGTTATGCTTGTGGGAGGGAGAGGAGTGGAGTGGTGGTGGTGGCGACGAGCCTTGCCGTCAAAACTCTCCAAAAAAAGATTCATAATTTTTCCAATCTGTCGAGTCGAAATGCAAGAAACCAGGCCACTCTATAACTATAAAGGTCCCCTTGATCATTTTGCCCCTGCCTTTAGTCGTTTATTTCTCCTTCGTTACAACTCCGTTCCGCGAACAATTTTAACCTACGCTTTTGTGAAATCGAGCTTATCCAAATATAATGTGACCTCATAATGTCTACGGATTTTTACTGGCTAGAGATGAAAATTCACTTTATAACTAGTTGATTAAAAATCTAAAATTAATGAAAATAAGGTAAATTCGCATAAATACGAATTACATAAACTTAAATAGTAACATATAGGAATGAGATTTCACACAATGAGTCTGTCAAGAAAATGAATTGGTATTAAATTGGTCATTTGTACTAATCAAGGTACTAAAAGACGCTAGGTGCTAGTTGGGCGGAGAGCTGGGGCCTAGTGCTTAGGCGGCTAGATGGGGCCTAGGCGGGCTCCCAGGCAGACTAGGCGGATTTAAGTAAATCTATTATTATTTTGTGTAAATAAGTGTCTGTTTTTACTGAAAATATATATAATTTCATTATAAACTACAAAATAGAATGACATATATATTAAGAAGTATTGGAACATAATGAAGACATGGGGAACATGCATATAATGTGTATTCATTTAAGTATTTAACACGTCTCTTACAATTTATTGAAAAAAAAATAAAATGCAAAATGAAAGTCATCTATTTTCTGTCTAAGTGAGTAGCAACCTAGACGGGTGCCTAGGTTGTCTAGGTGGGCGCCTCAACAGGTCTATGCGCCACTTCTTAATTTTCAAATGCCTAGGCATTAGGCCTACCGCCTAGCACCTAGGTGGCGTTAGGCGGGGATTTTTAAAACCGTGGTAGTAATACTAGTGGCACCTCTCAACATCAAACTTGAGCTGTCTTAATCATTTCAAACATTATGTTAGATTTGGATAGTTAAGATGCTAAATTGTTAAGATTTCAGCTAATTAATAGTTTTAATTTGAAAAGAAACAATATTGTCTAATGAGTAATGCTAGTTAGATTACTAAATTCTTAAATCACATGACATGTAACCAATAGAAAATAAGAAGTTTAATTAACACTTAAGTAATAATTCAATCATTAACAACCACGTCATATGTTTACAAAATTTGGTCTAACAAGTTAGTCATTATAGCACAGTGGCGGATGCATTGAGCGGCCGGGGGGGGGGGGGGGGGGAGGGTAAGCTAACCCCCCGAACTTCGGTGAACGTCCATGGATACCTTGGGTGCTGACCCTTCGAACTTCGGTGAATGTCCACGGATACCTTAGGTGTGATGTGATATAAAATAGCACACAAAATTAAACCCTCATTTTGATAGTCATAGTATGTGAAAGTAAGAATCGTTCTAGGCCGGGGATTAAAAAGGAAGCTAATCTCTCAATTTTAAACTCTAAAACAGTGAACTAGACTCAAAAACAGAAAACTAGACTCTATTGACTCAAAACAAACTAGAATGACTCAAAACAGCACAAAACAAGCAAATTGACTCAAAACAGAAACTAAGGGTGATTTTGGACGAATTCTAACTTAACTTGACTCAAAACACTAATAGAAACAAATTTAAATAGGTTCTAACTAAGTAAACAAGCAATGTTTAAAGGGGAGTTGGTTTTGACGAATTTAAAACATAAACAAACAAGTTAAAGAAACAAAGTAAATTGATACGAAATTGGGTGAATTGATGGGTGATTGGCTAGCTAGAGGGTCATTCTCCACACATGAACCATATGCATACAAATCGATTTTCAATTATTATTCCAATAAACCATGAATGACAATGTCCCAAGTTAACCATGAATTGCACAAATTAACTCTCAGATTTCCCTAGTTTCATTGAATTGGACTCAGCGATGCAATAAAATTATTCTTATCAAGTTCCCTATATGAACTGTATGATAGAGATAAATATCAAAGATCATTAAATTCTATGAAAATCATAAGCATTCACAAAGCATTCGTAACTATAAACTGCATGATACTCCTACTATGGATTTACTTAACACGATTGTGCCTAGTAGCCTCCACTACTTATAAATATAAGTTCATAACGATTAGGTGAAATTCCCTTATATTTTAGCATCAAACATGCAAACTAAGTAGGCCTCCTTAATCAACATACAAGAATAAGTTATCAATCAAACAGATAAGTAAATCGCATTCATGTTTTACGAAATAATAATTGGATGAAATCAATTCATATCACATATATATTCATGGCTTTGAATTCTCCTCTAGCCAAAACGAGTTTAGCTCCTCATGTTCGCACTTAAACAAAGATAACTTAAATTAAACATTGAAAACAAAAGATAGAATACACCTAAGAACGTTTCAACAGTCCAACTTTGAATAGCAGGGCACGGCTCCAAGGGTCTCCTCTCCTTTCTCCTTGCAAGGCTGCGGCACAAGGGTGTTTCTGTATAAAATTGGGTTATTGTGTGTGATGGATGGGTGGTGTGAATTATGGTGAGAGATCGATGATTGGTTCTTCTCCTTTGTGCGGTAAAAACATATATTTTTAAAAAGGGAAAAGGCAAGGCATTAATTGGATTTTGGGAAAGATTTTGCTCTCCAAATCCTCAAGGAAAAAGGGTAAATAAATGTTAGAATCCAAGAGGAAAAGGGAAGAGAGGTGCGGCAGATCTTAGAGGAGAGAGGGGAATGCCTTGCACGGCAAGGGAAAGGGTTTTCCAGAAGAAATATGTGCGGCTCTCTTTAGGAATGGGATTAGGCCTTCTAGAATCATTTATTTAAATGTCCTAATATAATTAGGGATGCTCCTTGAAGCTGGAACCTAAGTAGTGTAGGAATAGGATTGGGTTAAGACAAAATAAGGAAGTTTGGCTCATATTCCTTCTTTCTTGCTGATTCCTTATCTTCTTTGATCTTGAATTAATTTCTTCAACTCTTTAGCACATTCTTAGCCCTTCTTGAACTTCAAATTCATCCATCCACCTTGCTCCATGCATGTGTTATGCATTCCAAGCCCAAAACTACTCTAAAGTGCTCCAAATTGCCTTTTCTTGCCACATTAGCCAATTGAACCTACAAACACACGAAAATAGCTTAAATCACTATAATAAATAGAAATTAACTCACTAAATGCAAAGAAATAAGCTAATAAAGTCACATAAATATGCTCCTTTGAATTTAATCATATGGTTAACCTGCACCAAAACATCTTCCAAAACATTGAATTTAATCATATGAATCTTTCATCTCAAGCACATAGAAATCGGCTGGAAAGATCAAATGGTTAACCTGCACCAAAACATCTTCCAAAACTCCTTTCGGATATGCATTAGAATGATCGGCTAATTGGATAATAACTCCATCATTTTTAAGCTCTCCTAGATTCATAGATGCATAAACAGAATATGGCATAACATTAATGGAAGCACCTAAATCTAGCATAGCATGTTCAAACCTTGTATTACCAATTACGCAAGGGATAGTGAAACTACCTGGATCTTTGCATTTAGGAGGCAGCTTCCTTTGCAACATTGCAGAGACATTTTCACTTACATGTACCATTTCTTTCTCCCGAATTCATTTCTTTGTTGTACAAAGCTTCTTCAAAAATTTAGCATACTTCGGAATTTGCTTTATTGCATCAAGAAGCGGGATATTGACTTGTACTTTCCTAAATGTCTCTATAATGTCCTTTTCATTCTCTTCATTCCTAGATTGCATAAACCTGCTAAGGAAAGGCACATTTGGTGGAATAACGTTAGAAGGAATTGAATTTGGAACTACCTTACTTGTGCTAGACGGCTTAGGGTCCTTAAGTGGCTGCGGCAAAGGTTGTTCTACCCTTGCCGTGGCTTTGTCTTTCTCCTTTTCCTTGAGCAGCAGCATTCTGTCCTCCTTTTGCTAGATTTGGACGGTTGTGGATTGGTTCCAACCTCCTTGCCACTTTTCAAAGTGATGGCATTGGCGGTTTCAAATCCTCCCCTTGGATTCACAATGGTTGAACTAGGCAGTTTGCCTTGTTTTCTAAACTGCCCCATGAACTCCGTTACTTGCCCCATTTGCTTCTTCAATTCGTCCACTTCTTTAGCTTGATTTTGCATCTCTTTGGTTTGATTTTGTATTCCCTACGTCAAAAAGGTGAGTAATTGAATAACTTTATCATTATCCAAAGATATACCTGAATTTGGTTGGGCCGAATATGGTTGAGGTTGCATTGGTGCAAATGGCCTTTGAAATATCCCAGGGGGTGGCTATCGAAATCCTCCTTGTTATTGAGTTTGTTGAGATTCCCTCCACTTTATGTTTGGGTAATTTTGGCTTTGAAACCCAACGGAGTTGGCACTTTCCCATCCCCCATTCTCTATCAATTGAAGGCATTGCTCATTGGAATGTCCTTGCATAGTGCACATGCCACAAACACTTGCTCTTTGCACTTTGGATCCATCAACAACCTGTGACACAAGAACAGTGAGATTAGCTAATTGAGATTGAATTTCAAAAATTTCACTTACCTCATTCACTTGTTGTTGTTGTGGGGAGTCTTTTTGTCTAACTCCTTCATATTGTTGCGCATTCAAGGCTCGATGCGCATTCAAGGTCTTGGCATCAAATGATGTTTTGTCAACCAAAGCACCTCCTGCCGAGGCATCTAACATTTGTCTCTCAATTGGAAGAAGTCTTTCATAGAAGTATTGAATTAGAAGCTCTTCTTTCATTTGATGTTGAGGGCATGATGCAACCAGAGTCTTGAAATGCTCATAATAGGCTGGAAAAGATTCTTCCTGGTTTTGTTGAATTCCACTAATCTTCATCCTCAAAAGAATGACTCTCGAAGTTGGGAAAAATTTCTCTAAGAATGCTCTCTTCATGCTTTCCCAAGAAGTGACAGTTCCAGGTGCCAATTCGTATAACTAATCCTTAGCCTTTTCCAAAAGAGAGAATGGAAAAGCTTTCATCTTCAAAATATTGCTATCCACGTTGATTGGTGTCATGCTTGAACATACCGCTTCGAATTCCTTCAAATGCTTGTTTAGATCTTCCATGAACAGCCCATGTTATTTGGGAACTTTAATTCAAACTCATCGGTCTCATCCGGAGCTGCCCTAGGATATTGAATGCATAGGGGTACGGCATTGTCCAATCCCGAGGCTGAAAGTTCCTTGATTGTTCGATTATCTGCAGCCATGATTTGTTCGTTCTCTTCCGCTTCTTCTTCTTCTTCGTCAAACTCAGATTCAGAGCTAGAACTAGGTGGATTAGGTTCTGGCTCCTTCCTCTTTCTTCTCAAAGAAGTTCTAGTTGTTGTTCGACGAAAGTCCTCTTGCTCTGAGAATGAATTCTTCTTTTATAAAGCTGGATGAGATGATTGAGATTGAAATAATTGAGGCTGGGAATTCCGCTTGCATGTGCTGCTAGCTGTTAAAGCTGTCGAATGATGATGCTTTTACTGTGGATTCACGTTGCTGCTTCTGAATTGATGGATGAATAGTAAAAGTGATTTGACTATTCATGAATAGTGACTTGTCTGCTGCTACTGCTGGTGAATAGTTTGTGTATATATATATACACTCTGAGTATGCATCTTACTTAATTGCCTCTTTACCGTTTAGAATATTATAGATAAAAAGAGTACTTTTCAGGCCACAAGATTAAATCGACCTAATTTTTCATATTCTTCTTGTGACAATTTTTTTTTTCATATTTAAATAAGAGTTCATGAAAACACTGGTATATCTAAATTAATAATCTATAGCATAGTATGCAACTATCACGCAACGTAAGAAAACTTTGTTATTAACATTTAAAAAAAAAATTAACTTGCATTTCATGTGTATAAAAAAAAATAAAAATGAAGGGGAAAAACATTTGGATGAGCGAAGAATGTATTTTCAGAGTACAAATAACAATACTTTCAAACAAGTTGGAAACAAAAGATCACATATTAATTAAAGGTAATGCTACAGCAGTGGTGGATCCAGAGAATAATATTAGAGAGGTCAGTAAGAATAATGCGTGCGCGTAGCGCGCAATTTTTTTTTACCATAAACAGCATGCATATCGCCATTTCATCGAATCTTGGTAGACCTAAAGTTATTTGGAAAGGCATACTGCACACCTGTTAATACTTCATTTGCGAAGGTAATTAACATGTTCCAAGGCTGCTCCCATATGAATGCTTAACAAAGAAACACACTTATCTTGAACACACTAATAATGTTTGATATCACTGCATCCCATTAAATGTTTGTCCCAAAATGATGATGTTGGAAGGCATGTATGAAGCCAACTCTAATATTCAAAAGGGCAACATCCTGATAGGAGCATATTTATGCAACTCTTTTAGCTTATTTCTTTACATTTAGTGAGTTAGTTTCTATTTATTATAGTGATTTAAGCTATTTTCGTGCGTTTGTAGGTTCAATTGATTTGTAGCTATTTTTGAATCGGTGGACGCGTCGCCTTGGCTTCTTATAGAGGTATCGATCATCGCCAACATACACACTCTGAAGATTTCCCATTCTTGAACATCGTCTCCGGCCCTTTGAAATTTTAACTCCATCCACCCCTTCTCTTTGAACACTTTTGAAAAATGGCAAACCCATCGAACCTTAGCTTAGAATTGAGTCTCAGCAGTGATACGGGCGCACCGCGTCAAGGTAACGTATGGCGCCCTTCTTTCTTATCTTCTAACGGTCCTCTTACAGGTGAAGACTCCGTGATGCAGGACGCCACAACAGCTACAATAGTAGCTAGGAACCTCCTCACTCCAAAAGATAGTAGGCTGCTGTCAGGACGGTCCGATGAGTTGGCCGTTCAAGAGTCCCTCGCTCTTAGTGTTCAGTGTGCGAGCTCTGTGTCCAACATGGGCCAACGCCTGCTTGCCCGCTCCCATCAGGTGGAATCATTGATGGCAGAGGTGGAAAGTCTTGAGCAAGAGATACAGCAGCTTAAGTACGAGAATAGAAGTTTGCATGTGCTTGCAAATAACTATTCGTCGGGCATGAAGAGGAAGCTTGATGAGCTGCAAGAATCTGAGGGTCGAATTCAAAGTGACCGTCAAAGGCTTGCGGCTTGTCTCCAGAGGCACCTTTTTCCTGGGTCATCCAGCGTTTGGCCAAGTATTGAGGCCTGGAATGCTCTAGCTCCGATGCCTCCCGCTTCGACGCCTCGTAGTGGGGCTTCACGTAAACAACCTCTGTGAAGGCTCCATCTTTCTCCATGTTTAGTATCTCTTTTTTTTTTTTTTTTTTTTCAACATGCTTTGTTTTATTCAGTGCATTGGGTTGCCTCCCAAGTAGCGCTTTCTTTTACGTCTTGCAGCCGGACGAAGAACCCAATCACTCCAGGACATGTTCACGAATCGGATGAGAACTCCGAGTCATAAACTAGTACCTAAAACAAGAAACAAAATAAGATTAAGAATCTAGAATAAAATAAAAACAAACGAAAATAAAACAATCCAAGGGATTATCAAATTTTCTAATCCCCGGCAATGGTGCCAAAATTTGATGCGATAATTATACGCACACAAATTAAACCCTCTTTTTGTCAAATTGTAGTAAGTATGTAAGTAGGGATCGTTCTGGACCGGGGATTAGGAGGGATTGTTAATCACTTGGATTTGACTCAAAAACGTAAAAAGACAAAATAAAATACTATACTAGACTCAAATATTGCAAAACTAAACTTTAAAACACTAAAACAAACCAAAAGACTCAAACATCACCCAAAACACTCAAAACTGCCTTAAAATCACTTTCTGGGCAGTTTTGAGCACTTTGGTGAATTTGGACGAATTTATGTAACAAATTTAATCACAACACTTATAAACACAAACTAAATTGATTTCTAACTAATTTGACAAGAAAGTAAAGGGGGATTTAGGTTTTGACGAATTTAAACTAAAAGAACAGATTGTAAGTAAAAACAGATAGTAAAGATGAATGTGATGAAAATATGGATGGAAGGCTAGCTAAGGGGTTCATCTCCATACATGTTATACTTGCATAATAAAACGATTTCCAATTGCATTTCAATAAACTATGAAACTCATCACCCCGGGTTAATTAGGTCCGCTTAAATTAACCGTCAAGTTTTCCTTAAGTTAATGAATTGGATGATTGCATACGATAACCCAAAGCATTCCCCACAAGTTCCCAACATGAATTGCATAATAGAGATACAAGCAAGAATCATTAAGTTCTTTGAAAACTATAAGTGTTGACGAGGCATTCGTTACTATGATTGCATGAAACTTATGCCAAGAATTTATTTAACGCGATTGTTTATAAGCAACCTCCACTACTTGTGAATATAAGTTCGTAACTATTAGGTGAAACTCACTTATATTCTAGCGTCATATTCATGCATGAAAATTAAGCGTGCACTCTCAATAAACATACATAAATAGGTTATCAATAAAACAGTTAAACAAATTGAATTCACAACTTATGAAACGTAATTAGAAGTAATCAAATCAAAATGCAAGCATAAACATATATTTCGAATTACCCCCTAGCCAAGGGGGTTTTAGTTCCTCATGGTACAAAACAAAGAGAATTGAAGAAACACCTAAACATTCCAACAACTCAAACTTGAATTGTATGAACGTTTAGGCCCTCTTCTCTTCCATTCCTCATTCGTACAAAACAAAGAGTATTGAAATTAAACATTGAAATTAAAGAAACACCTAAACATTCCAACAACTCAAACTTGAATTGTATGAACGTTTAGGCACTCTTCTCTTCCTCTTCGTTGTAGCACAAGGTCTAAGGATAGTTTGATGGTGTGAATGGTTTGGGTAGTGGTGGAGGAATGGAAGGATGGTGTTTGGATTGTAAGGGAGACTCACGACACAAAGGGGGAAGTGTTTGTGGTATGTACAATGGATGAATTTCTGAAATGGAGGAGTGAATGAAATGTGTATGAATTGAGGTGTGTTTATGAATGAGAATGCAAGGGTTTTTATAGGAGGAATGGAGGTGTATATGGCTGTTTGTTTAAGCATGCATGTGGATGGTTAATGATGAAAAACAGCTAGGAAAGCATGTGAAAGCTGGAATTGCATGTGTGTGCATGTGAAATCTGCCAAGATGGGGGAAAATATGGAAAATGGAAGTGTATGAATGTGCACGGCTAGGTGGAGTGTGCAAGGGAATATGTGGTGGATGATTAAAGTGCATGTGTTGGCTGAATTGTTTGTAGATGCATGTGCAATGAAGTGGAATGACAATCTGAAATGGGATAGGAACCCACGGCAAGGATGAAGAAATGATTATGGATGCATGTGTTGAATGATTTCTTGGTGAGTGATGTGGAAGATTGCATGTGGATTAAAGGGGTGTGAATGATTATGGGATGCTGGAAATCTGGAGGAGGAGCCACGACAATGATGATTTCTGGTGATGTTTGGGTGTATGTTTGAATGGTGCATGTGGGTGAAGGTGTGGCTGCATGGTTGAATGATTAAAGGGTGTGGAAGATGGCTGGAAAGTGTATGAATGGTGGAGGAAAGGTGGAAGTGCATGTGGAATGTGATGGGAATGCAAAAGGGATGCATGGCATGGAATTGTTGTATGAGCTAGAATTGCATGTGAAGATGCTGGATTTGCATGTGAAGGCCACGGCAAGGATGTTTTCTTGCTGGAAATGCATGTGAATGTATGGCTTTTGAAGTGATTGTTGTTGGAAATGAATGTGAAGGCATGTGAAAGCTGGAAATAGAAGGTAGGCCACGGCATGGATGTGTTTTGGTGTAAATGTGGCTGAATGGTTTAATTAATGGGAGTGTGCATGTTTGAATGATTAAAGGGACATGTGGGGTGGCTGGAACAAAGGGGGAAGCACGGCATGGGTTGTTGTTGAATGATTATAGGTGCATGTGGGTGGAAATGCATGTGCAATGATGGTGAATATGAATGCATGTGGCTGATTTAAAGAATAGGTATGCATGTGAATTAAAGGTGTTGTGTTAGGTGATAAGTGATAAGTGATGATGATAAGTGATAAGTGATAAGTGATGATGATATGATATGTGGTTATGATATGATAAGTGGTGATGATAAGTAATAAGTGGTGATGATAAGTAATGATATGTGGGAGTGTGGCTGAAATGAAGGAGTGGAATGTTGGAATGTTATGCACGGCTAAGGAAATTGGAAAGGTTTAAATGTCCTAAAACTAAAGGGAACAAGGTTCCAACACTTTGGTCTTCAATTAGGTCTTCAATTTCGTCCAACACTTTGGCGCCAAGCATAAGCTATCCATCCTTAGCCCAAAAGTGCTCCAAAAGTCTCCAAAATGCATCTTTTTGCTCCTTTAGCCCTTTGGACCTAGAAACACACGAAAATAGCTTAAAGTACTAAAATAACTAAAGAAACATAACGTAAATGCACGAGAACAAGCCATTTAAGTCGCATGAATATGCTCCTATCAGTTGCATTGGTGCAAATGGCCTTTGAAATATCCCAGGGGGTGGCTATCGAAATCCTCCTTGTTATTGAGTTTGTTGAGATTCCCTCCACTTTATGTTTGGGTAATTTTGGCTTTGAAACCCAACGGAGTTGGCACTTTCCCATCCCCCATTCTCTATCAATTGAAGGCATTGCTCATTGGAATGTCCTTGCATAGTGCACATGCCACAAACACTTGCTCTTTGCACTTTGGATCCATCAACAACCTGTGACACAAGAACAGTGAGATTAGCTAATTGAGATTGAATTTCAAAAATTTCACTTACCTCATTCACTTGTTGTTGTTGTGGGGAGTCTTTTTGTCTAACTCCTTCATATTGTTGCGCATTCAAGGCTCGATTTGCAATTAAGGTCTTGGCATCAAATGATGTTTTGTCAACCAAAGCACCTCCTGCCGAGGCATCTAACATTTGTCTCTCAATTGGAAGAAGTCCTTCATAGAAGTATTGAATTAGAAGCTCTTCTTTCATTTGATGTTGAGGGCATGATGCAACCAAAGTCTTGAAATGCTCATAATAGGCTGGAAAAGATTCTTCCTGGTTTTGTTGAATTCCACTAATCTTCGTCCTCAAAAGAATGACTCTCGCAGTTGGGAAAAATTTCTCTAAGAATGCTCTCTTCATGCTTTCCCAAGAAGTGACGGTTCCAGGTGCCAATTCGTATAACTAATCCTTAGCCTTTTCCAAAAGAGAGAATGGAAAAGCTTTCATCTTCAAAATATTGCTATCCACGTTGATTGGTGTCATGCTTGAACATACCGCTTCGAATTCCTTCAAGTGCTTGTTTGGATCTTCCATGAACAGCCCATGTTACTTGGGAACTTTAATTCAAACTCATCGGTCTCATCCGGAGCTGCCCTAGGATATTGAATGCATAGGGGTACGGCATTGTCCAATCCCGAGGCTGAAAGTTCCTTGATTGTTCGATTATCTGCAGCCATGATTTGTTCGTTCTCTTCCGCTTCTTCTTCTTCTTCGTCAAACTCAGATTCAGAGCTAGAACTAGGTGGATTAGGTTCTGGCTCCTTCCTCTTTCTTCTCAAAGTTCACTCAAAATCGTCGTCAAACTCCAAGATATATGCACAAACAGGTTGAGAACTTCGAGTCATAAACTAGTACCTAAACAAAATAAAACAACACAAAATCAGAAACCAAAACTAAAAGACACGAAAACAAAGGGGGATTAGCAATTTTGCTAATCCCCGGCAACAACGCCAAAAATTTGATGTGATATAAAATAGCACACAAAATTAAACCCTCTTTTTGATAGTTGTAGTATGTGAAAGTAGGGATCGTTCTAGGTCGGGGATTAGAAGGGATGCTAATCTCTCAATTTTAAACTCTAAAACACTAAGCTAAACTCAAAAACAGAAAACTAGACTCTATTGACTCAAAACAAACTAGAATGACTCAAAACAGCACAAAACAAATTGTCTCAAAACAGAAACGAAGGGTGATTTTGGACGAATTCTAACTTTACTCAAAACACTAATAGAAACAAATTTAAACAGGTTCTAACTAAGTAAAGCAATATTTATAAGGGAGTTGGTTTTGATGAATTTAAAACTTAAACAAGCAAGTTAAGGAAACAAAGTAAATTGATACGAATTTGGGTGAATTGTTGGGTGATAGGCTAGCTAGAGGGTCATTTTCCACACATGAACCATATGCATACAAATCGATTTCCAATTATTATCCCAATAAACCATGAATGACAATGCCCCAAGTTAACCATGAACTACATAAATTAACTCTCAGATGTCCCTAATTTCATTGAATTGGATTCAGTGATGCAATCAAATTATTCTTATCAAGTTCCCTAATTTCGATAAGTAAATCGCATTCATGCTTTACGAAACAATAATTGGATGAAATCAATTCATATCACATATATGTTCATGGCTTTGAATTCTCCTCTAGCCAAAACGAGTTTAGCTCCTCATGTTGGCACTTAAACAAAGATAACTTAAATTAAACATTGCAAACAAAAGATAAAATACACCTAAGAACATTCCAACAATCCAACTTTGAATAGCAGGGCACGGCTCCAACGGTCTCCTCTCCTTTCTCCTTGCAAGGTTGTGGCACAAGGATGTTTGTGTATAAAATTAGGTTATTGTGTGTGATGGATGGGTGGTGTGAATTATGGTGAGAGATGGATGATTGGTTCTCCTCCTTTATGCGGCGGAAACATATATTTTTAAAAAGGGAAAAGGCACAACATTAATTGGATTTTGGGAAATATTTTGCTCTCCAAATCCTCAAGGAAAAAGGGTAAATAAATTTTAAAATCCAGGAGGAAAAAGGAAAGAGAGATGCGGCAGATCCTAAAAGAGAGAGGGGAATACCTTGCATGGCAAGGGAAAAGGTTTTCTAGAAGAAATAGGTGCGGCTCCCTTTAGGAATGGGATTAGGCCTTCTAGAATCATTTATTTAAATGTCCTAATATAATTAGGGATCCTCCTTGAAGCTGGAACCTAAGTAGTGTAGGATTAGGATTAGGTAAGGAAGTTTGGCTCATATTCCTTCTTTCTTGCTAATTCCTTATCTTCTTTGATCTTAAATTAATTTCTTCAACTATTTAGCACATTCCTAGCCCTTCTGGAACTTCAAATTCGTCCATCCACCTTGCTCCATGCATGTGTTATCCATTTCAAGCCCAAAACTGCTCTAAAATGCTCCAAATTGCCTTTTCTTGCCACATTAGCCAATTGAACCTACAAACGCACGAAAATAGCTTAAATCACTATAATAAATAGAAACTAACTCACTAAATGCAAAGAAATAAGCTAAAAGAGTTACATAAATATGCTCCTATCAGGATGTTGCCCTTTTGAATATTAGAGTTGGCTTCATACATGCCTTCCAACATCATCATTTTGGGACAAACATTTAATGGGATGCAGTGAT
The DNA here is from genome assembly GCF_963583255.1 of Pyrus communis. Classification (NCBI taxonomy): domain Eukaryota; kingdom Viridiplantae; phylum Streptophyta; class Magnoliopsida; order Rosales; family Rosaceae; genus Pyrus; species Pyrus communis. Next base: position 7,893,025 of record NC_084811.1, on the reverse strand, counting down.
ATCAAACATTATTAGTGTGTTCAAGATAAGTGTGTTTCTTTGTTAAGCATTCATATGGGAGCAGCCTTGGAACATGTTAATTACCTTCGCAAATGAAGTATTAACAGGTGTGCAGTATGCCTTTCCAAATAACTTTAGGTCTACCAAGATTCGATGAAATGGCGATATGCATGCTGTTTATGGTAAAAAAAAATTGCGCGCTACGCGCATGCACTATTCTTATTGACCTCTCTAATATTATTTTCTGGATCCACCACTGCTGTAGCATTACCTTTAATTAATATGTGATCTTTTGTTTCCAACTTGTTTGAAAGTATTGTTATTTGTACTCTGAAAATACATTCTTCGCTCATCCAAATGTTTTTCCCCTTCATTTTTATTTTTTTTTATACACATGAAATGCAAGTTAATTTTTTTTTAAATGTTAATAACAAAGTTTTCTTACGTTGCGTGATAGTTGCATACTATGCTATAGATTATTAATTTAGATATACCAGTGTTTTCATGAACTCTTATTTAAATATGAAAAAAAAAATTGTCAAAAGAAGAATATGAAAAATTAGGTTGATTTAATCTTGTGGCCTAAAAAGTACTCTTTTTATTTATAATATTCTAAACGGTAAAGAGGCAATTAAGTAAGATGCATACTCAGAGTGTATATATATATACACACACACTATTCACCAGCAGTAGCAGCAGACAAGTCACTATTCATGAATAGTCAAATCACTTTTACTATTCATCCATCAATTCAGAAGTAGCAACGTGAATCCACAGTAAAAGCATCATCATTCGACAGCTTTAACAGCTAGCAGCACATGCAAGCGGAATTCCCAGCCTCAATTATTTCAATCTCAATCATCTCATCCTGCTTTATAAAAGAAGAATTCATTCTCAGAGCAAGAGGACTTTCGTCGAACAACAGCTAGAACTTCTGCGAATTCTCTCATAACAGAAGTCATATAGCGCCATTCCTAGTTAAAATATCAAACACTTGTATTTTAATTTTCAATCAAGGATGTATGTGTGCACCATCGTTTTCCTTATCAATCATCAGTAGACGAAATTGTAAGTTGGTTTCCAATTTGAAATAAAACTTATTTTTCAAATTATCTCTGCATCATTAATTTAAATTCATTATATAAAATATCTCATCATGACTGGATTTAATTCTTTTACCCCTAGACAATTCATTGAGTTTCTCAATTTCAAGGTAAATACCGATCAGTCTTTCCTTCAATTCTTCCTCTGTATTTATAGCCTTTGGTATGATATATGCAAGCCTAATGATCATAATGACTGTAGTCTTGATTGTTGCCTTCATAATTCGCTTGTCTGCTAACTCTTTGAGCTGTGAGGATTTCTCTTTTTTCTTCGAACTTGTTGTTTTGGAGGATTTGGATGATTTGGTTTTTCCTTTGAGGGAGTATGATGGACTAATGTCTGATAAGGATTGTGTATTTTTAGGAATTTCTGGCAATACCTTTGTTGTTGGTGGAGATACCATTGGAATAGGAACAATAGGGAAATCTGATGAGACTAAGTTGATAATTTTTTGATAATCGAATTTGTCCCAGCATTTTACCCACCGGGAACGGTAAACTTAACCTGTTTCAATTTCGTAATTTCATCTCATGATCCAAGGGACCTTGTATTTCGTTATGAACAATGATAGAAGAAAGATTATATCATCAAACCGGCTTTTGTCAAATCTTTTCTGGAAACCAGATGATAAAACCTGCATGAGCTCTTTAGGTAGCAAATTGGCTGTTGGGCCATGAGTCGACCACCAATTGGGGAACCATGCTGGGAAGTTTAGCCTGAAATTTCTATCAAATCTGATGAACCAAGAGTGACTAAAGTCAGATGTTTGAGGTAAAAATATGTTGGCCAGGCTTGAATGTAATCAAAATAGTTATAATGGTTATTCGGGATAAGAACATGCTGGGTATGAAGTGGTTTGGTTTGATAGAGGGGGATTCCCCATTCTTGTTCAGAAAGAAATCTTCCAATATGGAAGGAGTGATTGAGAATTTTGTTTTTGTGGGTGGTATGAAAATGGGTTTGATAGCAATGCTTTCTGTCTCAGAGAGAACGGCTTAGTAATATTTAAGTGTTTTGAAAGATTCAACTGGTAGGTGATGGAAATTTGGGGGTAGGATTGTTTTGGCTATCTTTTCTAGGGGGTTTTCTTTGTCGATATAGTGACGGATGCTGAATAGGTATTCCATTGGGTTTTTCTTGACATAGGGGGATGTTTTAGCATAGCTAGGTGTTCTGGGTGTTGATGGGGATGGCATGAATGAGTATGGATCATAAGGACTGGCTAAGGCTTTTTGGTAGTTTGGTCGGATATATATATGTACGTATACAAGCTCTTTATGCAAAGGGATTTCCATTTAAAAAAAATTAGGATTAGATGTGGGGCCCACTTCACCTTGAAATTCAATGATCCGAACCGTCTACTTTATTAGTCTCTATTCATAGATCATTTTTACAAAAATTCAATTCAATTTGAAACCATTTGCCTATTTAATTATCAAGATCAAATTTCATTGTTTCTTATATAACAAAGTATTTGTTCATTTCTTTGAACCCAATTAGATGTCTTAAATATTTCCGATTGGGCTAATATATTGCAAGGATAATCTATGAGGTACAACTTGAAAAATAGATCATTCGAATCGTTAAAGTTCGATGTGGTGTGGATCCCACAACTAATCTCCATTTTTATAAAAAAAAAAAATGGACATACATTTCCTTAAAGGCTTCATATATATATAAAACTGGGATAGCAAACCTATCCTTGCTGGAGCGATGAACCTGGGCTCTGTGACAATCAATGTTGCCGAGGCTCTAGCTTTACATGAAACTTTGATCTGGGCTAGGAGGAGGAACATGAAATACATGTTTGTGGAAGATGACTCAAAGCTTGTCATTGATGCGGTTCGTGGTGCTTGTGATTTGCCTTGGAACTTAAGATCTATCATTGAAGACATCAGGTAGTGTGTTACAAATTTCTAGGATATCAAGTGGAGGCATATTCATGAGTCAATTATACTATATATTATTCCCTATTCTTGGTACATTTTGGTTATTATTTTGGTGAGATTTTGATGATTTGCTATGTATTTTTAATGTAGGACATGCGAACTTGTTCTAAGCATAAAGTAATCAATTGTATAATTTTTGGGTGATTCCAATTTGAGTGGGTTCGTGAGTCTATCTAGAAGGTTATGTCAAAATTTCATAATTTTATCCCTAATCATCTGATTGTGGTGAATTAATTTATGCCCAGCGCACAGTGCTGGCAGATTGGGCTGCAGAGCTTATTTGCAACTTTTGGGCTGGAAGATGATGGATTTTGGATTTGGGCTCTTCTTGGAACTTGAAGTGGAGGTCCTAATCTTTAATTCGAGTCATGGGCCTGTTTTGGAGCTCTGAAGGTTCAGAAATGTGGCTATTTCTCTGCTGGGCAGATTTCCTAGTCAGAATAAGAATGTAATTTCTGGTTATCCTTTTGTTATTTTATTTCCTAAATTTTAGAAAACCTTTTCTATAAGGTTTTAATTTGGAGTAGTATAAATAAGGCTTTTAGCCATTAGGATTTGGGGGTACACAACATTGAGAGAAAGGAGACATTATTTTGGAGAACTTCAGACTTTTACCCACAAGGTGTTTTCAATCTTTTTTCTAGTTAATATAGTTTCTTTAGTTTTTATTATGATTGTTCGTAACTAGTTCTTTTGCTAGGGTGAAGTCATGAGCCTTAGCATGAATATGTGATTTTATTAATTTGCTTATGAATGGATGCATGCTTGCCTTGAAGTATTAATCACCACGATTAAACTATCTAATTTCTTAGTGATTCGCGACCATTAATGTTTTTAGACAAGTAATTTGATGCAACTTCTATTGGACCATCACCTTAAAATTAAGGAGGGCTTCTTGTGCTCAGTAATTGTGAGTTCACTAAAGGCGAACATCACACTCTTAAAGGTTGCATGGTTTTTCAAAGGGTTTTCACAAAGCTTAATGACTCTTGCATGCTTATATTTGATTTGAACATCACAGACCGGTTGCATGTTAAATATACATTTTCGCTTGAACATCATGATGAAAATATGTATTAGGAAAGCCTAACCTTCAAAGTATGTATGTAGAAATTCATAAGTAACTGGTAAAATTGCATAGGATTGTTAATGGTGACAGCAGAACCCTAGTGTTTAAATTGTTTTCCAAAATTGTTTTCTTTTGCTTTCTTTACTTTGTTGATCTATTTAATTATTTTTATTTAAATTCGTTTTTATTATTTTAAATTCCAAAATCAACCTTTTCGAAACTTTGTTCTAAATAATTAGCTAAGGATTAGTTTAAATACAAATTATTCATTCAATGCTTGTGGAAAACGACCATACTTGAGCTGTCATACTACGATAACTTTGTACTCTTGCAAGTCTTTTTAAGTGTTTTTATTCCTACTTTTGTATACTTTTGTAGGTTGTAAAAATCTTATCACATATCTTTAGGGAAGCAAACTTTGTTGCGGATGGCGTAGTGTATGTTGGGCTGAAGAGAAAGGAGCTTTGTATTTGGGATGCTTGTCTTCCAATGGAAGCTAATTTGGGTTTTCTTTTCGATTGTAATGACTATGGCTGTGTAAGGGGTTCTTCTCTTTAATGCATCTATTTTTCTATAAAAAATATATATAATATAACAAGTTGAAAACACTGCAATTTTATCTATAGTTAACAAACAGCACAAAGGATTGGCAGTTGGCCATTTTGGAAAAGGAGGAATATTTCCACACACCGACCTCAACAGGTCCAATCCCATCATCTTTCTCACGAGTCCACAAACGTTGCAATGTTCTCTTAGACCTTTCCACTCCCACTCGCACCATCCATACAAGTTGAATATAAACTAAGCAAGCTCTGAGATTAAGGGGCATGATTTTGATATTTATGCAAAATTAAAAGGGCATTTCCCATAACTGAGCGCCGCACTTCTTTCATATGGATGCCACTTTAATTCTTTCCAATTGGAATGGAACTATTCATTTTTTTATTTTTAGATTGTTTTATTAGCACCCCATATATTGATGAAGACATCCCCATATACTTAAAACACCCCATACTTATTTTTTAAACCAAAAATTATCTTAATATACCCCATTTACTAACCGAAACTACCCTCACACCCACACATTTCATACATCCCACACAACCCACACCAAAATCTACCTTGAGTCTTCATCATTTCATAAAAATAAATTTAAACCCTTTGTCTTCAGCACACAAACAGTGCGCATGGTTCTACTGCTTCAAGGTTTTTGTCAATTTAAGGGAATTAAGCTCTAAATGTGAATTTGATTTTAAACTCGGTAATAGCTACTTTGCTGGCTTTTCTTAAATAAGAAATCATGAAAGGGCTAGTTGATTTTGCTATTGCTGTGTCCATGCAGATTCTCGATTCTGCAATCATGCTTGAATGAAATTGCACCACAAACCATCCTATGAAATAAACAACAAACATGCTTGAACATTTTTAGCAAAAGAAAAAAAAACCACTACTACACTATCTCAAAGAAGATTTGAATATTTCTGAGTACTCCATCTCTTATGTTGTAGAATCCTTAACATTTTTTATAAAAAAAAAACATAATCACAGCATTGTTGAGAATAGGTGTATATAAAATTATATATAATTTACGGGCGGTTAGGATCTTTTTAAAATGATTTGGGGTGTAGGAAGTAAATAATTGTTTTGCTTTACTTTTTAGGGTTTAAATAGTCATTTTATACAAGTTATTTAACAATAAATATTAAATGGGGTGTATTCAACAATTAGTGGAATGCAAATAAAAATACTTTTTTTTTTTTTTTCTTATTTTGGTTATCTATGCACATTAATTTTGTATGTTTTTAAAAATACAATTATATATTTACACAAATGGGTGGGGATAAATTGGTATCGAATTTACTATCCACGAAATTTGAACTTAGAACCTCTCACATACAAATAAAGAAGAAATCACTACACATACTAAGTGACAAATGCATTGTATAATGTTAGGATCCGATATTAAAGATTAGAAAAATAGCATAACACATTGAGATTATTTAAGAGCTCTTAGGCACCTCTTTCCTACAGGCCCTTTTTTGGACAAGTTCTAGGCACGTTTTAAACTTGCGTAATTTACACCTAAATATCCGAACCAGACATTTGGTAGCAACCTTGCATAATGTTTTCGAACATGGATGAATTTTAAATGAGGGAAATACTAGAGACTAAGAGTTATCACAACTCCTAATTGAAATTTCTGAGAAAATGTGGGTCTCATGAAATTATATATGTAAACCATAGTTGAAATGTACAAAGAATTGGAACAACTCATGTGCATTTAATTAGTAGTAGTAGTACACAAAGGAAAAAATGTTGAGACATGATGCAATATCTTACTGCTTTGTTGAATCTTTATGCATTCCAGCGAGGAGGACTAATAAGAGTTAAGAAGGCGAGAGTGACACACGGATATTGAGTGTGGGGACGAATATTCTCTATGCATGCACAACGCACACATTTCTCCGGTTTCCAAATTAATATGGCTGATTATTCATTGAAATACATGAAACATATATATAATGCTATTAAAAATTTGCGTCTGATCTAATATCCTAGTGGATATGGCGTTGGGTTTTGGGTTAGAAACTCCCAACTCATGTGAATGATTGTATTAATTTCAAACTCTTTCCCTCCCCTTAACAAAATAAAAATAAAATAATAATATTAATATTAATGATAAAAATGATAATAATAATAATTTATTATCTCTAATATAAAAAAAAATAAATAAATAAAAAACAAACTTCTCTCCCTCTCTCCCCACTCTCACGTTCACTCTCACTCTCTTCATCTCTCCTTCAATTTTGAAAACAAAATTGAAAAATTTCACACTTTGTGCATATATACATACTAGTTTTAATAATTCTAACATTTACTTAAGTAGCAACTTCTTTAGAAACTTGGGTTGGGTAGCAATTTACATTTTTTACGTATTTCTTCTTGTTGTCAAACATTCGTCAACAATATTTCATATAACAAATTTCCACCAAAATAAAATGAAGATTAAGAAAAAAAAAAAAAAAAAATATAGGCTATCTGGTTTCCCCTTGTTGACGACAGAGTGGAGAAGTATAAATCGAAGTGAAACTAGCATCCATATCCCTATTAGAACACAAGATTCTGAAAAAAGCTGGTATAAAAAAAAGCTGGGAGCTGGTTTTATGTTTGGTAAACATTCAGCTTCAGCTTTTTTTTACAATTTTGGGTGAAAAAAAGCCAAAAACAAGAAGCTACAAAACCCAGCTTTGAAAAACCGGCTTTTTTTCACATCTGCTTTACATAAAAGTTTACCAAACACTATAATACTGCTTTTTTTTTTCAAAAGTACTTTTACAAAAAAGTTTACCAAACACTCTGCTGCTTTATTTCACAGCTGCTTATTCTCACAGCACAGCAGAAGCAACTTTTTTTCAAAGCACAGCAATACCAAACCAGCCCGAAGACGACGAAGCAAAAGACTTGAGTATGTCACCAAACGCTGCTTCGTGATCATGATCACCACCCTTCCTTCTACGTGGGCCCCTCAAGTCCTTCGGAATCTCAACCTCCCCATCCAAATACCTAACCACCATCCTCATACTAGGCCGATCCGACGGCTCATGATTCGAACACATCAGCCCTAATTTCAACACCATCACCACCTCCTCCTCAAAGAACTCCCCATGCAGCCTTTCATCTACCACCTCAAGTAACTTTCCCTCTCCGTACATCTCCCAGACCCAATCTACCAACACCAGCTCCTCCGCTGCCGCTTTCGGCTCAATTGGCCTTCTCCCGCAAGCCACCTCCAGCAAAAGCGCGCCAAATGCGTAGACATCCGAGCCAGTGCTTGCCTTCCCCGTCCGCGGCATCTCTGGCGCTAAATAACCCAAAGTCCCCACAACCCTAGTCGTAGTGCTTGAAACCGATCCGTGTTCGTGTAGCCTCGCGAGCCCGAAATCTCCTAATCTTCCATTTAGCTCACTATCAAGCAGCACGTTGCTGGCCTTCACATCTCTGTGAATCACAACTTGTTCATATCCTTCGTGTAAGTAATGCAGCGCGGAAGCAACCCCTTTGATGATCTTAAACCTCTGTTCCCAGCTCAGCACGGTTTTTGGCTGGTCGAACAAGGCATTGTCGAGGCTACCATTTTCCATGAAATCGTAAACTAGAAGAAGGTCGCCTCTCCGCCGGCACCAACCCAGCAACTGAACCAGGTTTCTGTGGCGGAGCCGCCCAATGCTGGCGATTTCCGACACGAATTCCTGCAAGCCCTGCTTTGAATCGTTCGAGATTCGCTTAACTGCGACTTGTGTTTTCGTGTTTGGGAGCGTGCCTTTGAACACTTGCCCGAACCCGCCTTGCCCGAGCAGCTCTTTGTCACGGAACCCATTCGTGGCTTGCTTCAATTCTTGGTAGGAGTATCTATGTGGGCCCAGCTCCAGCTCCCATGACTCTACCGGATCGGAATTCTTGAGTTTCTTCATGAAAATGTAAATTGAAACAGAGATTGCAGACAGAGCGAGAGCTGTGGTGGAAACCAAGACTCCGATCATTAAAGATGTGTGATTTTTCTTGGGTTTTGGAAGAGAAGGAAGAGAAACCAAGTTAAGAAGTCCGGTTTCTCCATCGATCTTGAAGCTCCACCCTGATATGTAATGGGAGCTAGCAAGCAGACCGGTCGAAGCCGAAAACCCAACGTACATAAATTCTTGAAGAATCGGAGAAAGATCCACATGGAAAGAAAGAATTGGAATTTTGGGCTTTGAAGAAGATGGCGAAATCGTTACGTTCATGAGATTTCGACCCGAATCGTAGTCGATCCATGCTAGAATTGGTTTCCCAGATTTGAGATTAAGATTCTGTTTCGAAACAGAGTCTTTGTAGTAAGCTGCAGCAGCCGAGGCATTTGACTTCAAGCTGTTGATGTCGATTCCAACATGATTGTCGTTGATATCACCGAACTCAAAATCTTGAACCGTGTCGAACTCGACTGCGAAGATGTGAGTGGAGAAGTTGCCGACTTCAGTGCGATTGAGGAGACCGAGGTATTGGCTTGGAAGAGAGTTGAGGTCTTTGGAGGGGGAGATTGTGAAGGCCATGCCGTGGCCACCGAGTTTTGGATACTCGGGGATGATGGTGAAGACGAATGAGGTCGAAAAGGAGAAGGCTTTGCCGTTGGTTAAGTTCTTGAACTGAATTGGTGAATTGTAGAAAGCATGACCCATCAGCCTGCTGGTGCGGTTGGTTAATTTTAACATGCCGGTTTTTTCGATCTCTGCCGCACCGGATAAGGTTATATTGGAACCCACGTGTTTGAATCCGGGATAGAAGAGCTCAGTCGCCGGGGATGAAGCTAAGATTCCGAGGAGAAGAAGAACAACACAGAATATTTTCAGAATATTTGCCATTTGGTCAGGAGGGTTTTGGTGTCATGGTCATGGTGTCATTGGATTGGACTGGACTATAAGAGTGGGATTGGTAGAACGTTTTAGGTGAATAAAATGAGGGTTTGATGGCTTGGTGGGATTGGAATGGACTAAAGGGAAAGAGAGAGGTGGCTTCTAAGAGGCAGTGAAAACATAGGACTCGCTAATTATTTGAGCACATGGATCATCGGTTATGGCTGATACAAAGTGAGAGTGACAGATAGCAGCCTATGCAAGAATCGAATACTTGGAGAGCTATAGAAGATGCGGGGAAAAGGGGACAGGCTCTCAAGCATGGAGAAGAAAGAGGTTCAGACTTCCTTTTATGTGGTGAAGCGATCGAATAGGACATATTTTGTGACGTTTGTATTTGGTTATAATCTTTTGTTCTCTTGTTACAAAAACAAAAAGGTAGAAACTTGAGTGATTGGTTTTGGTTTTTACCCATGAGATTTGGTAGAAGGTTAATGTTGAGGTTGGGAATTTATTTACAATGGTAGGTATGGTGCATCTTAGCCTGGGACTTTCTTGGACATTTCAGAGTACTCAGTATTTTAATTGTTAGATTTTTGTTTAAAAATATAAAAATCAAGATCTAAAGATTAAAATTTCTAGAGTATGCTTCGGAGCACTCAAAATTTGTCTTAGTCTTACACAGTAGTTTGACTACGTGTCATACCTATATATAGGAATTAAGTTGTTTGAGTTTGATACATATAACACTATTGTTACACTAATGTGATTTCAATATATTAGTATTACTCTAAAAAAAATTTGGCCTACTGTAGAAGTATGATTATTATATGAGATTTTCCGACAAATGATGGAAGGCCTAGAGGACATTACTATTCCATCTTTTAATTAATCTCCTCGAATTGCATGTTTAATTATTTTTGGTTCTTTAGGTATTGAATTACGAATTTTAGTATGGGATTTACACACATTTTTATTATGTATGTGTTATTAAACGCATGAGAAATGAATCAGAATAATTTTAATATCCATTAGAAGTTAGTACACATAGCATAAAATGAACTATGAATTGAAGGAAATCACAGTGACACTAAAATCTAAGATCATTTTGGGACCACGACTTTAGGATGTTACCACGTTGCATTACATGTCTAGCAATCCAAATGCAACTAAGGTCAGGGAAACTCAAAACTGCCCAAAATGAAACAGTCTGTGCCTGACGAACCGGACTCGCCAAGTTCGGAGTCTAGATACATTCCGGAGAGAAACTTTTTATTATAATCGGAACACAAGTGGTATACCACTTATAAGTGGTGAGAAATTTTATTTTTAAGTTATTATGGTTTTAACACATATATCCCACCATTTGTATAGTGACAAATGGTGTATCATCCCGTGTTCTGATCACACTACAAAATCTCTCCCGGTGTGAGATAGGATAAGGTCTACATATGCGGGGTTACTTAGGCCACAAGCATCGTGGTGTATCTAAATTAAATTAACCTCTACCTCTCAAACTGTTTGGGAATGAGACTTAATGAGTCTTAGTCTGCACTCCAAGTAATCAAGAACCTTATACGGGTAAGGAGAGATCTTCTCGCCTTATCTCCTCATTAATCTGGAGTTACACCAACGCCAGGGTTCATAATTCCCAAAGGACTCCCCATCAACGCTATGAATAGATATGTCTATGTACCCGACAAACTAAACGTACTGCTTTGATAATCACAAGTTCTAATTCTAACGTGACTGTCGGAGGGTCCTTGGCTAGCACCAGATCGGTGCCTTCTAAGCACTCTGAGGTCTTCTACCTATTTTGCAAGTTCAATCTCAATCGTTTAGACCAGTGCTACAATTTGTGTTCCAACAATCATAATACACTTTCCTCTCGTAAAAATATAAAAGAGAAATTAAACTTCAAGAATGCATGACGATTGTTTTAAAATATCAACACCGAATGTATCGATTAAAACGATATTGTATGCTTGTCCTGCTAGAAATTCGTATCTCCAAACTTTCAGTTATTGTAGTGATTGTATTAATCTGACATTAGGAGGCCACAGTATTTAAGAAAACAATTGTTAAATAGCAAGTTGGAAGGAATCTTAATCTTTAATCGTCAAGGGAACTTATCTTGATGCTAGCCACTATGAAATTTATTTAGTAATTATGCTTTCAAAGGTGATTGAAAAGTTAAGCAAGGACGACAAATTTGCAAAAGTTCAAACCCACTATCTCACTTATTATTTAAAAAAAAAAAAAAAAAATTGGGCTAGGAATGTAACTTGACTTAGGAACAAAACTTTGGATTAAACAAACAATAATGTGCTTATTAATTTAGTCACTAAATCAGTTGAAATGGGTAAATTCATTCTTTAGGCACCAAACCAAATCAAGAAACTTCGTATGAAGGCAATAAACAAATCCTGTGCTGCAGCATGATAAAGAATTAAAATAGATTTAGCTGCACTTCATGTCATGCGCACGGCATAATGATGAAACTTGTATAGAACTTAAACTGATATCCGTTTTAAAAAAGAAAAATTAATGAAAAAGATTTGAAAACTTTGAGTTTTAACGATAAGGACAAAATAAAGGGTAAAATGAATAGTACCATGATTGACTTTTTAGTATAAAAATATGGTTTTTCGTTAAAATTCCCTTTTAAAAATGAGAGCAAACTTTTGGTCTTTTTTAGGTAAATTTGGGTTCTTTTATTCATAATGTGCAAAGTCTAATGCTCTTATATCTTAATCAAGAGGTACAGCGGCAGGTGCGGATTGGGTCAGTTTGCAATTGTGTTCTCTCATTTGCACTAAAGTACGAATTACTCCCTTGAGATATTAGAGTATATTTTATACATTGATATAGGATATATGTTGTCAAAAGGCACATGTACTGGAAGAATTTCAAATGGGATTAAAAGAACATAAACTTGGTCTCTGATCAAATTATCTAATATAATGCAGCCACACATGCCAAGACGATCGCTGAGGCTGCAATTTTTGTAGCTTTCGTTTGTGGGTCAGCTTCACAGCACATTTGTTTGTATTGAGACACACATTACGACAATTTTTAACTGCTATAGCCTATAGGGTACATGGGACAGAATTAGACTTCACCATGTGATTTTCTAACAAACTGATGCATCTTTTGGATAAATTTGCCCTACAACGTGACCATGTGATAAGTGTTATAATTAATTAATATAACAAGGGATTGAAGTTTTGTACATTATCAAAAATGGTAATAAGTTGTGTTAGATTATTATCTATTTATATTTATATTTGTATTGTGTTCGTGTTAAATTGTAAGTTAATTTATATAATAATATAAAAAAAATAATATCATAATATAATAATTGTTGTAGGCCTAATTAACTAAACTATTCTAAGGGAATAGAGAAGGAAGGCTGGCGGCAATAAGAGAGAGAAGAGAGAGATTTAATTGTGAGGTGCGTCATATTTCAACGCATTGTGCCTTTAATTATAGTAGTAGGATAGGTTAAATCCTTACCCTAATAAGATTACAACTCTAATAGGATAATATCTACTAAAGGAAATATTCCAAGATATCCCTAGATACAGTAGAATTTACACAATCACATTCCTATTTTAAATATGACTGCAACACATCCCTTTGAGTGTGTAAATACTCAAACAAAACTTCACATCAGGTCTTCAGCAATTGAGGTAGAACAGTTGATGAAGTCATCGGCACAACGGGCGAATGCAAGTCTTAAATTTAAAGAAAGTATGCATTGGTAATAAAACTCACAAAACCTCACTATGGTAAAAACTAAGGCAGGTAAAAACCCATAGACTAAGGAGAAAAGTGAGAAGTGTGAATCATGTCTATAACCAACGTCATACGGGACGAAAGTAGTGAACTCAACGGAGTATGGTTATCCTAGGATGGGTGCCTCATCAAAACCTCATTCGGTAGCAAAAACCAGTGGAAAAACTGCTCCCAATTGTAGGAAAAAGAAAGAGTACATTAAGATCAAGTAGACTTGGGCAATGACTTGGTGAAGAGATTAACCAGGTTGTCTTGGGAACGGATTTGCTTGACTTCAATGTTCTAATGCTGTTGTTGCTGGTGAGAGTAAAAGAACTTCAGTGCTATGTGTTCAGTGTTGTCTACCTTGATATATCCCTTCTTTAACTGCTCGATACATGTAGCATTGTCTTCAAAGATCATCCTAGAAAGTCAACGATGGAATTAAGACCATTAGTGCTTTGAATATGTTCCATGACTGCTCTCAACCAAAAGCACTCACGCGAGGTGAGAATCTCAGCATGGTTCGAAGAAGTTGCAACTAGCATTTGCTTGGTAAACCTCCAAGATAAAAGGATGTATCCAACAGTAAAGACGTAGTTGTTTGAGAACGTGCCCTATATGGGTCAAACAGATAACCAGCATTTGCATAACCAACAAGGCAGGAATCAACCCGAGGATTGAAAAGGGTGACGGCTCCTCTCGAGAATTCATAGGTGTAGAACAAGCCCAAATCCGTCGTACCCTTGAGGTAGCGAAAAATATCTTTAACACCGTTCCAGTGTCAGTGTGTAGGCACGTTGTTGTATCCAGCCAAAAGATTAACAGTGAATGAGATATTTGGTCTAATGCATAGAGCCAAGTACAATAAAGCACCAATTGCACTTAGGTATATAATTTTAGGCTCCAAAATCTCTTCCTCATCCTCTTTGGGATGGAAGGGATCTCATTTAGCATCTAAAGTTAGAACGACATAGGAGTACCCGAAGGCTTCGCTTTATCCTTATTAAAATGTCGCAACACCTTTTGGGTGTAGTTCGATTGATATACTAGGATTCCATCTGAACAGTGCTCGATCTCTAGGCCAAGACAATATTTAGTTATTCTAAGATCTTTCATCTTAAATTCCGTTTTTTAAGTGAACGACAATTTCCTCAAGCTCTAAGGGAGTTCTGATGAGGTTCATGTCATCGACATAAACTGTAACGATCGCAAATCTGAAATGTGACTTCTTGATGAACACATATGGGCATAGTTCATTGTTCACATAACCCTAACTTGTCAAATATTCACTCAAACGGTTACACCACATCCTCCCGGATTGTTTCAATTTGTAGGGTGATCTCCTCAATCTAATTGAGAGAGTGTTCCATGGTCTAGAACTATTTGAACTAGTCAATGGTAGTCATTCTGGAACTTTCATGTAGATTTCCATATCTAGATCCTCATAGAGATATGTGGTTACCACGTCCATAAGCTGCATATTCATTTTTTCAGAAACTACCAGACTAAAAAAGTAGCGGAACATTATGACGTTTATTATGGGGGAATACGTCTTCTCGTAATCGATCCCAGGACGTTAAGAAAAACCTTGCACTACGAGGGGTGCTTTATATTGCACTATTTCATTCTTCTCATTACACTTCCTCATGAAAACCCAATTGTAGCCCACGAGCTTCACATGTGGTAGAGTAGGAGCTATGGGCCTAAACACCTTACGTTTCACAAACGAATTAAGTTCAACCTGGATTACTTGTTTCCAGTTTGACCAATCCATTCTACATCGACATTCATCAACAAAACGTGGTTCAATGTCATTGCTAAGCATAATGTCAGTAGCTATTGTGTGCAAATGCATCATCGACGACCATCTCTTTCCAATTCCAAACCTCTTCTAATATTGCGTAGTGGACCGAAATCTCAAAATTCTCAGGAGGTTAGTTTGTCTCATCTAAGACATCACTATAATTTAGAATAACCTCATGCATTGAAACAGATGAGTAAGCGATGGTCGGATTCAAATTAGGGTCATTAGTTATGTTGTTTTCCTCTTCTGGGGTTATGAATCCTTTGAACCAGGGGGTTTGCCATGCTTCATGGTAAGAGCAGATAATTGGCTAGCCACCAATGTACCATGTCGCATGGGAAGTGTTGTTGCCCTACCTTCGGGGACGGTTCAGCCTTCCAATGTCGTATTACGGCGTTCTTTAGGTATATCAATCCTTGCAGGTGCATTTGCAAAGGGTATATGTGACCTCGTTACTTTTGCTAGATTGGTTAAAGCATTCAGCATGCTTTAAGCAATGCTCTGAAGATCTAGAATATGACACACTTCAGTTTCAGATTGAGTAGTATGGGTATCTATATGGGACATAATGGGGAGTATACCACGACAATTCGCTGCGTTCTACAAGAACGTTAACGTTCTTATCTACCCTTAGCAATGGGAAAACTGTCTCATCGAATTGACAATCCGCAAAACGTGCAGTAAAGAGATCTCCTATCAAGGGCTTTAAGTACCGAATAATTGATGGCGAATCATAACTGACATAGATTTCCATTCTTCCTTGAGGATCCATTTTGGTACGTAGTGGTGGCATTATTGGCACATAGACTGTGCACCCAAACACACGTAAATGTGAGACATTGAGCTCGTATCCAGTAGCCAACTGTAACAGTGAATAAGGTTGGGTAGCGATGGGCCTCAAAAGGACCAACATAGCTGCATGCAATATTGCACAGCCCCACGCAAATACCAGCACTTTGGTTCACATAACCAAAGTCTGAGCTATCAATTGAAGGCGCTTTCTGAAAGCTTCTGCCAGGCCGTTTTCGGTGTGCATATGGGGTACATGATGTTCAACATCAATCCCAATAGGCATGCAATAATCCTTAAAAGTCTGTAACGTAAACTCTTCAACGTTATCTAATCGAATTACTTGATCGAAAAATCAAGGTGGTGAGCCCTAAGCTTCATCATTTATGCTAAGAGTTTCGCAAATGCAGCGTTGCATGTGGACAATAAAGAGATATGTGACCAACGTCTCGATGCATCAACTAACACTTATAAAATATCTAAATGGTCCATATGTTGGTTGGATAGGTCCATAAATATCCCCTTGAATCCTCAGAATAAACTTAGGAGGGTTGTGAATGATCATTGTAATTAAGTGTTGAGTATTCAACTTCCCTAAAGAATAAGCTTGCAAGGTGGGAATCCAACGTGGGGAGGTAAATGATGCCCATGTGACGGTTTGAGGATACGGCGCATCATGTCACGTCCAGGATGTTCCATACGATCATGCCAAAGCAGCAAAGTGTTCTAGAACCTAGACACAGGGTTGGCCACATGGCCTCTATGCGCGAATGGTTGTAATGTACAACCCACTTAGGAAGCATTCCAGCTTCTCGTGAATAAGATTCCGGCCATACTCGTAAGAAGTGATACAAAGAAATTCAGAGCCATTCTCTTCAGTGGTTTCAACATGATATTGATTATGTCGAATATCTTTAAAGCTCAACAACGTTCTTCTGGAACATGGAGAATAGAAGGCCTCTTTAATGGTTAAGACAGTACCATTAGACAACATTATATAGGCCTAAAAGGGTTGTCAGATGTGCATTTTTAGATACAAAGTTAGTAAAATAGTGCTCATGCAATATGGTGTGTGTGGTAGCACTATCAGCCAAACAATTAACTTCCCCACTAGTCATACCTAGGAATAAATTAAATGAATTGGTCACATCCATAAATATAATTCCATTCATTCAATTAATTAATCGAGAAATAATATCCATAAAATAATTGCCCATAATTCAAAACAAGCCAAAACTAAACAAATTATTCCGAAAACTTAGAAAAATTGTCCAAAAATTAAACCATAAGCCTAAAAATAAGGGGGGGGGGGTTCGACCACTCCTAGTGGGTTCGGCAATTAGGGGTAAAAACTCCCTCAAAAACATGTCTAGGAAAATAAAACTTTATTCTTCCATAAGAGCAAATGCCTCCTGAAAATCTGATATCTTCATGGATGTAGTAACGTTTTCAGGATGTTCCACATGGGCAAAGTTAGACTCATTACGGAAATGATACTTGGCAATGGCCTCGAGGGTAGCTCGACATACGCGTGACCAATGATCTTTTGATCCACAGCTGTAGCACATGTCTAATTCAGTGGAAGCCAATTGAACAGTAGCTTTTCCCTTGTTCTTCAAGTTTGGGGCCTTAGGGGCAAGGGGTTAGCACTTCTGGGTCAAATTTCCTCCCTTGAATGGGCCTTGGCTCTGTGGACCCTGGGCTCAGGGATGGTCTTGCCGCCCATTACCACGGCCACGATGATGCTTTCGTCATTTATGGCTGCTAGAATTAGTCGCATGGGCTTCATGCAGAGCTTTCGAGCCAATAGGTCGAGCTTATATTATTCCTTTGCTTTATGCTTTGTTTCTCATTCTTGGTTGTCTTTGTGACCTTTGATTGTCCAAAGGTTCAATAGGATTTTTTTTTTTTTTTTTTTTGTCTGTGCAATTCTGTTATTGTTCAAAGCTCTCTTGCTATCTCTATGATTCTCACTTAACCCCGTGTTCTTGATTCTTTATCGAATGTTGTTAGGCATTTTATGTTTTTTGTTGGTTGCTTCCTTTCTTTGTTGCGTTCTCAATTTTCCAAATCGTTGTTCGGAGGTCAGTTGCTTTGGTTAGTTGGTGTTTTCGTTAGGTTTTTCTAGTAGACTATCTCATCCTCCCTGAACTGCTTTATTAAATGCTGTTGATAGCTGTGCTCACTCAACAAACTAGAAATATTTTTAGGAAAATCACACCTTCTACCAGATTGTGTGGGAAATAAAAAAATTGGCTTGCTTGCGCTTTCATGTGTTTCTTTTTTTGTTTTTATGGCATTATCATTTTCTCTACAAAATAGAAATCTCTTACAGCTCTAGGTTTTGGTGTTGTAATGAGTTTTTTTCTCATAATCCATATAAAAACCTTTAACTCTGGTGCTTTTATGTTTGAACTGAGAAACACTTACATGTTGCTTTTACAATTTGATTAGTGGTTGTTGATTAGAATTACCTAATTCTTTTACTGAGAATTTTTTTTTACTTGCTCTGTCCGTTTTTTTTTTCATGTAAGTATATAGAAATTGCATTGTGAAACTAATTAGAATTAGTCAACTTATGGATGTGTTGACATGTTTAAGTAGTGGTGCTTAAACTCAAACATGCTTGAGTATTTCTATCATTAATAATTTGTATCGAACTTAATGTTTGATGAGAGTCCAACCTGAGAGCTTTGTGGAAAGGAATGAAACTAGATCGCACCATTTTATGTATGTTTTATTACATTGCTTATAACACAGGTTAATATTTTTTAAACTAGAGCAAAAATCCATTATCTTGCCTTGAGTTTTGCTCAAATTGTTTTAACGAGTCAAATGTAGTTAACAAACACAAAAAATTAACTTATGAAATCTAAATTATGATTGTTCATTTAGCCCTGTTGACAAAAGTCTCCGATCTAATGGATACTGTGTGATGGACGAATAATAGTTTCGGGTTGGATTCCAAGCTAATGTATGCTATCCTAGGCGATGGAATCGCATCATGGGTTTCTAGGTTTCCCTGAACAGATTTAATGAAAATGTTTTCCAGCGTTTACGGGATCATACATAGTGAATGCAAACTTTAATCTTCGGACTTTCTCATTGTTGCAGTCTCTGATGATTTATTTAATCTTGTTAGGCTGTTCTTGGATCAACCAAAAGTGTCTTGGCCTGCTGTTATTGTTTTGTGTTATATGCTTTCTTATTGTTAGATCGGTTGTGATTTTATATGATTCGTGTTTCTCGGTGTAAAATTGTTTATAAAGTCTTTCTTTTGCATCTCATTACTCAACCAAGAAGCAAATTTGAACGTTTTAAATCCTGGTCATCTCTGTTTCAGGCAATGCATCATTTTCTAGCCTAAAAGCGTTTGATGCATATCCTTTATGATGCATGACAATTGTTTTCTATGTTTGTTGTTGATTAAGCGTGTGAAGTACAACTCCAACTTGGACTGTTAAAAAAGATTTATTGTTTGAAATTAACGGGTTGGACTCTTTACTGTGCACTTTTCATCTTGCACAGTCTGCTGGTATAAAGTGAATTGAACCTTAATAATTTGTTTCTTTCTGTCAAATTTATGCATGTATGTCTTGCAATATTAATGGCGTAGAGGCGTGCATTAGTTTTTTTTGTTCGATGTTTGTTCCTTTTTTTATTTATCTCTAATTATATGTGTTTATATTTTGTCTTCCTCTTTCTCTAGGTTTTGTTTTGATCATTGGGGTCCTGCAATGTTCTTCGGTGGCATTCGCACGCTGCTGTGCTTCCGTCTCTACAACGGTTAGATTTCTGTCCCTTTAAAGAACCATCACCTTTTTTATTTTTGTTTACTCTTTTCTCGGTGTACACGTTCGATCGTTGATGCATGTTTTTTGGATCACAATAGCTTTGTTATTCGATCTTTATGCTAGTTACCTTTATCACACTTTTTTGGCAGTCATAATTCACTTTATCCGTTCTTTTTTCCGTCCTACACTGAGAAACAATGTTGTCTAAGGAAACAACTACAAATCAACTGTCTCTATTCTTCATTCTAATCTAAACAGATTAGGGTTATGTTTTTACTGTTATGTTTACAATGTGTTCATGGTTTTGAAGACCTCTTGCTTTAATGGGTTGTGGTCTGCTGCTCATTTCATGTGGTTAACATAGTTGTTTCGCTGTCGCATTGCTTTTATTAGAGAGTAAACCACTGCCGTGTGGTTTTTCCCCTTTTTGTAGATTTATGTCTGGAATAATAAGGGTATCTACGAAGGCCACTGGAACTCAGCATGCCGATTTGCCTATCTGTTGCGGCTATTAATCTAAGTGATTTGGTGTTGTAAGATGTTCCCACCACTTATAACGATGAATACAATAATACTTCAAGCTCTTTGCTATTTTTAAACAATGGAAACAACCCTCCCCAAATATTTGCATCCATTTTTGAACAAAATATTTCCACTAATGGTGTTTTTACCTCACATTTGGCAGATGGGATGAGTTCTCATCAAATTTCTGTACCCGTTTTTCTTGCTAACTGTGCCACTGTGCATTGTCTGTTGGCCAGAGATACTTTAAGTGTTCATTCTATTGCGAACTCACTCATTACTGGGTAGGCCGCCTATCATAAAAAATAAAAAATAAATAAAAAAATAAAAAAAAGTATGCCAATCTTTCGATATAACTTTCTTTGCATTCTCTTGTTGATTTCAAACTTTGATCTTTCTCCGTTAATTAACTTCTATTAATTTGTTTGATGTATGCTTATATTAATCTTTGTTTTTATAGGGATTGATCCAAAATATGTTGATTTTGGATTAAGAAATTGCCAATGTTAGTATTGTAGTGCTCCATTTTGGTTTGCAGAGTAGACAAAGAAGCATACTAAGTATACTTCTTCTGTTTCTACCTCACAGTTTACTACGTATTGCATGAGTCAAAAAGTTCAATTCCAATGCGCTAAACCCACCCCCGCTTATTTGGATCATTTGTTAAACCCCATAAATTCTCGAGGTTTTTTGCAGTCTAAAACAAATATTAGATCGTATAATTCAATGATGACGTTAACTTCAATAGGACCAAAGTTGATCCGTCGATCAACAAGGGTCGAGGTCCATATGTTTTTAATATTAATGGTCAAGTGTATCATTTGATAGGTTCTCTGTTGCCTCCAGAAGACGACAATCCTAAATTTTCATAGCTGTACATTTATGATACTCAAAATGAAGTCAGTAATCGTATCGGTTGTTTCAACAGATCAGAAGCATATAAAATACTCAATCAACAAGTTGTTGGTGGTCTCATCAAAATACTAGACGAGTGTAATGAGGTCGTTCAACTTTTTAGGCTTGCTAGGGATAGGATTGATGAAAGGTCTACAAGTAATTTACGGCTACGTTTGTACGGTGCATAGGGCAACCGTGAGGTGCAATACAATCTGCCGGCATGTGACAGGATAGGTGGCTTGATAGTTGGGAACATCCGCTAATTTCACACCGAAAGAGATATTGTTAGGGAGCATAAGACCGATGACCTATAGAGAATCACAAAGTTACATCCTAAGTACATAGCACTCTAATATCATCTTCTTTCCCCATACAGTGAAGATGGGTATAGGAAAGGTCTTCCTTGGAATCCAATTTTAGGGGGAAAAAACCAAAGAATGGGAGGAGATATCAATGAGAGCATTTTTGGGCTATCAAATTCAAGATAGACCAAAACACAGTGACACCCAATTGAAAGGCTGTAAATTGTTTCAACAATACTTGGTTGATGCATATGCGACAGTTGAAGAAGATAGATTAGATTTCATTAGGGCAAAAGAAGATTCTATTAGAATGAAAGGTCTTAAAGGAATTCATAAAGCGCTCAAAACAAGAAATGCAAGCGGTTCTGTTATTGGCAAAAGGGTTTTCCGACCAACTTCGTTTACTGATAGTGTAGATATATTATAAATAATTATCAGGATGCCATGGCTATATGTCGCCACTTTGGAAATCCTGATTTATTTATCACTTTCACTTACAATGCTAAATGGCCTGAAATTATTGAAGATCTGCGTGATAAACCTAGTTGTAAAGCTAAAGACAAGCCATATCTAATTTCTAGAATTTTCAAAGCAAAGCTTGGCCATATGATTAAATACCTCAAGTTAGGAAAACCTTTTGGCGAAGTTGAATCTGTGTTGACCAATTTTTCCCCTTTATTTGTTTATGTCTTCTCACTGCAAGTCTGAAGAGTTTATGGTTTTGATGTTTCTGGATTGTTTTTTTAAAACAGTGATTTACACGGTGGTGTTCCAAAAAAGAGGTATTCCTCATTGTCATATCTTTCTCTAGGTCAATAAACATTATAAATGTCATTCTCCTCATGATGTTGATTTTATCATTTCGGCTGAGATTCCTGATGAAAGATGTGACAAGGCTGCATATGATGCAATTTCGCATTATGGTCCATGTGTTATTGCGAAACAAATTTCGCCTTGCATGAAAGAAAACAAGTGTTAAAAAAAATTTCCTAAATCTTTCGTAAGTGAAACCACTTTTTCTACTAAGGGTTTCGTTGCATATAAGCGTCGACATATAGAAAATTTGTTTGTTCTAAAATATGGAATCAAGCTTGATAATGCATTTGTTGTCCCTTATAATCATGAGCTATTTATGAAGTATCAAGCACATATAAATATTGAATCATGCTGTCAATCAACACTCATTAAGTATCATTTTAAGTACATAACTAAAGGTGTTGATCAGACTAGAGCTGCTTTTGAGGATGAGGAGTTTGATGAGGTTGTGGCTTATCTAAACTGTAGATACTTATGCCCTTACGAAGCAGTCTGGAGATTGTTACAGTTTCACATTCATTTTAGAGAACCATCGGTTGAGAAGTTGTCTATACACCTTCCATCTAACCAAAATGTTCTTTTCAAAAAGACCGATGATCTCAGCTATGTTGGTAACCACCCTAATCTTGAAAGCACAATGTTAACACAGTGGTTTCAAACCAATGTCCAAGACCTTGATGCATGTAAGTTATCTTACGTTGAATTTCTTATCAAATATGTATGGAAAAATTATGAGAAACAGTGGACCCATAGAAAAAAGGTAAATCTCTAGGTAAGGTTGCGTATGTTCACCCTGCTGCCGGTGAATTATATTACTTGAGGTTGCTGTTGAATTACCGAAAAGGTAGCTTTAGTTTTGACCATTTGAGGACCATCAAAGGCGTTATTGAACCCTCATTTCGAGCTGCATGCACTTCATTTGGTTTATTGGGGGATGATAGGGAATGGAATAGCGCTATGTTAGAAGCGGTTGTCACTGCGTCATCCTTTCAACTGAGGCAATTGTTTGTCACATTGGTTCTCTTTTGTGATGTTGCTGATCCATCAGCTTTGTTTGAAGCACATTGGAAGACGATGTGTGATGACATTTTGAAAAACATGATAAATGCTTTTGACCTAAAAGATGTCTTTAAATACCAAGATGAACTTAGAAATTCACTTTTGCGTGAGTTAGAAAAATTGTTTGCTGTTGCAAATAGTTTTTTGTTGAAGCATCACCTACCACAGCCAAACAATTTGATGATGGATAGACTTGTGTCTAGGAGTTTGAGGGAAAAGTTAGATAGAGAGCAAAAATATGTTTAAGACAGTGTCATAGAAATTAATAACAATAAATCTGGCCTATTTTTTTGTGCATGGTCATGGTGGGACATGCAAAACTTTTTTGTCAACCACCATCATAGCTAGAATTAGATCCCAAAATCAAATTGTTTTAGTGGAGACTTCATCTGGAATTGCCTCATTCTTGCTTCCTAGTGAAAGAACTACTCACTCTAGATTTAAAATTCCTATCAACATCTCAGATTGTTAGGTTTATGAAATTAAAAAAGGGACTCATCTTGCAAAACTAATTACTGAAGTTGCTCTCATTCTTTGGGACGAAGCGCCCATGAATCATAAACATGTTTTGAAACTCTAGATAAGTCCCTTCGTGATGTTCTTAAAGGGTCAAAACCAGGTTTTGACCATTTGCCGTTCGAGCGTAAACCGATTCTTTTCGGAGATGATTTTAGGCAAATTCTTCATGTTGTTCCATACGGAAGTGTCGCTGATATTGTTGAATCTTCATATTCAGGACAGTTATAAAGGGCAGGGAGAATGTCATCACTCTAAAGGAATTTCGATCCCAGTTATTGGCTGAGGAATCAACTGTTGAAAACGGTTCAGTTTCTGAGTCTTTTGTTACTGCAATGGTTACACAAGATACATCTGGCAAAAGCAAACCTCTTATGCTAGGAGAAGGCTCTTCAAGTGGTCCCTCATAGTCACAACCTTATAATGATGGTTCAACTAATACTAGCTATAATGGTACCTCAGCAAACTACAATGGTGGTTATACTTTAAATGGTTTTTTAGGACGTGGAAGGGGCAAGAACAACTTTTATTCCAATTCCCGGTATACCATAGGTTATTCTAATTCTAGTACTAGCATCCTTAAACCTACCAAACCTCATGTCTCCACTTGTCCTGAGCATGGTTATGAAGTACCTACATGTCAGATATGCAACAAAAGGGGTCACATTGCTGCAGATTGCTTTCAAAGACACTCCTCTACATCTGCACCATCCTCTAAAGTTCAATGCCAAATCTGTTGGAAATATGGACACACTGCAGTTTAGTACTATCATCGAGGCAACTTCACTTATCAAGGCAGATCACCACCTTCCAATCTTTCTGCAATGCACACTACATTTTCCTCTTTTGCACCATAAGAGCAGTTCTGGGTTGCTGATATTGGGGCTACTTCTCATATGACCTCAGATCTCTCAAATCTCAATCTGGCAGCACCATGTTTTGGCACTGATACTGTGACAACTACAAGTGGCTTAGGGTTGCCTATCTCTAATATAGGTTCCACTACTCTTCATACCCCTAAGTATGCTTTTGAGTTAAAGAACATATTACATGTGCCTCAATTATCACAGCATTTGTTATCCATATATCAACTATGTAAAGATAACAAATGTAGGTTCATTTGTGATGAATTTTGTTTCTGGATCCAGGACAAGATCATAGGGAGAATCATTCTTCAAGGGCTATGTAGAGAAGGTTTACATCCCATACCCTTTCACATTCGACAACATCTCACAACTCAAGCAAAAAAGAACAATGCATCATTTTAGCAACAAACCTGTTATCTTGGTAGTCAAGTCAAAATAAAATTTGTGGTACCACATATTAGGACATATTTCCAAAGATTAGAGATCATTCACTATTTCGTTTGGGGTCTTTCATCCATTGTTTCCATTGAAGGTTACAAATTCTATGTAAATTTTGTGGATGAATGTACCAGGTTTACCTGGATTTTCCCATTAATGAATAAAAGTGAAGTTTTTGGTGTATTTGTCAATTTTTACAATTTCATGGTTACTCAATTTTCTGCAACTGTGAAAATGTTTCAAAGTGATAGTGGGGGTGAATACTCCATCCAAAAATTCAAACAATACTTACTCCAAAAGGGTATAATTCATCAAAAGTCATGTCCCTATACTCCCCAACAAAACGGTCTAGCTGAAAGGAAGCACTGACACATTGAAACAGCCATTACTCTCCTTCAAACAACATCCTTACCTCATAAATTTTGGTTTCATGCTTATGCCATTTATGTTTATCTCATCAATAGAATGGCATGTCAAACACTACAAATGTCCTCACCCTTTCAATGCTTGTTTGGAACCCCACCCTCTATATCTCATCTTAAAGTCTTTGGTTGTGCTTGTTTCCCACTTTTAAAATAGTTGAATTCTAGTAAGTTGCAACCTAAAACTTCACAGTGCATATTCATAGGCTATGCAGGTTAATATAAAGGATATCTTTGTCTCAATCCTCTTACAAATAAAATCTATGTTTCTAGACATGTTTTATTTGATGAGACAAGCTTTCCTTATTCATTCATCATTACATCCAACAATGCATCACCACACACTCCATTCATATCACTACAAGTCCATCCTTCATTAGTCAATTCTAATAATACTGTCATTTCACCAATTCCAATTCGAGCTCCAAAGTCTTCACCCTCTATCCCTGCTAATGCCTCAAAGTATTCAACTTATCTTCCCATTAATGCTTCAGAGTGTTCCATGTTCATTCCCTTTACTACTTTGGGATCTGTGGAATATCCTACTCCTCATGCATCACCTTCTTCCTCACTTGCAGAAACTACATAGTCCTTAATCCTTTTTGATCTTTGTTGATCCAAATTTTCAACCTAAAAATCTATCAGTTGTACTTCCAATACCTCCAGTGAGCTTGCACCCTATTCAAACTCGATCCAAGAGTGGCATATCTAAGAAGAAGGTGTTTTCAGCTACAGTTAAGTCTTCTGTTCAAGTTTCAGAACCTGCCACTTTTAAGTCTGCTAGTAAAATACCAGAATGGATTGTTGATATGGAAGAGGAAATCATTGCATTAAAATCTCAGCATACTTGGTCTATAGTTCCATTGCCACCTACCAAAATCTAGTAGGTTGTAAGTGGGTCTATCGAATCAAAACCAATACTGATGGCTCGGTGGCAAGATATAAAGCCCGAATAGTTGCAAAAGGCTATAGCTAAGAGGAGGGTGTGGATTACAGTAAGACTTTCAGTCCTATAGTAAAACCTACCACTGTTAGGTTAATTTTGACATTAACTGGTCATTGAGACAATTGGATGTGAAGAATGCATTTATTCACGGAGATCTACATGAAGAAGTGTACATGTCTCAACCACAGGTCTTTGAAAGTTCAGATCATCCCTCTAATTATGTTTGCAAACTTCACAAGTCACTATATGCTTTAAAACAAGCTCCCCGAGCTTGGAATAAGAAGTTTACAAGTTTCTACCAGGATTGGGATTTAAAGCTTCTCTTGCAGATTCATCATTGTTTGTGTAACACACTCATCAGGGTATTGTGGTTCTTCTTTTATATGTGGATGATATTATCTTAACTGGCAGTTCATCTCAGTTAATTGATGCAATTATCACAGCTTTAACTAAGGAGTTTGACATGAAAGATTTGGGACAGTTACACTACTTCTTGGGGTTGCAAATCACATATCATCATCATGGTCTCTTTGTTTCACAAACTAAGTACATCAAGGATCTGCTAGAAAAGGTTGATTTACAAGATTCAAAACCTTGTGCCACACCATGTTTGCCTTATCACAAGTTGTCTAAATCAGAGGGTACTCTTTATCACAGTCCACACCAGTATCAAAGCATTGTAGGAGCCTTGCAATACTTGACATTTACATGGCCTGATATTGCTTTCTCTGTTAATCAATGTTGCTAGTTTATGCATAACCCTATGGACTCCCATGTTGTAGCTACCAAGCGCATTTTAAGATATCTCAGTGGCACTTTGCATTATGGTCTTCAGTTTCAAACAGGAAAGCTGCAATTACAGGCCTATAGTGATCCAGATTGGGCAAGTGACCCAAATGATCGATGATCTACTTCTGGTCACATTGTCTATTTTGGTTCGAGTCCTATCTATTAGGAATCGAATAAGCAACATATTGTTTCCAGGTCATCCACAGAGGCAGAATATAGAGCATTGGCAATAGCAACTGCTGAGTTAGCATGGATAAGGCAGTTATTATGTGATCTGTGTGTTCCAATTTTCACTGCACCAGTCATTTATTGTGATAATATCTCAACGATTGCCCTATCGTCTAATCCTGTTTTTCATTCACGAGTGCAACATATTGAAATAGACTATCATTTTGTGCGGGAATGAGTCATTTGAGGAGATCTTCATGTGCATCATGTGTCATCAAAAGAACTGTTTGCAAATATATTAACAACGGGACTGTCTGCACCCTTGTTTCAGCATCATTGTTCTAATCTTATGCTTGGTTCCTCCAAGCATATGATTGAGGGGGGATGTAAAGATAAAGAACTAACAGATCATGACAAGTGTCAAAAGATGAAGGAATAAGGTGGTTATGGTAGTTAAAACAGTTAGTAGAGATTACTTAGTGTGTAAGGAAAGTCACATGTATATATACTTGTACTATGTACTGTAAGATTGATTCATTGAATACAAAAGGATATTTCAGCTATAATTCTCTCTCTCTAATTCCTTATCTCTCTCTCTAGATTACATAGAAAACTCCATTTATGTTCTTCAAAGGTTGAAGGTTAACAGCTCACACGTTTTGGATCTTTGTATTGTTTTTCTTATTCAATAAAATTTCTCTCATACCATTGAGGTTTCTTTAAAAAAAGAAAAAATCTAAACATAAAAAATAAACTAAGTTGCGTAAAAGAAGAAAAGAAGTTTACGGAAATCACTTCCTCTTTTAATTTGCCTTCTAAAATCCCAATTTCATAACCAAGAAAAGGAAACATATACTCACTTGATTCCCATCTTGGAGAAGACAAGTTCACATTGGAATGATTTTCCTTGACTTTTGCCTCCCCAGATACCCAAAATAAGAGGAACCTGTACCAATATATTTCAAATTCCCAATCAATTAGCAAATGTCAATAAACTACCCGCAAAATTGGTACTAAAATTGATGAAAATTTAACAAACCTTATTGTTGGTCAGGTTCAAAAAGTTCTTGGTAATGTGAACCACAAGTTTGTCCATGAAAGCTGGAGCGATGTAGAAGCCATCCATCATGTTGTCCAGTCTGAAACAAAATTGAAAACTGAGTTTCTAACATACTTAGATTTTTACTTAATGAAGCTTATGATCCTAGTAAACTTGTTTAAACATTCTATTGACACCGTAACATTATAATATCTAAGCCCTAACGTTATAACTCTGCATTTTAATGGAGCATGGTCCCGTTACGTAAAACATAAAAGCGCTACTTTGTACTTACTGGCGATGACCAGTACTGATGTAATCGTAGGAGCTCATGACAGTGTAGTGGGTCCCACTGTCCATAGGAGCTTGGAAAAGGGTGTCCACCATGCCCTTTCCTATGGTGATGTCCTGCTGGTCATCTGACGTGTCAAAGGCAAGTCCTCCCCACCTGTCTTTGGAGTTCTGCTTCGACTCATCGTATTCTGCAGAAACCTTGAAGTTCCCAGTTGAAGAGGTCTTCGGGTCGTTGATGATCTTGGAGCTCAACTTCTTCCAGCTGTAGTTGCCTAAGAAAGCAGAGGCATTGAAGTTCAACTGCACCTAGAACACTTATCTTCTCAGCATCCAAACAGAATTTAGGTGAAATTACAGACGTCCAGTTCCATGTATTTAGATTAAATCATGCAGACCCAGAAAAGGAAAAATACCATCACTGCCTAAAAAACACCATAACAATAAAAAAAGAACACTACTTGCCTACTTACGCAAATCATTTTTCTTGTAATTGCAAATCACAGTTTGATACATGTTCAAAATCATCGCACTAAAATCTGGAAGTAAAAAAGTTTGTGCAATACTTTACATAATCAAAATACTGTTTTTAAGCGATACTAAAATGGAATTGGCTTTAGTGAACAGAGATAAGATTAAAATATTAAACGAAGGTTATTTCCTACTAATTAAATGATAACACCAAAAAATAAAAAGAGACTATGAGAACAATGAAAAAGATTACAAATTTATGAGTTCAAACGACGAAAACAGAGGAAACAAAAAATTGGAGTTGTTGCAAAAAAGGTGGAAAAGTCATAGTTACCGGTCTTTTGTTGACGGCGCGATGGTTGCTGCCGAGACTGAAGCAGCCATTGATTTGCAGACGTCACAAAAAAAAAAAAAAAAAAAAAAAAAAAAAAGGAAAAGAGCATATGATCAATGGGGAATTTGAAGCAAGAAGACGGGGGTGTATTCAATTGGGATTTTGAGGGATTTTAATTCTTTTAATGAATCCAGGGGTATTCAATCTAGATTTTAAGTGAATCTCTGAAATTCAATGTGTATTCAATCAGCATCTGAAGATTGTTTATTAAAATCATTAGAAATCTAGGTGTATTCAATTAGAATTTTAAAGAAGTTTTGTTGACCCTAAAAGCTTCAAAGTCTACATGGCACGTAGGTCGAGTAACTAATAAGCTAACTACGTCATTCGGTTGATGCGGGGCGTGCCAACTCGTTGGCCGAGCTCGGTCGAGGAGTAAAATTTGTTGATGTTGCGTTGAACGTGCTACTAACTTCTTGATCTTGCAACTACGACCAAGGAAGGAACATGTCTCGGCCTTTGAGTTCTCAAGCCTGAAGACAAGGCTGCTAGTTCTGCGAAGTTCACGAATTGTTGGCATCGGGTTCAGTCACGGTGATTATATTTGTAAGAGTATAAGCACGTTGAACCGACTCCAAATTATACGAACACAGGTACTCAAAAAAGATGTATGTCTTGATGGTAAATGAGCGGCTTACAACCGCTAAACAACCCATAGTACGTTAGGAAAAGCTTTAGGCCGAACATAAACCTACGATCGGCCCAATAATATTATTTTGGGCCCAAACATTGCCCCCTCGCTTTATGAAACACGATCGCACGATCTGATTCTGTCAGACATCCTGCCACGTGGCACCTTCCTAGCGTGTTTGCCCTTGACACTGGAACATCATCTCACACCTAAAACCCTACCACACGCTATCATTATAACCCTGAACTGCGAATTTTTCGGTTTGTTTGAGTCGTGCACACAATTAAACGTCTCTTCATCATTGAATCCGTCGTCGCACGCCATCATGCAACCTCGATCTGCGAGTTTCTTGGTCGCTTTATATGGATTTCTGAATCTCCATGATGATTGTGAAACCATCCTATTAATTTTACCCTTTCTTTTCAAAATCAAACGATTGGCCTTCTTCTAAAAACCCTATAAATACTCAAAATCCTTCATTTTTCCCCTTACGCCCTTAGAAATCTCAGACATTTCACTCTTAGATCACCCTTCAAAGCTCCCTTTCTAGCCAGAAAAACTCTTTTGAATCCAAAAATTCCTTCAAGTTCTCCACAATGGCTCCCAACACCTGTATTTCCAAGCTTTCCGACGAATGTGCCAAGTGCCGGGACTTTATTAACCGGAGCGCCATCAAAAATCTGCAATTCGAAGGTAACTCAAGCGTTTCCCATCAGATCTTGGGACCACTCTTTAAAGACAACGTCCCGGCATCCATTACCAACCTCCTCAAAGATCACCGCCTAGAACCTCTGCTTCAAGGTTTTGATTGGTCGAAGTGGGAATTGACTAAACCCCAAGAAGATTGGCCTTTAACTACCGCGGCCTGGTTAGCGTGTGTTGAAAGGATAGAGAAGTTCTTCAATAAAGAGTGCGGGTTTTCGGCATTTATAATGCCATCAAGCTCTCGACCATCGAGATTGCCATGGACAAAGAACTCCTCATGGCAGCTCTAAGCTTTTGGTGCTTGGCCACTGACACTATGGTCCTTCCGCTCGGCCCTATCGGTCCCACCATTCTCGACATCTCAACCATTCTCAGGACCTCCCTTTCGGGTCTCCCGATTGACATCTCCCTCTCTGGGTGCCCATCCAACCTCGACCTCAAGATGCTCTATAACGAACGTGCTGGCGAATCGCTGAGGAAGAAAAATCAAAAGCCCCTGAAAGAAGAAGTTCAGAAATTGCACAAGAACTTCTTCAACTACAACACCTTTATTCAACATTTTCCTAGCCGAGGGGAAGAAAACCTCAAAAAAGGAGAACACAAAGCTTTCCTCTTCTATTGGTACAACAAATTCATTTGTTGTACCAAATCAAATAAACGTTTGGTCAAGAACATGTCGGTCGCTGAAGCATTAGGCAGTGGTCATGTCTTTGCTCTTAGCTCGGCTATCCTTGCCCAGCTTACATATTGTCTAGCCGAGACGACAGTCAACAAAATTGAACCACACCAGACCGGCCCACTCTGGGTTCGTCAAATCTGGTTGCAAGTCTATTTAACCACCCTCGAGCCAGAAGCCCCCAACTTCATACCCACTGAAGCGTTAGGTCTTTAATTGGGCTCTAGACCCGCTCCTCCTCACTCGGCCAAAGAAGTTTTTAAATATTTTTTCGACCTAGAAGACCTTATTGATGACAAGTTTTTGATCTGCCGTTGTCAAGAATTCCCCCTTCTATCAAGCTTTCATCCTCGGCATGGAATGAAGTCGAAGACCCTGACCTCCGAAAGAGCTGGGGGACGTTCGTTTTAACTCGCAATCTTCTTTTCAGCTGTAATGCGAAGTGTGCAAGTTGGGAAATCTACCAACCCCACTTCACTGCGTGGCAACTTGGTTACCTTCAAGACTACCCACTGCCTCTCCTAACCTTCCATTCTCTCCTAAGCCAAGGACGCTTTTCTGGCTCTTCGGAAAGAGAATGCAAATAGGCCGAGCAAGAATTTCAAGAAAGGTGCAAGAAATTCCGCCTTCGGCTGAACGTCCCTGAGACTCTCAACACTGCCACCTTTGTTGACTGGTGGGCCACATATACTCAAGACTTTTTCGACGCACCAGCTGAAAACGTTATCAAGAAAATATTCGGCAACCGCCCGAGGAAGACTTCCGCCTGGACACCCAAAGAAACAACTCCAGGTATTTATCTGCGTCTATCATTTTATGTTGGCCATTTGTTCGAACTCTTTTCTAATTTGATTTTAGCTTTCCTAGGTAGTCATGCGGACATCGCAGCCATGGTCATGGGCAAGAAAAAACTTGCTCCTGTGCTAATGAAAACTGTGACCGCCTCGCCAACCTTGCCAAGCAAACAGCCTCGCCCAGAAGCCGTAACGGCGGGCGATATTCCTCGCCCCAAAAAGCGTGTCAAGAAGCTGGAGAAAAAATGGGAGTAACCTCTGACCACAGGAGTAACCTATGAGCCTCTTCGCACCCCTGTCAGACCACAGGAGTAACCTCTGAGCCTCTTCGCACCCCTGTTGCTCAGACTTTGACGGGCATACTACCAAATCCTCGCATTGATCGAATAGTTACAATTCGTCTCGCTAGACAAGCTGTGGTTGAACCAATCGATGATCTGGTGGTCAAAGCACCTGCAGCGCCAGGGCTAGCAGTTGCTCCTATCTTGGAGGAAGTAGCCACCCTGGCCGAGACAAACCTCCCCCCACATCCAAAAACAAGAACAGTGGCTGTTCTGGAGGAAGATGTATGATTATGTTGCAGGCAACTTCTTCGAATAAATTCTTAATACTAATAATTCTTATTTCAGGATGATGACGGCGATGAAGTCCTGCTAACTAGTCGCTCTCGACCAAGCAAAACCCCTTCCACTTATCCTCCTCTTGTGGTTAAGACGACTGACCATGTCAATCTTCCTGTAGCAGATCGTGGGAAAAAGCCTCTCGTCAAGCCTAAAGCAACGACGAAAGCACCAATCTATCTGCAGGATCAAAACCTTGGCATTCCTCTGCAAGAAGTCACTTCATCTTTTGTAAGGCTCGATCCCTTTCTCTCGTTAGTTTTACTATAACAAATTTGAACCAAGAAAAATATTAAATGTCAGGTGCCCGACTATTCATTTCATCGACAATTCTATGCGCCGAAGGGTGTTATCTATATTTCATGGCCAATCAGTGGCTGTCGAACGTGGATAACCTTCATCAGCCGTATGAATTGAGAAGCAATCTTAAACACTAGGCTCGGCCATTGAGCTCTCTAGGTTCGAGCAATGAACCAGGGGACATAGCCGAAGTCTCATCTCAGCAGGTTTTAAACAAATTCCCTCTGCTATGTTCCTTATAATTTTCCTTCTGCTTAAAATCTTTTCCTGTGCAGCCTTTATGGGAGGTCGAGCTTGACACTCTATTCTTGAATACTTCTGGAGTAGCTGGGTTTTTTGCCACGTCAGTTGAGCCTTCGGAGACCATGGCCAAATCCAATGTTTTTGCCAAGTTACAAGAAATCTTATCCCTCTCTGCCTCACAAGTCCTCCAATGTAATGGCCTCGACTCCGTAGGAGAGTGCCTGAATAACCTTACAACCGGCGGCTTATTGAGCACCAAAAATGTCGTCTACTTATCCGAACTCCTGGAGCGGACTTGATGCGAGAATTATATGCGCACAAATTAAACCCTCTTTTTGACAATTGTAGTATAAGTATAAGTAGGGATCGTTCTGGACCGGGGATTAGGAGGGATTGCAAATCTCTTGGAAACTGACTCAAAAACGTAAAATAAAGTTTAAAACACTAAACTAGACTCAAAGAATGCAAAATTAAAGTTTAAAACACTAAGACAAACCAAAAACTCAAAATGCTTTAAAAACACAAACTAAATTGAATTCTAACTAAAATGAACATTAAAGCAAAAGGGGGATTGAGGTTTTTACGAAAATTGAAATAACGAAACAAGTTAATAAACTAGACAGAATGTAAATATGAAATTTATGGATGAATGCTAGCTAAGGGGTTCATCTCCATACATGTTACACTTGCATACAAGATTGATTCTCAGTTGGTCTTTCGATAAATTATGAAACTCAACACTCCGGGTTAATTAGGTCCGCTTAAATTAACCGTCAAGTTTTCCTTAAGTTAATGAATTGGATGGGTTAGCGCAACGCAATTCACAACATTCTCCAAAAGTCCTTTACGTGAACAGCACAATAAAGATACAATCAAAGATCATTAAGCATCATGAAAACTATAAGTGTTGACAAGGCATTCGTTACTATGATGAGCATGAAACTCGTGCCAAGAATTCATTTAACGCGATTGTTTATAAGCAACCTCCACTACTTGTGAATATAAGTTCATAACAATTAGGTGAAACTCACTTATATTCTAGCGTCATATTCATGCATGAAAATTAAGCGCGCATTCTTAATAAACATACATAAATAAGTTATCAATCAAACGGTTAAACAAATTGAATCAACAACTTATGAAATTCCAACGAAAGTTAATCAATTCATATTGCAAATATAAACATAGTTTCGAATCACCCCCTAGCTAAAGGGGGATTAGTTCCTCATAACTTTGAAATCAAAGAAACACCTAAACATTCCAACAACTCAAACTTGAATTGTATGAACGTTTAGGCACTCTTCTCTTCCATTCCTCATACGTACAAAACAAAGAGAATTGAATTTAAACTTTGAAATCAAAGAAACACCTAAACACTCCAACAACTCAAACTTGAATTGTATGAACGTTTAGGCCCTCTTATCTTCCTCGTTGTTGTAGCACAAGGTCTAAGGTGAGGTTTGGGGGATTATGGAAATGGATGAGGAGTGGTGTAGAAGTGGAAGGGGAATGGAAAAATGGTGTTTGGATTATAAGGGGAGAGATGGGAAGCTCACGGCTAGGGAAGGGAGAATGTGTTTGTAATGTGTTGTGTATGAAATGAGATGATATTGAATGAATGAATGCAAGGGTATTTATAGGAGTAATGGAGGGAACATGACAGCTAGGAGGTGGGTGGAAATGTGGCTGCAAGTTTGGTGAATGATTATGAGTGAATGCATGTGAATGTGGCTAGGTTGGAAAGCTGGAAATCTGAAAATGCAAATGGGAATGCTGAAATGCAAAGGTGGCCACGGTTTTGAGTGTGTTTTGTGTTGGAAATGCATGTGAATGCATGTGAATGTTGTTTGTGTGAAGTGTGTGTGGGTTAAAGAGTGAATGGTGGTGTAATGATGAAGTGTGATGGCTGAAAATGTCAAGGGAAATGCATGTGATTGCACGGCAAAGAATTTCAGGATGCATGTGTGTTGGTGTGTTGTGTGATTGTTTTGTGGTTGAATGATTAAGTGGCTGAATTAAAGAATGGGAGTGCATGTGGCTTAGGTGGTGTAATGATGAAGTGGGAATTGAAAGAATGTGGTTGGAAAGTGGAAGGGAAGGCACGGCACAAAGGGGGAAGTGTTGGAAATGCATGTGATGCATGCCAATGTTGTCTTTTGGTGCATGTGTGTGTTGAATGGTGTCCTTTAATTATGCACGGTTTAGGGCTGTTAAGGGGAGAGAAATGGGAGTGAATGTGGCTTAATGATGAAGGGGGAAAGCTTGGAAAGCATGTGGCAAGGTTGGTTGCATGATGATGATGCATGTGAGTTGAAATGCATATGTTTAAATGGTTGAAATGTGTAGATGATTATGAGTATGATAAGTGATAAGTGAATGATGTATTAAGTGATAAATGAATGATATGTTAAGTGATAAATGAATGATATGTGGTGAGTGATAAGTGAATGGAAGTGATAAGTGATAAGTGAATGGTTTGATAAGTGAATGATATGATAAGTGAATGCTTATAATAAGTGAATGATATGATAAGTGAATGATATGATAAGTGAATGCTTTAAGTGTTTAAAATAGGGAACAAAGCCCTTCCTTGCATGGCAAGGAAGGGAGACACAAGGAAACACACGACAATGTCCTAAGGTTGCAAGGAATGTTGTTTTTGTGTTCTAAAATGCGTAGGAGTCTTCAATGATGCTTAAACATGAGGTCTTTTAGGATTTAACTTTCCTACTTCAAGTCTTTAATTTCGTCCATCCTCTTGGCTCCAAGCATATGATATCCATTCCAAAAGGCTCCAAAAGGCATCCTTTTGCATACCTTGCCCTTAGAACCTGAAAACACAAAAAAGAAGCATAAAGGATTAAAATAACTAGAGAAACATAACGTAAATGCACGAGAACAAGCCATTTAAGTCGCATGAATATGCTCCTATCAGGACTCGGCAGCACTTTATTACTTCTGAACAAGTTTTCTGGGTCGAGGACGACCTAAAGGCTGCAAAGATTGCTCATTAAGCTAGCTGATTGAAGGTTGAGGCCATAAAAGTAAAAAAAAAACACAGTTGATCGGCTTTGATCACCAAATTTCCGAGCTTCAACAACAAAGGTCGGTTGTTGCTTCAGAAGTCGAAAAGAATTTGTAGATGAATAAGGCTCGACTAACGGATTTCGCAGTTGGCATAAAATAGATCCAGCAACTTCAACTTAACAAAAAGACGAGGCAAGCCAAAATCATAATCAGCAAAGTAAGGTGGTTGGAGTTGAAAGCCGCTCTTGAAGCCTTTCTTCCTTCGAGCCCCTAGGATTTTAGGAATCCTTTGTAATTTTACTTGTACGTCCTTTTGTAAAATCAATGAAATGTTTTTTTATTCTCGCATCTCCCAAGTGACTGGGTAGTATTTCTTTAAAAATTTCCCGTTGATTGACAACTTGTGAACTAAACCAGTCCAATCCTTAAGGTGGTATGCCCCCTTGCCGAGAACTTTGTGAATGATGAAATGTCCTTCCTAATTCGGCGACCATTTTTCAAACCCAAGGTCTTTAATTCCCACTGGTAGCACGGTTTACCAAACCAACTCTCCTTCGCCGAACGTTTTTTGTCTAACACGTTGATTATAAGCTCGCTCGGCAATCTTCTTCTGTGCCACTAATAAGTTATAAGCGTCAAGCCGAATTTCTTCCAAGTCTTCCAACTCTTGTCTCATGTCTTGACTGTATTCAGTACTGAACAAACTACTTTATTCGATTACTCACAATGAGTTTATACTCAGCTCGATTGGTAACATAGCGTCATGTCCATAGATTAACGCGTATGAAGTCGTTCCGGTGGTTAATCGGAGTGAAGTTTGAATATGTATATTAGCCGTGTATTCCTTAAACCTATCAGCTGTAAAGATTGTGCCATTGCCAGTTATGATCGTTTCTGGCATGCCAAATCTGGTCACAATATTTTCCTCTACAAAATTACAAACTTCTTTGGTCATTAATTCGGCGTATGATTTTGCTTCGACCCACTTAATGAAGTAATCGGTTGCCACTAGCATCCACGCGTGTTTTGTTACTCTAGAAAACGGCGTGATTTTGCCAATTACGTTCATTGCCCATCCTCTGAACGGCCATGGTTTGGTAACTAAGTGGAGTAATTCGGCCGGGACTTTCTGTATAGGTCCATGAATCTGACATTGTATGTATCCTCGTGCGTATTTGATACAATCTTTTAATATACTCGGCCAGAAGTAGCCGTGTCGGGGAAGCAGCCAAGGCATCTTACGCCCAGATTGGTGAGCTCCACAAATCCCTTCATTTACTTCGGCGATTACTTAGGCAGCCTCTTGTGGGTTGAGGCATTATAATAATAAACCATCATCACCCTTTCGATATAACTCATTCTGGTATGACACATAGTTTATGGCATGGAATCTTATCCTCCGGTCGTGTTTGTCGCTAGGGTTATCGAGATATCGTATAATTAACCTTCTCTAATCGTCTGGGAACGTCTCAACATCACATACTTCTACATGATCTCCTCGTTCTAACAACGATGGTAAGGACATCACTCGTGTACGTATCACGTGATTGCGCTGGGGAATTTACTGATTAACCAAGGCTGGCTAAGATCATCGTCCTATAGGTATTGCCCAGCCTTGCTCACCCCTTAGGAGTTGTGCTCCGGAGGCTATTTGAGCGAGTTCATCCGTATCAGTGTTTCAAACATGCGAAATCTGCTCAAATGTAATTCCCTCGAATGACTCGGCCAAATAGGTAGTAACCATGTGATAGGGCGCCAAAGTACAACTCATGCAACGAAAAATGTCGTTTAGTTGGTTAATCACCAGTTCGAAATCACTAAGGACAAGGACACAGGCTGCTTTTAAGTCATGAAGGCCGATGATAAGAGTTCATGCTCGACCTGATTATTCGTACAACTGAAGTCTAACTTGAGAAAGAAATACCAACGGTAGTGGTCAAAAGATTGAATGCCGAGGTGCTAGAACCATCAAAGTGCATCGTCCAGTAGTTGCCTCGTGTTTCGACCAGTCCGATATCGACTTCGTTGCCCCTGAAACCATATGGAGAGGGGTGCTAAGCCAAAAAATCGGCTAGAGCTTGTCCTTTGACGGCTTTTTAGGGTACGTATTGCAAATTGAACTCTAATAATGCCATTGTCCATTTCCCAATTTGGCCTTTTACTATAGGTCAAGTAAGCATGTAACGAATAACATCTGTCTAGGCTATGACCTACGTAACTGATAGGAGCATGTAATGTCGAAGTTTTGACGCAGCGAAAAACAAAGCTAAGCAAAGTTTCTCGATGGGTGAATAATTGATCTTAGGCAAATTCAGATTTTGGCTGAGATAAAAGATAGCTTGTTCCCGCCCAGTATCGTTGTCTTGTGCGAGGAGGCAGCCGATGAGTCCGTCGAAATGTATAGCTTAA
Source organism: Pyrus communis (assembly GCF_963583255.1). NCBI lineage: Eukaryota > Viridiplantae > Streptophyta > Magnoliopsida > Rosales > Rosaceae > Pyrus > Pyrus communis. The sequence goes on along the minus strand of NC_084811.1, from coordinate 7,854,008 downwards.
GAGGCCTATCGCTTCGAGGCGGTACGAGTACCAATGGCGTTGTAAGGGAGACCTTGAGTTGCATGAAAGCCGCCTGATGTTCTTCTGGCCACTCAAACCTATCTGAGTCCTTAAGTTTCAAAATCGTAGAGAATGCTTTCATTTTTCCTTCCAAATTAGCTATGAAATGGCGAAGAAAATTTATCTTCAAGAGTAACGACTGGAGTTGCTTCTTGGTCGTCGGATGTAGAGCGCTAATGATCGTGCGAGCTTTATTTTCGTCTACTTCAATGCCACTATAGTGCACAAGAAAACCCAAGAAGTTACCGGCTGATACACCGAATACGTGTATGGCCGGGTTCATTTTGAGATTATGTTGGAGCATACGAAGGAACGTTTACCGAAGATCATCCAGATACGTTTGGTGGCTCTTCAATTTCACTACCACATCGTCGATATATACTTCTACGACCAAACCGAACAAATCATGGAATATGGTATTCATAGCTCGTTGGTGTTAACTACATTGAAAAATATAAAGTTGGTACAAGGGAAAAGAAAGATGATAGAGAGAAAACTAGAAAGATTGTATTTGATTGAATGGATAAAATGTATACAAAATGAACTTAATGAAATACTAGCTATACAATCCCTTATATAGCCATATATTCCAATTACAATAATACCCTTCTAACTATATTTATGTTATATCAGTTATTACCCCCCCTCAAACTAAACTTGGAGTATCCAAGTGAAGTTTGAGCTAGCCAGGTATTTGAGACTGATCTGGAGTTGTTGACACTAAGGCACTGTGACTGGACCCTTTTTGGAACCTTGGATTTGCTGCAAACTGGTGACGTGCATCTTGAATTACAAACTCATCCATTGGTGGTAAGTCTTCAAGCTTTGTGAAGGTGACAATTACTCTGATAGTAGGAACCACTGGGATAGCAACCTTGACTGGAAATGTACCCATTGGAAGCTTAGTTGTATGCAACTCCCTCAAACGACGAATTGCCTTAACCTTGTTTGCTAAAATATCAAGGAATGGCAACAGTTCCTCGGTTTGTAATGGAAAGCTTGGGGAAAGCCAGAAGATTGGCCTTAATCCTTTCTTATACTCATTCTCCTTGCGAGCATCATGGTGATGATTCCTGTTATCAGAACTTGTGGAAGAAGACGACCAAACTGAACCCTGTATCATCCTTTCAAACAAACATATTGCAGATACAATCTCTCCATCCAAAAAACCAACATTCCTCTGCCTCTCACAGGATCTTCACAAAGGAGTTGTAGCACACCCTCATGCCGGTTATAACAATTTCTCGCGGGTTTACCCTTCGTGGGATTTACCGTCAACAATCTCATTCAACTTGGCTTCGGCCTTTAATATTTACAAAAAAACAGAAAATTAACAAACTATAGTGTGGCATCGGCCTGAACTATAGCACCACGGGATCGCCCTTTGTGGATTTTACCAAAAACAACTTCTTTGAACAATGGCATCGGCCTTCACAATTTCAACAATTTCAACAACTGAAAATCAATATCTATGTAGGATTACCCTTCGTGGGATTTACCTACTCAAAACATGGGATTACCCTTCGTGGGATTTACCATTAACAACTTCTTCTAACTTCATCGAATAACCAGACTTACTGTAGATTCATGCTAACAACTGAGCTGGTTAGACTTGACATTATAGGCTGAGATAAGGGAAAATTACTGCACAAAACTCCTAACAGAGTTGCAGAAAATTAGTGAAGTAGAGAGACAAGAATCGGATACTGCAAAATTTGTTGAGTAATTCTACAATGAACACCCTAAAGATACAACCAGCAATCCTACTCGCACGAACACCAAACGATGCTGCAGTTACTAGTCCTAGACCACCTTCTGACCGTTCACCCCAGTTTTATGATGAAGTCAACATGCAGCATTCTACTAACAATGTGTCACCGCCCATTTCACCAAACATATCAAGATTTGCAGAAAAATCAAATCCCATAAAATTGCAGCATATCAGTGAGAGAGAAAGAACTAGACACCATACACATTGCACAATCCAGCAATGACCAATATTCTTGAATCCAAATACCCCAAATATCACAAATACTGATCCCAGAGAAGATTCACAAGAAAGATGAACAACATAGTGAACATTCTCTTACTGAAACATTTAATCAAACAGGTTATATGCACTGTGAAAACCAGAAATCAAGAACCTGATAAGAACTTCAAGCTTGACCCACTTTCATTCTTCAAGATTTCATCTTTGTCGTCTCCAATGGCTTGATAAGAACTTCAAGCTTGACCCACTTTCACTCTTCAAGATTTCATCTTTGTCCTCAAGAAATTAAACCCCATGGGTTCCCACATTGATCGAAAGATTGGAAGCGGAGGTACTTGGAATATTGGCAAGGCAGTTGCCACATGGGTTAATGGGACAGACGGAAACCCTTCGCCCATTGGACTAAAGAGAACCTTCTGCTACAAGAATGAAGGCTCGGAGGACAATGGCAGATGGTTACTTGACGACTTCCTGTTGTGAAATGGTGGCCTGATCGGTTCTAACCCCAGTGCTAACGGATCCCAGCCCAAACATGGCGTCGGCGGAGCAGTTGGTACTCGAACTCAGCAACCCCCAACTTCGTGAAAACGCGCTCACTGAACTCTCCAAGAAGAGAGAATTATTTCAAGACTTGGCAACAATCACGATCCCAACAATCGGACAAAAAACAACTCAAGAACAATTGCTGAAGCACCGAAAATCTAATAGAAATTTGAAGAGAAACTAAACTAGGGAAAAAGAAAATTGTAACTACTACGAAGAAGAGAAACCACCAGAATCCATGGCGTGAGCCTGGTGGCTCTGATACCATGTTAACTACATTGCAAAATATAAAGTTGGTACAAGGGAAAAGAAAGATGATAGAGAGAAAACTAGAAAGATTGTATTTGATTGAATGGATAAAATGTATACAAAATGAACTTAATGAAATACTAGCTATACAATCCCTTATATAGCCATATATTCCAATTACAATAATACCCTTCTAACTATATTTCTGTTATATCAGTTATTAGTTGGTATGTGGCATCGGCGTTGTTGAGGTCGAATGGCATGACGACCTATTTGTACGTGTCGAGTGCCCCCGGGCAACAAAAAGCGGTTTTGTGAACATCGGCTTCGGCTATAAAAATATGGTTGTAGCCAGCTTGGCCGTCCATGAATGACAACATTTCATGATTGGCTGCAATATTAATTAACAAATCTGAGATCGGCATCAGGTATTCATCATTGGGAGTTGCCAGATTCAATTACGGAAATCGATGCAGATACGTAGGGCTCCATTTTCTTTAGTACTGGGACGATGTTGGCCAGCCACTCGATGTATCTAGTAGTCCGAATAAACCCGGCTTTAAAAAGTCGAACTAGTTCATCTTTTATGCTGAGTTGTACTTCGATCGAGAATCAGCGAAAAGCTATCGGAAAGGCTTACAACCAGCTTTGATGCGTAATTCATGTTCCACGAGCTTCCAATCAAGGCCCAACATCTCATGATAACTCTAAGCAAAACAATCTTTAAACTCGTTTAGTAATTTACAAAGTTCGAACTTCGTGGAGTGAGGTAACAACGCACTAATAAATAACGGTCGAGGGTCATCGGTCGTTCCAACATTTATTTCTTCTAACGGGTCCTTGACTTGGGGTCGACTATCTTCGAGTTCAGCCGGTGTAGCCTGAACTTTATCTAACGATAATACTGGGCCGTTATCTCCCTCGGCCAAAAATTCGATTAAGTTTATGCCCGAATGCGGATGCTTGGAAATAGTATACCAATGAGCTAGCAGATGTTCCATGGTGGATGAAACCGTGGCCCAGCACCTTTCTCGTTTGGCATCAGTATCAATGTTGGTAATTAAGTCTGCCAAGCAGAGTCTCGCCGAATCCTGATGTACAGTCTCGACGCCTACCTTGATGACTTTCTGAACTAATATTCGAGTCGGTCGTCCATCCTCATTAAAACCCTACAAGGTAATGTAGCCGACGTGATTGTCATAATAACGGGCTTGAATCATGTTGGTTTCGAACGACTGATTATCAACTGGGTGGACCACAACTGATTTGCCGTCCCAAAAGATGAGAACTTGGTATAGTGACAAAGGAATGCAGCTTGTTTGATGGATCCAGTCACGACCAAATAATGCATTATATTCGGTCTTTGAGTCAATTATAAAAAATACGATCATGTGGTTGCGACCTGCAACGCTTACTACTAACGGGAGCACCCATTTTGTTTGGGACTTGTCGCCGATGAAACTACTCATGGTTATTCCAGATGATATAGGTTCATCATTGGAGCGGCGTAAAGCCGTCATGATGGATATAGCCATGATGTTGACTGTGGCCCCACGATCGACAAACACCTTAGAAATTAGGTATCCTTCAATGTGAGCCATAACGTACAACAACTTCAAATGTTGGAGATTAATGGAGGAGGAACGGGGGAATAATTTGGCCAAGGTTGCTTTAAGTGTGTCATCCTTACTCGTTTGCCTTCTTCTTTGGTGGCGATGAAATCGACTTGTGTTGCTTTCTTGGCAACCATGTCCCCATCCAATAAATTTCGCTGGTGTGTGGTTGGTCGAAATTCAGCATGTAAAACATGAACCTTGCTGATTTCCATGTTTTCGAGGACTAAAGGACCCATCAGGTCCTGGTCATCCTCATTCAGGTGATCGAGTGTAGTATCATGCTTTTGAGCACCTTTTTCATGGTCATCTTCTGCCTCAGTAGATGCTTGCTCTTGTGGTATGCCACCTGGATCTGTTTCATTTTGGCTGTCATTTTCGTGCATGCTCGTTGCTGAGGTATAATTTTGTCCTTGCAGTGTTTTACGGGCTCGTTCTTCATAAGTGATTCGGGCGTTCCTTGTGTCTAGATACGCATCTAAATGTGCCACATGATCTTTCTCATTAGCTGCAAGGCCGAAGAGAGATACGACCGAGAAGACTTCGAAATGATATCGTAAATGCTGAAGGTCTTCAAGGGAAATAAGAAGCTCGGCAATGTCTATGTCTGTGTATAGGTCGACCTCGAAGCCGAGGACCCAAGGCTCACGTATAGGCTGGAACCTAGCCTTATTGCTGGATCAGTTGTTTTCTGGATAATCTGTTCAACATCAGGGCAAGCTAATGCCAGGTCGAGGGTTTTTTGACATGCCTTGAGCAGGCCGTACAAGTGATTAATAGAATATGTCTTGTGAAATTCTCGCATGTACTCCAAGGATTCGCTAAGGAATGGAGGGTGTAGATTTTACTAGACTTTTATTAATGGCTCTTGTGGGGGTAATGGAGGAAGCTTGCTTTCGGCTTCTTTTTTGAAATGCTCGAAACGAGCTTTCATCTCCCCAGGCCGAAGAATGAGTTTGATGCGTGTCTCAAACTTTTCAATGGTGGTTTCAAAGTCACGATCAACTACCTTTTTCTCTTCGACCATAATGGTCGGGGTTTGTTGGTCATCGTCGCTTCCTGCTGCCTCTTTCGGCTGCCACCTGGTAGTCGAAGTAACTTGTGCTGCCTATCGTCGGCCATGCAGTCTATCCGGCGGCGGCGACGTTTCTAAGATTTGGATAACATCGTATACATGCCAGTAGGAGAATTGTAACTATACCAACGTTGGTCGCGTGGCTCAGGTGGCTTAAAGGTTTTTTGACTCACCAATGAACTCGAACTGTTGGAGTTACGCGAGTAATAATCCTTATTCTAAAACGGAGCGTCAAAGTCAGACCCGTCTGGCTGAGGTTGGGCTGTTCATTTATATCTAAGGACCGAGCCTTTCGAACACCTTCTGGCGCTGTCAGTACCGAGTTCCTTTAGAGGTGTCGCTACGGCCGTGGATGGTTTCCGTGGTGTTGAAGCCTAAGGTGTTTTCCCTTTAGGTTTGGTTAAGACGATGCGTGTTTTACAACGGCCACACAAAACCATTGGTCCATTAGCTTCTTCTGCACTAAAGTTTGATATAGATTCAACTATGGTCGATCCCGAAAACTCCGTAGGCAGTTCATTTGAAAATAAATCAATCTTGAGCCGTGGCTGAGAGTTCTGCTTTAGGATATATTGTATTGGGATAAACTCGGCCTTCCTTTTCCTTTTGCTCTTGGGCAAATGAGCATCCACCATGCCAATTATTGTCGAGGGGAAGTGATTAATGTCGACAATCATCTTTTTTTCAAGAAACTTTAACTTGCTTTTATCAATCCAGCTTTGAATGGTATCACGAAACACAACGCAATTGTTGGTGGTATGCTTGGTCGAGTTATGGTACTTGTAATACATTTTGCTTTTCAACTCATCGGCCTTAGGAATGTTATGTCTTGGCTGAAGTTTAATGATCTACAGCAACTGGTTAGAATTTGCATCAGCCTTGGTAATGTCGAAAGTGTAGACTTTTGATGTTTTAATCGTCTATTCAGAGGCCGAGCGGGTTTTGGCATCCTTGGAATTAATTTGAGCTAATGCCTTGCAAACGTATGGTTTATCTATTACTATCTCGGCCGCGTCCACACTGGTGTAGTGGGAATCCTCGCATTTGGACGATGCGTAGCTAACCGTGGGATTCTTGTATATCGTTCCTCGGGATGGGGACTTCGAGGTCTTTTCCTCTCGGAGCAAATAATCATACTACACAACATGCTGGGCCAGTTCATACATATCTCAGAAGTTTATCCCCAAGAATTTTTTTTTTTATGTTCCACATCTAGGTCATTTAAAGCGATTCTGACGAATTCAAGTTCAGGGAGAGGTACTCGGCAATAATTTCTGGCCGACTTGAACCTAGTTAAGTATTCCATTGGCGACTCGTCTGATGCTTAAGCCATCCTAGCTAGTGATGAAGCTGACATTTCCATCCTCGACCGATAGAATTGTTCATGGAATTTTTCGACCAATTCCTCCCAACTCTGGACGGAATTAGGCGGGAGGTTGATGTGCCAAGCAAACGCTAAACCTATTAGCGAGAAGTTGAATAGTCGCAATTTATGGAAGTCGCTATTAACATCTCCGCAATGCGCAGTGGACCGAGCTACATGTTCCAACGAAGACAAGGACGATTCTCCAACAAAAAGGCTGAAATATGGGATCGTGAAGCCTTTAGGATATTTAAACTTCTCCACATAAGCTAGGTATGGATGTATGAATTTTAGGAACTTTGGCCCCTTTTTTAGGGCCAAATCGATCATCTTTTGGACCTCGATCATATTGACGGGTATTATTTCCACTCCCTGGTCGGATCCATCTGATCTACTACTTGATCCTCCTATTTTTTCCAAGTCCATCGGTTAGGGCCGAACAGATCCTGTCTCGGCTTGCAGTGGATTACTCTTGAATGGAAATTGTCGAGGCTGACCGGCATGTCCATCTTTGAATGTTGTACTGACCAATAATTCAAGCAATCTAGTGTGTGTATCGCCATTACTTCGTATTAGCTTGAGCAAATTGTTCATTTTTAGGTTGACTGACTGTTCAACCTGTTGAGATTGCTCATCAAGTCATCTTCGAAGAAACGACCTGGTCAGGGGATCAGAGCCTTCCCCACCATCTTCGTCATAGTCTTCCATTATCCATTCGATTAAAATGCCTGTGGTTTTGTTGGGAATTTCTGCATTGCGAGGCTAGCCACCAAGACAAACTTCCTTTTCTCGATGCATCGTACTTGCAGCTTCAGGTGTCACAGTAATAAGAGGATTTTGTGCCTCTAACAAATCTTATCTAGGGCCCTGAATCAGCAGGTCATTCGTTGACTTTCCCATGATTGTTTTCTTTTTTACTGATCGTGTCTCAATGGTCAATAACTCTGAAGTTTTAACACTGGGTCCCACTCAGCATGCCAAAATGTTGACCTTAAAAACTACAAAGCCTACGTGGCGCGTAGGCCGAGTAACTAATGAGCTAACTACGTCTTTCGGTCGATGCGGGGCGTGCCAACTCGTCGGCCGAGCTTGACTTCTTGGTCTTGCAATTGCGACCGAGGAAGGAACACGTCTCGGCCTTCGGGTTCTCCAGCCTGAAGATAAGGCTGCTAGTTCTGCGAAGTTCACGAATCATCGGTGCCGGGTTCAGTGACGGTGATTATATTCGTAAGAGTATAAGCACGTCGAATCGGCTCTAAATTATACGGACACAGGTGCTCAAAGGAGATGTATGTCTTGATGGTAAATGTGGTTCGACCGTTAGAATGCCGAACTCTGAAACTCACTCGTGAGTATCCAATCATAAAATCACTCGGCGTTCAATGTGCCGAATGTAGTAACTTGTAACACCTTACTTCGCCAAGAAGGCTAATAAGATGACCTCTGCCAATAAAGATTCAAAAACCCTTCTTAACCGAGACTTGGATAGGTAACCAGTTGACCTCGATGCAGTGTGTTTATCCAAACTGAAGGTCCTTGCCGATTGCCTTCACAGTGCTGTTTATTCAAATTGAAGATGTGTTGGTGGAAAAAGAAAATAAAAAATCTCAAGATGTTTGAGAGGTTTGCGCAGGGAAATTTGTGTGTTGAATTGGAGGAGCTTTGAATGACGCACCCCCTCCTATTTATAGCAACCAATCTCATCTTGGCCGAATCATAACTATACTCGGATTAGGATTCTTCATCCTAGTCCAACCAGGGCTCGGTCAATCCTACTCTTATTAGGACTTTGAACCAAACTCTCTATCCGACCACCTTCACTTCTCAAATCTCAGCATCCTCACTTCATTGAGACTCCTTATCATACTAGGACTTCGACCCATCCGCTCTTATCCAAATCACTCCTTCTTGCAATAGGACTCGACTGCCCTAACTGAGTGGCTTACGACTGCTAGATAGCCCATAGTACGTTAGGAAAAGCTTTGGGCCGAACATAAACCTACGCGCGACCCAATAATATTATTTTGGGCCCAAACAAGTTTATAACATTCCAGATGTATTCAATTAAAATTTGAATTTAAAGAATTTGGAAAAGTTGAGGAATTAGGGGGAATTAGAGAGATTTTGTAGTGTATTTTAAGCATTCACAAATCTCACCTCTTCCCATGAGATTTCGAGGGAATTGAATCAAAATTTTACATGGAATCTCTACAAATTAGTTAAACTCAATAAAAATTCATGGATTTATAAATTCATTAAAATCTCTCAAATTTCCAATTGAATACACCCCTGAAGTCTCTAAACTCAAACTGTTTGGGAAATTTGTCTCTTGGGAAAGAGGGAAGGCAGGAGAAGAATTTATAGGAGTGAAAGAGGTTTTGGAATGCGGGGGGAGAGAGAGATGATGGGAACTGGGTTATGAATTCCCAACGGCCACACAATTGGGATTGGCGGTATTACGTGGCTCACTGTATCCTGCTGAGGTGGACGTTGGTTTTGGGATGGTGGGTGGTTATGGGCTGCATGGGTTCGCTGCAAAAAATAAAAACAAAATGGAGGTTTCTGGGCTTGTTAAAATGAAGACAAAATGGAGGCTTCTGGGCAACTCAGTTGATTTGAGGTTAGAGTTTAAGCTTCTTTCGTCGCCACAAAATTTAGTTACTACAATTGCATAAGCATCATTGATGTGTTTCTTGCTCAATTTTTTTTTTTTCAAGCGGCACATAAATCCAAGTGCACGGCTAAATACTTTTAACCATTTTAGTTAAAATATTTCAACTGTTGTTATCTTAATTTTTATGATAGTCGATTGATATTAGGCAAGGATTCTTAAGCCATCTTCAATCAGAAAATCAAATTCAAAATTTTTCTGAAACAAAGAAAGTGGAAGGTAAGACGTAAGACCTACTAACTTTTTTGCTCCAATGAGTTTTTTTTTTTTTTTTTTTTAATGGAATATATCACACGATTCACGTGACTTCTGACTTCAGTCAATAAATTTATTTGTCCAAACTTCACACCTTGTGTGTGAGTAAGTTATACTAAAATCTTTATTTGGGCACCATTTTGTATTGGAGATAACCTTGCATTTTTTTTTTTCCCGAATGTTTGATTTGTGATTGCATATGTGCAAGATAACTAACTCCTTAGAGCCCATAACTTTTCACTACACTAACCCATTGCCAATTATCAGCCACAAAAATGAAAAAGATCTTTAGTCACAAACACCAACACAAACCATTGTGGAAACTATCCATACAAATCGAGAAACTTCTAAGGGCAAGTTAATATGTAGAAACTTATCGTGGTTTACACGAGAATTTAAAGCTATTGTTACAATCACAATATCTAGCCAATCTTTGGTCCCATTTGTTGGATTGGACTTGATCAAATCAAGCTCAACACATCTCATTTTCGTCATCCCAACTTTAATTGGGGATAACATTGCTGCACACTTCTTGAAGTGAAATGTATGGGCTTGCCCTTCATGGAGTGAAAGCATTGGCCTTTGTAGCTTTTGAATTTTATGTTTTAATCATGTACTTGTAACTGTAGCCTGTAGGTATATTCAAGGTAAGCACATGAATATGGTTCACATTATTTTCATCAATAGGGCCAATTGGCTAGAAATCTAGAAGCCCTAAAAGCAAATGGAAGTTTTTTGCTTAGGTCAAAAAGGAAAAATGGAGGTTTCTATTAAAGAAAAATTAATGAAAATAGTTTCAAAACTTTGAATCTTAACCAAAAGTCATGTAGTAACTTTATTTAATAGTTAGGACAAAGCTTGACAATAAACCAGTCCAATTTAAATGGTCCAAATATTCGAAACATTCCATTTTTTCTTTTTAATCTCACATCGCACCTCCATCTCTGCCACTATGCAAAAACCACATATCAGACGCCCAAACTTCATTTTGAGCCATCTCCATCTAGGCGGCGAGGCAGTACAGAGTGACCAATATTGACTATCGGGCTGACAGAAGTCGACATTCAAAGACATTAGAGTTGGAGAGTGTTTTTGATGTCGAATTTTAATCCAATCTAATCTAGGGTTCGTGGACATCTCCCACCACAAAATTCAGAAATTCGAAGAATTCGTCAACTAACACCTCAAACCATACCTCGTTTGTGCCTTTGCTCAACGGTACTGTTTCATAGACCTTCTCCCGACTACTTAATTGAAAACCATTTTCTGGGGTTTTCTTTGCCGACATTACCAAGCTACAATTGCAGCAAATTCAATTGCTCATCAAATTAAATTGTTTTTTTTTTCTATCCGAATGTGATTTTTTATTTTTTATTTTTTAATTCGGCAATCCAGATATGCAATCCCATTTGGTGATTTTTGGTTGTTGAGGGTGTTTTCTTGACTTTTATTTAAATTAAAACTCGGATTTGCAGAAGAACATATAGAATTTGGGGAAAAATAGTGTGACCAGTCTTAGGACTTTGGTTAATCTTGGCTCTGAAGTTCGTGTAAGAGTATAACTTGAACTCATTAAATCATTCAATGTTCTTGTTTTACGACTATGGCTGAAGAAGATGTGGCATATGGACCTGAAAGTTGTAGACTATGTTGTCCTTTGATCTTGAAAAATTGTAGTTGTACACCCATGAATAATCACTACATTGTTCTTTATTTTAACACACACGGAGTGATTAGATGATCATCATATTAAGAATCTTGTAAAAAGGTTAGAGATCGAAACAAATAATTCTCATAGTCATGCCGAATGTTGCTTGTTTATATAGGGGTTTCACATTCTTTTTGTTTGCTGCACCACCTATGATGTAACATGCCTTTTCAAAAGGAAGAGAAACATATATATATATATATATATATATATATATATATATATATATATATATATATATATATAAACATATACATATGCAAAGTTGCAAACAAAATTGCAACTTCGTCTGCTAAGGTATAGCCTTCAACCAAATTGATGACTCTCTGGATCTAAAATGTTTTTCTTTAGGTCTCATGTATTTTCTAACTAGTTTAGTCTTGTTAAAGGATCCTAAATCTTATCCTTTTTATATTTTTTTATATTATTAAAAAATTCAATGTTTTTATATTAAGGGGTCTGAAATAGTTAGTTTTAGAAATATTGTACTCGTATTCAGTTTCATAAATAGTGTATCCGTGTTCAATTTCATAAAGTCAGTTTCAGAAATAGTGTATCCGTGTTCAGTTTCATAAATAGTGTACTCGTGTTTAGTTTCATAAATAATATACCTATCTTTAGTTTCATAAAGTCAGTTTCATAAATAGTGTATCCGTTTACAATTTCGTAAATAGTACACCCGTGTTCTGTTTCATAAAGTCAGTTTCATAAATACTGTACCCGTGTTCAGTTTCATAAATAATCTACCCATTTTCAGTTTCATAAATAGTGTACTCATGTTTAGTTTCATAAATAGTGTACTCGTGTTTAGTTTCAAAAATGGTGTACTCATGTTCAATTTCATAAATAGTGTACCCGTGTTCAGTTTCATATATAGTTTACCCATGGTAGTTTCATAAATAGTCAGTTTTAAAAATAGTGTACTCGTGTTGAGTTTTATAAATAGTTTAGTACCCATGTTTAGTTTTAGAAATAGTCAGTTTAATTAAACAGTCAGTGTTCATTTTAAAAATAGTGGTAGTACTAGTTTCAGTTTGAGATATTGATAGTACTCCTGTTCAATTCGAGAAATAGATATGTTCAGTTTAAAAAATAGTGATAGTACCAGTATTCAGTATACTGTTTAGTTCTAAAAATAGTCAATGTTCAGTTTAAGAAATATTAATAGTATTTGTGTTGAGTTCCAAAATAGTCAGTGTTCAATTTCTAAAAATTATTGGTGTTCAATTGATTCAAGATGGACTTTAGTGAACCACTAATATGACACGTGAACGAACGAGTACAACTTCAACTTTTAGAAGCATATGCATGAATGTATTACCTATGGTTGGTCTAAGAAAAGAATGAATTATCCCCACCGTTTCTTCAGAGATTGGTCACTTCCTCCTCTTAATAGATGTTGACAATGCACAAATATGTATACTTTCATATTTGGCCAAGAAACACCGAACTATCGACTTGATAATCTTTGGTTTTGCTTACAGATGTTGTGCATCCAAGATTTACATTGATATGGTTAATGGTGTATGATTAAACCTAAGAAGAAAAAGTCCACAAGAACTCTGTATTGGAAAGAGAACTAGATAGCATTTGATATTTCTGCACGTCTTTTATCTTGTTTATTAAGTTTAATGGGCCTAATTTATTGGTACTCTCATTTCCTTCCACATGTCCCAGAAAAAACCCAAGCCACGTGTCTAGAGCAATTTTGCTTTCAAAGCAAGAACTTTGTTTTCTTCGCCAATCTAAAATCACAAATTGAGTGAAACCCTCTTCCCTCGACGAAATGCTCCATTTCTTCGCGCGATCAAATGCTCCATTTCTTCCCACTATCAAATGCTCCATTTCTTCCACTAGAGAACCAAAACGTAGCACAGAGCACCAGAGCAGAGGGGCGAAATTCGAGTTTTGGGAAAAATTTCCGGCGACCGCAGCCTGCAACATGAATAGTCAGCCACCGTGTTTTCTAGTTCCGGCAGAACCAGAGGGGCTTAGGACTCGCTCCTGGACTTATTTTTTGGCAAGCAAAGGGGCGGCCCCCTCCCTCCTACATAGCTCCACCACTGTTTGCCATACCATAGTTTCCATTCTTAAAACAGACAGATGTTATTTCTCCATCAAGAACAACTTTACGTCTTTTCTACCAGGATCGATGATAATTGTCAGCATCGCATTTTTAAAAACTTATTTCTAGGTTCGTACCTTTGTTTCTCCGATTTGGACTCTGCAAATATATATCTCGAATTTTTTCAGTTTTTCGCCTTCATTTGCAGTTTTTGGGTTGAGGAATTTCGGATTTGATGTGTAGATTATTGTTTGAAAACTTGAATCAAAGTTGAAATTGGTTTGAGAACTTGAGGTTTCAAGCAATGGAGGTTTCGATTTTTTGGTGCGGTTTGAAGGGGTAGGTATGCTGCTAGTAATGGTGTTGGAGGGATGAGTGATTTTGGGATTGTAACCGTTAGTTTGGCTTACGGGCTGGGGTTAGGCTTCGTTAGGGGCAATTTTGGAATATTAATTGTTATCCAGTTTGGGCTTTTTGTTGAGCCTGTGTTTTAGATTTTGTAGGACCAAAAAGATAAGTTTTGTGTCCTTATGATTAAAACTTCAACCTTTTTTATTAAATAATAATTTAGGATGATTTTTCATTAAATAAAAGTTATTCCAAACCTTTTTTTTGTTAATGCTCCCTTTTTTATATACCAACAATATTTTACAACCAGGAGTTGTGGCTTTCACACAATAGGCTTTTCATAATATTATATCATAAAAATAATTTTAAGTATTTATAAAATTATTCCTTGGAGCTGAGGATGCATGTTAACATAGTTTGATCATCATCCCCACTGGTGGAGCCACATCAAAGGCTATGATGGGCTATAGGTCATAGAGATTTTGTGGCAATATATATATATATATACACACGTTAATGTATAGCCTAATATAATAGACAAAATAAATGCAAGAAGAATTATTTTTTATTGAAACTAGCCTGGTGAGTATTTAGCACAACTAAAAATATAGAAGTTATTAAGGAAATTGTGATGTCATTTTGTTCAAGATTATCCTGCTTTGATTATGCGGACATTATATTATTTTGAGTCGAAGTATTTTTAAGATTGCCTTTACTTTTACTTTCATTGGTTTGTTGTGTGCTAGTTGTGTGGTTGTAGTTGAGATAGTCCGTGTATTAAGTTTTCTATTTTCTTCTTGTGTTTACATCTAAGTATATGTGAAACTGGATGATTTATTGCAAAGCTTTATTAGTTAATGCCAAACAAATTTTAAAGTAAATAAATACCAAAGTTAAACTTAAATTTTTGCATAAAATATGTATGTAGCAAAAAAAAAATTATAATTTGATTTTACAGTAATTTTTTTTAGCTAGCCCACCCATAAAAAATTTCTGGCTCCGCCCTTGTTCATCCCATCCTAATGAGGAGATCATAATTTTTAACTGACCAACTTATCAATTGAGCCATGCTTGCTTGTCTATTTCTCTGGTTAGAATCTGTTCTCAAATTACAGTAAGTCCAATTAGAGAATGAGCCAGTTTTTCCAAATTTCCACCAGTTACGGAGGAGTCACACTCTCAAATCCATTGCAGCTTCTAATTTGGACCTGTACAACACTTCAGCTCCTTGGGCCAAACGAACCCACGGGTGACATTAGTCTTCCACCACAGCTCGGTGTGGTATCCGTGTTTGTCCCACGACTCTACGAGCCTCCGATGCCGAACAAAATTTATGACATATTTGCCTTTTCGTGATCGTGATCGTGGACGGAGACGCCCTTTTGGTTAAAGTTGGTGACTGTGTTGGGGTGTGTAGGGAAATTATGAGAGTGGTTTGAGAAGGTGAAGTAGAGGATAAGAGAGAGATAAGCGACGGAGCAAAGAGCAAGGCTTGTTTTCACGGTGAGAGAGAAGACATCAATGTCTCTGATTGTGGGGGAGGCTAGGAGTTTCCAGAAATTAAAAGGGTGATTGTTCAATGGTTTTTTATCTTTTACAAGACATTATTCATGAGAAAATGGTTTTCCAGGAAAATGGAAATTATAAGGAATTCAGTCTATGCCTAGGAATTTGTTGAAGATTTGAAATTTATCGGAAGGTTTGGAAAGTGAGAGAACACGTATAGCAAGCGGGTACTAGCTAGTTTAACGAATAATTAAACGTCTCCTTTCTTAATTGACGTATTGGTGAAATTTTTTATTATGTTCGAAACATGTGTGGTATATCATATGTCATTATATGGGTGGAAAAAAGTTTTATTTTTTAAGTTGTTAATTTTTTAACACAAGTAACTCACCACTTGTATAGTGGCACATGGTATACCATCCCGTATTCTGAACACATTAAAAAATTTCATAACATATTGGCAGTGCTTTCAATTTAATCGCTATTGACTCTTTGGTCATTTTTTGTTTATTATCAAAAGTTGACTATTATGTTTACAAATAATGCTAGGTTTGATCAATTTTTTAGATTAAATTTGTAAATCATGTTCCTGAAATTTTATTTTTATTTTCTTTTTCTTCCATCGCCCTTCTGTCTCTTCCCTCTCGCTCAATCCTTTTTGGTTTATCTACTCTTCAGCTCTGAATCGCTCATCTCCTCTGCTCTTACCATACTTTTAATTTTCGGGAAAGGCTAAGGAGATAGGGATCGACCTCTATTATCCCGCGAGGAAAGAGGGGCGAACTTCTTACCTGAAAAAAATCGAAGTTGTTTTACAGGAACTCAAATTCAAGGATCAAAGAAGCAGCGACGGGATCGAATTGCACTCATGAATGCTCGAAGGTTAGCTCGACCGATTCTTATACGAATCCAATTCATTTGGTGTTTTGTAATTTTCATCCTCCCCTTACAAGGCAAAACGAGTCTTGCATTCCCAGCTGAACATGAGTCCATGACCACTATGAACCCCATTCTTCTGTACACCGAACTTTGGGATTGAACACCCGTCAATGAGAGGAGGATTTGAGCCATCTGAAACCCCATAAGGTTAACATGATTGAATTACAACTTCCTTATGTATTAGAGCGTATTGGTTTGAGTATGATTGAATTGATTAGTTTGAGTATGAATGGTTCTGAAACTTGGATTCGTACAGGAATTAAGGTTTAGAGCATTTTTTGCTTAAATAAGGCAATACTTTTCAATTTATTTTCAATGTTATCATTCTAAGTTCAAACTACTCATATATTTTGTTCTCTCATATTCACTAAATCTGTCATTTATTTACACAAACAACCTCCTTTTTTTTTTTTTTGGGTAACAGCAAAGTAAAAACACTGCTACATACGTACATAGAAGATTTTGGACAATGAGCAGTTCAACACTGCTATAAACTTGCAGAATGTGATGAACCCCACCTTGGGGCCTTTTTTTTTTTCCCCTAATGTAAACAGGTTTGTAAATAGATTTTCACATGTATGCAAATAGTATTGTTTATCGTATACATATTTGGAACTTTCAACATATACGGTGTATACAGTTAAAAAAATCGCATAAGCAATTTTTACTAGTTTGTAGCATATTTTCTCTTTCTATTGGAACCCTCTCAGATTTGTACAGTATGATCAATCAAACCATGCTACTTGGCAGGGGAAAAAATGGCTACATTCTACCTTTATTCTTATATCAAATGTTGTTAAATGTCCATGTTTTACCTTCTACGGAGGAGTCACACTTTCTAAGCGATTGCAGCCTCTTATCTGTACTTGTATCACATTATCAACTCCTTCTGTGCCGTTGATGACCTCAACACATTGTCTACGCGGTGCCTGCCCATTAAAACATTTGCCAAACATGTTAGGCGCTACCCAAAATTAATTTCTTACACATATATATGGCACTAATTGCGGTTAACTATTACATAACACAACGCATAAATCGATAATAGTCTATCAAAAAAATTACCAATATGAAACAAAGCTTAGTCCATATTCTTAATTTTAGAGTATACCTAACAACAAAAGTTTCCCAGATTGTTCATGCTACTAATTAAACGACAAAATTTTTAATCTCCTCACCTTGTCCCACAATTCAGGGTTCAACTTTGGAGCTGAGACCTTGAAAATTTCAATTTCCAAGGCTGGCCTGCAGCCACAATTAACACAATTTATCTCCACTCCGCTCTTGTACCTCTTATAAGTTGTTACGGTCTCATCTTCACCAACCCGCTCAACCTGATCCAACAAATACATAATCGGTCTCTCACACGGCTGCAACATAATGGATCGGGTATCAAAAGTAAAAGGACCCATGCTTGAACTCCAAGTCTGAAATGTTTGCAACGCCGTTTCTAGCGTCTTAGCCGCTACCAACTTCGGATACAACTGCACCGTGTAGCCCCAAGAGACTGATATGGACCAGTTACGCCTTAAGTCGTAACCAAAGTTATGCTGCAAGGTCCGACCCGGGTCTACTTTAGAAACCCTAATTAGCTTCTTGACCGAATCAACCCGGGTGTGGTTCGGAAATATGGACTGCACGTAGTCTAAGTGGTGGAGAGACACTAGTGGGGCTAACGGGTGCGCCGCTAGCAAACCAAGCGGGCTGCCTCGTATATCAAATTGGTGGAACCCAGGCTCTTTTGTTAGCGGCACCCCGATCTCACTCAAGCAAGCTTGGATCCTTATATCTGAGCCGTAAAATTGATCATATCGATTGATGCACCCGTCTAAGATCTTGACGAGCTCAGACGCCAAGGGGTAACTAATAGCGAATCCTCCGCCGCCGTAGGCCATATTGTACGAATGGCCCACATTTTGGTCTACACTCTCTGATATCCCGCCTATATAATACATCTGATTGTGATCGTATCTCGCTAACACTGCAACTAAGTTTTCAGTGAAATACACCGTATCATCGTCTCCCAAGACGAACCACCTCACCTTCTCTAACCCTAACTCAAAGCTCTCTTTCACTATTCTGGCTATCCGAACTGCGGACCGGGGACCGTTCAAGCAGGAGTACTTGAACCGTGACGTGTCCTCGGAGACTCTGTACGGTGGGAGCGTCTCCGGCCACGTCATGTTGGGGTCGGGTTTTTGGTCCAGCCAAACGTACCCGCGGGTGACGTTTGGTTTCCACCATAGCTCGCTGTAGTGCTGCCGGTCTTTCCATGAATTTACTGAGCCTCCGATGCCGAACAAAATGTGGGTTATATTCGTCTTTTCCTCATCGGTAATTAGGGGTTTGCGGTGTACGGAGTAATTGCCCTCAATTTTGTGGGGTACAGAGAAGTAAAAGTAGAAGATGAGGGAGATGGAAACGAAGGAGCAAAGAATCAGGGGGATTATGAAGTTAACATGCTTGGGTTTGATGTTAGACAAGATTAGGGAGAGCTTGATGGGATGGTGAAAGGTTTCTAATTTTTCTCTTCTAGAACACATGTCTTTCTGAACTTTACTTCCTCCAAACCCTAAAAATATAAGAAAACTGGAGTGGAAAAGAAAGGAAGAGGAGGAAGAAGACTATGATGAGTGGGGCTCCGTAACGCAGCTACTAGTTTGTTGCATGAAGGTCTCTCACTATGCGTTACGAGCTTAATTTATAATTTACCTTTTGTAAAAGAAAATAAGCTTTTTTTTTTTTTTTTATAAGGAAGAAAATAAGAAAGAAAAAAAAAAAGGATTTGATTGTAACGATAGTCAACTCGTAAGCAACTTATTAAATGAGAAGTTAAAACTAAGAAAAATTGTTAGGTAAGTAATCTTATCAAAAAGAAGAGAAAGGACTTAACTAAATAACTGAAATATTTATTGAGTCTAGTAAGTGTGTGAGCCAACATCACAAATGACCGGGTAGGCATGCCACCTAAGTGTGACCTTACAAGAAGTCTTGTGCTCTTAATACGCATTGAATTGCCATCCAATACTACGGTTTGATGGTATCTCTCTTCACTTATAAGTAAGAGGTCTTATGTTCGAATCTTGTTGATGACGATTTCGATACCAAATTAGGTTGCCCATTATGTGACTTAGCCGAACTCACCCCTCGTCTTAGTATAAAATATATAATTGTACTTAAGAAAAAAAAAAAAAAAAAAAAAAAAAAAAAAACCCCTCTGAATTTGGAAAATGTATATGTAGGTAAAGATTGCCCAAGTCTACGGTTCATTGTGTCTTTAATAGCAAACTCCAATGGGTTCGGGCTACACAGAATTCTCAAATGCTAGATAATTTTTTTCGATATAATGATGACTGTGAGTGGCTGATCGACCAATCGTATTGTGCTTATCGACCGTATATTGACAAACGCCACTTTTCTTCATGATTTATTCCACATTGAAGAATAAAAAAAAACCTGTGGAAGTTGGGCATTATTCTATACATGGCTTGTAACAGGTAATACTCCCCATTAAAGAAGAGGCATAAGAAAGCAGGGTGTGATGCATTCCAAATGTGTGTCAAATGTGAGTCAAAAAATACGTGTCCCTGATTTTAACCAATTTAAAAAGTAAATAAAAAAGATATGTATATTTTTGTGATATGGTATGGGAGAATTATATATTTGTGATATGTGATATGGTGTGTTCTCGTTTGGAAGTGCTTTCAAAATGACTAAAAGCGCTTTTTATAAAAGTGTTTTTGAAACAAATCCTTATTAAAAATTAGAGGTACAACTGGGTTGGGTCGACTTGAATCTGTGCATGCTTAACCTAATTTCAAACCCAATTGGGCAGGTTAGAATGACAAATAAAAATAGACCTGCCCAAACCCAATTGACCTCTACCCAATCATTTATTGAGTTGGGTTAGGTTGATGTCTTGCCCGCCCATGTCAACCCAAACCCAACTTGATTTTGAGCCCAAATTCTCTCTTGCACATATTACCCATCCCAATTATATAAATTATGTAATTTGGAATGACTATGCTTGAAGTTCATTGTTGATTTTTGTATGGATAATGAATGATAGCATTACTTTTACATTTCATTTGGTTGACGCATTGGTATACGTCTTGTAATTTAATTTCAACTTGCAAGCTTGAAACATTTGAAATATTTGCTAAGATGTTTGCTTCAACTTTTGTGTGGATGATGTTCAAATGAAATTTTAACTAATATTGACATTGTTTGGTTCAAAACTTAAAAAATCATGCGTGACAATGTGTTATAAGATTAAACTCGATAAAGTTAGACGAATCTAAGCCCAACCTGAATAAACCCGAACCCAAATAAAATCTGAATCGGACTAATCCCGCATGAATCCAAACCCGAATTGTGAAAGTTGGGTTAGGGTTGGGTTGACCATCCAACTCGCCCAACTTGTCCAAGTTGCACTAGTAAAAATGCAAGTGAATCTTGGAAAAAAACACTTGGAGTGCTTCTTGCCAAAAAAACACTTCAAAGTGCTTTTAAAACTCAGAAACACTTTCACCAAATGTGCTTTCCGCCATTTTCAAAGAACTTCCAAACGAGCTCATTTTTAAAGCATTTCCAAATGACTACATGTGTTGGAAGTTAAACTATGATGGCAAGAAAGTGATAAACGTCTGATATGAGACATTCTACACATTATAACCTCTCACTATTTTTTTTTCACGGTTAATTATGTGAATTAATGCATAATTGTCAACCTCACATCTTAGCGTGAATTTTATGATCATAATATCAACTATTATTTTTCAGTTGTCATGGATTTTCCTTAATGAGTGGATGTGCAACAAATGAATATCAGTTACATTCATATCATATTCTGCATATACTAACAACAAAATTATCACATTCTGTATATACTAACAACCAAATTATGAAAAAGTAATTTTTTTTTTTAAATGAAATCAAGAGGTTGTTTAGTACTACGGTCCAGTGGTATTCCTCTTTACTTGTAAGTAAGAGGTCTTAGGTTTGGTTCTAGTCGAAACGAATTTGAACCATATTATTGCTAGCCCATTGTGAGACTCAACCCATGACTTCCCCTATTTCAAATCTAAATTGTGTTATTTCGCAAGGTTAAGAATGATTTCATTCAATCATATCATATCATGGTTTTTCTTGTTTTTGAAAGCACAAATGAACTTCTTGAACTGTTCAACCTGTAAATGTTTTAGGGTGGACTGTTGGGCCTTAGAGGGCTGTGTGTGTTAATCTTACAACGGGCTACTGTACCTTAAGCTTTGCATGCACATATTCAGGCCCACAGATGCTACAAATTATAGATAGTTATTAAAATACACATCTAAAAGAAATTAAATGTGTAATAATACCATATACTCAAGGATCCCCCTCTCTCAAAGTTTAACTTTCAATACTAGTCTATCCAACCCCAAAGTCCAATTTGAGATTAATGCGCTTTTTATAAAAATGCTTATGATGTGATTTAAGTTTAATCAATTGTACAATAAAGCAAGTGAGTGTTTAATAAACTATATTTCTAAAAGTAATTTGAGTGGAAACAGTAGTGTAAAAACATTTGGCAATTTTTTTTTTTTTTTTTTTTAACTAAGTGTTTGGTAAATTTTAATATAAAAGAGATATAATTGTATATAATGGTAAGAAAAAGGACATGGTAAGGGATGCTGACGACGATAGTGGTGGCTGTCATTGTCGACATACTTTGATTGTGACACAAATAACCCCTCAAAGGTAACTTGATTTGTAAACACAAGGAATAATGCAGTGTCCCCAAGTCTTTCATTTCAAACTTTGTAGTAAGATCTGTAATCACACTGGATATCAATTGAAAGCTAATACTAGTTAGAATTGCATCAACAACATAAAGAAGCAATACCATAGTACCTTTTGAAGAACGTTGGACAAATTAAGAGGGATCATCTTGTGAAGCTTTGAACCACAATACTAGTAAAAAAAAACTTGTAAATCTTTCATTTCAGGCTCTAGGAGCATGTTTAAGTCTATACAGTGACTTTTGAAGCTTACAAACATAACTGGATAGGTGGCTTAAACTTTGAAACCCTAGAGGTTGTT
Organism: Pyrus communis; assembly: GCF_963583255.1. Taxonomy (NCBI): domain Eukaryota; kingdom Viridiplantae; phylum Streptophyta; class Magnoliopsida; order Rosales; family Rosaceae; genus Pyrus; species Pyrus communis. The sequence goes on along the minus strand of NC_084811.1, from coordinate 7,831,542 downwards.
CCATGTATACTTCTTTTTGAAGAATTCAATGTAAAAATGCATTTTTTTACATCTAATTGCCTTAGTGGCCACTTGAACTGAGCTACTAAAGCAAGAATTAGCCTAATGATTGTAGGCTTAACCACTGGATTGAAGGCTTCCCCATAGTCTATACCTTATTCTTGGCTATAACCTTTGCCAAAAGTCTGACTTTGTACCTTGCTACAGATCCATCTACATTTTTCTATACTCTGCGCACCCATTTGCATCCAGCTAAGTTCTTATCAGCGGGAAGGGTAACTAGAGACCATGTATTTTGAGAATGCAACGCATCAATTTCATTCTTCATTGCATCTTGCCACTTTGGTACTTTAGATGTAGCTTTAAAGGTTTCTGGTTATGAGATAGGTAATTTGGAAGATCCAACAAGTGCAGAAAAAGCCTTTCTTATAATAATACCATTCTTGGACCCTGTTTGCTTTAGATACACATTCATTGGAATAGGAAGAACAACAATGAGTTATTCATGTTGGAAATCAGGGTCCACATGGATGGGATGATGTGTAGATAAGTTATCAGTAGGCAATGTACTAGGAGAATGATGTATTGGTATGAATTGTGAACTATGTGAAGGTGTTCGAATAAACTCTGAGGCATTAGATGCATGTGTTTCCAAAGAATATGAGGCACTAGATGCAGTCAAAGAATCTGAGGCTCTAGATGAATGGGCATTCAACGATTCTGTGACTGTAGATGAAAATGAATGATTATGAGATGAAAGGTGATAACACTTGATTATGCAATGAGATGGATGGTATTGATACAGTAGGTAAATGCAGTTGTGTAAGTGTGGATGGTGATGACGTGGTAAAAATAGAACTATTTGAATATGGAAATGTTGTTTCATTAAATAGTACATGCCTAGAGACGTAGTTTTTTTAGTAACAATATCAAACATAAGAACCCTATATGTTGGCTTGTATATCCCAGAAAAACATGTTTTTGGTATTTGGTTAAAATTTTGAAGTATTATAGGGCTTAAATAAAGGAAAGCATACACAACAAAAAATTTTGAGATGACTAATATCAAGAACTTGATTATGTAACAACTGATAATGGGATTTCATTTTGAGAGTAGCACAAGGCATTCTATTAGTTAAATATGTTGCAGTGGCACAAACATAAAACCAGAATTGCCTAGGTAATTTTGCAGTTTGTAGCAAAGCAATGACAGTTTCTACAATGTGTCTATGCTTCCCTTTTACCAGTCCATTTTGTTTTGGGGCATATGGACATGATTTTTTTTTTTTTTTTTAACTAAAATGCCATTTTTGTAACAAGAAATGTTAAAAAAATTTGTGCTTATATATTCACCTTCACTATCACTTTGAAACACTTTCATTTTTGCAAAGAATTGAGTACATAGAAAAGCATGAAACTGAACAAATGTTGCAAAAACTTCTGATTTATTATTTAATGAAAAAAATTCATGTATATTGAGTACATTCATCTATGAAGGTCATATAGTATCTAAACCCTTCACAGGATAATAAAGAGGCAGGTCTCCATACATCACTATGTATGACTTCTAGAGCGTATACATACTTAGTGGTCGGAGAATAGAAAGGGAACTTGTTAAATTTCCCTTCACTAGTAAAGCAAACCTCTTGCGCGACGAAACACAAATCATCGCACAAAGTCACTTTGAGCGACGAAATTTTTAACTTCGTCGTGCAAACTCTTGCGCGATGAAACAAACATCGTTGCATAAAGTTACTTTGCGCAACAAAGTCTTTACAAAAATTAAAAAATTCAAAAAAAAATTCAAAACCTTTGCGCCCCAAAATCCAAATATTTCGTCCCCTAAACCAGTTTATTTTATTTTATTTTTTTAATTTTATATTATAAATTTTAAAATATAGTTATTTTCATAAGTTTTTATTATTTTTTAAAAACTTTGCGGGACGAATATTAATATTTCATTACCTAAATCCTATTTACTTATTTTTTTATTTAATTCTATATTTTATATTGTTAAACTAAATTAATTTCTTTGAGAGACAAATCGACATTTGGTCTCCTAAAACCTATTTATTTTAATTTGTTTATATTTTAAATTGTAAAATAAAATTATTTTCTTTTTTATCATTTATATTTGTTTTTTAATTTTGCCCGACAAACCTATATTTTGTCGTGCAAAATCCTTAAATTTGGGAGCGCGCCAAAAATGGGACACGGGATTTAAAATAAATTTTTTTAAGACTTTGCGCGACCAACACTTCATTGCGAAAAACCCTAAAAATTTAGGCAGGCACCAAAAATGGGACGCGGGAAATTTTATTTATAAATTTTTTTTAAGACTTTGCGCAACCAATATTTCGTCGCGCAAACTCATATGCTTCGTCGTGCAAAGTGATATGGTTTTTAAAACCAAAATAACTCCTCCAGAATTTTCTCAATGTCCTTCTCTATTCTCTTACCTCTCATCTCTTTCCCTTTCCCCAAGTCCAACCCTCTCTCACACTTACTCCTCTTACTTAATCTCTCTTCTCTCTCTTTTCTCTATCTTTCACTCTCTCTCACTATCTCCTCTAACTCTCTCACACTCACTCCTCTCTCTCATTCTCACTCACTCTCAATCTTGCCAAAAGGTATTTTCTCCCCAAATTAAATTTTTTTTTTTCATTAATGTGTTTTTGGAGACTTTGACGCTATCATCGAGACTTCAACAACAAAAGTTAAGGATTAAGACACTAGCAAACCATATCTGTGAAACACCGTCCCAAATTTAAGTGTATTTTCATATTGTCGGATTTATGAAATTACCAAATTACCCTTGAGTTGACTTTGTTTGACCATCTCTTCGAAACGTGTAGTTTTGATTCTAATAATATATTTTTATCGTACTCATCGCCACGAACGTGTAGGCGCGAACGGATTCGGATTTATAACGAAGATTCTTCATTTGAACGTCGAACGTTTTTAGATATTTTGTGTTTCGTATATTATGTTTTTAAATTGCGAACCAAGGGGACCCACATGGAGATTTTTGTCCCCTATCCCCTTACCCAATCCAGATTCCCTCTTACTTTTTGGATTTTTTTCTTTACCTCTCTCTCTTTTTCTCCCATCACTTTCTCACCTTCCCTCATTCTCTTTAACTTTCTCCCCTCTCCCCGAGCTCCCTCTCTATGCAAACTCTCCCTCCCCTCTTTGAAAATCACACACGGCAACCACCATCACCACCATCTAGACGTGCAACCCCGAGAAACCCAGGTCGAATTGGTTCTCCACCATGGTAATCACAGTGATCATTTCCCTAACGAGCTCCAGTGGTTTCTATGAATTTTTCGACGAACATAAACTTCTAGAAACCCTTGGGATGTGTTTTAGGGTTAGATCGAAGCTTGTTTTCAGTTGTACATACGTGTTAATCGCAGAAAATTGATCGAAGTAGCTTTTCCTAGTTTTCCGGCGAGCACCGCCACTTTAAAGGCGTTTTCCGGTTAAACCACGGCAAGTTGGTCGTCGTACAAGGTACCATTCTTTTCATCTCATTAAGTACTACAATTTTAGTTTTCAAATTACTTGATTTGGTTGAATATTAGAGAAATTATAGTTGTTTGAAAATGTGCCCAGAAACCGGCCAAACCTTGGCCTGAAGCTGGGTCGACTTGACCTGATAACCCTCTACCCAAATTCCTTTGGATTGGGTTACCCAGCCTAATAAGCCTAAGCCCAAACCCAAGCACCCAACCCTATTGCCCAAGTCTAGAATCAAGGCCCAATCCAACTACCTCAGGCCCAAACCCAAACAGAAGCGGCCCAACCTAGAACCCAGGCCGCTAGTGAGTGGCGCATGGGCGCGCATGAAGGATTGCCTATGCAGGCGCATAGAACACACATACCTCCGCTGGAGGTACTATGCTCCATCATCGTCCACGACGGCAATCACGGTGGCGCTAGCTACTTTTCTGGCCAACTTTTCGGCGACCCATCTTGGCACATGGCCGTCGGGCCGCCACCTAGTGGTGGTGCATGAAGGCGCGTACGACGGCCCGTAGGGGTATCCGAGGTTCCCTTTTATGTTTTTCGACATCCTAAATCCGTTTATGGCATCTGTTTTCTAAAATTCAAACGTTATGATAGAGTTTTATTAATTGGACCCTTTATGTGTTTAGGTGCGATTATTAACGGCGTTTCTGTCCTTCTTATTTCGTACGGCTCTTTGACGACAGAGTATCTATGAGTGGACCCCTTCTAAAATGTATATTTTACTATTAGAAATGCATACATGAAAACCATGATTTAATGGTTACGTTTTATGAATCGTTTATGAGTAAATTAGATTTACGCTTTATGATATTCATGCTTTATCAGTTTTACATTCTTCGTAGGATATTTGATTGATGACTATATATTACGAATATGTTTTATGATATGATGTTTGAGCTACTGAGCTACATTGACATATATGTACTTATGTTTAGAAATATTATGTTCAATGATTTTTATGCTTATCTAGTGGTCACCATATGCCTTCGGGTGGGTGCTGTAGGAGCCTACGGGCGATTGATACTTATATCTATTAAGGTGGATGCTGTAAGAGCCTAGGGCAAATGAAGAGTTCTCTATGCATTCAGGCGATACTTACACCATTATTTAGCACACTATATAATATATATGTTTTACGAAGGTTTTATGGCATGCTAGGGTTTTTTGAAGACCTATTACGTATTATACTATTGAGTTTTCATAAAGCTATGAAGGTTAGTATGTTGATAAATAACTGTTTCAGTATTACTTATATATCAACTTGGTCCACTCAAGTTTTGTTTTGCACCCCTTTAGGACATAGGAATGAGGCATATGATTTGAGCTATGAGGCATTCCTCTACCAGTGATATTGTGTTATCCTCTCTGATCTTGACATCACTTGTAAGAGCACTTTATGTCACAGCTTCCACTTATATTCTGAATTAGATGTATGCTTAGAACATGTCATGCATTATCACTATCATTCTATTAACAGCTGAATATTATTATATTGTGTAGTTTGCGCAAAATTTATATGCATGTTTCACATGTTCTTAGCATATGCATTCATTAAATGGCTTACGTTATCCTCAGGTGTTAACCAGCATATGGTCATCCCGCTGTCCCTCGGACATCAAGATTGGGGCATATTAGATTAGTATCAAAGCATACTTAGGACTTCACTCTTCCATTTAGTAATTATAAGCTTTCTTGTGGCTATAATCTTTCGTCCTTCTAAATCTTGTTTGCCTTTCATCAGAATCATGGATCCTATTAGTGGGAATGTACCTTCACAACCTCGTTCTGGTCTAATGGGAGGAATTCAGCAATTGACCTCTGCTATAAGAAATGCTTTTCCTGGGACTAACAGGCCGAGTGTTACATATATGAAGATTGCTCGTAGCCACTGTGTTACGAAACTTAATGTAGTTGGAGCCTGTGAAAAGGCTGAGGATTGGCTAGAAAATATGAAAGACACCTTAGAGAGTATGACATGCTTAGCGTTTGAATGGGCGAATACCGCTGGTTACTTCCTTCAGGGGAACGCGAGATATTGGCAGAAGTCAATGACGGGCTCTTGCCCACGTAATTCTTTGATGACTTGGGCTACATTCAGGAGACTTTTTAGCGCACACTTTTTGAGCCCCGGTTATCAGCTGAGGAAGAGACAGGAGTTCGTAAATTTTTGCCAGGGTAATCTGAGTATTATAGAGTTTGGTAGCACTTTTCTACGCTTGTTAAGACACTATGAGGGAACCTATGGGAACCTTCGAGAGATGATGATACAACTGCAGATTGCTATGAACCAGGACATTTGCAAGCGTCTGGCACCACGGAGGTATGCCTCCTACTAAGAGATGATTGAGGCGGCTTTGAGGGTCAAACAAACGAGGTGGGGTAGACTTAAGCAGAATCAGCTGCGGAACCAAAACTAGCCCCAGAACTAGAATCAGTGGGGTCGTGGATTCTGATCCTGGAGTATGAGGGAGCCTTCTAATTCTTCTAATTCCTTCGGCCCTAAACACTCTTAGTCGTTCAAGCGACAGGGTCAGGGTTCGGGATCATCCAGTGAAGGCTCAAGCAGTGAGTCGGCGAGGTGATCTTTCAGCCACTTTAATCTAAGTGCAGCTGGTTCGAACATGTGTTATAGGTATGGCGACACTGGACACATTGCCCGTAATTGCGCTAGTCCGTATCCAGCTAATGATTATGCTTCTAGTTCGGGTTACGATAGGAGTAATAATCCAAGTACTTTGAGTTATGATGAGGGTAATTATTCGACTACTTAAAGTTATGGTAGGAGTAACAATCCGAGTACTCAAGTGTTTTCTCAGAGGCAACCGCAGTTTTCTAAAGCAGCTTTAGGCAATCGTGCTCAGAGGAACCGAGCAGGCTGTAACAGCCAGGGTGTTATGACTCGCGGAGGTTGTAACAGTGGTTCGGGACGTCAGGCCCATGGACGTATCAACGCCATGACTTAGTAGGAGGCGGAGCAGGATCCCAGAGTTATCACTAGTACATTACTTGTTTGTTGTAATTGGGCTCGTGTTCTGATTGATTCGAGTGCTACTTATTCATTTATATCTTTACAAAGGTTGTAAACCCGCAACCTACATCGCTCTATTTTGATATGTTCATACAATTGCCACCTGGAGATCTATTATGTGTATAGTGGGAGTTTAGGGATTGCCTAGTTATTGTTGAAGGGTACTTATGGAGGCCAATTTGATCCCTTTCAACCTTGTGGAGTTCGATGTCATTCTAGGAATGGATTGGTTATCTAGGCACAATGCTTATGTCGGACGTAGAGAGAAACTAGTGACTTTTGATCAACCTGGACGACCAGCGATCACGTTTTTCCATTCGGACGACTAAGTTACTACAAAAGGGTTGTATGAGATTCTTAGCTCACGTGGTTACATAAGGTGAACCTTCTCTATGTGCTAAAGATGTACCAATGGTGAATGAATTCACCGATGTATTTCCTGAGGATTTTCCAAGGTTACCACCTGCGAGGGAAATCGAATTCACCATTGATTTACTTCCAGATACCAACCCTATTTCCTTAACACTTTACCGAATGGCACCAATGAATTCACCGATGTATTTCCTAAGGATTTTCCAAGGTTACCACCTGTGAGGGGAGTCAAATTTACCATTGATTTACTTCCAGATACCAACCCTATTTCCTTTGCACCATACCAAATGGCACCAGCTGAGTTGAGAGAATTGAAGATCCAACTTCAGGAACTCGTGGATAAAGGCTACATGCAGCCCAACATGTCTCCGCATTGTTTGTCAGAAAGAATAATGGGTCGATGAGACTTTTCATCGACTATAGGTAACTAAATTAGGTGACAGTGAATAACCTTTATCCCTTGCCTTGGATTAATGATCTGTTTGACCAATTAAGGGGTGCTCAGGTGTTCTCTAAGATCGATCTTCATTTGGGTTTTCACCAGCTACTGATCCAGAACGAAGATGTACTGAAGACTATCTTCCGCACTAGGTATGGACATTATGAGTTCCATGTCATGCCATTTGGGTTAACCAATGCACCTGCAACTTTCATGGATTTTATCAATAAGGTTTTCAAACCGTATCTTGATTTACTCTAAGAGTAATGCTAAGCACAAGAAACATTTGAAATTGGTGTTGGATAGATTGAGGAAACATCAGCTATATGCAAAATTCAGTAAGTGTTAGTTTTGGCTAAACTAGATCAGTTTCCTCGGGAATGTGGTTTCCGCTGAAGGAATTAGTATGGACCCTTAGAAGATTTCTCCAGTGTCTATGTAGGAACAACCAAGGAATGTTACTGAAGTGCGAAATTTTCTGGGACTGGCTGGCTATTACCGACGTTTTGTGTAGGATTTCTCGGCAATCGCCCTGCCTCTTACTAAGTTGACTCGGAAGGGGGTTAAATTTGAATGGGATGAGAATTGTGAATAAAGCTTTCAGGAGCTTAAACAGCGATTACGTCTTTGCTCTTCCAGACGATAACGGTGAGCTTGAGATCTACAGTGATGCATCCTTGTTGGGACTGGGTTGTGTTCTAATACAACATAAGAAAGTCATTGTCTATGCTTCCAGGTAGCTCAAGACTCACGAAAGAAACTACCCTACTCATGATCTGGAACTTGGAGTAGTAGTCTTTGCTCTAAAAATCAGGTGACATTACTTGTATGGCAAGAAATGCTTCATCTTTACCGATCATAAGAGTTTGAAGTATGTCTTCACCTAAAAGGAGTTGAGTTTGAGGCAGCGAATATGGATGAAACTCATTAGTGACTACGATTGCACTATTGAGTATCATCCTGGTCACGCAAACGTCGTAGCGACCGCATTTAGCCAGAAATCCTATAGACAGTGTGCCTCCCTTCGAGCTATCTATGTTCCACGATTGTTTTCTCTTCGAGAGACCAACGTTACTGTGACACCAGATTCACAGGGAGCATTGTTGGCACACTGCTAAATTAGGCCCGTTTTGGTGGATTTGGTTCGGAAAGCTCATGAGCTCGACTAACAGTATGCAGACCTAAATGATCAAGTGCAGAATGGTTCTAGGCGAGATTTAAAAATTTGGAAAGATGGAGCCTAAGTGATGAGAAATAGGTTGTTTATGCCTAAGGACAAAGAAGTGGTGAAGAATGAAATTCTTAATGAAGCTCACATCTCCACGTATGCCATACATCTGGGGAGTACCAAATTGTATCACACTATCTGTTTGTTCTACTACTTGTATGGGATGAAACAGGATGTGGCAAAGTATGTAAAGAGATGTATTATTTACCAGTAGGTGAAGGTGGACAGACAGAAACCTGAAGGGCTGATGCAGAATCTCCCTATACCAGTGTGGAAGTGGGAAAACATCACCATGGATTTTGTGTATGGTTTTCTGAGCACGCAGTCGAGGTATGATGGCATTTGGGTGATTTTGGATCGACTCACCAAGACTGTTCATTTCTTACCTGTTTAACAAATCTACACACAAGATAAGTTGGCTCAGCTATTCAATGATAATATCGTTAAACTTCTTGGTGTACCTGTCATCATTGTTTCGGACATAGATCCAAGATTCACTTCCAGATTTTGGAGAACATTCAATGACACCATGAATACTTAGCTGTTGTACAACAACGCCTATCATCCACAGATCAATGGTCAATCTAAGAGGACGATTTAGACTTTGGAGGACATGTTGAGAGTGTCTGTTCTTTAGTGGAAGGGTAGTTGGGATAGCTATTTGCCATTGATCAAGTTTGCCTACAACAACAACTACCACTCCAGTATTAGCATGGCATCGTTCGAGGCACTGTATGGGAAGGCGTGTCGGACACCGTTGTGTTGGACTGAGGTCAGTGAGCGAGTGTTGGTGGGGCCAGAAATTGTCGACACCACTAATACTAACATCCGGTTGATTAAAAGAAATTTGAAGTTAGCTTAAGATCGGCAGAAGAGCATCGCGGACCGACATTCCAGGGATCGTGAATACGAGATTGGTGACTTTGTCTTCCTAAAGTTGTTGCCCTAGAATTTTGTAGTTTATTTTAGTAAGCGAGGGAAGTTGAGTCCTCAATACGTTGGCCTTTATCGGATAGAGAATTGGTGCAGTTGCTTATAAATTGGAGCTACCACTAGAGTTGTCATAGATACACGACGTATTTCATGTTTCTATGTTTCGGAAGTATGTACTGGATCCCTCTCATGTTATTCAGTCAGAACCGTTAGAGGTGAGACAGGACGTGAGTTATGTTGAGGAACGAGTGGCGATCATCGACCGACAGGATAAAACTTTGAGGAACAAAGTCATTCCATTAGTTAAAATGTTATGGAGGAACCATGCAATCGAGGAAGCGACGTGGGAAACAAAGGAACTATGAGGAGTCAATATTCATGCTTATTTATTTGAGACTGTAATTTTGGGGACGAAATTCTTTTAAAGGCGTAGATTGTGAAACCCCATCCCAAATTTGAGTGTATTTTCATATTGTTAGATTTATGAAATTACCGAATTATCCTTGAGTTGACTTTATTTGACCATTTTGTCGAAACGCTCAGTTTTAATTCTAATAATATATTCTTATCGTACTCATTGCTACGAATGCAAAGGCATGAACAGATTCGAATTCGAATTTATAACGAAGATTCTACATTCGAATGTCGAACGACTTCGGATATTCTGTGTTTCGTATATTACGTTCTTAAATTGCGAACCAAAGGGACCCACATGGAGATTTTTGTCCCCTATCCCCTTACCTAATCTGGATTCCCCCTTAATTTTTGGATTTTCTTTTCTTTGCCTCTCTCTCTCTCTCTCCCATCACTTTCTCATCTTCCTTCATTCTCTCTAACTCTCTCCCCCTCTCCCTGAGCTCCCTCTCTGTGCAAACTCTTCTTCCCCTCTTTGAAAATCACACACAGCAACCACCATCACCACCAACTGGACGTGCAACCCTGAGAAACCTAGGTCGAATTGGTGCTCTACCGTGGCAGTCACGGTGATCATTTCCTTGACGAGCTACGATGGTTTTTGGGAATTTTTCGACAAAGGTAAGCTTTTAGAAACCCTTGGGATGTGTTTTAGAGTTAGATCGAAGCTTTTTTTAAGTTGTACATATGTGTTAATCGCAGAAAATAGCTCCAAGTGGTTTTTCCTAGTTTTTCGAATATCACTTCCACTTTCGAGGAGTTTTTTGGCCAAACCACAATGAGTTGGCCATCATACAAAGTACCATTCTCTTCATCTCGTTGAGTACTACAACTTTGGTTTTTAAATCACTTGATTTGGTTGAATATCGAAGAAGTTATAGGCATTTGAATTTGTGCCAAAAAATCGGCCAAACCTTGGTCTGAAACCAGGTCGACCCGACTCGAGAACCCTCAAACCAGATTCCTTTGAGCCAGGTTACCTAGCCCAATAGGCTAAAGCCTAAACCCAAGTACCCAGCCCAATTGCCCAAGCCTAGAATCAAGGCCCAAGCCCAATTACCCCCGCCCAAACTCACCTCAGGCCCAAACCCAACACAAGCTTAAACCCAAATAGAACCGGCCCAACCCATAACCTAGGCCACGCGTGAGTGGTGTGTGAGCCTACTCGTGGGTGCTCGTGAAGGGCCGCTTATGCCGGCACGTGGAGCACACGTGCCTCTGCTGTCGTCCATAGTGGCGATCACGGCGACGCCGACAACTTTTTCGGCCAACTGTTTGGCGACCAATCTCGACGCGTAGCTATCGGGGTAGCCACCCTATGGCAGCCCGTGAGGGCACGTGTGGCGGGGCATGGAGGTACTTGAGGTTCGGCCTTATGTTTTTCGACGTCCTGGATCTGTTTATGACGTCCGTTTTCTGAAATTTAATCGTTATGATAGAGTTTTATTAATTGGACCCTTTATGTGCTTAGGTGCTATTATTAGTAGCATTTTCGTCCCTCATATTTCACACAGCTTTTTGAAGACGGAGTATCTGTGAGTGGACCCCTTCTAAAATGCGTATTTTACTATTAAAAATGCATACATGAAAAACATGATTTAATGGTGACGTTTTATGAAACGTTTATGAGTAAATTGGATTTCTGCTTTATGATATTCATGCTTTATCGGTTTTACGTTCTTCGTAGTATATATGATTGATGACTATATACTACGAATATGTTTTATGATATGATGTTTTAGCTACTGAGCTCCGTCGAGATATATGTACTTATGTTCGGAAATATTATGTTCAATGATTTTTTTGTTTATCTAGTGGTCATTATATGCCTTTGGGTGGGTGCTGTAGGAGCCTACGGGCGAATGAAGAGTTCTCTATGCCTTAAGGCGATCCTGACACCACTATTTAGCACACTATATATGGTATATGTTTTACAAAGGTTTTATGGCATGCTAGGGTTTTCGGAAAACCCGTTACATATTATACTATTGAGTTTTCATAAAACTTTGGGGGTTAGTATGTTGATGAATAATTGCTTCAGTATTACTTATATATCAACTTGGTCCACTCATGTTTTGTTTTGCGCCCCCTTAGGAAATAGGAGCAAGGCATACGATCCGAGTTACGAGGCATTCACTTACCAGTGATATCGTGTCATCCTCTCTGCTTTTGACATCACTTGTAATAGCACTTTTCACTTGTATTCTGAATTAGATGTATGCTCTGAACATGTCATGCATTATCACTATCATTTTATTAACAGTTGAATATTATTATATTGTGTAGTGTGCAAGAAATTTATATGCATGTTTCCCATGTCTCGGCATATGCATTCATTAAATGGCTTGCATCACCCTCGGGTGTCGGCCAGCACATGGCCATCCCACTGTCCCTTGGACATCAGGATTGGGGCGTGTGAATATCCCCTACCACAAGCACCACAATAGACTAGGATTTTATTATTATACTTTGTTAATTTATGTGTACATTAATATATTATATATATTGGATAATTTGATCACTATTTTTCATATGTAAGCTTACTTTGAATATATCAAATTAAATTAAAGTAATTAAAAAAATAAAGTCATACGATTAAATTAAAAAAGTAAAAATTAAAAAAATCTTGCGCTACCAATTATTTTGTCACGCAAACAATTGATATAATTAAAGTAAATAAGAGAAATAATAAAACAAAAAGTCAAAAAACCTTGAGCGACAAAATATTTCGCTGCGCAAACAATATATTTTGTCGCATAAAATATTAAATTAATTTAATTTAATTAAAAAATTAAAAACTAAAAATCTTTGCAAAATGAATATACTTCGTCGGGCAAAGTATGTTCGTGCGATGAAGATTAATTTTCGTCGCGCAAACCCTATTGTCATGAGTTTTGTGCAACGAACCATGCGCGACAAAACTTTTGTCCCGCAAGGTTTTGAGCGACAAAATCATACTTTGCGCAACAAACTTATTTCGTCGCACAAAGTGTTTTTTTATAGTAGTGCTTCTAAGCATGATGTACATAAACATGGACATGTATCTTGTGATGCAGCAATCTGAGTTTAATGAAGAATTGCAAAAGTAATTGCATTTGATGTGTGTTATAGTCTTTTATGCCATAGGCTTATGCTAACGGATCATAACAAAAAGGGCCCTATATAAATTCACTCAAACTCCAACCTCAAAACAACTTTTGCTCTATATTTTAAGTTTCTAACAAATTCAGAGCTCAGTACCGACAAATTTAAGTTTACAGAGCAAAGTTCAAATAAATCAAATTCATCGTTTGACAAAAAAAAAAAAAAATTAAATCAAATTTCAAAGACGAATTTCCAATTTTGTTTTGTGATTAATACACAAATAGCTAGCATCAATACTTACTGAGCTCGTGAAGTAGTGAAGTGAGCTCGTGAGAGCTGGAACTCCTTCCCAGACAAATATACCCTTAGTTGTCAAACAACATATAAACAATTACTCGCAACACACCCACCTAATAACCCCAGAATTTATTCTTCAAAATTCTCATTCTTTAAACAGTGGTTTGGGAGCTGCTCAGAATAATTATCTCATTCTCTCACTCCATTCTATAGTACCGCCCCTTAAATAGAGAAGAGAAAAACGACATCTGAAATCCCATGTGCACCACTGCCACTTCCCTTTAAAACTTCTCTGTAAAACTATCAGACCTGTCCAACTCATATCTTAATATATGAAGAGAAAAACCCAACCAATCGCCATTAAAACCGTTTTACATAGATGTAGCACTTCGTAGAAGCCGAAGCAAACAATCTCGCTTTCCCTAAATTAACAAGCCCCGTCCTTGTACACATTACACAAACATGCATTGGTTGTTTTAAATTTATATTCTGCCTTTCATTTTCACATGCATCGTAGAAAACAAAGTCCTACATCGAAAGCTTCTCAAATCATTAAAACAATCTTCGATTCATATCTTCTTGTGGAATATAATTGTTGGGTGCGACTTAAATTCCTTCCGAATAATTGCCATTTTCATATTTTTCCCTGTGAAAGTCATTAAAGTGGACACAGTTCGGGCTCAGTGTTAATAAAGGTTGAAATTTTAAAGAACGCAGCAGAATGATCGCCCTAGGGTTAGGGTTTATATAATTATTTTGGGGATGTTGTTTTTAAAACTAAAATATAAAAACAATAAAAATAAAAAAAATCAAGAATTAGGGTTTTATCATCGGCTTTTGAAAATAAAATATACGATGAATAACACAAGAAGATCCAAAAGATGCTTAGTTATGTAGCGGCCCAGAGGTGGTGAGACGATAATATTCTCTTTCGTGATTAAAGAAAGTTGGTTTTAATTATATAGTCTGATGGTAATGAATAGTTAATTAGATTGATTCCGTTGAGTTGGTGGCAATTTTGGACAGATTTGAGAAGAGAAGGGGGAGATAAAAAAGTGAGACAGATAACACAAGCAAATGGATTTTAGCGCGAGAGGATACAAAAAACTGAAACAAAAGAGATCTGACGGAGGTGATGATAAAAATACAAGAGAAAAGAGAATCGATGTTGGGAAGTATCTGACTTTATGTGGCTTTGAAAATGTCATCTCTCTGGAGAGTCGAGTTTTTTTCTTTTTTTTTTTTTTTTGTGTGTGTAAGTTGAGTTGTCTATGACCCTATCTGACGGAATGTCACTGAGGTAATACTGAATGGGAAAAAGAGTCACGATATTCCATGCAATTTTTAGTCAGTTTCTTCACCCTTCAAGCCCCACAATCAAATTCTCTCTCTCTCTCTAACTTCTAAACTCTTGACTGCACTCAGCATGTTTTTGATATCATTACTATAGTCAAATTTACTGCTTAGCCTATAACAAGCTTACCTCAAAGTTTTTTTTTTTTCCCAAACAAAATTCTACATATGTTAAATCCATCTAAACTGTAAGCAAGAGAATTTGAACTTGAGTGCAGAGTGGAGAGCTGTTGCTTTGGTTAAGCTCAGCTCAAGTTAATTCTAATCACAGTTGATATTTAGACTAGAGAAAGGAGTTGGAGCTCCCCTTGTGGATGCATGAGAAATATCTTGGAAAAACTCTACATCCTAATTATATGCAGAATTGTTTACTCGTAAAAGTAAGTTATATACTGGTATACATCTATTCCATTTCAAAAACTCAACATACAAAGCTACATGAAGATAATGATTTCACTTGAAAGGCGCTCAGAATCCTAAATTTCTCTTTCTTAAGTAATTTTTATGAACTTATTAATTTGTAAGGATCCTGTCAAGGAGCAAACAATTATATACAATGACAAATCGTAAGCTGAGATGCATTGTGATTATCAACAAAGACAAATCGTAATTAATTTCATCCTTTTCTGTAACTCCCATACGGTGGTTGTTACACCCTACACAAATTCATACAGCACTCCAACAGGATGAAATCAAATTAAACAAAGTCAGAGGCCTTGGCCTCAAATATGAAATTAAGGGGAAAAAGGTGCAAACTAAGGAGGATTTCATCAAACAGACAAGACCAGCAAAAGGTCAAGCAGTAAACTTATATGTTTTTATGATCAGCAGTTGATATTGCCTCTCTCTGCTACTTATTAACTTTAATTACCTTAGGTCGGTCACCAAGCCTGAGCTCAAGATCCAATTCTTCTATAGAGCTGGAGCTAAATTCAAACCCTTCAGCTGGTTGGAGATGATGTACTCTATCAACAGAACCTGATTTTAGGAAGAAGGGTATCGATGATGGGATTTCATCCGTTCTTCTTCTCTTGCAACTAACTATAGCCTCATCACCGTCACTGGAGACAGAAGTAGGAGCACAGCGGACAACCAAATTCAAACTCACAGACAAATTATGATCATTATTTGCGACTTGGTGATCACCTTTTGCCCTACAAGATCCAGAATATTCTACAACTCTCGAAATCTTCTCTCCTTCAATATGATCTCTCGCCACAGATTTGTTGTTATGATATCTGTTTGTGCCCAAGACTGACCAAGATTGAGGAGAAGATGCAGAAGAAGAAGAAGAAGGTGGAATCAGGGTTTGCTCAGCACAATTCTTTTTACATGGTAGCTGAGCTGAAAGCTTAGAAACTGAGGACGGTGACGATGTTGCAATAATACCGGGATCGGAACTAGGGTTTTTAGGGTTGTAAACCAGGGCACAAACTTGACGAGATGGGAATTGGAAACTACCCAAAGATGATGAAATGGGATTATTAGCACTATTTTGGACAGAATGATCATGATCCTGATGATGATGAAGGTTGTTTTGAAGGGCAGTTTCGTCATTTGGAGACTGCTTTAGTCTAGCCCTGTCTCTCCTGTGAACATTCATGTGGCCGCCCAGAGCTTGCGCTGAACGGAACTCTCTCCTACAGAAACTGCAAGAATAAGATCTCGGAGGCCATATGCAGCCTCCGAGAGGCCCTGCTGCGTCTTCGGCGAAAGCTTGTTCTTCCCATGAATCATCGTTTGAAGTTGGCACTTGAACATGATGATCGTGATTGGATGAACTCAAGCTGTTGTGTTTGCGCTTTGCCCACATCCAATACCGTGCTTGTTCCATTGTTGCACTACTCTCTGCCGCAAGGCTCAATTGTAAGGAAAATCAAAATTCCAAAAAATATAAAAGAAGATGAAGGGTAATCAAAGTAGATGGGGTTATGAAAGAAGTGCAATAATATTTGAGTGTATATATTTAAGTTGGAGTCTGAAAAGTACATGGATTGATCTGAGCCGAGGACGTCTGAGAGGTTGCTTAGGGTGATGTTTGATTGGAAGGTAATCAAAGTGGCAAATACTCTATGCCTTGCCTGATAAAATGGTAGCAACTTTTTCTTTTTGTTTAGTATTTCTGGTTGGCTTGCAGTCAGTACTTATATTTTCTCTCTGTTTTTTTTCTTTGGAGGGGGAAGCAATTAATGGTTTAACATATAATAAATTACTGTTGCGGGTCCTGATCTGATGAGTCCCTCTTGTAAGTTGAGGGTGCTTAGAGACAAACTGAAACAAACTGACTGAAATCTCCTTATGTAAAAGAGTGCCAAGATGCTTCAATTCCTCCTCCTTTGTACTTAAATTACATATACAATCAGGCTACACATGATATCATGCATCATCATTATTATATCACTAGAGACATTCAAACTTCAGAGTGCAACCGTCACACAATAAGATAATGTACAATTTATAACCACATACCGTAAATTGAGGCCGTCAAGGAGATAAATCGTATTTAAACGAAAAAAAATTTCCAACTAATTAACATATATATCATATCGGTCAACATATCATATATAACTACAAGTATAATTCTCACTGAACAGTAAACTTAGATTAAGAGGCTAAAAGACTAATTAGCAGAAAGGTAGCCTTGACGATTTTGTTTCAATTCTTTTGTTTTACTCATATTCCAAAGATATACACGTGTGCCGAATATTGTTCGTAGTCTTCTGGGTTGACAAGAAGCCGTCCGTTGTTGAACTTCTGGCAAGTACGTAACAAGATCTAGAACACATAGCCCGAGGGCCAAGACACATCCAGTATTGGAAAGAGAAGAAAACACCTCATACTTAAAGAAAGAAAAAGAGAAAAAGCAATGGCGATCGTGCAGATTGCTCCAGGTTTATATTTTGGGAACTAGATCCCCTCCACATCCAAGAGATCTGAGTCTAGTAATCAATGAATCCGGATCATTGAAATTTGATCTAACGATTACAAACAATGGGTCCCTCTAAAAGTTATAATAATTGTAGTCGTTGGATTAAATTTCAATGGTCCGGATTCATTGATTAGTGGGCTTAGCTCCTTTTAGATCCGGATGGGATCCAATTCCTATATTTTGATCTTCTCTCACTCCTTTACATCAACTTAGCTTTTTATCCAAAATGAGTCAAAATGATCTTTGAGATTGGTATAACTCTTTTATTTTGGTTTTTGAGATTTAAAATTGACAGAAGTAATCTCTGAGATTGTTAATAAATTTGGTCATTCCGTCAAAATTTTCTATTAAATTGAGGGTATTTTTGTTAAATCAACCCCTCAAATTGAATTGGTAGTTTCTTCAATTTAATGGAGATTTTTAACAAAATGACCAAAATTATTGACAGTAAACAATCCCAATGATCACTTCTATTGATTTTAAATCTCAAAAAACCAAATCGTGGGAGATAAATCGGACTTTTATTTATTTACATTTTTGTTGAACAGAAAACCCCAAACATAACAAAACCTACAACAGAACAATTGTACAACTTGGCCTAATCAAGTTTATTAATAGATTTACACATATGATTGCACTTATAAATCATGTACCTATGTATATATATATTCAAACAAATTTAATATTGTACGTTATCAAAAGAGTAAGATCGATCACAATTTAACCTATCGATGCATTTAATTTTAATGAAAAACTAATCATTGACTATAGATACTAGTAAAAAAAAAAAAAAAAAAACAAACATCTTGCGTGACAAAACGCACATCGTCGTGCACATCAAAATTTTAAAAACTGTTAGCAACGTGTATAAAAAATAAATGAAATAAAACTTTGGGCGACAAAATTGTCGTCGCGCAAACCATAGATTTTGTCACACAAAGTCAATTTATTTTATTTTTTATGTATTTTAAATTGTAAAAGAAAATTATTTCTTTTTAATTTTTTCAAATTTTCCGCAACAAACTCTCAATATATCGGTGCAAAATAAACTTATTTAATTTTATATTTAAAATTGTAAACGATTGTTTTCTTTATTTTATTATTTGTTAAATTTTGCGCTATGAAATCCAAATATTTTGTCTCGCAAAGTGAACTTATGTTCTTTTACTAATTCTATATTTTAAATTATAAAAGTAAATTATTTGTTACTTTATCTTTTTTTATAACTTTGTGTGCCGAATCCTATTATTTCATCGCATAAACTAAACTTATTTTCTTTTTATATTTACTTTTACATTTTAAATTGTAGAAGAAATTTTTTTTTTTTTTTAATATTTCATAACTCAAAACTTAAGAAAATGAAAAAGAAAAAAAAATACAATTGATAATATAAAGTTGTTTCTTTCTTATTTTATTTCATTTTGAAAATTTCACAACGTTGTTGCATAGACAATCTTCAAGACAATACGAGTGCATATTAGGTGGGATATGGATGATATAATTCAACTTTTGATTCACAAAAGGGAATTGTTATTGGCACTTCAAAAATCTCATTTTACACTCCAATTTTCTATAATTAGAAAGAAAAAAAACACGTGACGAGTGTATAATGAGATTTGCGGAGTGCTAATAACAGTTCCCTTCACAAAATTCTTATATGTATAAGTGATACAATGTAATTCAATTAATTAATGATTAACATTTTTAAACCACCCTAACGAGCATATGAAATCGTTGAACTTACATTGCAAAGTCTATGAATGGTTCAACCAACATTTGTAGTTTCCTATTGTTATGGCACTATATGTTAAAGCTCTTGTAAACATAAGTGGTATAGTGTGATCGGCGTTTTGCAAAGACATTTTCATAATTTGAGCCGTTCAAAATTTAGACCTCTCCTTCAAGATCATAAATAAGAAAAATTACTCAATACTGAAATGAAGAAGTCATTCTTTAGTAGTTGAAATCAAGAATGGATGAGAATTAACTAACATGTTTGCACAACGAATACCCACATTTCGTCGTACAAAGGAGCCTTTGTACGATGAAGTACTTCAATTCGTCGAGCAAAGGTGTCATTGCACGATGAAATACTGGTATTCATCGCGCAAAGTATATTCGTCAAAAATTGTAAATGATTTAGGGTTTTTGGGTATTTGGTCATGCAAAGCTTTTAGCGACGAAATTTTCCTTGTGCAAAACCCTAAAAATTTGGGCAAGTGACAAAAATAAGGCACGGGAAAATTATTTATGTTTAATATTTATAAAACTTTGTTCGCTAAATGGGATGCTTTGTGCGACGAAAGCGGGTCTCAAACATGGGAAGCGGAAATTTATTTTTAAAAACTTTTCACGATTGACAGGAAGTTATTTATCGCGCAAAGTGCTACATATTTTAAAACCAAATTAACTCCACACAAAAAAAAAAAAAAAAACCTCCACAATTTTCTCATTGTCTCTCCCTCTTCTCTCTTTCCCTCTCCCAAATCCAACCCTCTCCCTCCCTCTCTCTAGCTATCTAACTTACTATATGCTCTCGCACACTCACTTTCTTCTCTCTCTCTCTCTCTCTCTCTCTCTCTCTCTCTCTCTCACTCACTATCTTCTCTCTTTCACACTCACTTTCTTCTCTCCCTCTCTCTCTCTCTATCTCTCAATCTCTCACGTTCACTCTCTCCTCTCTCTCTCTCCCCCTTTCTCACTCACTCTTAATCTTGCCAAAAGGCATTTCCTCCCTAAATTTTAATTTTTTCAATGATGTGTTTTTGGAGTTGATTTTGAGTTTGAATGGGCCGGGTTTAGGGTGGGGGTAAAGGTTGGGATTGGATTTAGGGTAAAGGTATGGTGTTGGGAGGAGGGTGGGGCTTTGAGGTCGGATTTGGGGTGCCTGGGGAGGGGTGTGGGCTTTGGGGTCAAATTTGGAGGTGGGGTGGAGTTTAGGGTCCGATTTAGGGTAAGGTAGGGGTGGGATGGGTGTAGGCTTTGGGATTCGGGTTTAGGGTGGGGCTAGCCTTTGGGGCCGGTTTTGGCCTTTGATGGTGGGGGGGGGAGGGTGGGGTTGGTGTGGTCCTAAGGCTTGGGTTT
Source organism: Pyrus communis (assembly GCF_963583255.1). Classification (NCBI taxonomy): domain Eukaryota; kingdom Viridiplantae; phylum Streptophyta; class Magnoliopsida; order Rosales; family Rosaceae; genus Pyrus; species Pyrus communis. The sequence goes on along the minus strand of NC_084811.1, from coordinate 7,810,847 downwards.
TACGTATGTTTTTTGTTTTTGAGTATAATTAAATTGTGATGATTATAATTGGTTGGTTGCTTGAAATAAATTGATATAACTATTTCTATCTTATGGGGAATGTTATATTTTTAGGGGAGGTTAGGTCGATTTTTCGGTAGAATTTTATGTTGGTTTTTGGTTATTTAACTATGTTTGTTGTTTGTAAGGAATCGTTGGGACTATGACGACAGAAGTTGAGGAGCTAAGGAGGCAATTGGCATGGCACACCCCAATCGGAGTTGAGCTATGTTGGCCATCACCCGAAGGTAACGTAACAAAAGTGTGAATGATGTAAAAATGTAGATAAATTAAAACCGAAACTAGAATTTATTTAAACTACTAAAGTAAGTGCGTAGTAATGGGTATAACCCATAGAATACAAATGTTCAGAGCATAGACGACAAATAGTGCAGTCGAAACTAGAAAAGTACTTAGTACATAACTAGAAACAGTTTCTACATTTATTTGGGATATGTCAGAATCGCCAGCTAATCCTCGTATGCCATAGAGTAATTCAGCTAACTAGGACTTGGAGAGGTGAAAAACAGAAGGGTGAGTGGGCACAAAAAATAAGGGTTTATAAATCCATTTATTTTCTTAACATACTAACCCCTCACTGTAAAACATGTATAGTTTCTAGAAAACATACTACGTATATGTATGAAATCAAATGCAACTCAGCAGTAAATCCAAAAGCATGCCAAATCACGATATCACGACAGTAGCATAAGTGAAATCAAATGCTTAACAATCTATGACAGCATACTAGTTAGAGTCACCTAATGTGACCTGTATGACTGACCTAGTTTGCTCATCAATCTATGCTAGCACACGAGTTGAAGTTGCGTAATGCAACCTGTACGATAGGACTGGGTGTAATATATACACTCCAGTGCTACGATCACGTAAAGATTGGTGATAATCGCGGTCACCTACGAGTCAGAATAGCCTAATGCGACCTGTACGACAAAATTGGCACCTACTTGGATCCAAGGTAAGCATGCGGTGTAAGAGGTGAACATCACGTGAAAGACTGGCCCTGGCCTAGGGTGAGCACTAACACCGGGGTGCAGCAATGATGAGCGGACTACATGAATATATGCATGTCATAATGATTCAATGATTCCAGTCAGCATAATAAACTTACCTAAACTTACCTATATATCCCGTAGGATTATTTTAGCATCTCACAACAATGCAACATTTTTGAGCAGGTAAAATGCATATGAATATACCATGACAATAGATAAATCTTAACCACATAACAGCATTTTTTAAAATTAAATAAATCATGGCATATAAGAATAAATCAATTTAAAAGCATTAGTGGAAACTATAAAGTTTATATCCTTATATATGAAAACAAAATGCCCACTCACTGATATGTCGATGGATCGTAGCCCCTTAGACTCGCTTGCCCCGTACGTCCTCGGGGTAAGTCTCCCCTATATGTGAAACAACTAATAATAATTACTTAAATAACACACACGAAAAAGCTAGGAAAAACTCCTCATAGCTTGCTCAAATGGAAGGTTTAAATATACGAAAATGTTATACTCGAAGTCACAGACCTGCACATATCAAGCACTCGTCAGTCGGAGGCCGGACGCGCCCTTACACGCCGACAAGCTCACAGCCACATGCGCGCCCACGCACAGGTCAATGACTGACAGAATTCTAACGGACGTTAGGAATATTTCGTCAGACTTGACGGAATATTCCGTTAAATAGTAACGACGTTACCTGACGCCATTAGAATATTTTGTCAACTTTGACGGAATATTCCTCGTCTTCTCCGGTGATCCTCACTGTCCACCGTCTTCTGCCGTCGTATAGCGTCGCCAGATTCCGGAAAAAGTGGTCGGTTTCTGAAAATTTTTCAAAATCATTTAACTTCTTCATTTCTCAACCATTTTTAATCAACTTTATATGGAAATGAAGCCCATCACAAGGAGAACAAGATCTTACCTTCCAAAAGTCCAAAAATATATGCAAGAAAATCCGTCTCCTTATAAAAAACAATGTTCTAAATTAGCACACACGCGTGTACAACTTTACCCGCTAATAACGTATTTTAACGTAACGTAATTTTTTCGTTACAGATCTGATTCGAGTCTAATTTACACTTACGCGATCGTAACAATGAGTACTATTTAATTATGATAGCAAGAAAAATAATTTAAAGCTGCATAGTCACGTCTACGTCACTTTGCCAACAAGGGCATAAATGTCAATTTACACACTCGGGGAGAAATTACATAGAAAATTAGGAAAGGGTCGTCATAACCTACCCCCCTTAAGAAAATTTTATCCCCAAAATTTCAACACTATTGAAAATCAATCAAAGAACAAACGTGGATACAAATCTCGCATGCACTCCTTTGTCTCCCAAGTAGCTTCCTCAACTAAGTGGTTTTTCCACAAGACTTTCACTATACGAACGGTCTTGCTTCTGAGAACTTTGTCTTTCCAGTCAAGAATCTTCACTGGAACCTTGTCATACGTCAAAAATGATACTAACTGGAACACCATGATACTTGACGATTTCAGAGTTGAAAATTTTGGCTAATTGACTCAACGAGTAGTTCTCACGAACAAGTAGGAACTGTGCTGACTTGATAAGCCGATCTACAATCACCCAGATATAGTCATAGCCATTTCACGTACGAGGTAGCTTGTACACGAAATTCATTATGATATCTTCCCATTTCCACTAGGTATCGAAAGTGGCTATAGCAACCCAAATGGTTTCTTTCTTTCCGCCTTGACCTGCTGACAGACTGAACAACGACTCACATACTCTGCAATTTCTCTTTTCATTCTAAGCTAATAGTAGAAAGGTCGAATAGTACGATACATCTTAGTACTCCCAGGATACATCGCATATGTTGAAATATACACTTCATCAAGAAATTCTTTCTTCAGTTCTTCTACATTCGGCAAATACATCTGATTGTCTTACATCAGCATACCATCAGGCCTTCAAATCCTTAGATCTCTTTTTTTGTCGTTCAACACTGCTTGTTTTAACTCCTGGGATTCTGAGTCGTTCATCTGGGCCTTGAGAACACGATCCAACAAAACTGGCCTGACTTGCAAGTTGGCAAGTAGGGTTCCCCGATAATCCATTTCTAAAGTGGCTCCAGCAGATCTTAGGTCAATAAGAAGAAGAACACGACATGATAAAGAACATTAAGTCGGCTGTGAGATTTCCTGCTGAAAGCATCAGTTACAATGTTCACATGACTAAGGTGATACTCGATAATGCAGTTATAATCACTGATCAACTCCATCCACCTACGCTGTCGGAAATTATGTTCTTTCTGAGTGAAGATATACTTGAGACTCTTATGGTTAGTGAAGATTCGACATTTTTCCCCATAAAGGTAGTGCCTTCAAATTTTCAAAGCGAAAACAATAGCTGCCAACTCGAGATCATGAGTAGAATAGTTCATCTCATAGGCTTTAATTGTCATGAAGCATATGTGATCATCCTTCCATGCTGCATCAATACACAGCCCATACTCTTTAAAGAGGCGTCACTGTAGATCTCAAAATTCCCACTGTCATCGGAAAGTGCCAAGACAGGTGCATGAGTGAAACAATACTTGAACTGTTGGAAACTCCATTCACAATCATCACTTCACTCAAAATTAACTTCTTTCCTGGTCAACCTTGTAAGAGGCAGGCTATGGCTGAGAAGTCTTTCACAAAGCGTCGATAGTAGCCCGCAAGACCAAGAAAACTCCATACTTCAATGACCGTTTGAAGTTGTTCCCAATTTTCCACTGTTGTTACTTTCTGGGGATCCATGAGAACACCCTGAGCTAATATCACATGTCCTAAGAATGACACTTGATCCAGCCAGAACTGGCACTTATTGAAATTGGCGTACAGCTGATTCTCCTTTAGCTACTTCAAAACTAAATGTAAATGTCTAGAATGGTCAGCCTTGCTCTTAAAATATACCATAATGTCATCAATGAAGACGATTACGAATCTGTTAAGGTACGGGCAGAATACCCGATTCATCAAGTCCATAAAAGTTGTAGGAGCATTAATTAACCCAAACGGCATCATAAGAAACTCATAATGACCATATCAAGTTTGGAAAGCTGTTTTCGGAACATCATCACTTCTGATCTTTAGCTGGTAGTAACCAGACCTTAGATCAATTTTCGAGAAAACACAAGCACCACAAAGCTGATCGAAAATTTCATCGATACGAGGCAATGGATCACGGTTTTTAATCGTCACCCGATTCAACTGTCTATAATTGATACATAGCCTCAAAGTTCCATCTTTCTTCCTCATAAACAAGACTAGAACTCCCCAAGGGGATGTGCTTGGCTGAATAAACCTTTTTTCAACAAGTTCTTGCAACTGGGTTTTTAATTCCCTTAACTCCGCAGGAGCCATACGATAAGGAGTTAGAGAAATAGGATCGGTACCTAGAATTATGTCGATGGTGAACTCCACTTCACAATCTGGTGGTAGGCTAGGTAAATCGTTGGGAAAAACATCAGGAAAGTGTCTAACTACTCGAACGCCTTCCACACAAGCAAAAGTCTCTTCAGTCGCCACTACATGAGTTAAGTAGCCTTGACAACCCTTCCTTAACAACCACTTTGCCTTCATGGCAGAGATACTTCCATGTTTTAGACCACTATGTGTTACCGACAAATGTGACAATAGGCATGCCCGATCAGTGAAAAGTAACAATCTTTTGATAACAATCCAACTTAGCACGATTGTAATGTAACCAATCCATACCCAAGATAACGTCAAAGTCAACGATATCCAAATGAACAAGATTGGTTGGCATCACGACATTTTCGATAAGAATAGGGCATCCTTGATACTCCCAATTAACATAACAAACTTCACCCTTAAGCATCAAGAACTCCAACTCATAACCAAGGGGAGTGGGGTGAGGTTGAGTCTTTTAAGCAAACGTATGGAAAATAATTGAATGTGTAGCACCTGAGGCAATTAATATTCTAGCAAAATTGGCCAAGAACATTCAACGTACCCATAATTAAGTCGGGGTTACTCTACGCATCCTGCAAGGTGATGTGATTGACTCAACCTTGTGCTTGCTATCAGTCTCCTCAACCCATGTTTCCCTGGTTCTAATTTCCTCGTCCCTGGTTACCTTGACCTTAATTTGTCGGATTAGGCTGTCTAGTCGATACACCACTATTATAAGCTACCTCAAGGTTCTAGGACTATCCCCCAGCATACCACTGCGATCCGCCGCCCTAATACAGCATTTACGACGTATAGCCCCCTTGGTATTGTGGATAACCGCCCTAGTAATAAGGATCAAATGTGTATTGATATGCTCCTCCTAGATACTGAACTATGTCACCCTAATAGTGGTAAGCAGCACCATAACATGTCAGCATGTAGGTACAAGGTCCTTGAATCTGCTGGAGAATGACTGCATGTGGTACAGTAGGAGGCTGATTTTGCTGACTTTGTAGACAATGATTGGCTCTGTACCCTATCTGACCGCAAGTATAACATCCATTACTTCCCCTTTTACACTCACTGAAATGACGGTTATTGCATCTATGACAGAACAAAGCACCAGTATTTCTAGAATCCTTCTTATTCTGAAAGCGAAAACTACATGTGGCTTTGCCACCCTTCGCGGCGTATTGGAATTTGAACCACCGCTTGATGATCCAGAAATATTTCCACTTCTCTTGAAATTCTGGGTCTTTCTAGGGCCAAAAGACGACCACCCCCTGTTATTATTCCTCTGAGCATTATTATTATTATCTTCTTCCTTATTGTCATTACCGAGAACATTCTCAAAATCTTCAACCCGAAGCAATAAAGAATTCTTGGTAGGTAGAGCAGGGAGTAGAAGTCACCAAAGAACGCAATCACTTGTGAATCCCCTTCTTAAAGTAACAGAGCATCTCCCTTGGATTCCCAGTGATCTTGGGACAATAACGGGACAAGTCAGTGAAATTTCGGTGGTACTATGTGACTGACATTTTCCCTTTTTTTAGGTCTATGAGTTCCTCTTTCTTCTGATCCTTATACTCTGGAGGTGTGAACCTAGCCTCAAATAGGCATCTGAAGACATCCCAATCCATGGCCTCTTGAGCAGACAACGAGCGTGACTCCTAAGCCCACCATGATGCTACTCCCAAACGAAAGAACCAAGTCATTGTCTCGACCCATCTCTCCGCTGGGAGGTTCTCCTGTCGTTGCATAACTCGGAAAGTCTTCTCAACATGATCGATCCAAATCTCAGATTTCTCAAGTCCCTCATGGCCAAAGAAATTATTTATCTAAAGGCAGCATATTATCTCCAAGGTAGTCCTTTGGGGAGGACGAAGTGTGGGTTGAATAGCACTAGCAATAGCTTCACCAAGTTGCCCAAAATCGGGGAAATTAATCTCAGGAGGGACACGTGGCTCTCTACGAGGTGGCATGATTCTGACATAAGAGATCAAAATTTATTAGGACATATAGCACATACAAGGAATTCAGGACTGCCTCAACCCATGCTCTGATACCAAACTGACACACCCCGACCGAAGTCTAGGCATCACCCGAAGGTGACATAACCAAAGTGTGAATGATGTAAAAATGTGGATAAATTAAAAGCAAAACTAGAACTTTTTTAAACTACTAAAGTGAGTGCGCATTAATGGGTAGAACCCATAGAATACAAACGTTCAGAGCATAAATGACAAATAATGCAGTCGAAACTAGAAAAGTACTTAGTACACAACTGGAAATAGTTCCTACATTTATTTGGGATATGTCAGAATCACCAGCTAATCCGCGTTTGCCACATAGTAATTCAACTAACTAGGACCTGGATGGGTGAAAAACAGAAGGGTGAGTGGGCACAAAAAATAAACGTTCATAAAATCCATTTATTTTCTGAACATACTAACCCCTTGTTGTAAAACATGTATTGTTTCCAGAAAACATACTACATATAGGTATGAAATAAAATGCAACTTTACAGTAAATCCAAAAGCATGCCAAATCACAATATCACGACAGTAGCATAAGTGAAATCAAATGTTCAACAATCTATGATAGCATGCCAGTCGGAGTCGCCTAATGTGACCTATACGACTGACCAAGTTTGCTCATTAATCTATGCTAGCACACGAGTCGAAGTCGCCTAATGCGACATGTACGACATGACTGGGTGTAATATATACACTCTAGTGCTATGATCAAGTGAAGACTGGAAATAATTGTTAAATACCACATTGCCCAGGGGAGAGGATCTTCTATGCCTTATATGAACATGCCCACCTCCATATAGCACAAGGCCTTTTGGGAGCTCACTAGCTTCGGAGTTCATCGGAACTCCGACGTTAAGCGAGTTCGCGCGAGAGCAATCCCAGGATGGGTGACCCACTGGGAATTTCTCGTGTGAGTTCCCACAAACAAAATCGTGAGGGCGTGGTCGGGGCCCAAAACGGACAATATTGTGCTACGGTGGAATCAAGCCCTGGATGTGGTAGAGCCCGGGTCGGGATGTGACAATAATCGCAGTCACCTACGAGTTGGAGTCGCCTAATGAGACCTTTACGACAGGCTGCCACCTACTTGGAGCGGACTACATGAATATATGCATGCCATAACAATTCAATGATTCCAATCAACATAATAAACTTACCTGAACTTACCTACGTAGGATTATTTTAGCATTTCACAACAATGCAACATTTATGAGCAGGTAAAATGCATATAAATATACCATGACAATATATAAATCTCAACCACATAACAGCATTTTTTAAAATTAAATAAATCATGGCATATAAGAATAAATCAATTTAAAAGTATTAGTGGAAACTATAAAGTTTATATAAATATATACAAAAACAAAATGCCCACTTATGATATGTCGATGGATCGTAGCCCCCTAGCCTCGCTTGTCCTCCTACGTCCTCGAGCTAAGTCTCCCCTATATGCGAAACAACTAATAATAATTACTTAAATAACACTTTTATGAAAAAGCTAGGAAAACTCCTCATAGCTTGCTCAAACGGAAGGTTTAATGTTCTACTCGAAGTCACGGACCTGCACATATCAAGCCCTCACCTGCCGGAGGCCGGATATGCCCTCACACACCGGCTAGCTCACGGTCACACACGCGCCCACTCGCAGGCCAGTGATTGACAGAAGTTTGACAGACGTTAGGAATATTTTGTCACAATGACGAAATATTATGTTAAATAGTAACGGCAGTACCTGACGCCATTAGAATATTCCATCAACTTTGATCAAATATTCCTCGTATTCTCTAGTGATACTCACTGTCCGCTGCCGTCTGGATTCGCCGGATTATGGAAAAAAGTGGCCGGTTTCTAGAAAATTTTCAAAATCACATAACTTCTTCATTTCTCAACCATTTTCGACCAACTTTATATGGAAATGAAGTCCATGACGAGGAGAACAAGATCTTACCTTCCAAAAGTCCAAAAATGGATGGGAAATGGCCTAAAAAAGCCTCGCAAGTCTCGGCCTAAAACTCGACTGATGTGAAAATTAACTTGACACACAAATTAAACCCTAATGTTGACAATTGTAGTATATATGTAAGTAGAGATCGTTCTAGACCGGGGATTAACTAGGGATGCTAATCAACTTAAAAATGACTCAAAAACACAAAACTAGTCTTAAAAACACTTAACTAGACTCAGAACTCAAAATAAGCTAAATAGACTCAAAACACACAAACTAAGTTGAATTGACTCAAAACAGGTCCTAGAAAGTGATTTGGACGAAAATTGAACTCAAAAGACTCAAAAGACTCAATATGGACAGATTCTGACGAATTGAACTAAACTAACACAAATAAGAACTAAAGGGTTATTTGGACGAATTTTAAACTTTACTTGACTCAAAACACTAATATAACTAAATTCAAATAGATTCTAACTAAGTTAAAACACAAAATATTAAAGGGGAATTGGTTTTGATGAATTTAAGACTCAAACAAACTAAAAGGTACGAAATTAAGATGATTGAATGGGTGAAAGGCTAGTTAGAGGGTCCTTCTCCACACATGACATATGCATACAAACCAATTTCCAGTTATTATTCCTTTAGACTATGAATGACAATGCCCCAAATTAACCGTGAAAAGCACAAATTAACTTTCAGATTTTCCTTAACTCATTAAATTGGATGGAATACGCATTGCGACCACATTATCCTTATCAAGTTCCCTAACTATGAAAAGCATGATAGAAAGACATATCAAAGGTCATTAAGTTCTTTGAAAACCATAAGCATTGATGAGACATTCGTAACTCTGAAAAGCATGATACTCATACCAAGGATTTACTTAACACAATCATGACTAGTGACTTCCATTAGTTGTGAATATAAGTTCATAACAATTAGGTGAAACTCCCTTATACTCTAGCATCAAATTCATGCATGCAAATTAAGTGTCGACCCTCAATCAACATACATAAACAAGTTTTGATAACTCTGATAAGCAAATCACATTCAAGACTCAAGAAACAATAACTGGATGTAATCAATTCATATAAAACATATAATCATGGCCTCGAATTCACCTCCAACTATAAAGAAATTAGTTCTTCATGTTCATCATAATTGAAAACCAAATTAAAATCAACATTGAACTAAAACTAAGGATAGAAAGAACCCAAAAACACTCCACACTCCAATGGCAAGCTTGCGGCACTCCCTTGGATGGCAGATTGCACGGCACTCTTCTTCTCTTTCCTTCCTTGCTTGCGGCACTAGGGTGATTTAGGTGTTTGTGGTGTGAATTATGGTGTTTGATGGCTGAATGAATGAATGAGTGAATGAATGGATGGTAGAGGGTGCAGCACAAACTTAATATATATATATGATGAACGGCAAACCCTAGGGAAATCATATTAGGGTTTGATAAAAATCAGGTGGGAAAAGGACTAAGGTGCACCAAATTTGAAGGGAAAAGGATTGCTCAATTCTTTAAGGAAAAAGATTGTAGGTTCTAGAGCTTCTAGAAAAGGGAGAGGCGCCACCTTTCTAGGGATTCTACAAAGGGAATTATGGCAAATAGGGTCTTCTAGAAAAGGAATTATGGCAGATTTCTAGATGAACAAAGGCTAAGGGGTGCGGCACTAATGTAGGAACAAATAGGACCTCTAAAAATCAGGTATTTAGGTCCCCTTGCAGCTAGAAATAAGGTAGAACAAGATTAGGTTACGATAAGGTTTGGATAAGATAAGGTTGTTTGGATGATGTTCCATGTTTCTTGCTCTTTCCTTATCTTCTTTGTCTTGACCTTGTTTCTCCATATTTGTAGCATGTTCCTAGCCTCCTTTGACTTCAATTTCGTCCATCCACCTTGCTCCATATGCAAGCTATCCATTCCATGCCCAAAACTGCTCCAAATGGCTCCAAAATGCACTTTCTTGCCAACTTTGCCATTAGGACCTACAAACACACGAAAATAGCTTAAAACACTATAATAAATGAAAACTAACTATGTATTTAGCAAGAAAACAAGCTAACTAAGTCGCATAAATATGCTCCTATCATCGACTCCTTGAAACCATGCTTCTCGACGTTGTCTTCACTCCAAACTTAGCCTAGGGACTCTAGGGAGTTGTGTGGAAGCTTCCCCACGTCCTAAAACCTTGCAACTCACCCTGAAACTCATCGGAGGAAAACTTACCGAGTCCAACCTTCCGAGTTGGCGAGTCAAAACTCAACCGTTTGGAAATCGGTTGGTACGGTTGGGTTCGTGGTAACGAAAGGAACACAATGGTAGTGTTTTAAGGTTCGATCTAGAAGGTTTTGATGTTGTTTTTGAAGGTTGCAGAGAAGGAGAGAGTTACGGGGTGAGAGAGAGAAGATGAGAGAGAGGGAATGACAGCTTTTCTGATTGGTGGAAAAGTGAGGGAAATTGTTTGGTTGGGTGAAAGAATTGAGGAGTGAAATTGATTGGTGGTGAGGAATTTGAGGGCATGGGTCCAATTTAAAAGAATAAAGGATAAGATTTTTAGATTTTGGACAGTAAAAGTATTCAAGAAAATCCGTCTCCCTATCAAAAACAGTGTTCCCAACACTGATAAATTAGCACACACACGTGTACAACTCTACCCGATGATAACGTACTTTAACGTGACGTAATTTTTTCGTTACAGATCCGATTTGGGTCTAATTCGTGCTCACGCGGTCGTAACAACGAGTACTATTTAATTACGATAGCTAGAAAAATAATTTAAAGCTGCATAATCACATCCACATCACTTCGACAACAAGGGTATAAATGTCAATTTACACACTCGGGGAGAAATTACATAGAAAATTAGGGATGGGTCGTGACATGTTGGATCAAGATGGCAGATCGGCAGAGCAAAACCCCATCCAACACATCTCTGCAAACCCACCACAACAGACTTGTATTAGAATCTTATTATTGTACTTTGTTTCTATGTACACTTTTAATATTATATATATGTGTGTGTGTGTGTGTGTGTAGATATATTATAGATAATTTGATCACTATTTTTTCACTAATAATAAGTAGTTACGGACAATATTGATGAGTTTAATGGTAGACTATGTTGTGTTTAAATATTTTTATCACCAAGTGCATATTTAAGCTTTACTTAGCTTTAATTTATCAACTTGACGATGTTTCTTATTGTTTCTATATAGAACTGAAAGTGTTTAAATTAGGTTACAGGACTTCTATATCAAATTATCAATAGAATCGGTCAATTTTAGATTTACCGAAAGCTAATGAACCTCTGGCCAAAACTTTAAAGCTTGACCCACGAAATATCATAATTGGTCAGAGGTTGATTTGACTGACTGGATATTTAGGAATACGTGTAATGCGCCTATGGAAGATCACAGACTACAAGACGTCCACGAATAGGATGAAATGCATTTTTCATCTTTAGGGCATGTAAAGTTTTAAAATTTTATATACTACCAGCCCTCTTATACATGATGATCTATATAACCGTTATTTTTTACGCATCATTCTCGATGGACTTATTTTTTACTTACATGATCGTTGGATTGATGCCAAATATGTCATTATTCATATCTGTCTATGTCTAGAAAGTTAAAGGTCTTTAAAACGTTCTTATTCTATATGGAAAAGTAGTGAGGAGATCATATTTTGTGTCATATTGTTGTACTATATGACGTGGCAAGTAATGTATGTATGTCGTGTCAATTAATAAATTTATCTCATTGAATATAGATGGTATGAATCACTTATACCATATTAGATAGAACACTAATGTGGTATAAATATGTGGTTCCCCTAACTCTTCCATTGAGGGATTCCTCAATTAAACTTATTTGAGGGATTCCTCAAATAAACTAAGGGATTCTTTGTAGGGCCCTCTCCACATCGTATTTCAACGATCTAATCGTCTACCTTTTAGGTCATCTCTCAAAGATCACCTCTACTGAAAATTACCCAAATTCGAATCCCTTTGACCGTTGGATTAAATGATAATGATATTAGTGTTTCTTTGAAAAACTGTATTCATCTATTTTCTTCATTATCATTGGAAATCTTAATGCTTTTGAATTATCTAACTTTTTATAAGGATTATATATGAATTATGTACTAAAGAATAGACAGTTAATTTAATCATTGAGAATAGTTATAGAATGAGGACCACAAGATGTACCTCAATAAAATTATTTGAGGAATCCCTGAGGGTTTTGTATAATCGTAGAGATTAAATTTGATGAAGATCTTGAGCTTGAAGGCCTCTGGTTCTATTTATAGGCAATGGAGAAAGAGTAACCTCGATCTTATTACTGAGCTAGAGCGTGGGTAGATTGGTCATTTGATATTGACAGTGACTATAATTCTTGGTGGGTAGCCCTCACCTGTATTTTGTGGTGGTTCACTCGATCACCGTGGTGGCATCAGCATGTCGAATGACTCGTAAGTAGACACTTAAGGAGGCAAGATATTATTGAATATAGTCGTCTACATGGCAAATGCACTTCAAGGAGGAGCCTGTCTGAGCCCTTGGATGGGTTGAGATGGCCATTCGAGCCGGAGATAATATCCTTAATTGGGTTTCAAAGTTGGTGGGCTAGAGTCGTGCAACTTTGTGTAAATAATAAATAATTTAGCCCTTTATATTAATAGTCCTATATATATATTAGTCACTTTGTACTACGGTCTAGTGGTAACCTCTTCGCTTGTAAGTGAGAGGTCTTCGGTTCGATTCTCGCCAAAGCCGAATTTGAACCATATTATTGCAAGCCCATTGTGAGTTAAAGTCCACCCCCTTCACCTTAGTGTAGATAATATAATTTGTTCAAAATAAAAAATGTTCAACATATATATATAACGGTAGAAGAATTTTATTAAATTAATACAAACAAAAATGTGTACATCAAATGCCAAGGTGTTGGACAACCAAATTGGCATATCCAGCTCATTCTAAATTACACACATACGATCTCTACTAACAAAAGATGCAACCAAATGTGCAGTTTGATTGCTTACCCTCGCTCCTCGAAGTACATGCCGAAAGCGAACTGCTTGCACATATGGTTAGCTATAATCTCAATGTCATGAACAGTAATGTCCTCCTGCAGCTCTCGTTGTTTAGTGAGGATGTCTATAAGAATTTTGGAATCAGTTTCCATCTCAATCTTAACGACCCAGCACCATTGCAACCTAATAGACCTTCTCTAACTACAAAAGCTTTCAGCAGCGAGACTAGACCCACAATAGACATCGCCATCGCCACCACTCCCTTTGGATAGGCCATATTCATCACGTACAGTTAACCTTCATAAAACTCACACGCGGTTTGGTCCACTTTGGAGCACTCTCCACCGTCAGAATTGATCCGCATCATTATCTCAGGAGTATGCTCTAAACTAAATTAAATAATGAGAGATTTTGGATCCGGTCCCTAAACATTAATATTCTTTAACTAAAACTTAATGGTATTCAGTTTTTTTTATCAAACCCCCTACACCTCATTATATCACTATTAATATGTATATTTCTATAGTTTTTTTTAACAAACGATATTATTTACACTATGGGGGAGGGGGATTGACTTAGCCTTACAATAGGCTAGCAATAATGTGGTTCAAATTCACCTTAATTTGGCGAGAATTGAACCTAAGACCTCTCACTTACAAGTGAAGAGGAATATCACTAGACTGTAGTATTAAGGGCACAATGGGCTAGCAATAATGTGTTTCAAATTTGCCTTAGGTGAGAATTGAAACTAAGATCTCTCACTTACAAGTGAAGACGAATAACGCTAGACAGTAGTTCTATATGTTTGACATTTTATGATATTTATGATCTCACACACACACACACACACACACACACACACACACACATATATATATATATATATAATAAGATCAAGGGACCTATTTTTATACTTCTTTTTAACCTTTGAATTTTATAGCATCTGGTGATCCTAGTTAAAAGTGATATGGAGTATTTTAATCCATAAATGACAAGAATGATGACATGGAATATAAATAATCATAAATAAATAAAGAAAATCTGCAAAAACGTAAGAGGGAGGGATGAAGACCTCCATTGATTCTGTGATTGCCCATAACAACAAAATTTGGTGTGTCTTCATGACAATTTGACCAAAAGAAATAAAAAGTGATAATTACAACTTAAGGACTACATAAAATTTAGGTTTTTTTAGCCAAAGTGGTCCTTGAAATTTGTATAACTCATCATTTTGGTCCCTGAGATTTGAAATCAATAGAAGTGGTCCATGAGTTTGTCCATCATCAATCATTTTGGTCCTTGCTTGAAAAATTAAGGACCAAATGACAAAAATACCCTCAATTTAATAAACAATGGGCCAAAATGATTTGACAAAAATTAAGGGTGTTTTTATCATTTTATCTTTATTTAATGGAGATTTTTCAAGGAATGACCAAAATGATTGATGATGGACAAACTTAGGGACCACTTCTATTGATTTCAAATCTCATGGACCATTTTGGCTAAAAAGCCTAAAATTTAAGATATCAAAGTTTTGCCATAGCCCAATTCTCAACGAAAGATACTAGCCAAGGATGAAGACATAGGGTTTACGATGTAATTTTGTTTATTTAACAAAAGATTTAAGAGATCGAGTGATAGCTTGATATTCTTTGTGTGCTTTGGAATTTTTTATAAATCAAATTAAAGTAGCGTGTAGTGAAAGCATTGAAAACTTGTTTGTCATGATATTGGAATTAGGGTTTTGATGAACAAGTTTTATCCTCTGTAATTTTTTGGACCGTGCTCTTGCAAATCAAGAGTTAAAACCATAAGCACTTTATAATTAAATTCTACTCATGTTTTTTCAAGAAACATCTATTGGTTTAATTGCATGTGTGTGTGTGTGTGTGTGTAGATGTTATTAATCAAATATAATATATGGCATAGAGGGTTTCAGAAATATGGAGATTGAAAGAAGAAGAGGAAGAAGGAAGGATTGTTGAGTTTTTTTTCTCTTTACATAGTTCTTTTTTTTTTTTTGGGTAAACATAAAATTACTTAAATTAGTTTATTTATTTATTTCTACGTCATTGTCATGTCAACGAGAACATTTTAAGTTTTACTTAGGGACCGCTAGATTAGACTATATCTAAAGGTTGAGAAGAAGTGTAAAAAGTATTTGTCAAAATCTTTGTCCCTTGATCCTCTCTCTCTCTCTCTCTCTCTCTCTCTCTCTCTCTCTCTCTCTACATTATATATGGCATATAAATCTCATATTTAAAATCCCTTATTATATTACTATTAGAAACGGCTATAACAGAAAGAAAAAAAATCAAATTTTTTTATTGAATAAATGGATAAAAACAATGTATAACAATTTGAAATAATAAATGGCAAAAGAATTTATCCATAGTGTCGAAAAATAAGCTGTATAGTAATGTACCAAAAAATGCATATGGATACATTATTTTGATTGAAATTTTATTTGACTAAAACTTTATTAATTTGAATGCTTTGATTAAAAGAAAAAATATTAAATATACGTATTAATTTGTTCTTGTAATCCTGCAAAGATTAATAATTCATCTTACACTTATCAGATTTTTTGGTTTTTCAAAAAATAAAATGTTTTATTTTACATTTTTAAATGAGGGTACATTTTGAAATTGAAAAAGGGTAACATTTATAGATTTTACATTAAAAAAATGGGTTTATTTTTACATAAAAAGGTACATTTACCAAAAAAAAAAAAATTAGTACATTTTACATATAACAAAGTGGTACATTTATAAAGAAGAATGTGGGTACATTATAAGTAAATTATGAGTACAAACAAAAGATTAAAAAAATTAGAGCACAAATCAATTTTAAAAAAAATATAGGCACAAAAAGAAATTAATATATGGGTACAAATTAAAACTAAAAAAAAAAATAGTACAAATTAAAAACGGGTTGCAAATTAAAATTGGGCACAAACTAAAAATAGAAATATATGATACAAAGTATAGCCATATATATAAATATACCAAATCTAACGTTTCTAACACTAAACATATATATTTTAGAAATAAAATTTAATTATGCTGATATGTAAATATTTTATTATTGAAATAATGACATTCACTAGAGCCTAAGGAGTTTGATTAAAAAAAAATTGCAAAGAAATAAGTTTTTAATCAATGGTATAGAAGAAAGAGGGATAGAAATCTAATTTCTTCTTAAATATATAACTCGGTATTAGAAAATAAAAAAAAATAAAAATAAAAAAAGGAGAGAGAAATATATAAGTCTTTAATTAAATCATGAATAACACATGATAAGAGTTAATCAATTGTATTGAGATTCTGTTTAGTCATTAGTCATATTAAAGTAACAAGTAGAGCTCAAACCAGTGACGCGATGTATTGCAGCCAGCGGCCCAGCATGATATGCATGTATAGTATTACATTAATATTATTAGTAGATTAAAGTTCATCTACACATGCATAAACAAAATCATACGGGTTTTCGTCAACAGGGATGAAACAATGCCATAGAGACTGATTTTAATATGGAAAATGTCACATGCAAATGCCTGACCTTGATATATCTTGCTAAGATGGGTGCCTTCATTGTTCAAAACAATAATTAATTAATCCATTAATTCCAATATTTTAAAGAAAACATAAAGCAGTACATTTACTTTTCCTATCGTAATAATAATTAAAATTAGAAGGGCTAAGACTCTGCTTTTATGTTAGAATACATTAGTGAGATTGTCCTGTCCAGAAAGATTCTACGGAATTAATGTCCTCATTCTCAACTTGTTTATCTATGATAATCAACTAATTAATTATACATATCTTAAATGAGCCCTCCAGGTTCTCTATATAAAACAATGTAGCGAGAGAGCGAGAGAGAGAGAGAGAGAGAGAGAGAGAGAGAGGAGCTGAAGGTGTCATTTTTCAAAGACAAAAGAAGGTGCTGGTGAAGATCAAGAGATTATTCGAAGGTGTTGGGTGAGACATGACACTGAGTGACTGCAAAGTAATAGAGGATAAGAGTTTTGCTTGCTCACATATGTTCATTTTAGGACCTATTATACAATCATTCTTATACCTTTGGACGATCAAATTTTATTTGTAATCCAACTCGCCTAATCCATTATGATTCTTTCATTAAAAAAATTTCATATACTTTTGAATATTCAACCACATATATTCAGTTTAGTCATCGTTATTTTTTTACACTCTATCCTTCTTGTATACGTATTTGTTTCATCTTTAATGAATATTGTATTAAATCAAAAACTTTTTTTTTCTTTTGAATTTAGAGAGAATTCTTTTCTACTGTCCCCATTGAAAGGAAATTCTTTAAAAGCATTGCATGTTTCTCAAACAGCTAAGCAATATAAAGGAAAGAGCGTACTTACCTCTCCGTCTGCTTCCTAAAATATAATAAATTGACAGCATTTTTCTGACCGATTACTAATTAATAATTAAGGAGAACTGTTGGTAAGGTCATTATCTTTGGAACTTATTGTTTTAAAACAATAAAAAGACAAGTTTAGGTGCAATAGGGTACTATTTTAGAATAACTTAAAATACACGCATTTAGTAGACAGTATTGATTAGAACAGATATTGCCAATAGATTGCGTAAGAAGACATTCCACAAAATACCAAAGTCTTTTCCCTTTTATTCTTTTGGTGTTAATTAATAATTAACTCTAAAATAGGGGTTATCCTCTCCGTCCGGAACATCCTGTCATCATCTCTCTCTTCATTTCAAACAGAAAGATGCTATTATATATATAAAGATAATAAAAAAAAATATTAATGTATAAAACTAATACAAAATATGTTATTCATATTTAATTAACTCTGCAAGACTGCAAATTAAGCCCTCGATTCAAGTCATTAAGCAACTGCGTAGTGGCATGAGCATTGGTTCATGGACTTTGTCCAGTTAATGTATGAGTTGTTGAATTAATAATCTGTGAAACTGTGAGTATTGTTACTTAGTACTACAATCTAGTGATATTTCTTTTCATTTGTAAGTAAGAGATATTGGGATCGATTCTCGTCAAAGGCAAATTTGAACTACAACATTGGTTCATGGACTTTGTCCAGTTATTGTATGAGTTGTTGAATTAATAATTTGTGAGTATTGTCACTTAATACTATAGTCTAGTGATATTTCTCTTCACTTGTAAGTGAGGGCTGGTTTCGTATTGCTGTGCTTTGAAAAAAAAAACTGTTTCTGCTGTGCTGTGAGAATAAGCAGCTGTGAAATAAAGCAGTAGAGTGTTTGGTAAACTTTTTGGTAAAAGTTCTTTTGAAAAAAAAAAAAAAAAAACAATATTATAGTGTTTGATAAACTTTTATGTAAAACAGATGTGAAAAAAAGCTGGTTTTTCAAAGCTGGGTTTTGCAGCTTTGTGTTTTTGGCTTTTTTTCACCCAAAACTATGAAAAAGCTAAATGTTTACCAAACATAAAAAAGCTCCCAGCTTTTTTTTATAGCCATTTTTTTTTTAGAATCACCTCAATACCAAACTAGGGCTGAGAGGTATTGGGGTCAATTCTCGTCAAAGACAAATTTGAACTACATTATTGTTTGCTTATTGTGAGACTAAGTCCAACTCATCCCTTTAGTATAAATAACATTGTTTGTTCAAAAAAAAAAAAAAAAAAAAGAAGCTTTGAGTATTAGTCTCAGAACAAATCAAAATGTAGGGCAATGGTTTTATTGGGTAACACCACACGTTATAACTTTTTTGAATATACGATATTATTTACACTAAGGATAAAAGAGAGGGGGGTGGAGGGGGGCTAAGCCTCACAATAGGCTAGCAATAATGTGGTTCAAATTCGTCTTTGGCGAGAAACGAACCTAAGACCTCTTACTTACAAATGAAGAGGAATACCACTAAACCATAGCACTAAGTACGTAGCACCACATGTTATAACTTATGTTCAAAATAAAGGGTCCTTACATGCAAATAAGTGACAAAAATTTTAACGGAATTACCCAAAAGCTACATTGTGACAAATTTAAGGACCACTATTCAAAAAACTTTAACTAAGAGACGAAAACTCTAATTTTCTCTTATGAATTAATACTATCAATTAGATGGGTTGTTCAAACCTGAAATATGTGTTCTTGATTCAAATTATGACAACATGGTATACTAAATTTTTGGCAAACGAAGTGATGATTTTCTAGTTTTATCTCCTTGATATGGATCAATCTTTTATTGAATTTCGAGTTGTTATATTTACCATTTGTGCATTGACACACATTTAGACAAATCTTATCCATTCAATTAATCTAATAAAATTAAAATAGTCCACGACATATTAGAATGGAGTTCATGTTTTCACCTTAGAACTATACCAACTCTCTGCGATTCCTCTCCGTGCTGTCTTTCCCACTCTTTTTTTGCTGCACAATGTCTGTGTTGGAAAAGCTACAACTTCTGATACATAATTATCCATTGAGAATATAATTCCAACAAGTAATATTCCATTTACATTTTCTTAAAGGGATGCCTTGTTCTTTGATTGAATCGCATAAGAATACATAATTTTTATTAAGGTTAACTTATGTTAGTCACCAGTAAAAATCATAGACTAAGAAATTAGGGCCTGACCCATTCACACATCCAATACCACACCCATTATTCGATAATGGAGGTTGTTTCATTTTAATATTTTGTGATATGTGATAACTAGATAGCTGGATATTGCACAAAAGCCACACAGCCCATGGAAAGTTTTTCGTTAGTTTACAGAAGTGGGGAAGAAGGGATTGAGAAGATTTATCATGGAAAGTTTTTGATATAGTAGTGTTACATTTACCATTTATTTGTATCATCTCTCTAATAGAGGTAGGGTCCACCAACGCATGTGAATTCCATCTTTATTAAAGAGATGGTACAAATAGATAGTAAGTGCGAACGGTACTTTTATCTAATACTAACGTGTACCAATCATTGGATCAATCAAAGTGTCAAGAGTTGTCTAAATGCATGTAAATGCACGTATAATAAATGTAGAGATTTGGGATCCTCTCTGTGGCGGATGTACAATGGGATTAAGGTGGTCTCAGGATCACACGGAGTCCTGAAAATATGCATGTGAATGTCATCCAAGGACCTTCGATTGTTTGGTATGAGTCATTTTTATACATATCAAGTGTTTGATGTAATGTTTAATAGGCATATCTCGACAGATTGTGTTGACAATACTGAAATATTCTTTCGATATCACTCATCAGACTGCTTTAGCATATGTCAATATATGTTGACATGTGTGCAAACATAGTTTGACTAACAACAACAAGCTTACCAAGTGGTCGACGAAATGCCTCAATGAATAAATTGAATTTTTTTGCGCGCTTTGCGAGTTGTTTCAATCCAAAAACTTGTATTTCAACATTGTAACCCCTAAAGGTTCGAATCCTAAATCTGTCACTTGATCCTCTGTTACTTTTAAAATATATATTAGAAAAATCCATGAAGTAATATATTATGGCGAGAAAGTTATTGTTCAAACCATTTGACTGCATGGACGGAGGCAGCATATGCTCACTGGAAGTAGCTTCCCCCACTCAACTTTTTTGTTATGAAAACGCTCCAACTAAAACTATAAATTACTTGTATATACCTAGAAGTGAAGTCTTAGTCCAAACATTCAACTCAAAATACTCTCTCACATTTTATACTTTTTCTACCTTGTCACCCTTCCAAGCCATGTAATTTTTCCATTAGATGATGGTTTACAATTTTACCGTTTAAACACCAGTTAGCTAAATTCATGTTGTTGGATGATAAATTTATGACATCGTTATCAAAATTTTAATTTAATTTCATCATTCATAGTTGCCCTCATTAAAAAAAATTTCTACATCCATCCATGTTTGACTACCTAAAGATTTTCTACTAGCTAGACTAAGAAAGCTAGGGACCATTCATTTACGAAGAAGGTTAGTGTACGTAATAGGTATTTGGTTGTATATCACCATCAGTAAATATGTCGCATTATGAGAGAGATACAGAGACCCTCCTTGAT
Organism: Pyrus communis; assembly: GCF_963583255.1. Lineage (NCBI taxonomy): Eukaryota > Viridiplantae > Streptophyta > Magnoliopsida > Rosales > Rosaceae > Pyrus > Pyrus communis. Next base: position 7,789,288 of record NC_084811.1, on the reverse strand, counting down.
CGTCGAAGCAACTTTATATGCATGATATTGATTGAATAATTAAATATAAAATTCCCCAGCAAATAACTTAATCTGGCAAAGAAGGCAAACATTCAGCCGTGGTTCATGTGCTACTACGTTGTTTCACTTGTCAGCTTCCATCCATGTCTCTGTTACATCGGTTTACACTGCTTTCTACATTAGTATTCTTTTTAGTACTTCTGTTACATCGGTTTACACTGCTTTCTACATTAGTATTCTTTTTAGTACTTGTAAATGAGAGTTTTTAAGTTTAAATATCATGAATGACGCGTTCGTTATTAATTTGTTTTTTCAACACTACATATAAGTACATTATTCTATCAAACATAAAATAAAATTAAAATAAAACAAGAGCGTAGCAATTAGTGGTCACTATCAATCATTGTTGGCCATCGCTTCATTATTCTTTCTGCAAATACTTTTTGCCTTCTGTCTGCTTAGCTATCAACTTAACTGGTATATACATGCCTGGATTTGTCCGGGTGTATTTGGATCGAAAGTAGGTATTTTATGAATAGCCTGTGCATAAACGCCATGGTACTAATTTGAACTATTTCCTTTTCACATTGTACCAGTATTTATGTCTCGAAAAAATGTCATCGTTCTGTCTTGACGGCTAATTATGCAAAGTCCTAAAGTATAATTTATCCGTATTTGGTGCCTAATGATCATTAGAGACTCCTTGTTATGGCACCCTTGAAGGTAGTGTGCCCAATTGGTGCTTAATGAGCATTGCACACCTTTAAAAAGGTTTCTAACTAACTGGTAATAGGCAGACAAATTTGAACCATATTATTGCTAGCTCATTATAAGAATTACCTTACTTTTCCACCACGTAATGTAGATAATATCGTTTACTAAAAAAAAAAATACTGGTAATAGGCACACTTTGAAAGCAGTGTGCTTTGCAAGTGGTCCTTTACCACAATTGTGGAAAAGTGTTGAGCTCTTGCATGACAGCATGGGTTCAAGCCCTATTGGTTGCTATTCTAACATCTATTCTAACAAAATCTATCGTTTGACAAAAAAAAAAAAAACAAATTAATGCTAAATCAAACTTTGTAGTTGGTGATTGATAAACCAGGGGAAAAAAATAAAGATAAAGGTACTACTCAACTTCGCTAGACCCATGGGCTTGAAAGCTTACCAAATATATATAGTATGGGTTATATTAGTTATAAGTTAAAATTGGGCCGTTGTGTTTTTGTTTGAATTTATAGTTCCAAGCAACAAAAAGAGTTTGTTGAACTAGTAAATCAAAGGTGAACCCTACCCTTTTCAACTAAATTAAGGTTAGGTTATGTATGTCATAAAGTGAGTTTAATGACGTACCTATTAGTTAGGTAGATAGATTTCATACTATATATATTTGCATCGTTTGATCAATATTGCTTATATGTAATTTTTATGTATTTATTTCAGTTATGTTATATCTTTTGCAAGTGGGTTACCTATTAGGTGCATAAATTTCATTTGATTTTCACTATTTTTGATTAATATGTCTTGCTTACCGGTTATATTTGTTTTGATGCTTATGTACTTATTGATTAGATAGATATCGTACTACTTTTTTTCATCAGATGTTTAAAGTGGAAAGGATCTACTTCGGATCTCTTCCATCAAGGTCACCGGATCAAGTGATCCGAGTCCTTGAAATTTGATTTAATGGCTAAAAAAAGGGGACCCCTTTAAAAGTTATAATAACTTTAGCCGCACATTGGATCAAATTTCAAGAGCTCGTGATCTTGGTGGAAGAGATCCGAAGAGGATCTCTTTCCGTTTAAAGTTGAACGAAAACATTTTTTTTTTTTACTCATTTTACTAGATATTGCATAGATTAAGGATGTTCAAATATTTGAAATTTAAAATTTAAAAGATGTGCAAAAGAACCACCATGTAATCATTGATCTCTTTAATGAGGATAGTACTAGTTAATAAATGTTAAGTGCGAGACACTTTTTTTCTCTTCGACTAGGTTGAAATCCTCCGTAAGGTTTTTATCGAGGCACACGTAATGCATCATATTCTCAATATTGTACACATTCTTATTACTTCAATGAATATCATAAATTTTCTCCAAAAATGTGCAGAAGATGAATACAAATTAAGAAACTTTAATTTGTAGATTAGGGATGTTAAATATAAATTGGTATATAAGAAAAAGCTACCTAACTCTACACAAATTGTACCTCAAAAAAAAAAAAAAAAATCTCTACACAAATTGAAAATTGGACAAAACCTAATAACATGTTAAATTTTTTGACCAAAATCAAAATGCCCCTTATTAATAATAAAAAATAATAATAATTGTACTAGATATATGCTGTACAGTGTGTGTTTATAACCATATGTATGGAGTCAAGTGAGATTTTGTGTACAATATACGAGGAGATGACAGCGATAAAAAGGTGGTCGTACAAGTATTGGAGATGGTCATGATAAGATGATATAGTCATTGCATTATGGTGGTGGAGTATGTCATCATAAGTGAAAAAATTGAAGTTCATCCAAATCTTAGATAGAGAGGTTGGATTTTCTATGACAAAAAACTTACTATAAAAGCACTCAATGTCCGTCAAACTCCATAACATTTTAAAATCCTTTAAAATCAATAAAATTTTGAATACACATGGATTTCCATTCTCACAAAAAGTTAAATTTGAATACCCCAAGATTTTAAGCTTTTTAAAAGTTAAAAAAATAAAAAAATAAAAAAATAAAAAAATTTATTCAACGCAAGGTAACTTAATTTGAATACCACAAGTTAGATGTTTGGATTCCTATGGGATTTATCATTCATTTTTATTTTTTAATGTTTGTGTAATTTATAATTTGATTTTTTTATAAATTTTATTTTATTTTGTTAAGTAATTAATTATAAGGGTAAAATTGTCTTTTTATAGACAATTTGTTTATCAAATGGGTATTTGTGAAAGTAAATTAAAACCTCAAGAGGTCTTCGTGTAATGTTTTAAACCTGGAGGAGTTTTGTGAAAATTCAAAAAACCTCAAGAGGTGTTAATGTAATTAACCCTCAGTCCACGCAAAAACGGCGTATTTGTCATTCCTAAGTGATTTTCATCACTTTTATAGTATTATAATATGACTCATGTTTGCAATTTGATGTCTTTTAAAATGTCAATCCTAAATTTTACCCTAACCTTCATGTGTCTTGCCCTTGTTCATATTGTATGTCAACAGGACTGCTCTTGGTCCTCATTTTGAGGACCTGTAAGATCTTTTTTTTCATATAAACATTCAGATTAATCTCAAATAAATTGCTCTATTAATACAATGTCTAAATTTTAAGGCCAAAGAAGAAAGTCAAACCCATCTTTATGTTTATTCTTCTAAGCTCACAGCCGTTATTTAATATTCAGTAAAAAGAAAGAGAGAAACAAGCTATGAAGCATAGGTACGATGATACGATATGATGCATTATGTATACGATCATAAAAATATATTTTTTAAAACATAATTTAGGGTAAATTATACAAAACTACCTCAATTATGGATCGAACCACAATCTCATACCTCATGTTTTAAAAATTACAATGTCATACCTCATCTTACGAATTTGTTACAATGTCATACCTCCATATAATTTTATGTCAATTTCTCTATTAAATGCTCACATGGCTTGAGGTGAAGCCCACTCTCTAATCCAACTAGATTAAAAAATTAAAAAATTATTTAAACATTTTTATAAATATTAAAAAAATGGGACCCACCCTTACAAACCCATCCATCTCACCTTCTTCTCCAGCCTACCCATCACCCCACCTCCCTCCTTCACCACCAAAACCAGAACCACTCCCCCACCGTCCTCTCCTCCTCCATCTCCGCCACCGAGTTATCATCAACCCGCCCAAGTTAAAATATTAAAAAAGGGCACCTCCTTCTTCTCAAGCAAGCAGCCACACATGTCAATTTCGTCAAGGACCTTCGTGAGCACCACCCCAACAACCCTCGCCTGCAATCTGAAACCGTTTGTAAGGTTTGGGTAATTCAAGGACCTTCTCGAGGCTTGTGGAAGGTGAGGACAGGCAGAGGAAGAATATAAAATCAGACGACAGCAAGAAGAGGCAGAATTCGAGTTGGGATCTCGGACCCAAAAAACTGATTCCGTTCAAGAAAATTTGGGCAAAATCCCCATTTGAAATTCCCCAAATTGAAATGCATATTATTGCAATCAATGGTAAACCCCATTTAATCAAAAACCAATATATTTTTTTTCAAAATCAGAAACCAATTTCAAAGCTATCCTTTTGAAAGCAGAGAACTTTGGGAATTAAGATGCCTATAAAAAGGCCCACGTGGCGGTGGAGCAGCACCTGCTCTAAGGTTGCTGGAGAAGAGAAGGAGCGCCATTGGGAGGGAGGTGGAGATGGGTTCTAGTTTTAGAGTGAAGGGAGGAAGGGTGGGGGGAGATGGATGGAACAGGAAGAAGGTGAGGGTTTGAAGAGGTGGGTCCCATATTTTTTAATAAAAATATTTATATAATTATGTTTTTAATTTTTAAATATTAATTAATTTTTTAATCCAGGTGGATTAGAGAGTGGACTCCACCTCAAGCAACGTCATCATTTAATAGAGAAATTAATAGAAAATTTGACAGAGATATGACATTGTAACAAATTCATAAGATGAGGTATGATATTGTAATTTTTAAAACATGAGGTATGAGATTGTTGTTTGACCTATAGTTAAGGTAGTTTTGTGTAATTTACCCCATAATTTAACAAGAAAACATCCACATTCAAGTTCATTCAAGTATGAGAGTTATATTCCTGTTTCAATTAGAGGCAAATTCTTTGTATTCGTAACTTTCAACTAAATCTTTGTTTTCTATTAATTTTCTCCTCTTAAAATTCTCATCTTAAAGTATAAGGGTATCGGATAGGCGACCAAACTATAGTATCCGTGCTTCATAGAAAGCAAGATAACAACGACAGTGAAAACTTAAAAGGATGTTAAGCTAGCCATGAAAAACAGATGAGACAATCTTTTTGAACTCCTCCCTCTTATATTTAGATGTGAGATAACAAACCGAGCCATTCACTTCAAACCCCTTACTCTTCCACTCTTGAATCCTCTCGTGGAGCAATTCTCCATTTCGAGCACACGTATGCATGGTTGCCCCAAGTCATGCAAGCTCCTCTGCAATGGCAAATTCAATACATGAAGAAAAACTTGAGTTTGCAATACAGAGATATCCATATGAAATTTGAGTCTAACAGACAAAACAAATGAGCAGAAGTGATTTTTTATTAAAATAAATAAATAAATCAACATTTATTATGTATATTCATTCATTGATTTTTGTTTTATTGATCGGAATTGAACTTTATAGATGTTGGAACCATGGTATCTCCAAAAGTGTGCAAGAATAGGTAATCGAAATTGCGATCAACCAAGATGCAATGCAAGCGCAATGTCTCTACTAACTGGTCAGTCCACTGCATTTTACATGCAGTTGCGCGGTTGCTCTTGCCAAACTAGACATGCAGAAGGATGCAGCTGACGTATAGAATAAGGTTGCTGCCCCCTCAAAGAAAAAAGACAATGAGGAAGATGCTAGGATCCTGAAATGCTCTGTAATTGTTTTTTGTGATACTCTACAGTTGTCATAGCAATCCTAATTTTGTTCTAGTATTGAAGAATGTTGTGCGGAAGCATCCGAAGACATGCTCTTGATTCAACTTGTGCGGAAGCAACCAAAGACATGGTCTTGATTCAACTTCTTGTGTGGAAGCAACAAATATAAGATCAATACATAAGCGAAGACAAAATATGACAAATACAGAAATCGTCCATATAGTAAAAATACCTTCGGCTTTGTTAGAGCCTACATCCGGTCTGGAGACGGTGAGGAAATGCACTAATAACAAAGGAGAACACAAAATAGTTTTTAAGCTCTCACTACATATTCCAAAAACACCCAGAACACACACAGAGACTAGCCAAGAACAAGTCTCAGATTGTTGCTTGCAGACAAATACAGGAAAGAGATGGGGTTATTACAAAGATATGAACCAAACTCACATACACAAGGGATCAAAGAGAAGAACTAACTCAGTATTGCATCTACTGTACAACGAACAAAGTAAGAGAAGCAACTTACACCAGTACAGAGAACATATCTAACAAATTGGTTGATCTTTCCCAACATCATGAGAGACAAAAGAGCTAGTTCATGTCACCGTCTTCCGAATGATACCGCAGCACAAAATCACAAATATAGTGCTCTCGGTGACACTTTCCTTTTATCAAACTGAAAAAGGAACCAAAATGTGCAGCCAACCGTATTTGGTACACTAAGTCATGATAGACAAAAGAGCTTGCTCATATCGCCGTCTTCCAAATGGTACGGCACCACAAAATCACAAAAATGGTGCTCTCTGGGAAATTTCCCTTTTATCAAACTGAAAAAGGAACCAAAGTGTGCTGCCAACCTATTTGGTGACTTTAAACTCAGAGATGGTTATCCCCAAACTCACCAAAAAAGGGCTTCTCAAATTAAGCCAGTTTCCAACAAAGAAGATGCTCCAGTTGTTGTTACGAAACATATCAGGGATATCATGTACAATATATAGATAGAGGTAGAGGAGAGAAATAGAAAAGAAAAGGAAACAGCCAGTCATACATGGTTCTTCAAACTCTAATCCATGAGATGCCCATTTGAATTAGTTACTTTGTAGCACTTTGATTGATTTCTTTAGTTCTAATGCAACACCTTTTATTCTAATTATAAAGAGGCCGTCTTCATTTGTTACGTAGCACTTTTTCTCCTCCTTAAAAATGTAATAGTTCACGTAAGGTATCCTAGATCCCTTGATAACTTTTCCCAATCCATTAGCATCCCAATCACTACCTCATGAATTCTTGATTAGCCAAAACTCACAAGTACCTATATCATCAAGCTTCCTTTTCTTCCCAAAACCCTCCAATTTCTTTTCTTCAGTCTTCCAAGTTCCCTACCCAAGCAAAGTAACAGTATAAGTGGTCTCTTCTTTGAAAACATGATCTAGTTAAGGCACAAACTCCATGCTTACATTGTCTTCGAAACTTGAATCTACGGACATGATTACAACCACCACTGGATGCTCTGCCATGGGTTTACCCATTACATCCCCATAGTCTTGTAGCACCCTTCTTAATCCTCATTCGATCCAACATGGTCTAACCAGGTGTACATCTCCTTAGTCTTGTATACTATTATAACGGGTTCACCGAAACATTTATAGTCGTGTATAAAAGTTCTTATACTGCTCTTTGGTCAGGTGTTGGTGTGAACATTCTTCAGATGCCAAAACTTCTCCAACATTATGTAGTGCTCACATATAGTCGAAGAAAACAGCTGGAGTAGCCATGCGATCAGACAGATAAGTTAGTACATAATCATTTATCTCCTTCCATGGCATGAAGCAGTTTTATTTTTCTTGGCAGGGTGTGGTTGTATTAGAAAGGTGTAGGGATTGCTTACTGCAAGGGCCAAGCCTCGCATGGATACCCTTGGTCTTACCGTAAGCGAGCCCAATCTACCTTCTCGACAACCGCTTCAACATTGTAATAGCGTTCATCTCTCATTGATCTTGTGTATCCTATTTTAACACAAGAGGAAGATATATACCTACAAAATTAACTAGTCCAACATGTTGCACAAGGGGGTTAGAGATCGACGAGATGCACTCTCTTGCTGTGTTCAAGCGGTCGCAAAGATGATAGAGGCCGGGCTTGCTTACACTCACGGGGTAAGATCGAGAGTATTCGTGCGAGATAAAAGACGAGAGATAAAAATGCTCCATCCTATGAAAAGTAGATAAATGGTTATGTACTAACTTACTTGTGATGTGGCTTGGCTACTTCACCAGTTTTCTTCAATTTCATATGTAAGCGCGATATCATGTTGGAGAAGTTTTGGCTGCTGAATAATGTTTTTCTTAAAAAAAGATTGGGGGCCGATAATAAAAAATTGTTGATACCCACACCAACACCCAACTGAAGAGTAATAGGAGTTTTATACATACTATAAATGTTCCTGTGAACGCGTTACTATTCCACTGGTCTAATTATGTCGGATCGAATAAGGACTAAGGAGGGTGTAAGCAATTAGAAGACTATGGAGATGTTAATGGAAAAATGCAATTGCTGAGCATCCAATGGTGGTTGTAATCATTTTTGTGGATTCAAGTTTCGAAGACAATATAAATAAAAGCTTGAAGTCTATGTACCTTCACTAGATCATGTTTCCAAAGAGGGGACCAATCATGTTGTTACTTTGCTTAGTTGAGAAAGTTAGAAGAATGAAGAAAATGGAGAGTTTAGGGAAGAAGAAGAAGCTTGATGATATGGATTCTGGTGAGGTTTGGCTAATCAAGAACTCACGGGGTAGTGATTAGGTGCTAATGTATTGGGAAAAATTATAAAGGGATCTAGGATACCTTACATCCATTATATTGTCTTTCCAATTTTTGGGAAGAAGAAAAAGTATTATGTAACACATGACGACGGTCTAATCTTTTTTAATCCGAAGAAAAGGTGATGCATAAAAACTAAAAACATCAATCAAAGTGCTACAAAGTAACTAAATCGAAATATGGCATTTCATGAATTATAGTTTGAAGAACAATTTCGCGTCCGAAAGCTTTTTTGATATATGTATTAATTAGATTTCATTATGATTGGTTTCATTGTTAAGTTATGACTCGTATTATATGATTTGTCAAATGATATGTATGACAATGAGATTGAGATGCCTACTGTTTTCTTTAGGGGTGGGCACTTGGAACCAAAAACCGAAACCGAAACACGAACCAAATCGAACCTCACCGAACGGTTTGGTTTTGTGGTTTTGAAACGGTTTCGGTTTTGAAACCGAACCGCAACGTAGGAAACGGTTTGATTTTGGTTTTGGCTTTTGAAAACCGCATCGAAACCGAAACCACAATGTTAAATTATAATCGGTTATTTCATTAAGTCCATACATTTAGTATGGACTCAACCACATCATAATATTTCCACATAATCTCTATCTTTTCTTTCATCAAGATTCGTAGTGCGTTGGAAAGGATGCAGAACTGTCCAAGAAGATATTCTTGAGGCGAATGTGGCATCTCCGGTTGGTTTATTGAGGAGGATGGATATGGCACATTGGTAGCATGATGTGCATGAAGTAGACAATATGAACTGAGTGCATTTCTTATATTTATTCTTCGATATCATTAAGCAGCTTATGAATTAGTATCCCTTGCTTCGTTCATAGGTTACAAGATTATTTTGTAGAGACAGCCAATGCCACAATTGTCGATGAAAGTGAGAGATTAAAAATCGACACTCAGCACCTTCGGGAGCTTAGCTTTCGAGTTGGATCGATCTACCAGTTCATCAGCGAGTTGCTTATTCAACCGGACAATGAGGTTAGTGGTAAATTACAATTACTTTCACTTCGTGATTTTTTGTGCCGGTCTTTTTTAAGAGTCGCAAAGTAAGTTGAAGCACCAAAACTTTTTTATTGAATTGCATGAACAATTTATTTTTCGTAATGTCATAATGCATTAGGTAATCATAATAGCTTTTTCGAACACCAAATTTTTTTTATTGAATTGGATGAAATGAGATATAACTAGGTAACCATAATAACACTTTCAAACAATGAAACCAAACCAAAACCGTTTAAAACCAAACCAAACCGAACCAAATGGTTTGGTTTCATTTCGGTTTTAGCCTCAAAACCGCACCAAACTAAACTGCAAAAACTTGTGGTTTGGGTTTTGGTTTCACTCAAAACTGCACCAAACCGAACCACGCCCACCCCTAATTTTCTTTTCTATTTAACTCCTTCTTATTGACATTGAGATTGTAAGTATCTCCTCTTCCTCTACCTCCACCTATATATGATACAATGTTTAAAATATCAGTGGAAATATTAATGTGTGAATTTATAGAATCAATATCGATATTGGTTGCCTTGAGCAAATTTCCCTACAATGCCATTTTAAATTAATCAAAGACCGATAACGATATATCAATCGATATTTCCACCGATAATAATATTTTAAACACTATGTACAATATATATATATATATATATATATATATATATATAGATATATGGAGGTAGAGGAGATGCTCATAGTCTCAATATCAATAAAAAAGAGTTCAGTAGATAAGGAAACAGCCATCCATCACAATCTCAATTTCATACAAACCATAAAACATGAGTCATAACTTAACATTGACAACAATCATGATCCAATTAGTACATATATCAAAGGATCTTTCGGAAACAACATTGTTTTTCAAACTATAATCCATGAGATGCCATTTTGACTTGGTTACTTTGTATCACTTTGATTGATGTCTTTAGTTCTTATGCAACACCTTTTCTTCAGATAAACATCTTCATTTGTTACGTTGCACATTTTCTGCACCCCAAAAATTGGAAAGGCAATATAGTAGATGAAAGGTATCCTAGATCCCTTGATAATTTTTCTCAATCGAATAGCGCCTCATTCTTTTCTTCAGTTTTTTGTTCCCCACCCAAGCAAAGTAACAACATAAGTGATCCATTTTTTGGAAACATGATATAGTGAAGGAACATAGACTCCAAGCCTATATTTATAGTCTTCAAAACTTTAATCCACAGACATAATTACAACCACCGGTGGACGCTCAGCAATGGCCTTTTCCATTAACATCTTCATTGTCTTCGAATTGATTCCACCCTCCTGTCCTCATTCGATCGAACATGGTTAGGCCGACGGAATTGTAACGGGTTTATTGAAACATTTATAGCCTTGTATAAAAGTTCTTGCTCCTCTTCGGTCGGGTATTGGTGCCAACAATTTTTTATTGTCAGGCATCCAATCTTATTTTTTGAGAGAACCATTCTCCAACAGTCAAAACCTCTCCAACATGACGTCATGCTTAAATATGAAGTCGAAGAAAACTGCTGGGGTAGCGATGCCACTAGACAGGTAAGTATGTAACCATTTATCTTCCTTTCATTGCATGACGTGTTTTCATCTTTCTTGACAATGTTTGGTTGTATTCGAAAGGTGTAAGGATTGCCTACTGCAACTGCTATGTCTCGCACATATAGCCTCACTCTTACCTTGTAAGGGTAAGCAAGCACGACCTCTACCGTCTCTGCAACCGCTTGAACACCGTGCCAGTGTTCATCTCATGGATCTCTAAACCCCCTTGTGCATCATGTCAAACCAGTTAACTTTGTAGGTATATATGTTTCTCCTTATGTTGAAATAGGATACACGAGATCAAGGAGATGGAACGCTCTTGCAATGTTCAAGCAGTAGCAAAGACGATAGAGGTCAGGCTCGCTTACACTTATGGGGTAAGACCGAGAGTATCTCTGACTTGGCCCTTGTGCGGTGATATGGTACTCTAGCAGTTTTCGTTGACTTCATAAGTAAACACGACATCATGCTGGAGAAGATTTGGCAATTCTCTGAATAATAGGATAGAAGGCCCGACAATCAGAATTTGCTAACGCATACCCACACCAACACCTAACTGGAGAGTAGTAAGAGCTTTTATACACGACCAAATGTTTTGATGAACTAGTTACAATTCCACCTGGTCTAACCATGTTGGATCGAATGAGGACTAAGGAAGGTGCTGGCAATCAGAAGTCAATGAAGATGTTAATGGATAAGGCCATTATAAAGCATCTAACGGTAGTTGTAATCATGTCCGTAGATTCAAGTTTCGAAGACTATAAATATAAGCTTGAGTCTTTATGCCTTCATTAGATCATGTTTCCAAGGAATGCACCACTCATGCGGTTACTTTGCTTGGGTAAGTACTTGGAAGACTAAAGAAAAGAAATTGGAGAGTTTTGGGAAGAAGAGAAAGCTTGATGATACAGATACTTGTGAGAGGTCACATGTGGGGATGGATTGTCCTTGGATTTGAATGAGTGATTTCAACAAGTTGATGTGATTCTCCAAGAGTGTTTACACAGTGAATGTTAAATGCCTGGTGGCCGGTGAAGTAGCGGTCACAACCCCATTCTTCTCGACATCCTTCATCTAGTAAAGGCTGCAAAACGCTTGTTTCTAAGTCATTCCAAGGTAAGTCTTTAATAGTTTGAACTACTCATTTATCCATAAGATTGGCGAGTAAGCAAAAAATAGTATTTCCCCAAGGCAATCTTAACCGTTGATTTCACGTACTATTGAGTAGTCCGGACTATTTATTTAGCTAGAAATTAAGGTAGCTAGTTAGCACACTACCACAGCAGAGCACAGATGGAACTAATTAAGTCCTTAACCTCCTACCTACTTCAAGGATAGGTTCACTTCTCCAAAGTCAGGATGATAGGGTGCCGTCTTTCTCCTAGCTCATTCCTGGCGGTTTTCCCTTCCCGACCGCTTAGTCGCCTCCTTCTTGAGTTAGCTTCTCCTCTATGAAAATTTTGTCCCACTCCAATTCAGCCCAAAACGCTTCAAAGTCAACAAGCTTGTCGAACACTGGAACCCTAACACCATTAGGATAGGTTCAAAAGAAAAGACATTTAGGAAAAAGGTCTTGTTGCTCAAGCATGGAATTTGACCGTGGCCATTGTCCCACAGTGGGATACCTACGATGGGCCGCCTTTTTCTTTTTAGGTGACGGACGACAGGCTACATATCTATTGTTGTTCATAGCCTTGTGACTTTGTTTAGCCTCTAGCTTCTCCTTTTTCCGGTACTCATCTGGTGCTCTAATGCGTTACATAGTGATAATTTGTCATAGTGGAAATAAGAGAAGACACAACACAACCTTAACTCCCGTGTAAGCATTGACATCACCAAAAACCAATGTCTTAAAGAACTCGCCTCGGGGCGCGCCTAGGGCGCCCTTGAGGCTGGGTGGAGAGGCAAACGCCTCAGTTTTGTTGGAGTAGGCAAAATGCTTCGCCGGAGACGTCGAGGCGGCGAAGGCGTGCCTCAAGGCGTCTGGACGCCTTGTCAAACCCTTTTTTTTTTTTAAAAAAAAAAAAAAAAAAAAAAACCATCCAAACCCAAAACGACGTCGTTTGGGTAAGGATTTTCAGTCTTCATACCATACCTTCGAATTCAATCCCCTTTTTCTGCCTCTGCCTTTTGCCTTCTGCCTTCTAGCTTCTTCTTCTCCCGTGCGCCAGAAGCTCAGAACACCGGTCTGGTCGCCACGCCGCCACCCCAGCATTGTCAGCCCAACCCCAGCGCCGTCAGCAAGATCCCCAAGGTTAGGGTTTCTGAAATTCTGAAATTAGGGATTTTGTTTTCTGGGGAAGGTTTTGCCATAATAGAGGGGTTAATAGTTAGACAGAAAAGTTATTAATCTGCCTCTGTGTACTGCCTAACTAAGATTGACTGAAAATTTGAATGTAGTGAAGAAGTTTTTTGGGGAAGGTTTTTGAAAAGCTTTCTACGAAACAGGGGTATATAAATGCGAACATCAGTTGAGAGAGAGAGAGAGAGAATCAGATAACCAATGAAAGATGCACAACCAACCCACTAAGAAAGCCACTAGAAGAACCAGGTACAAATACAATATAGAACTTCTCAACAATTTAATGTTGCATTGTGTGCCATAAATTGGCACTTAGATACATGAACAATTTAATGCTACACTGTGTGCCATAAATTGGCACTTAGATACAATTAGCTGAACCCAAACATTTCTAAATGCAAAATGCTAGGCCTAAGTAGTCGGGACTATGGGGGTATATAAATTAATTAATAAATTGTTGGAAATTGTTGGTATATAAATTAATTAATAAATTGTTGGTTCATTAACTGTATGCATTCATCTAATGTTTACTGTTTAGGGCATTGAAAAATATGGCTTCTTCTTCTAAGAAAGATTTTGCTTGACAATGGACAAAAGATTTGGATCCTATCACCAAGCACTTCTATTGTGTTTTTTGTAACCACAAATGCACGGGTTCAATTTCTAGATTCAAACATCACTTGGGTGGTGTAAGTTCGGGAGGAATGATAAGTTGTAAAAAAGTCCCACCCAATGTGAAGGAAGAATGCTTTGCTAATGTTATGGGAACTAAAGAAAAGAGGAAAGCTAGTCATGAGTTGTGTCGTGGTGGTGGAGAAGAAAGTGAAAGTGTCAATATGGGCACAACAAGGACACCATATGTAAGTAGTGGGAATGGGAGTGCGAGTGCCACACATTCACAACAAACCGATTCTTTTCTACCACCTAGGTCAAGGGGACCACTTGATAGGTATGTTACATCGGAAGCTCGTCAAACCACGTTGAATACACCTTTCAAAAAAGAGGAAAGAAGGCAAGCATCCCGAGCACTTGCCTGATGGTTCTACATTAGTGACATTCCATTCAATGCGGCAAACAATGAATATTATGTTAATGCAATGAAATTGGTATCCAATTTTGGTCCCGGCTTTGATGCTCCTACAAGCCATGAATATAGAACTTGGATGCTCAAAGAAGAAGTTGATGATGTACAAAGTATGATGAAAGAACATCAAAAGGCTTGGAAGAGATATGGATGCACTATTATGTCGGATGGATGGTCGAAAGTAGGTGTTTAATCAACTTTCTTGTCAATAGCCCATAAGGTACTTGGTTCTTGAAATCGGTTGATGCATCGGCCTTTATTAAGAATGGAGATTTGTTGTATGGCTATTTGGATGACGTTATTCAAGAAATTGGGGAGGAGAATGTGGTTCAAGTTATATCCGATAATGCTTCGAACTACAAGAATGCTGAAGCAAAACTTATGGAGAGGAAAGAGAAGGTGTGGTGGACTCTATGTGCGGCTCATTGCATTGATTTGATGCTAGAAGATATTTCTAGGATGGCATGGTTTGATGACACACTCAAACGTGTTAGGTGTATTTCAAAGTATGTATATGTTCATCAATGGGTACTAGCTTTGATGAGAAAGTACACTAACAATTCAGAAATTCTTCGTCCGGCGGTCACTAGGTTTGCCACTTCTTTCCTTACACTACAAAAGCTACAAAAGCAAAAGGAAAATCTTGTTGCTTTGTTTACCTCTCAAGAATGATCAGAAAGTACCTATGCAAAATCCTGTGAAGCAAAGTTGGCTAAGCATCATGTGTTATATGATCGTGAGTTTTGGGGTCGAGTTTCCTTTTGCATTAAGGGTGTTCTTCCTCTTGTTTGTGTTTTGAGAGAGGTTGATTCGGAGGAGAGACTCCCCATGGGTTTTATATATGAGTTGATGGATGCCGCAAAAGAGAAAATTGCAAGCAATCTTAACAAAGTGGAGAAAAAATATATGCCTATTTGGAGAAAGATAGATCGTAGATGGGACGATCAACTTCATCAACCACTACATGCGGCGGCCTATTACTCAAACCCATAATTTCAATATGAGGATAATTTCTCAAATACTGATTAAGTACGAAATGGGTTATTTACTTGCATGGATAGGATGCTTGGGAAAGGAAAAGAACGTGAAGAGGCCGATGTTCAATTGGATTTATTTACTAACAGGTGTGGTCCATTTGCAGATTCTATGGCTATGCAAACTAGGAAAAAACGAACACCAAGTAAGATTTAATTAGTCAATTGTTAATATCTTTTTATCATTAACCCTTAAATTACTTACCTCACAATATTGTTTTTTTAGCGGCTTGGTGGGAACGCTTTGGGCATAAAACACCCTAGTTTACGAAGTTTGCTATCCGAGTTCTAAGCCTTACTTGTAGTGCATCGGGATGTGAGAGGAATTGGAGCACATTTTCAATGGTAAGTAAATATATTATTATTATCTTAAGTGTCATTTTTGCTTAAGATGATTAGACTTGAATAATAGAATTGATTTATTTGTAGATTCATACAAAAAGAAGGAATAGGCTTGAACACAAAAGGCTTAATGCTTTAGCCTATGTCAAGTACAATTTGGCTTTACAACAAAGAAATAAGAAAAGGATGGAGAAGTATGATCCTATTGTTGTGGAAGAAATTGCCTTCGATGATGAATGGATAACAGAGATAGAAGATCCCGTTCTTCCAGAAGATCCTACATGGCTTGAGGATGAGTTATTGTATAGTGTTGAGGCCGTAAGGAATGTGCCACCCCCGGTTTATGAAGGTGGCTCATACATTCGAGAGCCTAGAGAGTCTTCTCCTCTTCCTCCTCCTCGTGAGCCTACTCAACCTTGGGGTCCTAATACATACAAAAGAAAACAGGGTAATGAAGAATCCTCAAGTAGAACTAGAAGAAATGTGGAATATGATTCGGAAGATTCTTTTGATGAAATGATGACATACCCAACAAGTTCATCTAGAGTTGGTAATGAAGAGGATGATGTTGCCTTTTATTTAGATGAAGAGGATTTAGATGAATGATTGATATCTTTGTTTGTATTTTGATTTATATGAAGATGATTTGGATGAATGATTGTTTTCTTTGTTTGTATTACCTTTTGAATGATGAATTTGGGTGATATTACCTTTGAATGATGAATTTAAATGATATTATCTTTTGAATGACTGGATTTGAATGAAAATTTGAGAATGGATGTCTATTTTACATAGTACTATTTTTTATACAATTATATGTATAATATATAAAACATATATATAAAAAAAAAATTAAATCCTGTAAGGCTTCGCCTCGCCCACGCCTCATGCTTTTAATACATTGCCAACAACCTCCATCGATTATGTATGCAATGCACTGACACATGTAGAGCGTGTTTGTAAAGGGACCTGGGCGATCCAAAATCCTTGATTGAATTTTCCCAGGGCTCCTAAAGTATAAGGTTGGGCCTCTTGCCTCTGGCTCTAGCTCTAAATTCCAGCTATGCATTGGCGTCAGCGTCTTCATGGAAAAGACAACCACGAAAAAGAATAGATTTTTTAAAGTGACTTAGCCCAAAATGATGGTATTTTGGCCATGTCTTTTAATGTTTTTTAAAATGACTTGGCCCAAAACAACGCCATTCTGGCCAAGTCTTATTTTCTTTTTATTAAATTAATGTGAATCGAGAATTGATGGAGATTTAAAGTTCATTATTGATATGTTTTATGTTCGGTCCAAATAGCATATTTACAAATAGGATTTTGCAGCTTATAAAGTTGTTTTAAGTATGATTTATGAATAAAATGTATTATCATTTAATTTTTCCATGTTATGTTTGTCTACAAATTTTTTGACTTTGATTATTGAGACCCTCATATTTAAAATATGGATCCGCCACTAGATACATGTATTCGTATCAATCACAGTATTAATCATATAGAGAGAGCAAGGGAGAGGGGAAAACAGGGAGGGAGGACTTAAGAAAATGAGAAATTTGGTGTAACACTCAAAACCCTTGCAAATGATTTCTATGTTTGGTTTTAGCTCACATAATGCGTTGCCAATCAAACCATGATAAAGAAAACCCCAAACTGAAATTGCTTCACGGATCTCATAATAATAATAATTAAAATTAGAGCCTTAATTCAAACCCCAAAACTGAAATTGCTTCATCATGTTGTGCTAGAACCTTTAACAATGAGAGAGAGAGAGAGAGAAAGCGAGAGAGAGAGAATTATGATTACCTTAGTGATGAATTGAATCTGTGTTAAGAGAGAGAGTTATGATTACCTTCGTGATGAATCAAGTCTGTGTTTCACCTTCAGCTGTTCGTTGGTTGCCAATTAAACACTGTTTGAGAAAAGACCTAACAAATCACTGCTTCATCATTCATGTTAGCTAGAACTAAACCCTAAATTAAATTGCAAAAAACATAAGCAAAGAAGCTGGGGAGGTGGAAGAGACTAGAGAGAGCAATCAAACCTAAATTAAATTAACTACAACAAATAGAAGCAAATCGACTACCTGGTTGCTCGTTTTGCCATTGGATGATTCGATGTCGATATGGGACTGTAAGCAAGAAAGAGAAAGGGGATAGTAGATTAACTTTCTCCAACTTCACACAAGCTACATCGAGGCCAAATCAGTTAGAAAGCATATGACTAAAATGAGGCAAACTGAGAATCCTTTCTCTCCGGTGTGAGAGTTTTCTGTTGTGAGTGTGTTTCTCTACAGCGTGAGTTTAAAGTTGCTTCCTTAGTTTCTTCGCTGTAGCAACCAGATGCCCTCTTAAGGCTAACTCCAACCCATGGCTTAAAACCTATTTTTCCCCTTCTATTCTCCCCCAATCCATTCCAACCCAAATTCTAATTTGAACCTAAAACCTAAAAAAAGAAGCCAAAAACCAGCCTAAATTTAGTCAAGAAAATGGTGTGGGCCCCATCATTGAGATTGAAACATGGCACTTGAGCGCCAGACTCCCCTAGGAGATGTGGCCCATGCGGGCGACACACCAAGACTGAGACCAGCATGGCTCCACCCATGTGGGCATGTTGGCCACATGCGCCAAAGAACCAACTGCTTTTTTTTAATCCAAGGGTTTACATAAATAGGTTGTTGGTTGATCCAACAGCCTACATTCAATTTTTTGTATTTTATATTTATATATTTATTGAATCTAATTACTAGGATCGAATATAATCAAATTTAACTATAAAAAAAAGATCTAATGACCCAAATTTAAATCCAATGGCTAAAATAATTTAAAAAAAATTATTTAACTCAAAATTCATCCAAAAACTCTATAAATACATATGTTCAAACATCCACATAAAACTCACTTTTCTCCTACAATTCTTCCAATTGTTCTTTCTATCATTTCTTCCCATTTCCAAAATTTTCAAGATGGCAAAAGAGCATATTAGAGGTCGTAATTGGACCTTTGAGGAAGATGTTGCTTTATGCTTGGCATGGGTTTCTATTAGTGAAGAAGGTGTCATTGGCATGAATCAAAATAAAAAGGTTTTGTAGGGTAAAATCGTTGATAAGTTCAATGAAAACTCTAACGCCAACCGAAGGGAAGGTGGTGGTGTTTACGATCGGTGGAAGGTTATCAACAAAACATGCACTTTATGGAAGGGAAGCTTGGAGAGAGCCATGGTTGACATGGTTAATGGAAGGAGTGCTGTAGAAGTTGTGAGTTTCTTTGTTGATATTTTATTTGTCATGTACATAATATTATTTTGCAACTAATTATTTTTCTGTATTTCTTGCATAGGGTGACAAAGCAATGACAATTTACAAGACAAGAACTACACAAAAAAAATCAAGCTTTTAAGTTGCATCATGCTTGGAACGTCCTCAAAGATTGTCCGAGGTGGAGAACCGATGCGGACCAACAATGGGGAAGATTATTTCATAGTGAAACCGCACATACAAATGATGTCAATGAAGGTCTCGATGAAGTGATCCCAACTTTTTCTTTTGCAAGGTCTGGGGAAGAGATAAGCAAAAGGAAGCAAAGAGAAAAGAGGAGTCCCAAGATCTGATTAGTGCATAAATTGCTACCAGATTTGCAAGATTGACCGAAAGCCATAGCTCTCGGGAGGAAGAAGCAGCCGAAGGCGTTTGGCCATTACGCACGAAGGGGATAAAGAGCAAGAAAGGTTCGAATGTAATTTCATGATGGAGGACCTCAACAAATACACTCCAGAGAGGAAGAAGTTCTTACATGATAAGCAAAATGAAATTTTGCGAAGGCATGCCACAAGGAGTATATTTCAAGATCTTGATTATCTCAAGGCTATATCCCAAGTCCATCACCAAGTCAAGATGGTGGATATCATTATTAAGTTTATGTAGTTTATGAATTATTGATTGTATTAAGTTTATGTGGTTTATTAATTGTCGTTTATGACTTATTAATTATTGCATGTATTAAATTTATGGCTTATTAATTATTGTTTCTATTAATCTAGAGGCCTTCAATAATTATTGTACTTATTGTTGCACACTTTGATGTACAATAGATGCTCTAAATAATTCAAACGGTCTTGAATAATTTTGACAACGTACTAGACAAAAGATTTGTCACAATAAGACACTTCAATTTATTACTAGAAAATAACAACATAGTACGCTTAAAATTATTACGTAAAATAACAACATAGCTCACTTAAATTTAACACAAGAACACATTAATACACCAACACTAACACTTTAATACACTTAAGATTATCCATCATCAACGTTCTCCTTCTTAACGCAATATATGCTCAACCAAATCCTTGCGGAGTGTGTCATGACCTTGAGGAGTTTGAATTCTATTTAAACATCTCATATACTCACTCAGTGTGACCCTATCTTGTCGAGGTCTCGTAAGTGGTTGCAGAGAGATATTCAATATCTCTTGCCATAGCTCTCGCATATGTTGGTTGGTCATCATCCACATCTTCTCCAAAGTCTTCTTCAATTTCTACGTACTCATCTTCCACAATCATGTTATGTAAAATTATGCACGTTATCATGATTGAATGGAGGTCTTCCACATTCCACAATTGTGCAGCCCCTCTAACAATGACACATCGAGCTTGTAGGATCCCGAATGCTCTCTCCACATCATTCCTGTAAGATTCATGTTTATGCGAAAATAATTTTTTTTTCGCATTATCGGGATGAGAATAACTTTTCACAAAGGTAGGCCAACTAGGATAAATACCATCAGTTAAGTGGTAACCTAGCTCATGCCGTTTACCATTTACCTTGTACCTCCATTCCGGTGCCCATCCATTAACAACATCATCGAATAGAGGAGAAGACCAAAGAACATTGATATCATTGTTTGATCCAGAAGCGCTGAAGAATGCATGCCAAATCCATGTATCGTAAGACGCCATAAGCCTCGAGCATGATGGTTGGGTTGTTGTGATGGCCCGTGAATTGGTCAGCCCAAGTAATAGGACAATTCTTCCACTCTCAATGCATATAATTGGGACTTCTTATCATGCCATAGAAGCCTCTTTGTCTGCCTTGCGTAGAAGCATCTTCAAGTATTCACGATTTGACTTGCGGAGGTATATGGCTTCATATATGGCTTTAATTGCCTTACAAAAGCACTTAAGGTTCACAATAGCAGTATTATCTACAAGTCAACAATATTCGTCAGTTTAGTCTGTAGAGCACCTATTAGCTAGATCTGAAATGTAGATGTGAGCTTCTGATGAGATGATAGACTTTGTTAACCTACAGCATCTATCTTCCTTGCAAAGTAGTAGCCATGATGGACAACTGCGTTCAAGATGCTTTCAAAAAGCTCTCTCCTCATCCGATACCACTTCCAAAAATCATGAGGAGGATGTCTCGGATGTTCGATGAAATAATCTTTCATCATCTGGTCATGACACTCTTCTCTATCATGCTGCACAAATGAACGCCCGTGACAATATCTAGATTCGACATGGTGCTCATATTGCATAAGCGAGTTCACAAATTCGGCTTCTTCATGGTTCATTTTTGCATCTGCAATTGCAAGACTTACTTGGTATTGTGCCATCTGCATTGTCAAGCTACGCCTTCTTCTATCACCCATTGATGAGATATTGATGATTTTGAGGAAACAAAAACACTTTAAAAGTTGGAAGATTGGTGAATATGTTGCGTGATGGTTAGATATTCAACCTATGCTTATATAGAGGATGATTGAACGTTTGTGTTTCATGCGTTTCATGTGTTTTGTATGTATTTGGTATGTGTTTCGTGTGTGTCATGTGTTTCACATGTTTGGTGTGTTATACATCTCTATCATGTGCTTTCTATTTGCTTCATACGTGTTATGTGTGTCTTGTGTGTTTCACGTATTTTGTGTTTATAAAATTAATTTAGGATAGTCTACAATTTTTTTTTCAAAAAAAAAAAAAAAAAAAAAGCCTAAATTCATTCTTTAATAATTTAGGGCTAAAATTTTAGGCCATAATGGTTGGAGCAGAAAAGCTGTTTCTAGGTTAAAACCTAAATTTTATGGGCTAAAAATTTTAGGTTTTAGGCCAAGGGTTGGAGATAGTCTAACTACTAATTCTAAAGTTCTTGTTCTTCTTTTATTTACAATCGTCATCTACCTTTATCACGTCGTTTTTCCTTCTTTTGTCTTATCTTCTTAATGTCTATCTTGTTTCCTTCAATGTTGTGTCCCATCAGCTCTTAGACGTCGATTTCCTCTTCTCGAGGGTGTATCTTGTGGATGTCATGGACTCATGGGTCAAAATCACTTACAACCATCATGGTGTCTCGGTGGGGATTTAAGAACCCCAACAACTCACTGGACAGAAGTAAATGATCACTTGAATCAGAGGTCTATAAAATTAGTTCCTTTTAGAAATTCTCTCTTTAAATCAGTTCTATTCTTTCTAGTTACCGAGTATTTGCTCCAAACATAACCAAAAATCAAACTAGTGGAAGTGAACAAAAAACCAGCATCAAAAATCTTGCACAACGGCTAAAGTTTAGGCTTATTTTTAGCTATCTTTGAAATTTAATTTTAATCTCACTATGCTCTTTGTAATTCAAAAGTCGCAACTTTATTTTGTGAAACTTAAATTTGCTTCACTTTGCCCTCTAGGACTCAATTTTGCTCCCATTTCGACCCCAGAAACTTGAAAGTCGTCTCAATAAAACTTAAAATTCGCTCCACATTACTTTAGATCTATTAAATTTTTATGTGGGTTTGATTTGGGTGCGTCAGGCTAATCAATTTATTTTTTATTTTTTTCATCTCTTTATTTATTTACTTAATAATCTCTTATTGTTAAATACTAACGCATAGTGCAGATTTATAATCAGATTTATTGCACATGTGGCATAATCTTATTGGGAGTTGGGTCCTATATATATTTTAGGAGATGACCTGTAAGAATAATATACTGGCGTCTAAAGAATCCTATATAGGAATCCACATCAGCCTTTTAACGGAAATGTTGACAACCTTTGACCATAGGAGGCAATGAGAGACATAATTTGAGTTTTATTAAATGAGAAAATTTGATCTAAGGGGCCAAACTGAGAATGAAGAGTTTTAAGAGGTGTTGTTGTAAATAAGCCATTATAAAATTAAAACTCTTGAAACGTTGAGTGTTTTCTTATTGGTGTATTGGAATAGGCTTAAACTGACCGAAACAAGTTGATTAACAATGATTTGGTTTGGTTTTGTTCGGTTTGTTTTCAATAGTAGTATTGGTCAAAATCGATTCAAAACGAACTGTTAAGTACTAGTTGGATTAGGTATATTTTTTGTATCAAACCGAACCACCCCACCCCTTGTGGTCATGCAGTGGCGAGTAATGGTCATTTTTTCGTTACTTCATAATATTTGTATAAGAGATTAACACATTCATCCCGTTCAAAATGGTAAAATATTAGTCTATTGCTCATTGCAAAATTTAAAAAGTACAAGAAATTGAAAAACTTTTTTTGGAGAAGAAAAACCCCAAACAACCTAACTTAACATCAATGCAAACAAAACGCAGCTTAGCAACCCCAAGAATATCATTCATAAGATTTAATCAAGGCTGGGGATCGTTGAAGACAAGTTGCCAAGATCCGTATTAAAACTCTAATTTGCCAACTGATGAGCAACATAATTCTACACCTTGAAAACATGCTTCATCTCACATCTAACCAATTGACTCATCAATGTTTTGCATCTGATCATAATAGTATCAAGAGGATGGAAGCTATAAACCAAATTTTGTTTGAACAAAGTGATAGCGGACATGGAATCCAGCTCAATTATGAGACTAGTAACACCTCTGTCAAGCACAAGTTGTAGTCCAAAGCATAAACTGTATGCCTCAGCATCAATGGTATCCCCTTTTCCCAAATTAGTAGAAGGCTCTCCTAGCCAATCACCATTATGATCTCTAAGCACTCTACCTGCACCAATATGACCGAAAGAATACCTTCTTGAACCATCAACGTTAAACTTATACGAAACAGTATTAGGAGGTTCCCAAGTAATGAAGCTCAGCCTTCTATTAGGTTTATTAGAAGAATGAACAGAAACTTAAAACAGAAACAGCTCTTAAAATTATAGCCAATTGGATCCAAAGCCATGATAAAATCATTATAAAAAAAACCTGTTAATTCTTCCACTTCCACACAAACCAACATGTAAAAATGAAAGAAGTATTCCAGTCATAGTCATTAGTCCCAACATGTAAAAATGAAAGAAGTATTCCAATCATAGCCATTAGTCACATTTGCTCTTGTCTTTAGATTATCCATCATCCAATCTTGAATACCAAGAATAAACGAATTGTGCAACTGCCCAGGGATATCCATAATGTCACAAATACGCCTAACTCTGCAGTAATCCTTGAGAATATGAATAATAGATTTAGTATGGCATGTAGGAAGTAGAGTCGGTCCAGAGTTTTTTGGTATCCAGTGTGAAAGCTCAAAATGTCCCCATTTTTTTAATACGGAAACATATGTTTAAAAAAAAAAAATTAATGAAGGTTAGAACCCAATCGAAGTTCTTTTTTTTTTTTTTTTGGGGACCGCGGGGGGGGGGGGGGGGGGGGGGGGCTAGGCCATCACGCCTATATCATATTACTTGAGAAAATATACAACGGGGGGAGACCGGGGGTGGGGGGAGGGGGGACATAGTACCTAAACCCTGACAATCAAAAGTACAATCATATACAACTACTCCAAACAAAGCTCTTTGAAATTTCAACTTTTAAGAAATCGTCTTCTTGCATTTTTTGAAGCAAAATCATCAATTATATCATCATATTCAAAGTCTTCAATCTCATCATTTTCAATACATAAGATTGCTAATCCATTTAGCCTATCTTGAGTCATAGTGGTCCGCAAGTAAGATTTTAATAATTTCAATTTTGAAAAACTTCTTTCTGCAGATGACATGGTCACGGGTACAATCAACAATATACGATAAGTAATCAAGACATTAAGACACATCAGTTTCCTTTACAAAGTTTGCTATTTCCATGGATGTCCAAGGATTATTAGATAGAAATGCTTCTTCAGGTAACATCATTTGCAAAACCTATAATTCGAAACATAAGTTGGCTCCATCTACATCCATGGTATTCCTGTCTTTCAAATATGCTTCAAGATTCATAGAACTTTCTTTTAGCTCTTGATTATCCAATGAAAGTAACTTCAGTGCATCA
Organism: Pyrus communis; assembly: GCF_963583255.1. NCBI lineage: Eukaryota > Viridiplantae > Streptophyta > Magnoliopsida > Rosales > Rosaceae > Pyrus > Pyrus communis. Next base: position 7,764,277 of record NC_084811.1, on the reverse strand, counting down.
AACAAGAAACCAAAAATAGATTCAAAAACCTTTAACTGTTCAAACCTGTTATCAGTTGTGAAAGAGCAATATCCACTATAATAAGAAAATAATTTGTTCTAAATTTTTTTTCAATAGACTGTTGTTCTCTCTCATTGCCTATGTTGTTAATACCATTGCCTAGTTCATGAGTGCTCCACGAGCTCCTCATTTTATTGCAGCTAAGCACGTTCTCTGGTACGTCAAAGTGACTATTGATCATGGCTTCCTGTTTACACCTCAACCTCGTAATGCTTGTCTTTGTGCCAATTTTGATGTCAACTAAGGTGGTTGTATGGATACTCTTCGTTCGACAAGTGATTACCTTGTTTATTTGGGCTCCAATCTTATCTCCTGGTTCTCCAAAAAGTAGCCTACTATTGCTCGCTCAAGCACCGAGTCTAAATAATGCTTATTGTTTCGCTCCAGTGCAGAGACAATATGTTTATCTTACTTACTTTATGAACTTGGCATCTCATTGCAGTTTCCAGTGCTTCTGTATTGTGATAACCTTAATGCCACTTATATGGCTACTAATCCTGTTTTTCATGCTCGCATTCCCCATATTGAACTTGATTATTACTTTGTTCGTGAAAAAATGGCGCTGGGTAGTTTCGTGTTCATTTCATTCTCTTTGTTGATTAGCCTGCTGATGTGTTCATCAAGCCTCCCCGCAAGTCGTGCCATTGGCTTCTATGTTTCAAACTTGTTTACCAGTGGTCGCCTAGTTTGCGACCCTCAGGTGGTTTTTTTTTAGGGTTGGGGGGAGGTATTAGCAAGATTGTCTCACTCCTTAAAATTTCTTCGTAATCTTCTATATTAGGTTGACTGTAGGGATTAAGTTCATTTTACAGATTATATTTATTGTATGATGATAATTAGGTTTATCCTCAACTCTAATCTTCTAGATTAAATTCATAGTAATATAATTATTCTGTGTATTTGTACTCATATATATATATATATGAGAATGGAATTTTTATTGGCACTCCAAGTTTCTCATTCTATACTCCAAACTTTCTATGCTTAGAAAGAAAAATACACTTGTGAGGAGTGTAGAATGAGATTTTTGAAGTGTCAATAACACTTCCCTTTAAGAATACATGAAACAACTAATTGTTTTCTACATTTTCTCCCCTTCTATTCATTAGAACAGTTCCAGCGTGTGAACCCTCCCCCCAGGCAATACACTATGTTATCCATCCAATGAACAGTAACGGCCCTTAATGAACAGTAATAGCCTTTTGCATCTCCACCATTGCACTTCAATAGCCCTAGCAATAAGCAATAAAATATTAGTATTTTTTTATTTATAAAATAATACAAAATAATTTTAATTGTCATTTCGGATAAGATTTTTAACTGTTCTCGTTGTGACACGTATCATTATCTAAAAAGTTATTAAATACTCCAAAATAATTTTATTTGTAATTTCAGATAAGATTTTGAATCGTTCTCGTTGCGTCGCTTGTCATAAAATCTGAAAAGACAATTATTGGCGATGGATTTCCGATAAGATTTTTAATCGTACTCATTGCACCACATGTCATTATCCGAAAATACAATTATTGGTAATGGATTTCCAATAAGATTATTAACCAATCACGTCGTGCCACGTGTCATAATATGTTTACAATCTTTGAGGATAGATTTCCATCAGATTTTAACGAATGACGGCATGCCACGTGGCATTATCTACAACCCAATCCTTTCTGAATCCTCCATATAATCCACCATCCATCCTTACAAATCTCACACCAATTTTCTCAAGATATCTATCATTATTTATAGTTTCTGCTTCCTTCTTCACCAAAATCTCTATCATTATTCATAGTTTCTGCTTCTTTCTTACAATGTCTTCTTCTTCCTCAAGGATGATGTGGGAAATCGATCAGTAAGAGGAAGAATTGTTTAACCAATCAAAAGGAATGTTCAATCTTCAAGTGGCCCAAAATGAGAGGGAAGATTATGAGGAGCGTAGAAGGAGAGATGATGAAGCAAGAATGACAAGAACCTCACATTCTCGTCGAGTCATCCAAGCTATGGGTCAAATTTGTAGGTCCAGCCGTTCTGGAAATCTTGATAGAAGCAGGCAACGACGAGGTACGGAACTCTTGGACGATTATTTTGTCTGTAATAGTGCATTCCCTAATACGTACTTTAGATGTCGTTTTAGAATGGAATGACATTTGTTCAACAAAATCATGATTGCTGTTTGTAACCATGATTCTTACTTTGTGCAAAAGAATGATGCTTTTAGTGTTATGGGTCTCCTTCCAGAGCAAAAAATTACTGCTGTCTTGCGAATGCTTGCATATGGAGCATCTGCATACCAAGTGGATGAGATAACGAGGATGGGGAAATCAACCATTCTTGAGTCCCTAATGAGGTTTTACGGAGCAATCAAATATATCTACACCTCAGAGTACCTTCGGACGCCTACTGACATGGACTTGCAAAGGCTTCTGAAGAAGGGCGAGATGCGAGGTTTTCCTGGGATGATTGGAAGCATCGATTGTATGCACTGGATGTGGAAAAATTGTCCAAGTGCATGGCAAGACGCTTATGGGGACAAAAAAATGAGCAAAAAGTATCATTTGGAGGCGTTGGCATCTTTTGATACATGGATTTAGCACACCTTTTTTGGGGTTCCGGGAGCTTAAAATGACCTCAACGTCCTTGCCCAATCCCCAGTATTCAACAATGTCCTGCAAGGAAAGAGACCAAAAATCACGTATTGCGTCAACGAACGTATATACAACGGGCCATACTACCTAGCAGACGACATTTACCCGAGGTGGTCAACATTTGTCAAAACAGTGCCACGTTCACGAACTGCAAAGGAAAAACATTTTGCAAGCTGTCAATAGGGGTGCAGGAAGGATGTGGAGCATTGTTTTGGTATCCTCCAAGCTCGTTAGGCGATTGTTAGAGGTTATGCCAGATTGTTTGATGTAGAGTTGCTTCAATCCATCATGATGACGTGCATCATTCTTCACAACATGATTGTGGAAGATGAGTACGATTATGATGTTGATGAATATGAGCCAGACAAGATGAACAATTCAAGAACACGTATATATTGTGCACATGACGCCATCGAAGAACCCGTGCAACATGAGCCATTAGAAAAGGATGGTCATTACAATGAATTGATCATTCAATGATATACTGCACTTCAAATGCCACATATGCACAATGCCCGGCAAATTGATTTGATAGAGCACCAGTGGGAATTGAAACAAGCTCAAGATACTTAAGTTCATTTAGTGTGTTTGTTTGTTTGTTTTTTTTTTTTTTTTTTTTTTTTTTGCTGTGTTTATTTAATTTTATTTGGTGTGTTTCTTTTAGTTCATTTAGTGAGTTTTTTGTTATTTGGTGTGTTTATGTAATTTTATTTGGTGTATTTAAATGTCTTTTGAATAAAGATTCTCTTAGTATAAATAAATTACCAAATTAAATAAAGTACTAAATTCAATAAATTGGAAACAACATAAAGTACTTTATTCAATAAATAAGAAATTACAACCCGAAGTGAATGAAAAATTATGGGCTCCCATTACAAAAAGTACTCTATTCATCATCACTTAACCAATTTCTGGTGCTAGGATGATCTTCTCTTGTCGTGTTAAGACCATCTCCTCTTGCTTTCGCTTCTCTTGCACGCCTTTTTCGGACCACATCCGCTTTTTTCGACTTCCAAAAATATTTAGAAGTTGGAGACTTCCCTTCAAAAGGCGTGTTCATAATGTCACGATCTCGTTGAGCCATTCTTTCTTCTCTAACATGTTCCCTTTCTTGACTAAGTAACTCTCTTTCTCTCTCATTAGCTTGAAATGCTTTTTCAACAGCTGCAGCATTTGTCTCCTCTCTAGCCTTATCAGCCTCAAATTTCGCCATTTCCCGCGCCAAAGTCAATTCACCTTGGCAAGCAAGTTGTTCCATATACTTTGCATAATCATTCTTCGAAGCACTCCTTTTTCTCTTTGAAGCCTTCTTACCTTCAAGCCTAATCGGATAATGGGTCGATCCAGACGCTTATTCAGGGGCATTTCGGGCACTTCTTCTGCTTCATCTTCATGAACATGCGAGCCATGATCAGGTGTAGAGTGTAGAGAGGTGTTGTTCATGAAAACTTCTGGACCGACATGCACAACTTTGAATTTAGGACAATCTTTGACAATATTCCAACATTCCCACCGGTTGAATGATTTATTTTTGGTTTTGGTTTTGGCACCATACCAAGCTTGTGCTTGAAGTTGCTACACAATGCGGGATAAGAAATAATTATAATGAAAGTAGGTAACAAATAAACAAGACAAACAAATATTTATAATGAAAGTAGTTAACAAATAAATAATACAAACAAATAATTATAATGAAAGTAGGTAACAAATAAATAATACAAACAAATAAATAATATATTGTTACCTGATCCCCGTAATTTTCCTCACTTCGAATATTATTACTGGCTTGTGCCAAGGCGTCTCTCCATGTACTAAATGATTGGCTAAGTAATTTCCAACGATTGGACATCGATTCTTTGGTTCTTTTCCCACCCATTTTCTCAAGATAATTGGTATGAATAAGACTCCACATTTCTCGCAACTGCATCTCATTACCCGTGAGCGAACTATGAGTAACTTCAACCCAGCTAGTACACAACGCAATATCTTCAAGAAGCGTCCAATTCGTACCTGCATCAGTAGTCATTTTGTTGAAAAAAATTGGATTGAAACTTTGAGAGAAATATAGGAATTTGATTGAAAGTAGTTGAGAAAATATGAATTTGTGGTATAAGGTAGATGATAATGAGAAGGTATTTATAGAAAAGTAAAAACAATTTTTTTTAAATTTCAGATTTTTTTTTCGGATTTTTTACAATTTTCTTTAAATTTTTATTGAACTAATTAATATCTGCCGTTGGATTTTTAAAAAAAAATTGAATTCCAACACTCCAGATTATGCCATGTGTCACAACGGTAACTTTTCTTAAATTTAAAACTATTTTTTCTTTATTTATTTATTTATAAAGCAGAATAATATCAACCGTTGATCTTAGATCCACTGATCATAAACACCACCAGCTTCCCTTCGACCGACATTGGAGTTTTCATGGAACTTATCAACAATTTTACCCCACAAAACCTTTTTATTTTGATTTATGTTGACGGCACCATCTTCGCTAACAGAAATCCATGCCAAACATAAAGCAATATCTCCGTCGAAGGTCCAATTACAACCTCTAACATGCTCCTTTGCCATCTTGAAAATTTTGGAAATGAGAAGAAATGGTAGAAAGAAAAATTGGAAGAATTGTAGGAGAACAGTGAGTTTTGTGTGCATGTTTGAACAGATACATAGGTATTTATAGAGTTTTTGGTTTAGTTTTGAGTTAAATAATTTTTTTTAATTATTTTAGCCGTTGGATTTAAATTTGGACCATTAGATCTTTTTTTTTTACCGTTAGATTTGATTATATTCGATCTAAGCCGTTGGATTCAATAAATATAAAACCAAAAAAAAAACATTTGAATGTGGACCGTTGGATTAACCAACGGTCCAATTACCACAGCCGTGCGATGGAGAAAAGTAGTTGTTGGCTACAAACAGATTTTGACAAGCTGGGGGACACACCCACATGGGTGGGGTCCACCTCGGCTGAATGACTTGCGCATCTACGCATGGAGAAGTCTGTTTGGGCATTTGGGCTTCACAGCCCAGGCTTCAGTCACAGAAGCTGGGGTACACTCCAATTTGTGGCCTAAACTTGGGCCGGTATTTGACCCCCCAGATCAGTTTTAGGTTAATTTTAGGTTATGGGTCGGACTAGGGGGGAGAAATTATAGGTTTTAGCCCAGGATTGAAGTGGGTCTAATAGAACAAAAGAGAGCTTATTTCCAAAGTTACGGTAAAAAAAAGCTGAAATCTAGAAGCAGCTATTTGTTGCTTTGAAAAATCGACTTTTTTTTTTTTTTTTTGTTGAAAACATGGGTGAACAGTGTGTTTAATGATAGTTTGTAAATGCCGATCCTACCATCTTTTTGTCTCCCTGTCACACTGAGATACATCACACATACAAAAAATTTCATCTTCCTTGCTCAAGTCGCGCCGTCCTCTTCCTTGCTCTGGTCAACAACTCCAATTTTAGCAATTATTCATAACCAACTAAATCTATCAAATTCTGCACCCATCAATTAAAATTTAAAGACGAACACTCACAGAGGAAGTAAATAATTAAAATATTGTAAGACAACAAATCATCTGGAACCATTCTCACAACTTTGATAGAGAATGGCAGAAAGAATACGAACCTGAAACTTCATTCGCTTTGCTTAGATGGCAGGAGAGAAAGATTCAAGAGTCCAACCCCTTTTTGAACCCCGACCTACCCTCTTCACCTAATTTCCTCCCTCACAATGAACTCCCCATCCCACCCAATCCCCTTTCACCCGATGCAACCATACCCAAAACCAACCCCCTTCCCCCGATGCAACCTACCCAAAACCCAATATTAATATTCTGGGTGAAAAAAATTAAAGGAAAACTAATAAAAAAAGTTTAAAAACTTTAAGGATAAAATAAAGGGTAAAGTGAATAGTATCAGGATTGACTTTTTAGTGTAAAAATGTGATTTTTCGTTAAAGTAAACAGTACCGTGTGCTTTTCGTTAAAACTCCCAAAAATTAATGGATATTGGAAATGCTAGCTTTTTTGGGAGGTAAAGGTGGGGATGATGTTGATATTGAGAACGATGCTATTTTTTTTTTTTTTTTTTTGGGTAAATGAAATAGGTTGTACGCAACGTTTCATCAACCTTGTTAATTATAACCTTATCATTGTTATGTAACCTTGGATTGTAAACTGTTATGATTATATAGCGGAACCTTACATTTCTTGTAATTCAAACGTTGAATGTTAAACGTGAAGGTATGGAGTCGATAAGTGAATAAGAATGAATGGGTAATTCTATGACGTCCACAGGTAATTCGATTAAAACGATGGTTAGTCTATGGTATCCAAGAAAAAAAGGTATCGGTATGTTTTAATTTAAATTATGATTTGTAATTTGATCACATTCATGCATAACAGACTTAATAGTGTATTAGTATGTCCACAACATAAACGCTAACCTTGTTACAGTAACAACAATAATCGTTTTGTGTTAATGATTATAAACTTAATTAACATTGTTATGTAAAGTTGAACAATAAACTTTGATGATTATAGTGTTACTTTTCCTTTCTTTTAATTCAGACATTGAATGTTGTTGGACTACCGTTAAATGTGAAGGTAAAAATCCAAAAAGTGAATAATGATGATAGATAATTCCAAAACATCATGTTGTACTCGATAAACTTTGTTTTTTTCTTTTCCCTAAATACAAGAGGTATTTCACATTAAATTAATCGAAATTGCTGGAAGGAAGATCTGAACTTGGATGCACATTAGAGGTGAGGGGAGGGGAGGGGAGGGGGTGGGGGGCGGACTTATTCACCCAGGACAACATGACTATACATATCTGCAACTTGGTTTTCAAAATAGAAAAATGAGTAATAAAATTGCTAAAAAAAATTGGGAAACTTCTCATAGTCTAGCTAAGACAAACAATGTACAAAGCTAACTCAAAAACAGAAAATAAATCAACCCTAATTGAACAAGAAAACCTAAAAGTCACAAGGAAAGAAAAACTAGATATTTTTTATTCCTCCTAAATGCTAACTTAGAAAGTACAGAGAAAATACGATGTACTGCCATAATTTGCTCATACACTACTTCATGAGTTCCTGACAAGAAAAATAAATCTAAATTTCACATTTAATAGAAGAAGTGAGAGAGATCTTCAACAAACAAGAAATATGATAAAAACTTGTTGACCCTACAAATGACAAAACCTACGTACTTTCCAACACGCAACCGAGCTCGGTCGAGTGAGTAGAATGGATGTGGTGGTGGTGTGGAATGCGTTGCTGATTTTTGCACCGAAACGGCTACAGCCGAGAAAGGAGCACTTCTCGGCCTTGGATTTTGAAACTTGAAGACAAGGTTACTAGAACAATGGGAAGTTCAATAATTGCTTCGGCTTTCGTTATTTCAAATCAGGGTTAACTAGGGAACACCTCACTTCGCCGAAGTTGATGAGATGACCTCTTGAGACAAAAGAATATAGAATTCTTCTTCCGCCAAGACTTGTATAGATAACCAACCAACCAGTTGCAAGCTATTCGCTGATCCAAATGGAAGGTGCTCCTGAATCACTTAGCTCTACAGCTCCAGTGCTGTTAGTCCAAACTGAAGATGTCTCCAATTGTCAACACAATGTTGTTCACTTGTCTGAAATGAAGACACGTGAACGGGAGGGTTAGGATAATTAATATTTTTCTAAGAAAATGTAAGAAAGTTTCACGTAGAGCGTTTTGAGTTGTTCGTTGAAGGGGGCGTCTTCCATTGTAGAACCTTCTCAATTTATGGTTGCATAGATGAAGCCCCTTCATAAACAAGCCCACCGAGGTAGAGTTATGATTGGACTGTACCTGCTAGGCATCTCCTTGAATGTTCCTCTTATCCTTTAATGGCCAAAACTTCACCTCCAACCATTCTCAGCCTTTTTAATCTAAACTAGGATTCTAAATCTAATTTCATCATGAGACTTGTTCATCTTTATCCAATTACGCAGGCATTCTTATCCTTAGGATAATTTTTATTTAGTCCACATCTCAATCTTATCGTTGGCAATCTCAACCGAGCCATCCATACTCGGTTTCTTCACAATCCTTCATTCATGAGGACTCGGGCCAATCGAACTTTTTGGTGGGCTCAATGCCTAGTGGCCTGAAGGATACATACTGGGCAGAGAACCATGGTTCTCAGGTCAGCCCATCTCTACTCAATCTGTTATTTTTGGCCCAAACATGACCATAAAACCATAGGGGAATTTAGTGACAAGAAACTGAAAAAGAGTAGGATTTATGAATAAATTTTGGCATTATATTTCTAATTAAACTTGCTTTCATTACTATTAATTTCATACAAGAATGCTATATAAATTGACAATTTGCTTATTATTAACAATGTAACATGTTGAATTACAATCTAGAAATTGGATGGACTGATTTTTATCCGTAGGAAATAATAAAAGAACTGTTGGGATTGTTAGATGATATGTGATCAGATAGATAGGATGCTGATTTCGCATCCTATACATTGACGAGTTGAGTTCGCTAGAAACCGCTAACGGTAAATCCACCGTCAACGCTAATAACTTGTCCATTGATGTAAGAAGCAGCAGGAAGGCAGAGGAAAGTGACTAGAGATGAGATTTCATTAGGCTGTGCCAGGCGACGGATGGGGGTTCTACCTATTAGGCGTCTGAAATCATCAGAATGGCCGTCCTGACAATGCAAAATCAAGTTTGAGTGTTAGATGAGATATGCTTAAAACATATTAATTAAATTGGTAAGATACAAAGGACTCAACAATATTTAGGTAGAGAGGGGATGGATATTTACAGATTCAACTTTAACTCCGGTGTTGACAGCCCATGGTGCCACAGAATTAGTACGAATGCCGTCCTTTGCCCATTCGCATGCCAAGTTCTTTGAAATTTGGATAATCGCACCTATAAAATAGCAATGAATAGGAATGTTTAGAGGTTTTACAGTTAATATTAATAACATACATTATTTATTTATATTTTGTAAAATTAATTACTCACTTTTTGTTGCTGCATAGGCAGAGAGTTTTGGAAGAGCTACCACACCGGCAATAGATGCCACAAAGACAATGCTTGCATTTCCAGAGGCTTTCAAGAGAGGGTGTGCAAGTTGAGAAAGATGGTAGGGAGATTCAACATTGGTTTCCATCATACTTGAGAAATCTTCCAAAGTGTAATCTGTAGTTCCTCTAAGTGTGCAAGTTGCAGCACTATTTACCTACATTTAGCACCATACGTAGCAATGTCAAAACCCATCATTATATTAATTAAGCTGTAAGTTAAGGTTTAAATAGACTAATTAGTCATATATAAATTAGCTTACGAGGATGTTCAGTTTGCCATGAAAAATAGAGGAGACAGTTTTGATGAGGTTCTCTCTTTGTGCTTTAGAGGTTAAGTCACAAACCGAGCCAGTCACTTTGAATCCCTTACTTTCCCATTCTTGAAGCCTCTCAAGAATCTGCGCTTCGTTACGGGCACAGGTATGCACGGTTGCTCCAAGTCCTGCTAGCTCTTCCACTATGGCATACCTGGAAGAAAAAAAATTGCGTTTGCAAACATTAAGAATAATGTACAAACGAAATGAACTGATCTGAATTGTCAGATTAATAAAGAACAAATAAGGGAAGAAATAGCGAATTTTTAGTTACCCGATGCCTTTAGTTCCACCTGTGACGAGGGCAGTCATACCCTTTAGAGACCATCTTTGGCTGTTGAAACCTGCCATGTATGTTTGCTTGATCTGAAACGAAAGATGCTTGTGCACTTCAAGTGGTAATTGAACAGGTGATTAGAAAGCTGCGTATAATACTGAAGGCTGAAGAAGAAATAGATGTGGATGTGAAGATGATAATCTATGGAAGCTAGCTGTGGGTATATATAGCAATTCTTGCTGCAACCAAAATATTAAACTAATAAGAAGAAAGTAGCGAACAGCGTGCGCAGTGGCCGTACTTGGGCTGAGTCAAATTCCTTGTTAATTAGGGATCGTCAATTCAATACAATGATGAGAGCAAATAAGCATATTGAACGTCAATTCTTTGTATTATTCAACACGGAGGAAGGGATTTTAAGATTACAAATGTGAACCATGAAGCTTTAATTACTGTTGGTGCCGAAAGGTCATCGTTCTTACTTCTTAGGTTATGTAGCAGGTATGCGCTCAGTCAATTTGCTTGACCCCCCTATTTGTGACAGCTTTGTGTGAGGATATTAGTGTTAGGTCAGTCATTAGGCCTGGCAAACAGGTCGTATTTGTCGTGTTCGTGTCGTTTTCGTGTAACACCTGTTATCTTAACGGGTCGTGTCGTGTCACACCTATTATCTTAACGGGTCCTTAACAGGTCGGGTCACTTTACCCAACGACCCATTATGACCCGCTATGACCTGTTAAGAAAAATGTATTTTTTTTCTTAAACTTGCACATACCACACATTGCCACATAAATATTACTTCAAAACATTAAAGCACATTTTTCATTTAAGTACTACATCTACACTTGAAAATAAGAGCCTAATAAACAAACATTCATACACTGCTAATCTATTACAAAATATTAAATGTGCAAGGATATACAAAATATTAAATGTGCAAGGATATGCAAAAGGATATTCAAGGTTGTGAAGCTTTTCTCAAAAGTTTAAACCTTGCCAATGGAACTCAAAGCTTGAATGTAATTCCTTTTACAAAATCCTCAATTTTCATCGATCATCATGACATAAGATTTTGTGGTATCTACTTGTGTAAATATTTTAAATTGAAGATCGAATTCATTCATTGTATTCATATGGGGTCAAGGAGTGTAACTGTAAAAAATCAACAAAATCAGAGTTAAAATAACCATTAAATCGTGATTTTTCGTTGATAACCGTTGAAAAGTTTTGTCCCATTACTTGATCTCTGAATGTTTGTTTTTTGCGATTTTTGGCGTATGCGATCTTGAAGCATATACAAACAACTTTGACGGTTGGATCATTGAAATTATTTTCATAGAATGCGTATACGGTATCCCATCAAAACGATAAATTCACTAACACCTAGAGTTTATTTATAATTTCATCAAGTATAACATACGATTTTGTGGTATCCACTAGGGTAAATATTTTAAAATGAAGATCGAATTCATTCATTGTATTCAAATAAGGTTAAAGAGTGTAGCTGTAAAAAATCATCCAAATCGAAGTTAAAATAACCGTTAAATCGTGATTTTTCGTTGATAACCGTCGAAACGTTTTGTCCCATTACTTGATCTTTAAATGTTTATTTTTTGCAATTTTTGGCATATACGATCTCAAAGTATATACAAACATGTTTGACGGTTGGATCGTTGAAACTAGTTTCGTAGAATGTGTATCCCATCAAAACATAGATTCACTAACACTTAAAAGTTTATTCATACTTTCATTAAGTATAGCATAAGATTTTGTGATATCCACTAGTGTAAATATTTTAAATTGAAGATCAAGTTCATTCATTGTATTCATATAGGGTCAATGAGTGTAGCTATAAAAAATCATCAAAATCGGAGGTAAAGTAACCGTTAAATCGTGATTTTTTGTTGATAACCGTCGAAACGTTTTGTCCTGTTACTTGATATTTGAATGTTTATTTTTTGCAATTTTTGGCGTATACGATCTCGAAGTATATTCAAACAAGTTTGACGGTTGGATCGTTGAAACTAGTTTCGTAGAATGTGTATCCCATCAAAATAATAGATTCACTAACACTTAAGAGTTTATTCATACTTTCATTAAGTATAACATAAGATTTTGTGGTATCCACTAGTGTAAATCTTTTAAATTGAAGATCAAGTTCATTCATTGTATTCATATAGGGTTAAGGAGTGTAGCTATAAAAAAATTATCAAAATCGGAGTTAAAATAACCATTAAATCGTGATTTTTCGTTAATAACCGTTGAAAAGTTTTTCCTGTTACTTGATATCTGAATGTTTATTTTTTTGCAATTTTTGGCGTATACGATCTCGAAGTATATTCAAACAAGTTTGACGGTTGGATCGTTGAAACTAGTTTCGTAGAATGCGTATCCCATCAAAATAATAGATTCACTAACACTTAAGAGTTTATTCATACTTTCATTAAGGTACCGTTTGGTACGTGGGACGGGAAGGAACAGAGTGGGACAAGGCGTTCCATCCCACGTTTGGTGGGCCTTAAACGAGTGGAACGAGCTGTTCCACAGGACGAGATTTGGATGAATTTTCGTTCCACCTCACCCCCTTGGAACGACTCGTTCCACATTCGTGGAACACAAAATTATAACATCTCCGTCTCCTTCTTCTTCCTCCTTGTTTCCATCCTAGGGCATCTTTGCTCCCGCTCCGTTCCGTTTCGTCCTGTCCCGTCCCGTCCCATTTCGTTTCGTTCCGTCCCGTTTCGTCTGCATACCAAACGATACCTAAGTATAACATAAGATTTTATAGTATCCACCAGTATGAATATTTTAAATTGAAGATCAAGTTCATTCATTGTATTCATATAGGGTCAAGGAGTGTAGCTATAAAAAATCATCAAGATTGGAGTTAAAATAACCGTTAAATTGTGATTTTTTGTTGATAACCGTTGAAATGTGTTGTCCAGTTACTTGATCTCTGAATGTTTGTTTTCTGCAATTTTTGGCATATGCAATCTCGAAGCATATACAAACATGTTTGACGGTTGGATCATTGAAACTAGTTTCGTAGAATGCATATCCCATCAAAACAATAGATTCACTAACACTAAAGAGTTTATTCATACTTTCATTAAGTATAGCATAAGATTTTGTGGTTTCCACTAGTGTAAATATTTTAAATTGAAGATCAAGTTCATTCATTGTATTCATATAGGGTCAAGAAGTGTAGCTATAAAAAATCATCAAAATCGGAATTAAAATAACCGTTAAATCGTGATTTTTCGTTGATAACCGTCGAAAAGTTTTGTCCCGTTACTTGATATCTAAATGTTTATTTTTTGTAATTTTTGGCGTATACGATCTCGAAATATATTCAAACAAGTTTGACGGTTGGATCGTTGAAACTAGTTTCATAGAATGCGTATCTCATCAAAATAATAGATTCACTAACACTTAAGAGTTTATTCATACTTTCATTAAGTATAACATAATATTTTGTGGTATCCACTAGTGTAAATATTTTAAATTGAAGATCAAGTTCATTCATTATATTCATATAGGGTTAAGGAGTGTAGCTGTAAAAAATCATCAAGATCGGAGTTAAAAAAACCGTTAAATCGTGATTTTTCGTTGATAGTCGTCGAAATGTTTTGTCCAGTTACTTGATCTTTGAATGTTTTTTTTTTGCGATTTTTTGCTGATGCGATCTCGATGTATATACAAACAAGTTTGACGGTTGGATCGTTCAAATTAGTTTCGTAGAATTTGTATCCCATCAAGTTCAATGGTGTCTATATATATATATATATATATATATATATATTAAGTAGATTTAAATTTATTTATTTTGTATGTATAACACTTAAGAAATTGAGTGGTATGTATATTTAAGCCGATCTAGTGGTCACCAATTTTTAATATTTAATTTAATATATATATATATATATATATATATATATATATATATATATAATTATTGTGATTTTTAGGGGTATAAAATTGTTAAATTAATATATATATATATATATATATATATATATTTAATTATTATAATATTTTTTTAGGGTTATAAAAATATAAAAGTAATATTTTGCTTATCGTGTATCGTGTTACCCACGTGTATACCCGAACCAACTCGTTATCTTAACAGGTGCTTATCGGGTTACCTGATAGCGACCCGATTCGTTATCTTGTCAACCCGAACACCTGTTAATTTCGTATCGTGTCGTGTCGGGTTATCGGGTCATGTCAAGAATTGCCAGACCTATCTGTCATATCTACCGTATTTGCGACAGAATTTCTCTTGGATTATTTGTTATACTGGTCAGTTATGGTAATTTAATAAGAGTTTAAAATCGTTTTTGATTTGACACCTCTTGTAATTGGTTGTAGAGTTGAGTTATCCGAAATGTGAATCCATTGGTATGTGGCATATGCAGCTTTAACTTCAAATACAGGAATTTTTTTTCTGAAATGTCATATGAATTTATACACCTTTTTCAAATTTTCATATGAACTAAAATTTTAAGTGAATTGTCATGCCAACTAATGTCCTTAGTTATGCAAGAAAATGGGGGTAAGTATCAAGCAACAATTATTGTCATTGGTAAATTGATAAACCGACAACAAATTATGAGTAGCTTGGGGTGTGTGAAGAATATTGTTAAATAAGAATTTGGAAGGAGTGTAGAAATAGGAATTACCAGAGTGCTCAATGTCAAGACACTGACTTTGTCTGGTCTTATGTAGTCCGACCGAAACGAGAGATTGGAAAGGTCATTGGTAATGTGATGTGTGGCCTCAGAGTCAGCATACCAGGTAGATGTGGAGGGAGAAGCTTGATTCATGGAGGAGTAGGATGCAGACGAAGAAGACGATTGAGGCTAATAGTAGTTTGGGGAAGGTGTAGTAAGTTTTGATGGTGGAGGGAAATCTTGGAAACCCTGGTTCAGACAATTACAACATCTAGCAGTAGAATGGCCATGGGTATTGCAGAATGTACAGAAATGTCTGGTGTTGTTAGTGGTGTTATGATGGAAGAAGTTGCGGGAATTGTTGGGAAAGTTGGACGATGGAAGCGATTTTGGTTAAAGGTGGAGTTTTTGTTGGGCCTGGAGTTGGAAAAAACAGGATTGAGAGTTATTGTTGAAAGGCTTGGAAGGTGCAAAGGTGTGAAAAGCTTGAAAAAAGGGTTCTTGGAGATGAGCGGTACGACTCTCCGCAGCTAGCTCTTCACTGAGCAAGAGGCCTTGGAGTTCTTCAGGGTTTACAGGATCTGAACGCACTCTAATCGAAGTAGCAAAAGCATTGTAGTCACTAGGAAGGCCATTGAAGGTATAGGCTACAAAATCAAGGCCATCAAGCAGTGCACCAGCTGCAACAAGGGAATCAGCAGTCTGCTTGACAAGCTAAAGATAGTCAAACACAGAGAGGGTTCCTTTCTTCAAATTTTGAAGCTTAGCATTGAGCTGCAGCAAGTGGGATCTAGAAATACCACCAAAACGATTCTCTAGGTTGAGCCATAGAGTACGAGCAGTGGTTAAGCCAACCGTGTAAGGGAGAACAGCTTCAGAGAGGCTAGCATTTATCCAAATCTTACAGGTGCGATCTTTCTTTACCCATTAGGCTTAATCAAGGTTTGGAATTGTGGGTTTAGTACCGGAGGCATCAGAAAGAAATTGTGGGGGGGGGGGGGGGGGGGGGCAAGGCTCAGTTCCATTCAATTAGGCCTAACATATCATAGTTCTCAAAAATGGGGATGAAAAGCTCTTTCCACACAAGGTAGTTGTCACGTGTAAGTTTGGCAGGTAAGAGGAAGGCAATGTGTTGAGCAGCAATAGGAGGCATGTAGGACTGGGTTTGAAGAGACAGATCAGATGAGGAAGCATCAGAAAAAGTGATTAGTCATATCTTGAATCGTTGAAGAGGCCACAGGTTAGAAAAAGAAAGAACAATGTAACAACTGTTGGGTATTAATGGCTCTGGATACCATGATGAAAACCAAAGTTGACAAAGTTGAGGAAAAGAATCATCTCTATATATGGTAAAGAAGAAAGAAACGGCAGACCAAAAGCTCAAAACATAAAGAGTAAAACAATAGTATTTATATACATGACTACATTTGAAACCCTAAAGGAATATTCTTCTTGCTCATCCTAAACTATGCACAACTGTCCTGTTTTGATCAATTGAACAGGTGTCTTGGCAAGGTGTGGCACCATGGGCTTTGTTCACTGAACTATGGTTAATACCAACTTTCCAAAATCTTTCATTTGTCATATCATTCGAATTCTGTTAAGTTTTCCATTTAAAATAAATCATCTGCAAGGCACACGATTTGTGTTCAACACTACTTTGGACATTTCAACATCTCACTTCATTTTTAATAAGCTGCCTTCCACGAAAATAATTATAAGATTGCTTAAAAAATAATCCAAATGGTTCCACCAATACCGTGTATATATGATCTTCAACGCGCGTACGCTATCAAGACCAGGTCCATTAGTGGGCTCTAAACTGGGGTCAACAACTCAATGGTCAATTATACCATATGCAGCGCGTTCACTTCCCTTTTTCTTCTGTTTTTTGATACTGTTCACTTATCTAATTATTTGTTTGTATGAAAGGATATGTTATATACGAGCCGTCTAATCAATAACATAATATGACCCTTTTTGCATGCACCAAGAA
Organism: Pyrus communis; assembly: GCF_963583255.1. Classification (NCBI taxonomy): domain Eukaryota; kingdom Viridiplantae; phylum Streptophyta; class Magnoliopsida; order Rosales; family Rosaceae; genus Pyrus; species Pyrus communis. The sequence continues at coordinate 7,747,222 of NC_084811.1, read as the reverse complement.
CACTTATTATACATATTTACGCTATCAAAGTCAAGTATATACTACCGTGTGCGTGTGTGTATATATATATATAAAATTGTTATTAGCACTCTAAAAATCTCATTCTACACTTCAAACTTTCTATATTAGGAAAGAAAAATACACTTGTGAGGAGTGTAAAATGAAATTTTTGGAGTGTCAATAACATTGCCCTATATATAATGGAAATTGTTATTGGTACTCCAAAATTCTCATTTTACACTCCAAATTTTCTATATTTAAAAAAAAAAAAAAATACACTTGTGATAAGTGTAGAATGAAATTTTTGGAGTGCCAATAATACTTTCCTATATAATATGACCCTTTTTGTATGCACTAAGAAGTAAGAACACTTGTTATATGCTCATAAGTAATAAACACTAATTCCTTTTGAATATGAGTACATAAAAACACTATCAAAGTCAAGTATTTACTACCTTACATATAAGATGCTCGTGAAGAATTTAAGATCTTCTTCTCACAATAAGACATGAGCTCATTTATCACAATAATTTTATCACGAACTTTAATGATGTGCATACGATAAAAAGTGAACAATTACCACATTTTAAAAGTGAATATGCTTGGTTAATCCGTTTTGGGAGAATCATACACACTCTAGAGATGGTTCCGTTGAGTTGGTCAGGAATTTTTGATTCTTATAGGAGTTGCTCAAGGTTTACACTTGTATTTGTAATCTATGGCTACAGTGCTTTTGCTTTGAAATCCCTTTAGAGAGATACGGTAGACTTTACGAAAATTGATTTTATTAAATTTATGATTTAATAGTGATCTTATTGATTGATCAATGTTGTTACATGTTAATATACTACCTCTTTGGCTCATTGTCATCTAATCAATCAATACTCGTACTTCACACTGGATCGTGCGGTTAGAAATCTCTCTCAATTTCTTTTTTCTTCGCAAAACCTGATGCATCTCTTTCTCTCCTTTTTTTTGTTCATCACTACTTTGCACAACCTCGTCTCTCTGCCGTTCGTCAACACTGGTTCTCTGCAATTTTTCCTTCCCTGTTCCTTCCTTCGTCTCTAAATCTCAAATGACTAAAAGCTATTTTCATTGTTCTCCATGTTTGGTCGCTAAGAAAATTTAACTTTACTAATTCAATTAAATCTTCACAATTTTGGGATTCCCATTAACCAAAAAAGGTAATTGGGATCTACCAGTTCGATCATTCGATGAGAAACTAAACAGACAATGGCTACAAGGAACAAACACTAACAGCTGAAAATACATAATTTAACAAAGGGGGTTGGAACAGACCCAAAAACACATAAAAGGGTCTGAATTTTTTTTCCAGAATTTGTATAAGCTCCCATGAGTTTGAAATTTTGACAGGGCTAAAATGAATTTGTATGCGCTGAGAGAGAGAAAAGGTTGAAGAAGGTGATGAACTGAAAAAAGGAGGGGAAGAGATGACTCAGTTGTGCGAAAAAGAAAAAAAAATTGAAAGAGATTTATGGCCGCATGAACGGCGAGGGATTTGATTGATCCCGACATATTCCGAGGCAAGGATACCGAGAGATCTCAGTCCAATAACTTTCGGTAATATAGTAACTAACTATTACGTTTTCTCACATTTATCTCTCTAATGCATATCATTTGAAATTTTCTATTTTTTTTTTTTTTTGAACAAGCGATATATTATCTACGGGGAAGAGGTGAGCTTAACCTAACAATAGATTAATAATAATTTGATTTAAATTCGTTTTTGGTAAGAATTGAACCTAAAACTTCTCACTTATTAATAAAAAAAAATATCACTAGATCGTAGCATTAAGTAGAAAAATTCTTTATTACATTTGAATGGGACGAATTTAGAATTTGAAAATCGTAACAATATACGAAAGAAACTAATCCTTTTTTACACTAAATATTATAGGGTCTCGTTTGGGCCTAATAATCATTCACAAAAGAAATGGAGTTTAAGCCTTTGGTTTACTTTAAATGAACAGTACATAGCCGATATTAATTTTAACATGTTAAAGATGTCAAGTCCCAGTTTTTATCCTCGATTGCTAGGAGCATTGAACGATAGGAGAAATTTTTCTCTGTTCCGGGAACTCCACTTCATACATGATAGGGAGAGTACCGAACCAATAGGCATCTGCAACGTGGCTTTTTGTTATTTTTCCACTCAAATTCGCTTTTTTATTGTTTTATTTTTTTTATGTTGAAATGTAGTTCATTCTTTATTATTTTTATCAAAACTCTTTCTAAAAATTTTGCAACTCATCTTCTTCGTCTGCAGCCTTCTTCACAGTTTGATTTGAACATAATAACTCCACAACCTTCTTCACAGTTAATTCCCAATTCCGTCGGTTGTGCACTCTCAAAATCCCCCAACATCGCCATCTTCAGAGTCTACATCGCCAAATCAACGGCGAGATCTTGTAGTCCATAAAATTCCCACCCTCCTCACCAGCCTAAAATCGACAGCACCACATCGTCTCCATTTTGCTCGCCTGCTCTCTGTCAAGTCCTCGGTCGTACTGTCCGCCATGTGCAACACCCACAAGGGCTTGAACCCAGCAAAGAAAAAGGGTTTAGTATGTTTAGGAGTTGGGTGAATCTGCGAATCTACAAAGGAAGAAGATGAAAGGGGTGAATCTACAAATCTACCAAAGAAGAAAATGAACGGACTAAAAAATTAAGGGAGTTTAAAAAAAAAAAACTTACAGTATTGTTCACTTTAACCATATTTTTACACTAAAAGTTAAATATGATACTATTTACTTTACTCTTTATTTTATCCTTATCATTAAAATTCAAAGTTTTCAAATTATTTTCATTAGTTTTCTTAAAAATTGATGGAGTAAAACAGATTTGCCACATGTCAGATGTTTATTGGTGTTACACCAGATGTCTAATATACCGGGTACCCTAAAAATTTTCGCGAATGATAGCAATTGAGTGTTTTTCGAGGGAAGGTGATGGCATAGATTTAAGCAAAATTATCGTCATGGTTATCTAATCAAGATTCACCATCCGGAAACTTTGGATTACTTTCTTATGACTTGAGCTCAAATGTATGACCAATAGTCTAAATCCAACATGCCCACTTCCAATGCTACGAGCGGTTTCACATTTCAATTAATTTTTTTTTTTTTTTTTCAATTATTTTAGCATTTGAATTTGAGCAAGCACTACAAAGTCAATTTAGTACTATCGTACCCTTGCCGTATTTCAACTCGTAGATGTCAAAGTCAAGAATAGTATACAAATTGCTCGTGACAAAAAAAATAACAATACAAAATGCTGGAGACCCAAAAACGGAAAAAAAAAAAAAATTACTAATTGCTCGGAAAAAAGAAAAATACCAATTGCTCGTTTAAAAAAAAAAAATTAATAAATACAAATTGCTGACTAGCATGGTTCTTCCGTGCATCATCATGCATCCATGCACTCATCCATTCAAGGAGTTGACCATTCCTAATTGTCAGGAAGTTTGATTCAGCCCTAAAGCCCAATTCAAGGAGTTGACCATTCCTAATTGTCAGGAAGTTTGATTCAGCCCAATTGGAGGGCCATACATAGCCATATAGGACGTTTTTTTCAGACTTTATTGTGGTCTTAATTTAATATTTTGGTTTCAAGTAGGTTTCCAGCAAGACTACTATATATACAGACTTGTTGCACAGATCATCAACACAACACATTTTATAGTTCGTTCGCCTTCAGCATTCAGTATAATATAAATATAGAGCTTTCTTCTTGCCCGCTAATTACTAAATAACCTCTTGAAGGGAACAAACATTTAGTTTGAGAAGCAAACATACATGGCAGGTTTCGACAGCTATAGGTGGTCACTAAAGGGTATGACTGCCCTCGTCACCGGTGGAACCAAAGGCATAGGGTAATTAAATTTGCTACATATCTCTTATCTTCATTAATTTTATTTGTGTACTTGAAACATTCATGTTAACTTATTTCGTGTGAAACTTTTGTTGCGAATGAAATATTATCAGATATGCCATAGTGGAAGAACTAGCCGGACTTGGAGCAACCGTGCATACCTGTGCTCGTAGCAAAACACAGATTCTTGAGAGGCTTCAACAATGGGAAAACAAGGGATTCAGGGTGACTGGCTCAGTTTGTGATCTCACCTCTAAAGCACAAAGAGAGAACCTCATCAAAACTGTCTCCTCTATTTTTGATGGAAAACTTAACATCCTTGTAGGTTCATTTATGACTAATACTACCTTAATTCGCAGCTTATTGATTAACATGAAGATGGGTTTTGACTTTGCTACAATTGGTGCAATATGTAGGTAAATAGTGCTGCAACATGCACACTTAGAGGAACCACAGATTACACTTTGGAAGATTTCTCAACTATGATGGAAACCAATGTTGAATCTCCCTACCATCTTTCTCAACTTGCACACCCTCTCTTGAAGGCCTCTGGAAATGCGAGTATTGTCTTCGTTGCCTCCATTGCCGGTGTGGTAGCTTTACCGAAACTCTCTGCCTATGCAGCAACAAAAAGTGAGTGATTAAATTAATTTTCCAAAACCGTCCCTATGTCTATTTTCAATTTCTCCGGAAATAAGTGCCTCACACCCATAACATGTGTAAGATTACTACAGTATGAATTATTAACTGCAAGACCTCTAAACATTACTACCATTGCTATCTTATAGGTGCAGTCATCCAAATTTCGAAGAACTTGGCATGTGAATGGGCAAAAGACAGCATTCGTACTAATGCTGTGGCGCCATGGGCTGTCAACACCGGAGTTAAAGTTGAATCTGTAAACACCCATCCGCCCTATACCTAAATATTGTTGAGTCCTTTGTGTCTTACCAATTTAATTTAATATGTTTTAGGTGTATCTAATCTAACAATTGAACTTGATTTAATTTGTTTTGTCAGGACGGTCATTCTGATGATTTCAGACGCCTAATAGGTCGAACTCCCATCCGTCGCCTTGCACAGCCTAATGAAATCTCATCTCTGGTCACTTTCCTTTGCCTTCCTGCTGCTTCTTACATCAATGGACAAGTTATTAGCGTTGACGGAGGATTTACCGTTAGCGGATTCTAGCGAAAACTCATCAATGTATAGGCTGCAAAATCAGCATCCTATCTATCTGGTCACATATATCATCTAACAATCCCAATAATACTTCAATTATTTCCTATGGATAGTATCAGTTCCTCCAATTTGTTGATATGTCGACATCTCTATGTTAGTAATAAGCCCCGGGGAAATAGTCAATCCAATATTAGTTCATTCATTCAAAAAAAATACTTCTATTGTTAAAAAGTCTCTGTAATAATTGTAGACATGTAAATTTCGTTACGTACAAATGATGCTTCACAAAGCTTCAAGTGACATATGACTCATCACAAATGGACAAATCATCAATGACATGTCATGCGGCACAAATCAAGCAAAGGAAGAATAAAACTTCCCCAAAAATTTGGCAAAAGGGGGGAATCTCTCCTTAAAATAGGCAAGGGGTCCAAGTTGCTCCCAAAATGGGAAAGAAATGCTAAAGCATTTTCATAAAATAAGCAAGAATTGAAGACTGCTTACAAAATAGGTAACAAGACCTATAATTCGGCCAAGATAAGGGAAAGTGGCTGAAATTAAGACACAAAACATGCCTAAATTCTCTCATGGACAAATCAAGACACAAATCAAAGCCAAATTCATCCAAATGCAAACTTTGAGAAGTCTATAAATACAAGGTCCTCAGACAAGCATAAAGGTTGACAATTTCTACATTCAAGGACAAAATTCTCACAAAAGGAGAACCTCTGCCAAATCTTTGAAGACTAATACGCTACCCAAACTCTCTTCAAAGAACACACAACCAAAGCCGAAGCACTCCCTTACAGAATCAACAAGCACATGTGTTGATTCCTTCACGATTTTGTTGCAAGCTCAAAACTTGTAACGACGTTTGTTTCAAGATCAGGTCTCCAAGACCCTTGAATCAACGAAATCCTACATCAACTCTACCTTTGCCGTAGCTTTGAGGTGAAGACCATCCAAGCATCATTTCAAGCTCAAAACTTGTAGCAATCGTTCAATCGTTCAATCGTTCGTCCGAAATCAAGTCATCATGACCCTTGGATTGACACCCTATGCATCTACATCAAATTTGAAGACTAAATCAAAGGAAAATTGTAAACAGAGATTGTAACCTACAAAATTCATCAATACAAATCTACTTTGTACACGTGTTCTCGTTTCACTCGTTACATAATTTTCGTGTGTTACAATAATTTGAGCGTTTACTTTGTAAAATGTAATTAAGTTTAAACATAATTTTACTTCTTAACTTATGTGGAGCCAACCAATTTCCCTTCTGAACTTCAATTTTAGTCGATTACCCACTTGAATTTTTGTAATTACCATTTCTCCCCTTAAACTTTAATTTTAGCCGATTACCCCCTGAATTTTTGTAAATAGCCAATTTCCCCCTGATGTTAGATTTTAAAAATTTTCATCCATCTTGATCATGGAAATAACACATAACAACTTTATGAGGGTAAAAAGGATGAAAATTGGCTACTTATAAAAGTTCATGGGGCAATCGGCTAAAATTAAAGTTCAAGGGGAAATTGGCTAATTATAAAAGTTAAAAGGGATAATTGGCTAAAACTAAAGTTCATGAGTGAAAATGGGAGCCGCATACAAGTTCAAGGGACAAATCAACAAATATTTCTATATCCGAATTACTAAGCACCTGGTATTACATTATAAGTACTCGATAAAATTATTCGTAAAGTATTTGTATCACATTTACCAGTTACATCACTCACACTCAACTTCTATAGAAGTGGAACCCAATATTTGAGGGACCCCATATATAACTTTTTTTTTATCAACCATTGCCATTTATAAGATTTTTCTTTTATCGTTATTTTATTGAAAGCCCCAAAGGCAAAAACCCAAACCAAAAGTACTCAAAAGGCTAAACAAGAATAAACATAAATAGGACAAGAGTCGGTACCTACTATGAAACAAAACCATCGTGTGACTAGATCATCACCAGAGAGGGAGGAGTTGGTATGCCCTATGAGGTTGAGATATTGCAAACCCTAGAGTTGACCGAAAGCGAAACTGCATATGTAGCTCGATTACTGTAGGCAAAGTTCAAATTCCTTAGAGTTAGTCTCAATATTAACTTCTGATAAAATAAAAAAATAAAAAAAATCTCAATATTAACCTGCCATGGCGGCAGCGTCAATAGACGTATCTCAGTACTTGGTTTCCATCTCATCATCCCCAAGCGTCGTGCTTTATAATTAATAAGACATGAATTTTTCAACCTACAACAAATCTATATCTATGTGTTTGACTCTTTAATCACTTTACATGTGATTTGTCAAATAATGCGACATGTATATAGAAATTATTGTAGGAAAGAAAACCATAAAATGAATAATTGTATGGAAAATGAATTAATTAATAAATTAGACATTTTGTTTCTAACTCAAAGTATATATATTTTTTTTAACAAACTATATTATCTACACTAAGGGAGTGAGAGAATGCGCTATGTTTCACAATAGGTTAGCAATAATGAAGTTTAAATTCGTATTTAGTGAGAATCAAACCTAAAACGTTTCACTTACAAGTGAAGATGAATACAATTAGATAATAGGGACACTTTTTATGTGGTCCATAGCTATCAATATTCTTTTATTGAAACTTTGTTTATTTTCAGTTTTTTATCAAGGTCTCTAACATTAATGTAATAATGTAAGTTACTATAGTTTTTAAATTAAAAATTAAAAATTGAAATTTGTATTTGTTTATATTAATGAGATTTTAAATAAAACCCATAATTTGTGGGATTAAAAATAATAAAATATAAAGTATACTCTTGTTTGGGCCCAAAATAATATTCTGGGCCGAGCTTAAGGTTGTCTCGGCTCAGTGGTCTCCTAGAAGTGTTGTGGGCCGTCTAGTCACCATGGGTCGTCCAATCAGATTGGCTGAGTCCTATTGAAAGAGGGATTGATTTGGATAAGGGCAAGGTGGTCAAATCCTGGTACAACAAGGGGTCTTATGGCTGAAGGTGCTGAGAATTAGAGAGTGAATCTAGTTCATTATAAAGCTTGGTTCAGAAGCCTATTGAAACTAGGATTGGTCGAATCCTAATCGGATTAGATTTAGGAGTTCTAGTCTGAGTACATCTCTGGTTCGGCCAGGAGTAGGTTCGTTGCTATATATAGAGAAGGGAGTGCATCATTCAAGTCCTCTCCAATTCAACACACAAACTGCCCTGCGCAAATTCTCGCTCTACTCGAAACCTCTCAACAACCTTGAGATTTTTATTTTCTTTTTCCACCAACACATCTTCAGTTTGGATAAACATCACTGTGAAGGCAACCAGCGACATCTTCAGTTTGGATAAACAGCACTAGAGTCGTAGAATCAGCCGATCAAGGAGTCTGGATAAACAGCACCGATTCGAGACCGACTGGTTATTTATCCAAGTCTCGGTCAACAAGGATTTTCGAGTTCTTGTTGGTAGAGGTCATCCTCATTAGCCTTTTCGGCAAAGTGAGGTGTTATAGGTTACTACATTCGGCACATTGAAAACCGAATTTGATATTTAAACTTCGCAGAACTAACAGCCTTATCTTCAGGGTCTAGAACCTGAAAGCCGAGACGTGTTCCTTCCTCGACCGCAGTTCCAAGATCAAGAAGTCAGTAGCGCGCCCAACGCGACATCAACTCATTTTACAGTTTTACTCCCCTGCCAAGCTCAGCCGACAAGTTGGCACGCCCTGTACACAACCGAATGACATAATTAGCTTATTAATTACTTGGCCTGCGCACCACGGAGGCTTGGTAGTTTTTTGGGTTAACAACTCTCTATTATATTGTGTGTATATATACATATGTATGTATATAAATATAGGTACATTCATCAAAAATACACACAAAAAAAATTATTGTACCAAAACAAAACATGGGTACATTCCTCCAAACCATAGAAAAAAAAAAGAAAAAAAGAAAAAGAAAAAAAAGAAGACGTTAGGCTTAATAATATTAATAAATTTCTTCAATTAAACTTAACATGGATACATTCTCAAAATGTACGAAAAGAATGTTCCTATATAAGTTTAAAAATAGATTAAAAAAATTGAATGGATTTTATATTGAAAAATTGGGTTCATTTTATATTAAAAAATGGTACATTTTACATATAACAAATTGGTACATTTAAGAATGGATACATTTAAGATTAAAAAAAAATTGAAAATTATATGAATGGGTACATTTAAGATTAAAAAAATTTAGAATCTTTTTATTAAAAACTCAATGGTACAAACTTATTCTAATTTATTTATTTCTTTTATTTTGGAAATGTTTGAATTGAAAATTAATTAGAAGTTTAATAGAGGTGTGAGTATTAAAACCCTAAATCAAATACTAATTTTTATTTTAAAAAATTATGTAATAAACATGTAAATTCATTATCACATTAATGCTAGGGACTTCAATCAAAATTTAAAAACTAATAAGGTCTCAGTCAATGAATAATAGTAACTAGGGACTATAATATCGTTATCTAAACCCTAAGTCAAAGTTATATTATCATTATTATTAACTTGTTCCTCATGCTAAAAACGAAACAAAATATTTTATTACAATCGATGGCAACGACAGCTCATGCTTTCCAACCCAACTTCTGTTTGAAGCTATATTGACTTTTCGATGACCGAGTTGGTTCATTCTTTGAACGCAAACCCGCAGAATTCTTAAGCGGAGATGTGAATTTTTAAGTTTTTTCCTCTTGATCAAATAAGTAACCTTAACTATCAAACCATTTTTCTGCGATTTTTTCTGATTAGATTCCTCTAAGAGAAAACTAGCTCCCGATTAGTAAACAGATTTTTAGTGCCTACAGGAAAAGAAACTATTCCTACGACGTTTTTTATCACCAGAATTAAAGATTAATTTGTAGTTATGCCGTCTCTTAAGCAGACCACAACATGATCAGCGTGGTGAGCTCTTACTACCAGAAATTATTTTTTGCCCGACGAAGGTTTGCACAACAAACAAAATTTCGTTGAGCAAAAAAACTTTACCCAACAGAAAAAAATTTGGTCGGACAAAAGCAGTCAACGTTTAGATTTTTACAGAGGCTCTAGGCAACGAAACAATTTTGACGGGCAAAGTAACTTTTGTTAGGCAAAGTAACTTTTATCAGGCAAAGTTCTCACACCAAGGAGAAAAAATGGTGCATATTATGCCACCTTTTCTACCCGACAGAAAATCGATTCGTCTGCACAGGTAACTTGGCACGACATACCAGTTCGTAGGGCAAACCCCAATTCATAAAATATATATTTACTTGGTTGCTTCTCCTTTTCCTTGGTGACTTAGGGTTTAGGGTTTGTATTACGTCGATCAAAATGTCAAGCAATGATGAGTGACATTTTCGCATATTAAATTTGTTCGATGATCTTCACAATCTATGAAAGTAAACCTAATAGTCAACGTAATTGGTATTAAGGATACAAATGTAATTACATTAGGAAGAGGAAATACTTAGAGATTAAGTAATCTTTATTTGCTAAGCTGTAATAGTCTTGTATAAATACCTATAGTGTAACAGTTATCAGATGAATTAATGTGAAATATTTACCTAATATGGTATCAATCGCCTCCAGTCTCACGACCTCCTTTTCGATCCTCTTTTCCGCTTCTCTCTGCGTCGCTTCCTCTTCTTCTTCGATCAGTTCTTGATCTTGATTCGATCGGTTCTTGACTTGCTCGTGCTTCTTCCTTGCGATTCTTGTTCCTAATCGCGATCTCTTCTTCAATCTTAGCTATGGCGACTACTGCCTCTCCATCTTCCGAATCGGCTTCTCCTGTTCATCCGATTCCAGATGCACATCTCAACCCTAACTCTGCAATTTCTTCCATCACGATCCAAAACATTGGATCTATGGTTCCAATCAAGCTCACCACTACCAACTACCTCACCTGGAGTGCCTTGTTTGCTCCGATCCTCCGCCGTTATAATCTTACCGGTCTCATTGACGAATCTCTGGTAGCGCCGCCCAAATATCTTCTTGATTCTTCTGGCAATCGCACTGCAACTCTCAATCCGACCTATGTTACCTGGTTCGAGAATGATCAGAACATCCTCATTTGGATTAATTCCACTCTCTCTGAATCTTTAATTCCCTACACAGTTGGCGTGACCTCTGCTCGAGAACTCTGGGCGAAACTGGAATCGCGCCTCGCCACTGCCTCTCAGTCGCACATTCACGAGCTTCGTTCTCGTCTTCGCAGTCTTGTCAAAGGTGATTTGAATGCTGCTCAGTATCTTCAGAAAATTGAGGAAATTGCAGATGCCCTTGCCAGTGCTGGTGCTCCCGTGGAAGATTCCGAACTCATCTCCGTCACACTTCATGGCTTACCTCCCGAATTTGACTCATTTGTGGATGCTATTCAGTTCCGTCTTGGCTCTACTACTATTGATGAGTTGCATGGCCTACTTCTTAGTAAGGAGATTCAGCTCAATAATCGGAAGAAACCTGTTTCCACTGCTCCTTTTCAGGCGTATCATTCATCTGCTGGTCTTCTTCCTTTGCCTGCAAATTCTCCTCCTCAAGGGTTTGTGGCTTCGCATACTTCTCCAGGGTTTCCAACTCAAGGACGTCCAAATCGGGGTAATTTTCAATCTCGTGGCCACTCTAGATACAACACTGGCCGGAATAACTACTCTCGGAATCCTAATCAACGATTCTCTCGTGGTTCTCGTCCACATTACTCTTCTCCTCGCAAGTTCTTCTGTCAGATCTGTCGCCAACCAGACCATGAAGCTTGTGACTGTCCCCATCGCATGGATCCTCACTACACTGGCAAAGCGTCTCATTCTGCCATGATTGCTAATACTTCCCCTCCTAATCCTACCTGGATTGTCGATTCTGGTGCTAGCTCGCACATGATGAATTCGACTGCTCATCTTCAGAATTCAGAACCATATACTGGTCCAGAACAAGTGTATATTGGAGATGGCAAAGGTTTGCCCATTCTCCACTCTGGTGCCTCATCTTTACATACTTCTACTCATTCTTTTTTGTTAAAGAATGTTTTACATGTCCCTGCCTTAAAACATAATCTTCTCTCTGCGAATCAATTTCTACTTGACAACTACTGTTCTATGCATCTTTATCCCTCTCACTTCACTGTGAAGGATCTTTCTTCGGGGAGGATGCTTTTTAAAGGTCCAGTTCAACATGGCTTCTATCCACTCTCCGCAGCATCATTACCTGCTCCTTCTCCTCATGCTTTAGTTGCTTCTGTCAAAGCTTCGAGACATCTCTGGCATCAAAGATTGGGCCACCCTTCTGTGAAGATTGTAAATAAGTTGGCCTCTCAATCCTGTATTGCTGTTGTTGATCGTTCAAATACAACCTTTTGTTCAGATTGTGCACTAGGGAAATGTTCCAGACTTCCTTTTTCACGAACTACTTGTACCTCCAGCAAGCCTCTAGAACTTATTCACACGGATGTTTGGGGTCCCTCACCATCAGTTTCTCATCAGGGTTTTCGCTACTATGTCATTTTTCTAGATGACTATACTCGTTATTGTTGGTTCTATCCTTTGAAGTGTAAATCTGATGTACTTACTGTGTTTACGCAATGGAAATTACTTGTTGAAAATTCTCTGTGTTCCAAGGTTATTGCCTTACGCTCAGATTCTGGTGGAGAGTTTGTCAGTACTGCTTTTTCTCAGTTCTTATCTAGCTCTGGCATTCAACATCAACTCACTTGTCCTCACACACCTGAGCAGAATGGGTGTGCTGAGCGTAAGCACAGGCACATCGTTGAGACAGCTCGAACTCTATTGGCAGCATCTAAAGTGCCCCACACTTACTGGGTTGAGGTCTTTGCTACATCTGTCTATCTAATCAACAGGCTACCTACTATCTCCCGGCCTTCTCCCTGGCAGTCTCTCTTCAAGAAAACCCCAGATTATAAATTTCTCAAGGTCTTTGGCTGTCGCTGCTTCCCTTGGTTGAAGCCCTACACATCCTCCAAACTCGACCCCAAAAGCAAACCTTGTGTCTTCTTGGGGTATAGCCTCAATCATAAAGGTTATCTCTGCCTTCATCCTTCCTCTCACAGAATCTATATTTCTCGCCATGTTATCTTTGATGAATCCTTTTTTCCATTTCATTCCTTGCCTTCCTCTTCATCACCTTATGTTCCTTCTTCTTCCTCCTCCCCATCTTCTATTCCCTCTTCTCTTACTTTTTCCTATCACCCCCCACCTCCTGTTCTTTCCTCACTCTCACCCTCATCTCCCTCTGCTCCTGTGAATCCTGCCCCTCTCTCCCCTTCCATATCTCTATCCTCTCATCCTGCCCCCTTATCTCCCCCTGCAGATCCCTCCCCTTCCCATTCCTCCCAGTCTCCAGCACCTACCAACCTTCACCCTATGCAAACACGATCCAAATCCGGTATCTTTAAACCTAAAGCTCTCACTGCCACTAAGCATCCTATTCCTCCCCATCTTGCTGTTGACTATATCCCTACAACCTACTCCCAAGCCTCCAAATACTCCCATTGGCGAAAGGCAATGCAGGAAGAATTTACTGCCCTTACCACCACAGGTACCTGGTCCCTTGTCCCGTCTTCCTCTTTGCCCAATCTTGTGGGTTGTAAATGGGTTTTTCGAATCAAACGAAAACCCGATGGCTCTATTGATCGGTATAAAGCCCGTTTAGTGGCTAAAGGATTTCACCAGCAAGAGGGCTTGGATTACACTGAAACCTTCAGTCCTGTCGCTAAGCCTGTCACCATTCGTCTTCTTCTCACTATTGCTGCTCAATATGATTGGTTCCTCAATCAGCTCGATGTCAGCAATGCCTTTCTTCATGGCACTCTCACTGAATCTGTGTTCATGCAGCAGCCACCTGGTTTTGAAGATCCATCTAAACCACATCATGTTTATCATCTTCACCGATCTCTTTATGGTTTAAAACAGGCCCCTCGCGCCTGGTATGCTAAACTTCATACTGCTTTATCTTCTCTTGGGTTTCACGGCTCTTAGAGTGATCATTCGTTGTTTATCAAGCAATCTCCCAATTTGGTGTTCATCCTTGTCTATGTGGATGATATTTTAGTGACTGGCCCTTCTTCTGCAGCCTGTCAACAAGTTATATCGCATCTTAGTGCTCTCTTTCCCATCAAAGACCTTGGTGCTCTTCACTACTTCCTTGGCATCGAAGTAAAACGGTCCTCTTCAGGTATCTTTCTCAATCAGACTAAGTATATCTTAGATCTTCTGACCAAGGCGCACATGGAGGGTGCCAAGCCCTGCACCACTCCTCTCAGCACCACTAAACTTGATCACTCTTCTCCTTTCCTTGACAACGCTTCTGAATATCGGTCTCTTGTTGGAGCTCTCCAGTACCTGACCTGGACTCGCCCTGATCTCAGTTTTGCTGTTAATTTGGTTTGTCAGTTCATGCACACTCCACGGATCTCCCATATGCAAGCTGTGAAGCGCATTCTGCGTTATCTCAAGGGTTCTCTCGACCTGGGCTTATGGTTCTCTAAATGTTCTCAGGCTCCATCTCTCCATGCCTTCTCAGATGCAGATTGGGCAGGCTGCTCCTTAGACCGACGCTCCACAGGCGGTTATTGCATCTACTTTGGCAATTCTCTCATCAGTTGGAGTGCAAAGAAGCAACCTACTGTTGCTCGCTCCTCCACTGAAGCCGAGTATCGCTCTCTTGCTAACACTGCTGCAGAACTCACCTGGCTCTGCAAACTCCTTGCTGATCTTTCTTATCCTCTTCCTCACTCTCCTCAGTTATGGTGTGATAATATCTCAGCTCTCTCCTTAGCCAAAAATCCCATTTTTCATGCTCGTACCAAACATGTCGAGCTTGATTATCATTACATTCGGGAACAGGTTCTGGCAAATCGCGTCTCTGTGCATTTTGTGGCTTCCCAGGATCAGATTGCTGATATTTGCACCAAAGCTCTGTCCAAGCCCCGATTCCTATTTCTCCGTTCCAAACTTCAACTGCGGCTTTCCCCGTTTCGTTTGAGGGGGGATATTAAGGATACAAATGTAATTACATTAGGAAGAGGAAATACTTAGAGATTAAGTAATCTTTATTTGCTAAGCTGTAATAGTCTTGTATAAATACCTATAGTGTAACAGTTATCAGATGAATTAATGTGAAATATTTACCTAATAATTGGTACATACTTCGAGATGGCATATGCCAAAAATCATCCAAATTCAAGTTTCCGGAATAGATTACAAGACGAAATCCTTCGACGGGTGAAAACATGCATGTCATCACAATGTAATAGTTTTTTAGCTCCGATTTTAATGATTTTTTATAACTACATTCTTGGACTCTAGATTAATATATAATGAATCAGTTTAAATATTTACACTAGTGTTTACCACAAAATTTTACATTCTACTTAATAGAGGTGTAGAATAAACTCTAAGTATTTGTTGAATCTATTGTTTTGATGTGATACACAGTCTATAAAACTAAATTGAATGATCCAACCGTCAAACTTATTTAAATATACTACGAGATTGCATACTAAAATAATCACGAAAAACAAACTTTCAAAGATTAGGTAACGAGATGAAATTCTTGGATGGTTTGAAACGTATCATCATGATTTAACGGTTATTTTAGCTCCGATTTTGATAAATTTTTACAACTACACTCCTCGACCCTAGAACAATACAATCACCGGACCCTATCATCAATTTTAAAAGGTTGACACTAGTTGTTATCACAAAATTTTACGTTCTACTTAATAGAAAGTACACCATAAAATTTAAGTATTTGTTGAATATATTGTTTTCACTGAAAACGCAGTCTGCGAAACTAACTTCAACAATCCAACTGTCGATCACTTGTTTGAATATAGTATGAGATTGCATATATACGCCACTCCTTAGCAATACGCTATCAATAAATCTTAAAGAAAAAGACGAATGACGAACCCAAGATAAAGTGAAACCAAGTGGTTCCACCAATATTGTGTATGATCTCCAAGGTCCTTACAATATTCAGACCAGGTCCATTAGTGGGCTCTAAACTGGGGTCAGCAACTAAATGGTCAATTATACCATGCAGTGTGTTCACTTACCTAATTATTTGTTTATATGAAATGCTATGAGCCATCTATTCAATAACATAATATCACCCTTTTTGCATGCACTAAGAGCACTTGTTTTATGCTCAAAAGTAGTAAACATTGATTCCTTTTAAATTTGGGTACAAAAAAAAAATATCAAAGTCAAGTATATACGCCACTCCTTAGCACTACGCTGTCGATAAAATTTAAAGAAAAAGACATAAAATAAAACCAACTGGTTCCACCAATACCGTATGTGATATCCAAGGTCCTTACACTATTCAGACCAGATCCATTAGTGGGCTCTAAACTGGGATCAGCAACTAAATGGTCAATTCCACCATGCAGTGCGTTCACTTACCTAATTATTTGTTTATATGAAATGTTATGAGCCATCTAAATCAATAACATAATATCATCCTTTTTGCATGCACTAAGAACACTTTATATACTCGAAACACTGATTCCTTTTAAATTTGGGTACAAAAAAAAAACTATCAAAGTCAAGTATATACTACCATCGATATACATTGAATTGACAAATGAGAATCCCGGCCCCTAACAATTTGGAGGCCAGTACGCAATATTATTGATTGGTTGTATAGTAGATCTCATTCTCTTTTCATTTATTCCTCATGACTTCTCCTAGTTCATAAGTTCCTACAATATTCCAAATAATAAACATGTATAAGGTCTCTTATATACCCCTTCACAATTCATCTAGAACAGACCTGCGTTATGTTTGATCGAATTTGTAAGCTTGGAGTGATGTTTTCTAGACCAGTTATTGTTTGCTTTTTTCTTGTCCACGACCGCCTTATAACCAAAAATAAAAGATAAAAAATGGTACACAATAGCAAGAAAATAAATATAGGACACAAATCTAGTTTAATAATAGAAAAACAACATTATTGTATCACATTGTAACCGCTTCTTTAGGAGGTAAATCTAATTTTCCTGCCATTTTGTCATTATTTTTTTAATACAATATTCTACACTAAGATGAAGATGATATATTATTCTAATAGGAGAAGAGATAAAATTAAGCTCACACAATGAGTCAATCACTTACTAAGTATTGCGGTTGTGTCATTGTCAATTAATATCTACTAAAATTAATATATTTAAAATTGAAGCTGCCTATATATGTTACGTACGTATATGTCAGTTCACATTCGGATGGGCCATGCTTCACAAAGTCAATTTCCGTATTCCATAATCTTTCTATTAATCAAAGGTCAAGAAACAAGAACTACAGTACTGTACCTATTACAGAATCTAATTAAGAAATACGACCTTTGTTAATTTGGTAACAACAGTAATTACGGTTCAATGGCTCATACTTTGTAATCTTAAGACAATCTTATTAGAATGTATCAAGGTCTTCCGTACGCGTTGAATATATCAAAATCAAGAACAAATATTTGACGTTCAATATATATGCATTGAATTGATAAAATCCCAAGAAAAACTTTGACTCAGCCAATGGAGTGCCACAACGCCGCTTGCACCTTTCTTCTTATTAGTTTAATATTTTGGTTTGCAGTGAGAATGCGATATATATCCATACCATCAGCATATCCACATCTAGCAATTTCATTAAATCTTTAGATATATAACCAATTACCACAAACATCTTTACATACGGATAAAGCAAAAATACATGGCAGGTTTCGGCAGTCAAAGATGGTTTCTAAAGGGCATGACTGCCCTCGTTTCCGGCGGAACCAAAGGCATCAGGTAATTAAAATTAGCTATTTCTGCTCTTATTTGTAGTAAATTTTATTATTAAAGAGATATTATCGATAATAAAATAATTCTAAACTCAAAAGATTAGACCTATTTTAATAAAATGAACTATTTATAATACTAGTTCAAAGTATTAAACTCATATCAAAGTTTTTTTTAAGAGTATACTGTAGACTAACTTGTAAATTATTTTATTAGAACATGTGCAGCGGTTGAGCAGAAGGCAATCGAATGAATATTGCCCACAAGACAAAAAATAGTTCCACTGATATGAAAATGGCCAGGAGGATCCTCTCCAGATCCTCAAACTGTGTCCGTTCATTGTACATCGTGCGGTCAATTTTTATCAGGTACTATTTATATTTAATTTAAAATAAACATATTTAAAATGATTTCTAACCGCACAATGTATGATGAACAAACACGATTTGAGGATCTCCAAGATCCTCACAAAGAGGATCGGGAGAGGATCCTCATTCAGTGGTTGACTTTAGCTGCCTAGTCAGTGGTTAACTTTATCAGTACTGGAGCGATTTTGACACCACCATGACATTAGCTTGCTTTATTTTTCATGTCAGTGAACGAGAGTGAAGGCTCTGATACCAACTGTTAGTCTTATATTCTAATTAGATTGATGGAGTCCTTAATTACATATGATTATAATAATTTACTTGGAAGCAAGTGAGAGGGTTTTTAGGCTTCCTTTACGGATGGAAACACTAACCTTTTGGCTTATATAAATAACGGTCCCTATAAACCCTAGATATGACAACAATAGAGCACCATCATCAAGCTAGCTAGGAGTTTATAGAATGCTTGGTGTTTTTCCTCTTGGTTGTTTATCTCTCTCGGATCATCATCACCATGGCTGCTCGAGCATCTTTAGGTAAGGGTTCATATCTTGTTTTATTATTTCATGTTATGTGTTCTAACTATATAAGCAAATAAGACTAACAGTTGGTGTTAGAGCCTTTTAGTTAAAACGTATAAAGTTCAACATATGAATATGGATTTGAATGAAGTACATGCACTACTAAATAGTCATGCTTGTTGTCGTGATTTTATGCATGAAATTGTCTCTGTTTTGACAAAGCTGCAATCATATTTATTACTGTCAAAATCTTTACCACACTGTAATCATGCATCATGGTAAATCATGACAGTATTAAATGTTCTACATGATTGTTGGTACTTTGGTACCTTATAGGTATTGCATGATCAGTATTTGTGTTGTTCAGTTAGGTCATATATTCAGGCTAAAACTATTTATCATGAAATAAATAGACCATACAATCAGGTTGTTTTTCTAAAATGCATTTAAATCATGACATGGACGTTGTTTATCTTGCTCACAAGTGTTGATCATGTTTCCTGATTACATTTTGAATGGTATGACATGGCTGTGAGGGTTTCCATCTTGCCACAAGTGCTGGAAATCACCATGAAAGTAACTGGTATAGTGCATAGATCAGTGTCAAAAGCATACTAATCCATCTTGCTCACAAGCGTTGGATTAATCTTGTTTTATGAAGTTTGTTGGGATTGTTTTACTTAAAATGTGCATGTTATATTATTCATTGATGAATGCTGTGAGCACTGTTCAAATCTTAAGTGGTACTACAAAAAGTGGAAACAAGACCTTGAATTTGTCTGGGTTTGATGGACTTCGACATGGTAATTAGGGTTGACTCTCGTCCAATGGCTACTGCTGAAGCAGCTGCTGAGGTCAAGGCTAAGTTAGAGAAGTGGCAAAAGGCTAATTGTCTAGGATGCATGGACAAAGACACGGATACGGCGATACGACACGATACGATACGGGGACACGTCAAATTTCTAAAAATGAAGACACGATACGGTAATTAAAAATATATATAAATAAATAAATATATCTAAAATATTATAAAATAAACATTCAAATTTATTACTCAAGTTTAAATTTATTTCAATAAACTCCTAACAGTTAGAAAGATAGTCCATCCAACAAGCAATTAGTCTTCAAACTTGAAAAATTAAAATGAAAATCCAAACGAAAATTAACAAAAGCAAAGTCTCATTCAACTTCCACATTCATGATGTCTCCTCCAGTAACTAAAGTAGTCTCCAATGACGGTTCATCAAGTGAAAGGTTAGCTATTTCAAGCATCCCGACACTTTCTTCACCCAAGTTTTCAAAGCCATCTCCTCCAACATCCCACAATTGAGTAATACCTTCCTTGTAGGTTGAGCTATTCCTTGATAAAAGACGAAGATTATTATGCACAAATACCAAATCCTCAGCTCTTTGTGGTGTAATCTTGTTCCTTCTTAAAGAGTGAATAAAACTATAAGTGCTCCAATTTCTTTCACAACAAGAGGAGGAACAAGGTTGTCCTAGTAGCTTCAACGCTATGGATTGGAGACTAGGTGTAGAAGCTCCATGGACAATCCACCACATCACTGGTTCCAAATGAAATATATCATTCATAGAATCAATAGCTCCAAAGTCATTCAAGCACATAGAGAAAGAGGCATACTCCACATTGATATTTCTTCTAATTTCCTCATTGGAAAAGTATCTCTCAAAGCACTTTTTCCTTTCAATTGTAAGTTCAACATCTCGGTGTGGAGTAAGACGACTAGGGTCTTCTTGGAGCCATTCTGAACTATAATACCTAAAATAAAAGAAATAACAATTTAAAAATGTACTCATAAAGCTAAAAATTAATCTAGAAGAATTTATAAGTAAGTTAGCAAAATCATTACCTTGGATTTAATGAATGTGCCAAACAATGAAGTGGTGTGCTACTTTTAGTCCATTGCTCCAATAAAATGCGATACACCGCATCAAAAAAGCTGCTTTTTTCATGTAATGCTTTGCGCTCATTCCTGTATATAGCAGCTTTCACCTTTTCAATCATAGCATCCCACCACTCATACACCAAGTGAAGACAAGGTTTATCTGTGTCAGCCATTCTAATAACCTCATATATTGGAGCTGTAAAGAAAAGAATATAATCAATCTTCTCGCAAAAATCCTCATCCAATATCTTTTGCTTCACCATCATTGCTTTAACCAAATCATCTTCTTTGTACAAAGCCCAATTCGGGCTAATTACCATTTGTTGTAAACCTTCCTTTATTTCCTTCAATCTTCTAAGCATCACAAGTGTGGAAGCAAATCTGAAAATTTTAAAAATTAGGACAACTTATAATTAAATAAGGAAAAAAAAAAAAGTGGAGAAAACAAACCTTGTTTCGGCAATGGAAAGTAACTTTAGTTTGCAATGTTCATTAAACATGGACAATCTCATGCTATGGTTCATAATAAAAAATTTTATGGACCAAGCATCACTAGCAATAGTTGAAATCCAATTGCAGTCATCATAGGAAACTTCTGTTTGTTTCGGAGTACATATACTCTTCAAAGCAAGATTAAGAGTGTGAACAACACAGGGTGTCCAAAAGATATGGGGATAGTGGGCCTCAATAAGTAACCCAGCAGCTTTACAAACAGGGGCATTATCAGTGATCACTTGAACAACATTTTCATGACCAATTTCTTTAATAGCTTCTGTAAGAAAGTTGGCAATACAATGCTTGTCTTTGTATTCACCTTCACAATTAATTGCTCTCAAGAACATTGGCCCACTTTCACAAGCTGCCATAATATTAATAAGTGGTCTCCTTTGAGCATCTGTCCACCTATCACTGCAAACACTTACCCCTTTAGTGCTCCATGTGCGCTTGATTGGTTGGAGGCACCACTCAATGTGACTCTTCTCTTGTTGCAGAAGAGTAGTTCTCAGTGCGTTGTAACCTGGTGGAACATACCCTGGAAGTGTAGAAACACGAACATATGAGTTCCGATAGTGCGAATTTCTTGCAAGGTTAAATGATAAGCCACATGTATAAAACATCCTTGCAACTTCGGCATCACATTGATCTCGAGCCTCCTTGTTAAAAGCTTTACTGAGAGGCCCACTTATTCCCTTTCTCTTCTTTGGATCAAGATTTGCTTCAGGTAGATCATAATAGAATGAATCAGTATTGGGCAACGAAACATGTTTAGGAGCAGAACTCTTCAACTTGTATTCACACTCTCGAACTAACTTATTCATTTCCGCAAGAGTTTCATTAGTAACCCTGTTGCAAGGCGCGATCCCATTTCCAGACATTTTTAACAAATGAAACTTGACCCTAGAGTAGGATCCTTTATAAGTTTTTTGACAATAATTGCACTCAAATTTAGTATTTCCTCCTCCTCTATTTCCCACTTTTTGGAGCTTTTTGACATACTTCCACAGCGGAACATTATAATTTTCAACAATCTCATCCAGATTAGCATTATCATTCACATGATTATCAGGGTGATTCATTTTCCTAAATTAACAAACATATAAACAATAAAAGTCAATTCATCGTATAATCGTATAGACAAAGACTAATACATGAAAAATTCATATTAACTTAAGAAATAAAAAAATGCATCATGAAAGCATATACATAAAATATTATAATCTAAATATCTAGAACACTGTATTCCCAATTTACATAATAGATTAAGCTAAATATCATGAAAGTACAATAATATCTAGAACAATGTATTATAATCTAAATATCATGAAAGGCTATTCCAATAGAAAAATGTTGGTGTAAGGCTGGAATCCAATAATAATATTAATATATTATATACAAAAAGAAAAATGCCCTTTTTCCAATCTACACTCATTGAATCAGTCAAAGCAAAAGCCTTTTAGCTTCGAAATTAAAAACAGGAAAGCAAGTTTTCCTTTCAGCTGCAGAGATGGGTTCTGCTTCTGGGAATCAAATTGAGCTTCAAAATTAACATAGTGAAAACGAAGTTGAAAACTCTTACCAGCAGTTGCAGACGGAGACTATGGAGACGACGGAGCAGTTGGACGGAGACGACGGAGCAGTTGCAGACGACAAGTCTGATTTCTGAGGTTCAAGTGAAGAAAAATAGGTAAATCATTATTTTATACCCAAAATCGTTTTGGGTTTTAGCCAAACAATCGTTTCAGTTTAGCTAATTGGAATCAATCACGATTCTGTGCGGATTTCTTGATTTTTTTTTTTTTTTTCTTCTGATTATCCTCTGATTTAGTTGAAAACGTATCCGAAAAGTGTGATATGCGTATCTCGATAGTATGATACGCGTATCTCATCAATAAATAACGTATCCCTTCATTCCAATACGTATCGGGCTCGTATCCACACGTATCCTATGCGTATCCGTATCCCTGCGTGTCAGATACGGGATACGCTGGCTGTTACCCGTGTCCATGCATCATAGCTAATTGTATTGCTCTTTTAGCGATCAAGAAATCAATGTCTTAAATAGTGAGATGAAGGATTCCAGAATCTGAGAATGCCAAAGACTACTAGGCATCCATGAGAAGTTCAAAGAATCAAACAAGGTAGAAACTGGGATCTCATGAATGAACTCATGTCAAAGAAATACAATGATATGGGATGTATGAGAGAACACATACTAGAATTGCTGGATATCGGTGCTAAGTTGAATGCACTGGATGTTCCTATGAGTGATCCCTTCCAGGTTCATATTGCCCTCAATTCACTGCCAAATGAGTACTCAAGACTCTAGAATACATACAATGCACTTAGAGCAGATCCACCCCACCTTTTTTTGCCCAGCACCCTGTCCAAACCCTCCAGCCCGTGAAACAGCCTGGCACCCAGCCCATGCCAGGCAGCAGGCCAGCCCATTTCGGACAGACCCAGAAGCCGGTCCATTTCCCTGGCGCGTGCACAACACTTGTGACTGGGCACGAGTAGCCGACAGCGATGCAGCGCGCGGGCCCCGCGTGTCAGCGCAAGTGGGTTCGAACCGGTGAGGGCCACGTGGCCCTCCTCAGAGTCGTTGGATTTCCAACGACTAGTTTTTGTAGGCCGTTGGATTTCCAACGGTAAAAAAAATTTAAATTTGACTTTTAAAATGGACCGTCTGATCACAGATCAACGGTCCAAGTTTTTTTCACCAAAAATAAATAAATAAATAAAAAAAGGCCCAACGGTCAGAATTTTGACCGTTGGCCACGTGGCAGCTTATTGGCTGTTGGATTTGATTATTTTTCAAATCCAACGGTCCAAATTAATTACAACATTAAAATTTATTAAAAATTAATTAAAAATTGTGAATTTTTTTTAAAAAATACAAAAAAATTTTAAAAAATCAATTTTTTTTTTCTATAAATACCTAACCCTCATCTTCCACCTTACACCACATTTCAATATTTTCTACACTTTCTATATTTGAATATTTTGTACACTTTGAGAGAAAAAAATGACTTCGTGGAAGCTCAGTGAAGATGTTACGTTGTGTGAATGTTGGGTTCGCACTACTCATGACCCGATTACGGGTAATGAGATGGATAAGCAAGAAATGTGGAGTAAAATTACGAAAGCGTTTTGCAATGTACATGGAAAAGATGCCAGATCTAGTCAAGGTCTTCAAGGTCGTTGGAAAAAACTCAATGCATCCTTTACTTGTTGGAAAAACGCCATCTCTCATGCTTCTGGTAATCTGCATAGTGGGACAAGTTTAGCGGATGAGGTAACAATATTTTTATTTATTTATATGCATTCCACCCACATCAATATTTTAATTTATTTAATTTCTTATGTAATTTCTATGTAATATGCATTCCACGCCCATCAATATTGTAATTTATTTATTTGTGTTACACCCACATCAATATTTTAATTTATTTAATTTCTTATGTAATTTCTACGTAATTTCTTATGTAATTTATATGCATTCCACGTCCATCAATATTTTAATTTATTTATTGGTGTTACACCCGTATTTTTTAATACTATCTTATCCCACATTTTTATAGACACTACAAGCACAAGCATTCTACAATGCAAAGAACCATAACAAATCATTCAACAAATGGGAATGTTGGCAAATTGTCAAAGATTGCCCTAGATACAAAATTGTGGCAACCGGTCCAGAAGTTGTGGGAAATCGAAATCTTGCCTAAATTATTG
Source organism: Pyrus communis (assembly GCF_963583255.1). Classification (NCBI taxonomy): domain Eukaryota; kingdom Viridiplantae; phylum Streptophyta; class Magnoliopsida; order Rosales; family Rosaceae; genus Pyrus; species Pyrus communis. The sequence continues at coordinate 7,722,307 of NC_084811.1, read as the reverse complement.
TAAACAGGAAGTGACACGTGGGTTGTCGGGATTGGTTGAAAATCTTAGCAGAAATCTATTCAAAAAATAGTACGTTCGGATAATGACACGTGGTGTGACGAGATTGGTTAAAAATCCTATCCGAAATTAAAACTATTTTTTTTATTTATTATTTTATAAAAAAATTATTTAATATTTTAAATGGACTGGGTGCCAGCGTATTTTGTAGGGGTGGAGATCGTTTGTGCCAGCGCATTTTTAGACTGGGTGCCAGCACATTTTTTTTGGGGTGGAGATGCTTTGGCCTATTACTGTTCATTGGGTCTATTACTGTTCAATTAAGTGGATAAATGGGCTGGGTGCTGGCGCAAAGTCTTTAGGCGTGGAGTTGCTCTTAAGGAAAAGTGGAGCTTGAATGAATTGATTGCCATTTGTGTGCATAAGGAGCAGCATTAGGAAGGAAATATTTGAGAAAAAGGTGAACATGGTGACTTAGTCCAATGGTACTGCTGCAAAACAAGACAATAACAAAGCGGCATCATATCACTTTAAGCTAGGTGAAAACAAGGGGTTCGAAGCTTTCAAAGGAAAGTGTTTCTTCTGCAAGAAGCCTGGACACATGAAGAGACACTGCCAAAAGTACAAGAAGTGGATTGACAGTGGTAAAGGAAAAGGTAATGTAATGATTTTTAAAGGTGAAGTCTTAGTTTTTGAAACAAATAATGTTGAATATGCTCGAGACTCAGGGTGGATTGATAGCGGTGCTGCAATACATGTAACAAATTCCTTGCAAGGCTTGGTAAGGAAGAGGGCACTAGTAGAAAAAAGCTCATCCATCACGGTCGATGCCCGTGGTAGATTGCAATCCGCCACGGACACTGTGCCCGTTAGTAATCTAGATGTGATAGAAAGTCACAGATCACAAATTCTACTACGGGTTATGCTCGTTGTCAATTGTAATACAACCATGAATTGTGCCCGTTGTAGATTAAAATCTAACACCACATGCACTATAACTGTTGTGGATTACAAATTGGTCACGGCTAATGCCTGTTATAAAAAAAAATTCCAAAAAAAAAAAAAATATATATATATATATATATATATATATTGTTTAATAAATGTATTATATAATATTTATAAACAAAATTACACATTTACTACAATATAAAAATTAAATAAAAAAATCATAGATTCAAACTTTATAGTTGTACACTAAACTAAAGCTAACAACAAAACGATGAGATATACAAAGAAATACCAAACTATCCAGAGACCTCCAACGAATAAGGAGTTTGTCACTTTAAGACTTCACATTTCTTTCAACCCCTCCAAACAAAGGACCTTGAGAGCGCACTACTGCCCCTAATCTCTATGTCGTGATGGAGAGCGACCAACGCCAAATAAATTTGTGCACCAACAGGACTTTCCAAGCTCCCGAGCTTAACCTTCTTTGTTGCATGCCACGCAAGCATATCGGTTAAAGGGTAAAGCTTGAGCGTTTCATTAACAGTCATAGTCACCTGTTTAAAAAGTGAGAAAATAAACAAAATGTGAGGATCTAGCAGCTTAATTGTGTAAATATACAACGTCTACTTTTATCCAATGCACGAAACATCAACTTCTTGCTAGCATTGATAATTTGATTCAAATTGATTGGATTAGATTTTCGTTAAGCTGGCTAAATTAAAGATTTTAATGAACTTACAATCTTGAGTCATTCAATTCTCTGCAACTGGGAGCTAATTGTCTCTGAAAACGTGGAATACTTCTTTTCTTGTACAGCGTCATTAACAAACTAAGGAGATTTCTCGAATCTCCCTTCCTTTTGCCCTTTTTTGCAATCAATGTCTGTATGAATTCACTACTTTCCTTATCTAATCTCCACCTTTCGTTGTTACTCTTGGTAGGCAAAAACCTGCAAGCCAAAAAAAGCATTCATTGAGAACTATCTTGTTGAATTAAGAATATCTCAGTAATTAGCACGCATATAAACTATGTTATCTTTCAAATGACAACAGTGAGAGTATATAAACGAGATTTGAATAAGTCATATTTTGTTACATTCACCTGAATCCAGGAATGTAAATGCTCCTTATTGCCTTAATGAAAAGATGCATTTGTTGTTCTTGCAAGTTGAAAATATGATCAAAATTCATGATATCAGAATTCATCCATACCTCTATGCATTCGTGTAGATCATCACCTTCTGTTCTCACATGAGTTTGCAAAACCATGAGATCGCATCAATGAGTAATTGAGAATTGGATGTGTTCTTCACAATAACAGAACCCTATCACTCTACATTATAGTCTAATGTAGTTTGAAAGAAAAATTTTGGCAATTACCTCTATTACTCGTTGGCGAGACACATCACGATTGCCTTCTAAAGAAGCCAGGATGACAAGAGCAGCTGCAACAGTTGAAGGCCAGTAACGAAGTTGGCCATGCATCATGTGATGAACTTTTGCCTCAGGATTTGTTGATTTTATTTCTCCAGTTGAAGACATTGAGACAAGTTAAACATAATCAGTTTCATAGCTGGGGGGATGATTTGGAAACCTGGTAACTGGAATTAGGAACCTGTTTTACACCATTCTTAGTTCTTTGGAGATCTATACTGCCTCCCTGAGATCTATAAAGCCCAAATCTGACCCACAAGCAATGCATTTTGTAACTGCCTCACCGGGGACCTAAAAACAGCAGTAACGAAATAAGAAAAAGGGCCAAACAAACATTGATAACAAATTTCAATAAGTTCGCAAAATGAATGATAAAGAGTTCATTAGAGATTATGCATTGAAGCAAAGCATCATATACATCCCATCCTACTCAAAATGAACACATATATAACTGAAACACGAAATGATTAATCCAGCCCACCTTCAATAATTTTCACATAGAACCAAAGCATCAAATACATCTCAAAACAAGTATCAATGTTTATACTTACTACATGACAACATGTCAAATAACATGAGCAGAAACAAGAAAAACATCACCTAGGCCCTAATTAATCACATGTTGTCAATAAATAAGGGGGACCATTATTCTTTTAGGACAAGGGGAAAGGCAAAATTCCCAAGTTTCCAACCTATACAGTTGCAGCAGTCACTGTATCCAAAAGGGTGTTGGCAGTGTAACTATTTGACTACATGATAAGAAAAATAAACATACAAATTACTTTTACCTCAATACATAAATTAAAAGTTCCTTATCGAACTTGATGCTAAAGTAAAATGAACTTACATCACATCTTGTAGCGGTGTCGAGGGGAAAAACTGGGGATAATGAATAAATAGAAAATGGAGAATCGAAGAAAGCAGTGAAAGTTGAAAACCAATGCACGGTTACAAATCAGTTTTCTTTGAGAACAAAAAACAAGCACTTGGTGTGCAAGTCTGAAAGTTGAAAACCAAGCTCTTATGCTTCACTTGATGATTAAACCTTGATGGTGGTGAAAGCAGATATTAGAAAGGTGCATTGCAGTACCTGCTTTTCTCAGAAGTAGAATCAAAGAAAGCAAGTCAGAGTAATTCATTAAAAATCATCTTACATGACTCACTAGTCACGACAGAGTGATGATTTGCAGACAAATAAGGAAGGACTTGCCCGCTATTGGACAATTATAACTAAACCGAACCTATTGTAATGAAATTACCTATCCCTCCTAAACACTAAACCTTCTATGCTAACAAACGGATATACTTCAAATGCAGAATGTCTACATTCCATTTTGGGTGCTCAAAATCACGACCCATACGGCTCTACCTTATCACCTTTATGAGCAAAAACACCATCGCCATACCCGCATCGGGACTAGCATCATACTGCTTCCTATATGGATTCGAACCCAAATCGGATCGGCTTCGGTTGTATCCCCTATACCTATCATCTAAATAGAAACCGCAGGAGCCATCGCCATGATCGAATTTCAGAGAATTCTCGTATGGATTTTCATATACATAACACATACATGAGCATATTGGAACAAGCTTTGGGATTTTTACCTTACAAAAGAAGTCGCGGACTTGGGTGCGCAGTCGACGGAAGGGAGGACGAGTTTGCAAGGAACTCGCCGGGTTTGCAATTAGAGATGGTTTTGTTTCTGATTCTGAAAAGGTGGAATTGAGCTCGAGTATGCAAAAGTAGAGGTGTTTGGAAATTTTTGAAGAGTATAGGCAGAGAAGCTGCAAGAGAGAAATGAAAATGAGGAGGGAGAGCTAACATGCTCTCTTTGAAAATAGGGAGTTAGAGATTTTGGGCGCCATGTCAAAACTTTGGTAGCCCTCCAAATTTTTTATCTCCCACCTCCTCCAAATGTTTTCAATTATGAAGATAAAAACATCCACCACGGCCAAAGGCGTGATGAATTCGCAAAAGACGATGTGGTAGTTTGAAGTAACCACTACGAACATATCTCGTGGTAATTATGATATTTCATCACGGATATAAATGTCCATTGCAAATTATTCACTTTTAACAACGGGTCAAAATTTGACCATGGTGGATTAATGTTATCTACCACGAGTTAAACTTGGCCGTGGTAATTGAATAGTTTTTACCACGAGCTATATATGCCTGTGATAGAATTGATTTGGTAGATGAACTGTTTTGTTCTAGTGGGGTGCCAGGAAAGGATGAGATCTCTTTGGTTGAACCCTTTACAAAGAATAATCTTTAACCTAATTCGACGGCCTTGAAATCAATCCGATAAGAGCTTTATCGATTGTTTTAAGTTCATTTGTGTATCTACTTTACTTATTTTTTGTATTCAATGTTATTAAAATCAATTTCAACTTTGTACTTATTGCTCATGTTACTTATTGTCTTTACTCTTCTCTTATGAATAATTGAACTAAAGTGGTGTGTTTGAAAATAACCAGTTTATATCCAACTCCATCTTAACATAATATCGATAAACAGTTGCAGTCCTTAATAGGCAAACCATTAAAAATAACCAAACTTGAGCTATGCTTCCGCACAATCATTTGATATAGGAGTTCTATTTACTTGTGGCGCAAGTATCGCATATACAAATAATCTATTCTAAATACATATCATTTTGTTGGCATAAGCCATCAGTATACGCCTTACAAACAACAAATTAAAGGATTCATTAAATCTCTTCGAAGTCCAACGAGTGAAAACCTATAAGCACTGAGAAGCAAACTACTCAACGAGCAACTGAATTTGTTTTGTTTTTTTTTTTTTTTGGTAAACGCAACTGAATTTGTTTTCACGCAAACGTTCATACGCATATCTGATAATGGTGAACCGTGGACTTTTGATATGAGCTCAAATGTATGACCAATAGTAAACCCCATTATGGTGAACCATGGACTTACATTTGGGAGTTTTAACGAAAAGCCCACGGTACTGTTCACTTTAACGAAAAACCACATTTTTACACTAAAAAGTCAATCCTGGTATTATTCATTTTACCCTTTATTTTGTCCTTATCATTAAAACTCAAAGTTTTCAAACCCTTTTCATTAGTTTTCATTTTTTCTTTCCTACTTGCATTTGAAATTGGGCAAGCTCTACAAAGTCAATTAGTGCGTACCATACGTATCCGTGTTTACAACTCGTAGATGGAAAAGTCAAGAATCGTATACAAATTGCTCATGTAAAAAAATAATTAATAATACAAATTGCTGGGAACCAACTCAAAAAAATAAATAAATAATAATAATAATAATAATAATAATTAATACAAATTGCAGACTAGCATATGGTTCTATACCTGCATCCATGCACTCATCAATGCAAGAAGTTGACAATCCCTAATTGTCAGGAAGTTTGACTCCGCCCAATTGGAGTTCCACATATAAAACGCGGTTGGAGACTTTGTGATCTTAATTTAATATTTTCGTTTCAAGTGGGTTTCCAGCAAGACTACTATACATACAGACTGGTTACACAGATTATCAGCACAACACATTTTAGTTAATTCGTTCGTCTTGAGCTTTCAGTAATATATATACAGAGCCTTCTTCTTGCCCGCTAACTAAAGAACCACTCGAAGTGAACAAACATCTTTAGTTTCAGATCAAGTAAACATACATGGCAGGTTTCGACAGCCAAAGATGGTCACTACAGGGTATGACTGCCCTCGTCACCGGTGGAACCAAAGGCATAGGGTAATTAACTTTGCCACATATCTCTTATCTTCAATATAGTTTCTGTATTTGAAACATCATGTTAATTTATTTCGTGTGAAAATTTTGTTGCGAATGCAAAATTATCAGATATGCCATAGTGGAAGAACTAGCCGGACTTGGAGCAACCGTGCATACCTGTGCTCGTAACAAAACACAGATTCTTGAGAGGCTTAAAGAATGGGAAAATAAGGGATTCAACGTGACCGGCTCAGTTTGTGATCTCACCTCTAAAGCACAAAGAGAGAACCTCATCAAAACTGTTTCCTCTATTTTTGATGGAAAACTTAACATCCTTGTAAGTTCATTTATGAAATAACCTTAATTCGCAGCTTATTGATTAACATAAAGATGGGTTTTGAGTTTGCTACATATGGTGCAATATGTAGGTAAATAGTGCCGCAACATGCACACTTAGAGGAACCACAGATTACACTTTGGAAGATTTCTCAACTATGATGGAAACCAATGTTGAATCTCCCTACCATCTTTCTCAACTTGCACACCCCCTCTTGAAGGCCTCAGGAAATGCAAGTATTGTCTTTGTTGCCTCCATTGCCGGTGTGGTAGCTCTACCGAAACTCTCTGCCTATGCAGCAACAAAAAGTGAGTGATTAATTAATCTTCCAAAACCGTCCCTATGTTAATTCTCAATTTCTCCGGAACTAACTGCCTCACACGCATAACATGTGTAAGATTAATTGCACGACCTCTAAAGATTACTACCATTGCTATCTTACAGGTGCAGTCATCCAAATTTCGAAGAACTTGGCATGTGAATGGGCAAAAGACAGCATTCGTACTAATGCTGTGGCGCCATGGGCTGTCAACACCGGAGTTAAAGTTGAATCTGTAAGCATCCATCCGCTCTATACCTAAATATTGTTGAGTCCCTTGTGTCTTACCAATTTAATTAATATGTTTTAGGCGTATCTCATCTAACAATTGAACTTGATTTAATTTGTTTTGTCAGGACGGTCATTCTGATGATTTCAGACGCCTAATAGGTCGAACTCCCATCCGTCGCCTTGCACAGCCTAATGAAATCTCATCTCTGGTCACTTTCCTCTGCCTTCCTGCTGCGTCTTACATCAATGGACAAGTTATTAGCGTTGACGGAGGATTTACCGTTAGCGGTTTCTAGTGAACTCAACTCATCAATGTATAGGCTGCAAAATCAGCATCCTATCTATCTGATCGCATATATCATCTAACAATCCCAACAATACTTCAATTATTGCCTATGGATAATATCAGTTCCTCCAATTTGTGGATATGTCGACATCTCTATGTTAGTAATAAGCCCCGGGGAAATAGTCAGTCCAATACTTCTATTGTTAAAAGTCTCTGTAATAATTTGGGCGTTTACTTTGTAAAATGTAAGGATAAACATAATTTTACTTCTTTGGATTTGGATGTCAGCTAAAGCCTAAGTATTATATCCAAACTTTTAAGCAGCTGGTATTACATTATAAGTACACAATGAAATTACAATTAAAAAAATATTTGTATCACATTTACGAGTTACATTACTCACACTTTACTATAAAACTGGGACCCAATATGAGTACAGTCCGTTTAAATGACCCCATATGTATGATTGATATAACTTTTTTTTTATCAACGATGTCGTTTATAATAATTTTCTTTTATTGGTATTTTATTGAAATCCCCAAAGGCAAAAAACCAAACCAAAAGGGCTAAACAAGAATAAAGATAAATAGGACAGGAGTTGGTACCTACTATGAAACAAACCATCACGTGACTAGATCATCACCAAGAGATGGAGGAGTTGGGATGCCCATGAGGTTGAGATATTGCAAACCTTAGAGTTGACCGAAGGAGAAACTGCATGTGCAGCTCGATTACTATAGCGCAAAGCTCAATTTCCATAGAGTTCGTCTCAATATTAACCTCCCATGGACGGCAGCGTCAATAGACGTATCTGAATACTTAGTTTCCATCTCATCATCATCAACCGTCGTGCTTTTTCCACAGTGATAACTAATAAGACATGAATTGTTTAACCTACAACAAATGTATATACTTATCTATGTGTTTGACTCTTTAATCACGTTACATGTAACTTGTTATATAATGTACATATATATAGAACTTATTGTAGGAAGGAAAACTAGCAAATTGAATAATTGTATGGAATATGAATGAATTAGACCTTTTTTCTAAGTCAAAGTTAATTAACATAATTATTCCTTTTGTTTTTTGGGTGAAATTATTATTCAGTTTCTTCCTCTTGGTCAAATTGGTAACCTTATTATTCAGTTTCTTCCTCTAGGTCCGGACAAGTGAACAGATTTTTAGTGCCTAAAAGAAAAGAAACTAGTCCTACCACATTTTTGTTACCTGAATTAATTTGTAGTTACAACTTTCGCCCTCTTAAGCAGACCACCAGATGATCAACGTGGTGAGCTCTCACTATCATAAATTACTATTTGCCCACCAAACAAAATTTTGTCAGACTGATCATAAACTTGATCCAACAAAAAATAATAATTTGGTCGAGCAAAAAGGGTTAGCGTTTAGGTTTTTTTTTAGCGACTTTAGGCGACATAACAATTTCAACAGGCAAAGTAACCTCGTCAGACAAAGTTTTGCGCCAAGGAGAAAAAATTAAAATTAAAATTAAAAAAGGCGCTTATTATGCCCCCTTCCACCCAATGGAAAACCAGTTCGTCAACGAAGGTAACTAGGCTCGACGAACCAGATCATCAGACAAACCCCAATTCATAAAATATTTCTTTGGTTATTTCTCATTTTCCTTGGTGACTTAGGGTTTAGGGTTTATATTTCTTCAGGAAAATGTAATATTTCTTTGAGCAAAGGTGAGAGACGTTTTAGCATATTAAATTCTTTCGATGACTTCCACAATCTGTTAAATTTATTTCAAAAATCCAACCGTCAATGTAATTGGTATATAGTACACTTCGAGATTGCATCTACCAAAAATCACCCAAATGCAAGTTTCCAAGAATAGGTAACGAAACGAAATCCTTCAACGGTTGAAATCGTATTATCACAATTTAACATTTTTTTAACTCCGATTTTGATATATGATTTTCTACAACTACACTGCTAGACCCTAGAAGAATAGAATGAACGGACCCGATCAACAATTTAAAATATTTACACGAGTGGTTATTGTGGTAACAAGAATCCGCGGTCTTGATTCTTGACGAATTTGCACCTAAAATAATCAACACATTTGTTCAAGGCTAAAGCCACACACACCCAAGAGGTGGGGGGAGGAGGGTTTGGGCAATGGATCCTATGCCTAAGTGTGTAGCAAAACCTGACCAGAAGTTGGTGGAGATGGGGTAATTACGGGTAGGTGGTCGGCCTAGGTGTAGGGTTTTGCCCTACACATGGTAGCTTCCCATTGGCCAAGCTGTGACATCCATAGGATGGATGAGGAAAAAATTATCTCCATATATTAATTAGGAAATAATATCTTGCGATGATGATAGAAACATCCTTGATTGATTGTGATGAAGATTATTTACTTGTTTGAGTTGATCTTCATTTAGGAATGTATTAAAGATTGGATTTGGTGATTAATCCTATTTTTAATGCCTTTGACTTTTCCAAGCCACGAGCAAGGGAGCTTGGAGCAGTCATAGTCAGCTCCTTGAGTCTCCAGGAATGTTGAGCTGCGCGTGAGAATATTTGTGTAACATTCCCATTTAATGAGGGCAATTTTGTCTTCTTAAGGAAAAATCCACGTGCCGTCTCTAGGATTTTTGGAATAATTTTGGCTTCACGGTTACCACAAAATCTTATGTTTTATTTAATAGAAGTATAGAATAAACTCTAAGTATTTATTGAATATATTGTTTTGGTGGGATAAACACTCTATGAATATAATTTCAACTATCTAACCATTAAACTTGTTTGAATATAGTATGAAGCAAATTGGTGTGGAACTAGATCCTCTTATACAGTAACAATTGTTGTGTAGCCAGGTTCACTTGCCCAATACCAATGACACGAAGAGCTAGCTTTGCTACTCGAAAAGTCTACTTGATCCACTACAAGAGTTACATTATATGCAACAAAAGCACCTAAAATACTAAATGAAATAGGGTTGGGCTCATGAATAAAGGAAAGAGGATATCTCCCGTAACCCGTAAACCCTTTTTTCAATTGTAGGCCATCAGGCAATGGGCACACCCCTTACTATTTTTTCCATGTCCGCCGCAAAGATTGCATACGCAAAAATCATAAAAAGTAAATTTTCAGGAATTAGGTAGCGAGATTAAATGCTTCGATGGTTAAAAACGTATCATTATGATTTAACAGTTATTTTAGTTCCGATTTTGATGATACCTTATTTGGCTCAACGAAATTATTTCGTTTGGAAAAGTTTTTTTTTGTAGTGTCTATGGACTTTAGCCTTAGGGTTTCAGATTAGCTCTTCAAAGTCAATTTTGTATAATACATTTTCCGTATTTGTTTATTTAATCTAAATAATTGTTGAATTTAAAACGAACGGGCGCGGACCTCTTCAAAATAAATAGCTATTGGCTAAGCCAACTACAGTAAAGGAAGACATAATAGAAACTTCCCTTAAATTTTTTTTTTGGTGCTTCATCTTTCCTATCAGTTGTATTAAATATATCAAAGTCACTTTAAAAAACAAAATATTTTCCAAAAGAAAGTCAATGATACGTACCAACTTTTGACGAGCATGGTATCGACTCCATCAACGTATTGAATTGACAAAACCCTAATTAAGAAGTTGGACTCAGCCAAAGGACGGCTACTACGTAACACGTACGATGTTTGATCCTTTCCTCATTTTAATTAATTAGAACTTTGTTTTCCATTTAAGTGAGCAAGAATAAATACTATATATATATGCAAAGCTTCCATAGATTATCCTCACATCAACATTTTAGTTCATTCTTCTTCATCCTTCTGTACTAACTAAACTCAGCCTTCTTATTGCCTGTTAAACAATCAACACTTCAAGCAAAACATACCAATGGCAGGTTTCAACAGCCAAAGATGGTCTCTAAAGGGTACGACCGCCCTCGTCACCGGTGGAACTAAAGGCATCGGGTTAGCTCTCTCTCTCTCTCCGTCGATTTGTTTAGTAAATTCATATTTATTTCCCTTGTTGACATTGTTCTTTTGTATAATTTGTGCATTAGATATGCGACAGTAGAAGAGCTAGCGGGACTTGGAGCAACCGTACATACTTGTGCTCGCAACGAAGCACAGATTGTTGAGAGGCTTCGAGAATGGGAAGATAAGGGATTTAAAGTGACTGGATCAGTTTGTGACCTCACCTCTAAAGCTCAAAGGGAAAACCTCATCAAAACCGTCTCCTCAATTTTCAACGGCAAGCTTAACATCCTTGTAAGTTTACTTATTGCCCTTCCTTTTCTCTTTCCTTTGTGTGTTATGTGTTGAAATTTTAGAGTCGAGCAAGTGGACTTCTATAATCACACTAAAATGTTCCAACTTAACCACATGCACAGCTCCGTAGGTGTTTGATTTTATCACAAAAGATCCTGGTTCAATTAAGAGTGTAAACCATATAATACAAGTTATAAATTTTCTATCAAGTTTCCAATGTTGGATTGCAATATTGTTCAACATTATGTGTGACTCTGCATAATAATAATCATGAGACCTTGGTTGCAGCATTAATTTTGCTCTCTTTCACATTCTTGGTGTAAAATCTAATTTTCTAGGTGATTTTTTTGTCACAGGTAAATAATGCTGCAACATGTACTCTCAGGAGTACCGCAGATTACACTTTGGAAGATTTTTCAAGCATGATGAGCACCAATGTTGAATCTCCCTACCATCTGTGTCAACTTGCATATCCTCTCTTGAAGGCCTCAGAAAACGCAAGTATTGTATTTGTCTCCTCTATTGCTGGTCTGAAAGCTCTACCCAGACTATCTGCCTATGCAGCAACCAAAGGTAATTTATTAATTATTATTGTTTAGTTAAAAAAAAACTGCAAATATTATTAGCTCCAAAGCCCTAAAAACAATTCTGTTTTTTCAAATATACAGGAGCAGTGATACAGATTGCAAAAAATTTGGCATGTGAATGGGCAAAAGACAACATTCGCACAAACACTGTGGCACCATGGGCTGTCAACACCGGGGCTAAAGTCGAAAATGTATGTAGCACTCCCCTCCGGCTTATTATTTTGTCTGAGATTAATTGACTTTGATTTGCAACAATTTAATCAAACTGCGTTAGTGATATTTGATCTGACACATTCTAAACTTGATTTTACATTATCAGGATGGTCATGCTGAAGATTTCAGACGGCTAATAGGTAGAACTCCCATCCCTCGTCTTGCACAACCTAATGAAATTTCGTCTCTGGTGTCCTTCCTTTGCCTCCCTGCTGCTTCTTTCATCAATGGACAAGTCATTAGCGTTGATGGAGGGTTCACAGTTAGTGGTTTCTAGCAAACCCATCAATATTATCAGTCCCAACATTTGTTTTTTTTTTTTTTTTCCTGCGGATCAGTCACACTCTAATGAGTTTGTTGACATATAGTTTCACATTTAATCAGTTTCTTGATAAACCTCGTGCAAAATTATGTAAAATGTCATGCTCTTTGGCACAACATGTGCACATTAGGGTTTATGTACTTTTCAAGATTAATAAAGTTTAATATCAACTCAAGCTCAAGTATATATATGCCTAAATTGTTAAGATATTCCAAATGTGAACGATTTGTAGATGTAGGAAATGAAATGATATATGGTCTTGTCAATTGGTTGTAAAATTAGCCAGTACAATATTTTGTGAATCATACACGCACTCACGCACAGGTACCACTCAAATAGCGCTCCCAAATATTGGTATTCCAAGTTCGAATCTTCCTTTGTTGATAAAGAAAAAAAACTAATGATCATATGCTAGATGTAAGGGTGGTTCGGATAGGGATCCCGATCTGAAAATGGTAACCCGGATCCCAAACCAATCTATTTTGGGATAGGATTCCGAATACCAAAACTGAACCCAAATTTGGGTATTTCCAATTTTAGGATTCTTGAAAAAAAAAAAAATTGAACTTTGGTACGGTCCGGGATTTTAATTCAATTTCTATTTACTTTCTTGTAAATGAATGCCCCTGATTAAATCAATTCAAACCAGCGTCAAAATCCCAAATCAAAGAATCAGATAATATCCCAGATTATATGGATAAAATTAAATAGGAAATGGAATGCAAGTGAACATTTTCCTACAGTTTCGACTTTCAATACAATCTGAACACATTCAGTATCAATATCATTTTGAAATGAGAACAAAGCAACAAACAAGAACAAATAAAAATTGCAAGAGATCTTGCAAAATCAAACACGCATGCCAAGAAAATCAAGTTATTTAATTTGATAAAACCAAAACCAAATCCAAATCCAATAGCAGAATCCAAATCCATAAACAATAAAAATTGCATAAACCCAATTTTCACAAACAGAAACCAAAATTAATTCGGAACCAAACCCTAGATTTTGATTCTTGAATTCCAACCTTAATTCGAAAAATAATTCGAAGCAAAACCCTAGATTTCAAAAGTAATTCAAAACAAATACATCAACTTGGAGCTCGAGAGTCGCTCGACCAAGATAGAGAATCGGATAGAGATAGTAGCAGATGTGTCCTTGTGTGTGGTTTGTATGGTGTGGTCGAGGGGGAGGGTATGGTGTGGTGGTTGGCCGAAGTCGAGACTCAAAGAAGGAGGGCGGAGGAGAGGTGAAGTCGAGCTCGAGAGAGAAACGGCATACAGGCTACTTCATAACATTATCTTTTGGACTATGTTAACACAAAAAGAATTCGTGCTTAGAATAACTCGATAAAAGAATTGGAGTCCCACCTTCATGCTACATTTTTCCAATCATGGTTCCTCATTAGTAGCTCCGCTACATTATAAATTTTTTTTAAAAAAAAGTTGTTCAACTAATAATATTGACTATTTAGACGAATCAATACCATCAAAGTAAAAATAGTAATTAATTGAATTTGTAACACAAAACTATAGTGAAAACTAATAGAATTGAATCGATATGTCAATAAGATTAGTCATAAACCGAATTGAATAGTTCACTAACACAACTAACAAGGGAGATCAATAGTTCACTAACGCACTTTTTCTTCAGTCAAAGCCATGAGATTATCATTGATGAAGGGAAGAGTTACATCTGGAACAAAGTAGGACGCATCTCTACTGCAACAAAACAAAAAGTAGCCTTGCTGCTTACAATACTCAAACTGAATATCAGCTAGACAATCTAGGGGATCTTCGAACCACAAACACGAGCTAGAGGAGAAGAGGCTAAGGCCAGCTAAACGATGAGTTGCTTCGTTAGCTTTGCGTGTGACATGGTTAAAGACAACTCTAGTTATTCCCAAAGCTAAAAACTTAAGGCTCGTTTGAAAGTGTTTTTGAAATGGCTAAAAATGTTTTTGATGAAAATATTTTTTTAAACCAATCTATAGTAAAAATCCAAATAGATCCTAAAAAAACATTTTTAAATGTTCACCTTAGAAAATACATATTTAAATGTTCACCTGACCGTCGATTATAAAAATGTTTGGATCCAACGTCAGTTTACCTTCCACGCAGCCGCTTCACCAGCGTATAAGATCCCGGATTACTGGTCAAACAAAGACAAAATTTCAAACCGGACAACGATTAAATATATGAATTCGAACAGTACAGCCCCACCCTACACGTGGCAGCCAACCAGCCCCGCCTCCATAACTCCCCCTCCAGAAAGTTCCAGCAAACTCGTGGCTACCAAAAAAGTAATCCATACTCACGGCCCAGATCCCTCCACGTGGTATCCGACGTGGCGCGAGTTGCATCCCGGCAAATTATACGCCTCGCTCTTCCGAGTCTCTCTCTGTCCTTTTGCTTTCTTCTCCGGACTCGCTGAAACTTTCGCTAGGGAGAGAAAGTAGAGAGAGAGAGAGAGGGAGAGAGATTTTGTTGTCAGATTTGTTATACGAGACAACGGGGTCGTTTTGGAGCGACGATGGACTGCAATGAAGGAGGAGGAGGAGGGTCGACGAAAACGGAGGAGCGGAGAGAAGCTCTGGTGTATACGTGGGGATATCTTCCCGGAGTATCGCCGGTGAAGTCTCCGATAGTGTCTCTGTCGCCGGTGCGGTTTCCTAATCGGATGGAGGGTGGATATTCGTGGAAGGACGTCTGCGGCGGCGGTTGCGGATTCGCCATGGCCATCTCAGGTTTGATCCTCGAATTCTCAATCTTTAACCAAGTGATCAATGCTTAATTACTTGTTCGATTTGTTAATCCTGTTTTTCAATTTGTTTGGATGATGGTTTTGATTAGAGTGTGGGAAGCTGATGACGTGGGGGTCGACGGACGATGAGGGGCAGAGCTACGTCATTTCTGGGAAGCACGGGGTAATGCAGCGGTCTTGTAATTACTTATAATTATTTAGGAATTCGAATTTTCTGGGATTAATTTTTTCATCTTTGTTAAGGGGACTCCGGAGGCATATCCTCTCCCAACTGAAGCTTCAATACTCAAGGCTGCTGCTGGTTGGGCTCATTGCGTTGCTGTTACGGGTAGGTTTTTTCGCTCTTATTTCTGATGACGGAATGAATATTCATTGTTCACTACTTAAATTTGTGTTTGAAATAAAAGGATTTATGTGTAAATTGG
Organism: Pyrus communis; assembly: GCF_963583255.1. Classification (NCBI taxonomy): domain Eukaryota; kingdom Viridiplantae; phylum Streptophyta; class Magnoliopsida; order Rosales; family Rosaceae; genus Pyrus; species Pyrus communis. The sequence continues at coordinate 7,706,478 of NC_084811.1, read as the reverse complement.
TTAGTTGACTGTTGTGTGGATTATTAGTGTTTCTTGATACTAGTTGCATTTAGTCAAATTGCGTGAAATACCGCGGTAATTCTACTATTTGAGTTTGGTAACATGGTGAAATATGGATAATCTACGGCCCGTTTGATAAACATTTCGTTGTTAGTTTTTAGTTTTCATTTTTATAACTGAGATATGGAAATAGTATATGGGGAAAAGGAGGGATGAAGAAGGGTGGTGAGAGGGAGGGGAAGAAATAAAGAAGAATGAATGAGAACAAAATCTGGAAAGTGAAAACAACTTAAAATAGTGTTTGGGTTTTTGGTTTTCATCTGTTTTCCTTTTTTTGTACATTTCTTCTACGTCTTTTCCACCCTACTTATCCTCTCCTCTATATCCTTCATTTCTCCCATGCATTCCCCCTCTCTCTACAAGAAAAATGAAAACTGATGGAGCTAAAAGCAAAATGGTTATCAAACGGGCCCCTAGTTTCTACAGGACCAGAATGTGAACTAATTGGGATTATTGGTCAATCTACATTCTACAGAGACTGGTGAAGTATACACTTGGGGTTGGAAAGAGTGTGTTCCCTCTGGGAATCTTATCGGTGACCTGGGTATGGTGGAACATCTCCAAAAGGATACTACAGGGAATCAAAGTTCATTACCAGCTGAACAAGGTATTTCTGTAACCTGGGTATATCTGGAAAAACATGCACGGACGCCTTTTCGATTGTACTAGATCAATGTGATTAAGACCTTATTGTCTTATACAGTAAAATCAATGCCTCAAGGCTTCAATTTGACTGGTGGGACAGTATCTCATCTTGACAGCAAAAGGGCCAGAGAGGAAATTGCAAAGCGAAGGAAAATTTCATCAGCTAAAGTCGAATCTGAAAGCTCCACAGGTGGTAAAGAATTCTTCAATCCATCCCCTTGTCTTGTAACTCTGGGTCCTGGAGTGAGAATCACCACTGTTGCAGCTGGTGGGCGCCATACTTTAGCATTATCAGGTAATAATGTTTCGGGGTTGTATTTAAGACTTTCAGGACAGTTGCTTTTCTTTATGGTCACACCATATAGTTTTGTAGGTTGTAGGATGTACGAAGCTATGGAAGATTTTTGATGTAACGCAAGACCCTGATGCATCATAATTTTAACCGAAGTTTCAGATATGGGACAGGTGTGGGGTTGGGGCTATGGAGGCGAAGGACAGCTAGGTTTGGGTACCAGGGTAAAAATGGTTTCTTCTCCTCATGTCATCCCATGTATTGAGCCATCTGCGTCTGGGAAGGATAGGTCTTCTGTGATATCTCAAGGTTCAAAAGTTCCTGGAAGTTTTGTGAAGGAGATTGCTTGTGGAGGCCGGCACAGTGCAGTAATAACAGGTCAGCATTTTAGGGATCGTATAGAGCTTGCAACCAGAGAATGAAGAGCCGGTTAATAGATTGTGTTTATAGGTTGTACGCGTTAATATAATCCTACTTATTTGTTTCCCATCCTTAATTATCTTTGGATCTGTGCAAAATGCGGGATTGTTCTTGGTTGTTGTATGGATCCTCTTATTTTTACGAAGACATCCTCTTTTGTGTGACCATTTCAACTGTATCACTCCTTTATATTTAGAAATAATTTTTCAATTTGCAGATGCTGGAGCACTGCTTACTTTTGGCTGGGGGCTTTACGGACAGGTGAGCTTGCTATGCTAGTCAAGGTCTCATGCTGTTTGAGTTGGCCGGAACTGAGAGAATTGATTGCTCTCCTTGTATACTTTCATATTTAGGAGTACTACTGATTAGATTTTCAATTAGAACCGAATTTTTCTTTTCTCGTTCTTGTTATTTATCTGCTGCATTTCTTTTCTTTTCCCATTTTGATCCAGTGTGGGCAAGGGAATACAATAGATCAGCTAAGACCAAGTTATGTGAAATCATTATCCGAAACTAAAGTGAAAAACATTGCTGCCGGACTATGGCATACACTGTGTGTATCTGTTGACGGGCATGTATATGCATTTGGAGGGAATCAGTTTGGACAGCTGGGAACAGGTGCCGACGAGGGTGAGGTACGCTCAACAAGTTATCCATCTTGGTTCTTTTTTCAGCTTTGTGATCTTAGCTTGGCCCAACTTCTTGTTGCATGAATTAACTAAATCATATTCTTGTAGCTTCAGACTCTACCTAAGATATTGGATTCTCCGGGTTTGGGAAGCAAGCATACAAAAGTAGCCTCCTGCGGCGCTCGACATAGTGTCATTCTAACGGGTAAGCTAATGAAGCTGAAAAGTGTTGATACTTGCACTAATCATTGATATTCACAAAGCTATTAATTTGAACATTCCATTTGTTATTTTGGCTGCAGAAGACGGCCAGTTATTTAGTTGGGGGTGGAACAAGTATGGCCAAGTATGATTTCATAAGTTATACGATCAAAATCTTTTAGTCACAACGTCTACTCTTGCACGATCATTAACGAACTTTTCTATTCCTGTTTGGATGCAGCTTGGCCTGGGCGATTCCGTGGATAGGAACATTCCTTCTCAAGTTTCAATAGAAGGCTGCTTAACGAAAAATATTGCATGTGGCTGGTGGCACACGCTACTTCTAGCCGAAAGACCCATTTGAGTTTGGGTTCGATCGATGATGACAATAGAAAAGGAATGACTAGTTGGAATATGACATCTTCAACTAGTCTGTGTTATTAGATGCATACTTAGGCTTGTATCATGGTGTACATTATTTCTTTGCGCACATTCGCGGAGCCGTTTAGGCATGTATTCCATTCTTTCCCGTTTTTAGAAGCTAATTTTTATTTCAAATTGCAGAGAAATCTTAAGTTTGTACACAAACAATTAAAGTAGTTGTACTGATAATTTAGTCTTGCTCTGATGAGGATGTGATGGTGACGCTTCCTAGGTCTCGCCATCGTCACCTAGTTTTGACGCACAATACCCGGCGGCTTGCCCTTTCTTGGATATAGATGGAGGCGCATCAGATCCTGCTTGATATTGAACCTCTCCTGCGTTGCAGAAGATGCAGTAGTGGCCAAAACACATCCATTCTGTGAAAACCCCTTGGTGCCTGAGCACGTTCAAACAAACATAACATTTAGAAAAGCAAAAATTATGGGCTTCTTTAGACTATATTACGATTTTGGTCTTCGTATTTTCCGAATAATTGTTGGTCTATGTAGTTTCAGTTTTCGCATTTGGTATCTGTAGTTACTAAATGTAACAATTCAAGGACAAATACGAGAGTAAATCGAGTATTGTTCTTAAATTGTAAGAATTGAAACTATATGGACCAAAGTGGAACTTCGCCTGAACTATATGATGCTACAGAAATCATACTTCGGCCGTTTTCCAAAACTAAATTACCACAGAGATGAACTGTACCTCGACAACAAAATGTGCCCACATGTTGCTTGAGCGAGTTTCAATCACACCCTTCAAGATAGTCAGCTCTTGTTGTCGGATTGCTTGGGCTATGTCTAAGAAAAGTCCGTGTTCATCACATAGCATCTGCAGTAGTCATGGAAAATTTAGACGAAACGCTTCTGCAACGAAGCTTTGCGTTGACAAATAGGGGGGCGTGCAACAAACCTCTATAAGCATGTGTCCTGGGTGTTCAAGATCTTCTACCACAATGGGGCAAATCTGGAGTCCACTTCCAACTTCGAAAGCCCTGCTTGTCCCACTTTCGCAGCCACTTGTGGCTTCGCTCGTGTTATTGGAATGAGGTGCCTGCAAAAGCATCAAGGATTCGCTCGTGTTATTGGAATGAGGTGCCTGCAAAAGCATCAAGGATATAGTTAGAAACTAGTGATTAATTCGTTGGTCTTCAACATTACGCAGAAGCTGGATTCGGAACTACAAAATGACTTTGAGGACAAATAAAAATTCTAAGTCCAGGACGTTGTACAGAAGTTTTTTTCATCTTTGGGAGACCATCATGGTGCTTGTCCTGGCCTGCTGCTGTTTATTGATATTTTCATTTTAATTATTTCATGCATAATTTACCAAGAAAAAAAGGCTTTGCATACCTCTTGTGGTGTGTAGCACCTCAGTTTTTCAGCTTGGTCAGTCATGCTTCTTAAAAACTGCATGTGTTTAACGGTTCGGTCTAAAAGGCCGTCCATGCTGCACTGAATACCAGAAACCAAACACGTCTAGTTAGAGAAAAACAAGCAATTATGTTTTTGTCCCTCAAAAAATAGAGAAAGGGTGTTACCTTAGCACCATTTGGGACAAGGTCCCGTAGCTCTTTCATACGATCCTGAATCAGTTGTCTATCTCTTGGTCTTAGCTTCGGGCTATTGCCAAGCCTGGTCTTTCTTGCAGTGCCACCAGACAACTTTTGTTCCTTTTTAGACTTTGTAGACTTGTACCCTTTCTCCTTCTGCTCTTCGTCAACCAAAGTGCTTATCGTGCCTGTGAAAGAAGCTGAAATCTCACCCCTGACATGTAAAGTAGATGTATGGTTCCATGTTGTTGAATCACTTCCAACTGGGGCACTCGCTTCAAATTTGAATTGTTTGAAAGAAGCAGGAAATTGACTTGATGAGGTAATAGATGATTCAATATTCTCTGATCTGCTAGACGACCCTTCGTCCTTGGCTACAAAAGCTTTCGAGAGGTTCTCAGCATCACTTCCTTTGGAAAACCATGATGGTTCAATACAGGTAGCGAGATCTTTCTGCAAACTCGAGCTCCTACATGTATCATCAATGCCGATAGATGGGTCCCATATATGTTCATCTGTCTGCCTCTGCAAAGGTGTTCCAAGTGCTTTGTGTAGTTCACAATTTTCAGGAAAGCTAAAGAAATTATTCACCGTGTTGTAACTAGTATCTTTAGCATTAACGTCTTCGAATGGTTCTGCTACACCTCCAACAGAGTAAGAATTGAAACCGCTCATGGATTCTCCAAACACTTCCAAACCATAGCCACCAAATTGAGAATAGGCTAGAAGTTCTTCCTCTAGACTAGACAGCCCAAACATCTGACTTTCCATCATACCCAGCAAGCTGGTATCTATTGACTGACTGAGTGGACTTGATTCTCCACAGTGAAAAGTTGGCGGAACAGCAATCACACTTTCGCCTGTACTCTTAAGAACTTCTGGCTCATCTGTTCCGGTCTCTAGAAGTGCATCCTCAGCAGTTGGCAATTGCAAAAATTGCCCGAAGGTCGACAATAAGTTATCATTCAGTCTGATGTTATCAACATCTTCTGACCTTTTAACTTTGAGTGGATTCACGGTAATAGCTGATGGCTCAAATGTGTTCTGCATTAAACTAAATGATTGTGACCATGATGATCGAGCTTCAATGTCTTTGTTTAAGGTAAAAGGTACAGTTTTCCCCTCAACATTGTGAATGGCATTGAATCTATCTTTCACAAAAGCAACCACTGCCGGATCTTCAGCAACCTGAAAATTTTGATCAGAGAAGAAAGGGACTAATAAGATGAATACAAATCAGTGCACGTGTTACAGAGAGAGAGAGGGAGAGGGAGAGACTGAGAAACACATGTGAGTCCTTAAGCTCCAGAAGGGGGGAAGAACATTATGTGAGATTCATGCAGTGTAAGTTGTATAAATTCCACTGCCACAACTTCCCAAATAAACTTGTAAGCTACTATCCAGAAGGGGATGTGACGGTAGACCAATTCAGGAAGTTTAGAATAAGTTCAGAATGAGCACGCACCATCTCCAAGGAGCCAAGTTGCAGAACTCCATATGGAAGTACAGGTACAAGCAAAATTGTCTGCATGAGAAATCAAATATGTAATGAGATTTTCATCCATTATGAACAAGTGAAACTTGAGCTATAAAATTAAAACTGTGGCCTAATCTGTGCTGCCAAAAGAATTACCTTGATACCCAATGCAAACTGAAGTAGCCATTCATCTGGACACTGAGAAGATATATTCTTTTTTTAGTTATACTGTTAACTACTAGAAGAAATTTTACCAACTGTATACGAAGATCACTAAGAATTTACATTAGCTTGCTCGAATAAGATTTACCTGAGGAACTAAATCAGACTCTCTGGTGCATAGATTGTCAAGGAAAACCCAGGTAAAGCTCCCTGTACATGTCACCTCACCAACAACCCTGAGAAATTATTTAAATCCACAGTGAACCATTTTTCATTCCTTAAGACATTTGAGAACCTTAACAATAAACACATCGTGTGCCTTCCTGATATCTCTTACGAGACAGAACTTTTCAGGTTGTACCAGTTTAAAAAAGTCACTTTCATACGTGTGTAATGTGTATTCACTGATGGTGGCAAATAACGAAGAAAGCGAAATTGCCTCCACCAAAATTTCTTTTTGTTACTTCTATATTTGAAGATATTTCTTATAAAACATTTAGATAGAAACGTTTTTGGAGATTGAAACGAAGTACGCAACAAGACAAGAGTGAAGAACAAGATTGTACCCTTTTCCAAATGTGTACTGAAGATGTTCCATATCAGCCACAGCCAGTGCAATTGGATATCCTGCAGATCCACCATCATGGATACTTGTTGCAAAATCCTTAAAATGCATCTGATTTGCGTCGCTGAAGTAGATGTCATCCGATGAATGTTCCACAGTTTCTCTTGGATTTGGGTGATGACAGTACCCATCCTCCCAAGACAATATCCTTAAGACAACAAGAAGACCAGTATCATACTGAAGATCGCCACTAGATTTGATATACATGAGACACACAATAAGCTCGGCGTAGAAACACCATTAGGATGTCAATCCTAAGATAAGAATCATACTAGAATTTTTATTTGTGTGAAATAGAAACGTTGAAACCTCTATGCGGTTACGCATATGTATTGTATCGAATCACAAATTTCAAATAGAATTCATCTAAGGAAACGACAAGATCATCGTCAAAACTAAAATTGCAGAAGCATTTTGACTAACTAATTAATCACTTTCTGAATTCTAAGGACGGATAAACAGATTAAAATTTTCAACAAGAGTATAATTCATAGCAGAAAGCGAAGAAAAGGAAAGAAGCTTACAAATCACTCTGGTGCTTAAGCTTCCAAAACACTGAATAATTCCAAGGCGAATCGCTGCAGAGGCTCTTCAGCAACTGCCTCAGAGCAGTAGTCCCCATTATCTTCTCAACTTCCTCAAAAGTCTCTCAAATACAACAACTAGTAACAAAATCAATAATCACTTCCAAAAAAAGCACACAAAACCAACAAACACCTTATCTAGCTGCCCTGGTACGAAGCCCGACCCGCCTGCTTAATCCGCAATCCCGCTCTTCGTTTAATCGGTGGATCGGTCGAAGACAATGCCATCACTGAACACTAAGCCCGCTCTCCCTCTCTCTCTCTCAGCTACTAATCAACTTAATCAAAAAGCACTTAAACAAATCGAGAATTGATAAGAAGCTCTGCCCCTACTCGTTCGACTGATTCGATTAAGCAGTTCATAACTCTGTTTCTATTAGTTCGAAGCAAAAATCGCTGCCAAACAAACACACACAAAACTATGAGGATATTTTCATGAAAATTCAATCAGCTACTGCAAGAAAACTGAGAAAGCACTCACCTCTAGAAACGAAGACGCTGATCGTGTTCGTATTCACTGGCTTCCATTTCTCTCTGTGTTTGTAGTGTTTTCTTGGGAAATTGGCCTTCTTCTTCTTCCTCGCTCTCCCGAAGTCCACAAGCTCCGAATGTCCAAACGCACCTCAAACAAGTGAAACAACGGTTGTATGCTTTTTCTTTTACAAAATGCCTCCACCGGGGAACCGGTCACGTTTTTGGTTTTGGCGGATTTCAAACTGGTCCAAAGTCGGATTATATAGCTCGGTTGGAGCGGAGGGAGTGGGTTTCCGGACCCACAAATTTGTTTTTCTATGGGATGTGGGGGCCATTGTTTAGTAGTCATGTCGGGATTGAGATCCTCTCCTAATATCACGCTCCAATGCCGACATAAAGAGCAATACAGACCTTCAAGAGAGAGATATTTGAGCGTTCGAAAGAGAAATTGTGTGTGAGGTAGGCTACAGGGATAAGGCTAATGGAGACCGTAGAATTTAAAATGAATGGTCCGGATTGATGTATCGGTCGACTCGAGATGTGAGATTTGGAGAGGATCTCAATCCATCCGGTTATTATCGACTTTTTATTTTGAATTTTTATCACAAGTAGTCTTGAATTGACCCAACGCATCAAGATGTTCCATGAAATTAAAAATAAATTAATGTAGTGCCTTAGTATGGATGCTGCAAATTGATGTAATCATTCCGTCACAATTTTCTCAAAATTTCTATCAGTGATAACATGTAGACGTAGCGTAGATATGGATCCACAAATCTATTAAATATTACGATGGATAATTATTGAAACGGCCCGCCTCTTTTTTTTCTTTTTCTTTCTTTTTGTCTTTGTTTTTGTTTTTGTTTTTTATTTTTTATTTTTTATTTTTTATTTTTTGTTGTGTGGAAGTCGATACTTAGAGCTGCACCTTAGTCATTAGGGCCTTCTATCTTGTTGGCCCAATGTTTTTTTATATATCCTGTAGATACATATAAATATAACAAAATTAAGGACATTATAATTGAATTGCGAGCGCAGTAGAAATGGTCCGCCTCTTTTTTTTTTCTGTGTGCAGTTCGGAGCTACACTTTAGTCAATAGTTTTTTCTTCTTTTAAAAATTTACTCCATATAAAATTAATGGCCCCATCCAACAATTGATTACAAACAAGCCATCGTCCTAGTCCAAATGTTTTTTTTCTTTTTTTAATTTTGCTTTTCAAATTCACTTTCAATAACAAGTAACAAAAACAAAAACAAGAAATCATAGAAAGGGTCAGACAAAAAAAAACACATATTAAATTTTGTTCGAAAAATTAGAATCTAATTGCTATATTAAATTTCATAGAAAATCATAAATAATTCATTCAATGATATATCAAAGTAATGCATACACATAAGTAACCAATGTTAAATGAAAATGACATAATGGATTAGAAAAACTTGAAAATACGGTCGAAGCAAGTGTTGGACACTTTGTCCTTAAGACAAGTTAACGTCCCACTACGGTGCTTATGGTTGACTGGCGCTCGTCTCCCAAGACACAATGATCACATCCTTGTAATAGTAGCACTCCAAACTACAAGGCTTCAATAAACCACAATTGTGTTAAATACTCTCTTATATGGACTCAATGAGACTCTCTAATATTTAATGCATTCTATGTATAATTATGTAACTAATAAAAAAATTATCAATTGATTATAGGGGCTTCCCTAATGTAGAATTTGAGATACCTTTTTTGGAAGCATGTGACTATTCAAGAAGAGTAAAAAATTGCAACTCTTCATTTGAATAGACGCATCTTTCTACCAAAATGCTTAACTTCTAATTTCCATTCAATGAATAAATTTAATATTATAATAATAATAATTTTTCGACATATTTTACCTTCTTCTTCAACATATAAAGTTGTAAAACCTAAGTCCATTTGCAATCCTCTTTTTCTTTCAAATTCTCAATCTTTCTATTTCTACTGAATATGTAAATCAACTCTCACGTGATCTTGAAGATTGTAATTTGAGGGAACCGAAACTATGAATTTATATTTTGTTTTCAATAATTTATTAAACAAACACTGGATGATTCTAATATTCCATATTGTGATGTAGATTATAAGAAGAATAGAAGAGAACCAATTGGCGCTATTGATTTTATTATATTCGTCAATCAGGTTTTATTGCTCTTTATTCTCTTGAAATCTTTAGCTTATTGTTGATTATTAATTATCCAGAGAACGATATAATAATACATTAATGAGTATTTACTAAAATCTCACGGCCTGGGTTGGGTTAGATGGGGAGAAAAGAAAGGAGGAAAGAGAGGGAGAGGGACAACGGCAACGATGTTGACACCAATCCTACTATGTCGATAACCATTCTTATTGTAGCAGTGTAGATGAAGTGAAATGCAAGTACATGCGTAAACTTTAAATGTAGGGTTCGGGATACTATTTCGAAGAAGGACATGAGAGTCTAGAAACTTTTCTAGATCTAAGATCTATAATGGTGGTATTCTAAATTAATCATGCATTGTCATTCCTTTAAATTTTTCACAAGGTAGCAACGAATTGACCATTCTTGTTACATAAAAGTTATACTCGAAAGGAGATCAGATTACTAGTTTTCATCCATGTGTTGTAATTGTGACCTTCACATCAACTCATAAGTGGATCACATGTTTGTCACGTCATCAATTTAATGATAGATCATATAGTCAAATAGACAAAAACTATAAATTAATAAAAATTTAAAATCTCATAGCGTGATGTGATGTGAGAAAATTCAAAGTTTGCAACATATTTTAAAAATCACTCCAAACTTATAATGTAAAGTCGTAGTTAGCCTAACAATGAATCTACTACAAAGCGACACGTTTGTGCAATTTGTGATATGTGATGCCTCCCTCAATTACTAGACCGGGAAAATGATTATTAATTTATTAATTAACTACACCAACATGCAAGTGGAAGTTACGTAAGTTAGATTAACATTGAATCATCGATCAAAACGCTTATGAGATATGGCATTTTATGATAAAAGTTGACACAAACATACTTAGTAAACATACATGTACGATAAGTTGTTCAAGTTTTCTAAACACCTATTTGATATGTTGACCTTACTTCATATAAGCACACCAATAGATTAAATATATTCGTTTCACCTATGAAACCAAATTAAGTAGGGCAACCTTCAATTATGCATAATTTTAAATAATATTGAGAGGTAGGAGCCCAGACAGGTTCAACAAGAAGTTGACTTAACCACAATATAAAATATGCTATTAATTACGTGATTTTTTTTTTTTTTTTTATGTTTGGTTACAAGATATTATTTTTTCGCGGTCGAAAAGACTATTAATTATGTGATTTTTTAAAAAATGAGATCAGTTGGTGGCTTTGAAAAACAGTCTATTCTATCAGAAGCCCAAAAAACTCACAGAATATGAAAATCTTAACCTAACAGACCATTGCTCCTTAAAGCAGTTCCACCCCTAAAGACTTTGCGCCAGCACCCAGCGCATTTATCCACACAAGTGAACAGTAATAAAACACAGTGAACAGTAATAGGCCAAAGCATCTCTACCCCTAAAAAAAATAGCCTAGTCCATTTTATTAAAATATTATTATTTTTATTATAAAATAATAATTTAATTTTAAATTTCTGACTTCTTCTTCTTCTCTCTGGACTCCCTTCTTCTTCTTCTTCCCACTTTTCCCACTTTCCTCCCTGATTTTCCAACTGTGCAATCAAGCACAGTTTCACCAATTCTTCTACTTCTTCCCTTCTTTTTCTTCTCTCTGGACTCCCTGCTTTTTCTTCTTCCCTCTGGAACCCAACCCACATTCTGAAACATCGCAACCCACAACTGAAACACCTCTCGATTTCGATTGAAGCTCCAAAGTTGAGTCACGAAGGTAAGTTTGTGGGAGTTACGAAGGTCCACAGCTAGAAGAAGATAACTTCTCGATTGAAGCTCAGTTTCGATTGGAGTTTACTGGGGTGGTTCTGCTTTACAAACAGCATCTCACCAACCTCGCCAAGAAATTCTGCGACTGCTTCCTCCTCTGCAAGGGGCAGTGCAACCTCGTCGTCGTCTCCTCGCAGGAGCTTGCCAAGGAGGTGCTCCACACCCAGGGAGTCAAATTCGGATCGAGGGAGGCGTGATGGTATCGCTTGGCGTCATGTAGGCCAGGCAAAGGCTCAACACATTTTGAGCCGGCCTAGAGACCAGCTTGGGCTGGGTGCCAGCCTATCTGCTCGGCTGGAGTGGATTGGCTGGGTGCCAAGCCAATAATTTGGCTGGGTGCCGGCCTAAAGGTTCCCCAGTGCAACTACTCTTAGCTATCTAACACTGTCAATAAACTCTTAATTTATTGATATTTATTTTCTTTAATGGTAAGTGCCGTTTCAAGTTTGGATTTTTTTTTTCTTGCTCTTTATATTTATTGAAAAATGATTTTCGTGACATTTTCTCTTTTACCTTTGTTTATTTTATTTTTTTGATTTTTTTATTTATTCAATCTAAAACTTATAAATAAACATAGGTACGAATTGAAGAGGAAGGAAAATGATATGCGGAAATTATTTGGTGATTCCTTTTTATTTTTTGTGAAAGACGGCTTGACTTTAAGCTCATGCAAAAAACTTCTGAATTTATGGAATAATATTAGAGGAACAAGGTCAACAAAGATGACCTAAAACATGATTTCTTTATGCTTTTTATTATTTTTGGAGAAACAAATTTGCATTTCTCTGTTAACCCATAAATAAAAATAAAAATAAAAACTCTCTTTAAACCAACATTATATAATTTATATTCCTTTCATAAAGTTTTTTTTTTTTTTTTGGTACAACGATATATTTTTACATTAAGGGGAGGGGAAGTTCGGCTAAACCACACAATGGACAATTTAATTTGGTATCGAATCCACCATCCACGAGATTCGACCCAAGACTTCTCACTTATAAGTAAAGAAAAATATCACCAGACCGTAGTATTGTGTGGCTATTCCCTTCATAAAGTTAATAATTCATACTTTCTTAATGCATGCTGATTGTCAACATTACATTTAATAAACAATGAATTGTCCTGATGAATGGCACTTCTAGTAGATTGAAGAATTATTTTGACAATTCTACAGACGATTTAAAATAAGTATAAAAAAACGTGTGTGTGTGTGTAATGTGTCAAGATTAATCAAGAGCTTATTTTGGTCAACTAAAAGAGCATTCGGCGTGCATGGATGGATAAATTATGGATTGACTATTTAAAGATGAGTACGAGTTCCTATTTAAAACTCTTCGTTTCTAGTTCATAGATCTTTGTGCTTATGATCAAAACCATTCATATTATATGTCACTCTATAAAAGTCATGTATACAAAAAATCAATTAAAACTAAGGTCATTTAGTCATCGAATTGTATAAGAACAGATGAATGGAAATGGTAAAAGTGTTACAAACCGTTTATCTATTTGCTACAGTTAATTGACTTAACAACCTTAGTTTTATTCATGTTTTACAAAGATGATTTTTACAGAGATTTATAATATGAACGGTTCCGAATATAAGCATAAGTTCTGTAAATCATTCACAAAAAATTTACAAATTTCTATTCATCTTTAAGTAGTTAAGTATTGCTCTAAACTATGATGAAAAGGTTAAGGTCGTGCATGTGTCTTGATCTAACCTAATATATTATCAATAAACTACAATTTCACTATCAACATTGGCGTGAGATTTACACTTAGAATCTTTTTATTAATCTTTGTAGATCTTTTCGTTTTTCAATGAACTCGACTTTCAACAAAGTGTTTGAAATTTTCTCATTTTATGATTCATTACAATTTGTTGGATATATCTATGTAATATGTCTTCTGACGACGTTTCTGAATGAAGCCGAAATGTAAGAAAAAAGTCCTATAATTGATAGGGTTTTTTCTGACAACCTATAGCTCGCCTGACGACTTATAAAATATTGCCGCATGCTTGAATTTGCATACCAGCAAGGACTGCTGGTAGAGATCGAATAAGAACAACTCCTAATTATTTTTTGTAATTATGTATTATCGTACATCAAACACAGCCATCTTCTGGGACGTTGTTGACATATTTAGGGTTTTAACTAATTGTCCGAGAAAAAATGTTAAATAAATTCTTTTAAAAGTAAAACTCGTTACTTATTCTACGTCAATTTTTTTTTTGTATAATATCTTTTAATGTTGGCATAGTTAATAATTGAAGTTCCAAACGAATCGTTTGGGAATGCGATGTTGCTAGAGTTTATTGTTTAGAAAAACCAAGGCAGTGCTAGTTTGTGAATTGAATATTAGTTAGGGTTTATTCATGCACAAGGCATCAAGAAATTAAGATTTTTTTTTATTTTTTTATTTTTTTTGCCTTTGTTCTACTAGAAAGAGAGAAGAATGTCTTCTCTTTGTTTTACAAAAGTTAGGAGGCATGCATGGATGCGGTCAACTAGTTATTTAATTCATAATTTGTTGCAACTTGTAACTCAGCAGCATATATGGAAAAACGAAGATAATAATCGTAAACAAAGCAAGAGTTCTAATATAATGTTTACACGAAATCAAACAAGAGTTTTACTAGCTATAATGTTGCAACTTGGAACTCAGGCACCATCAACAATCTCAAGTAATTCCACATACATTGTCTATATATATCCCACCATAAATATTTACACGAAATCAAATATTCTTAAATTGAAAATAGATCAAACCTCATAATAATTCATAGTTTTAATTTTTCCGAAAATAAGAAGTTTATGAGCACGTACATTACACAAACCATTCACTTAAAACACTTTTAAGTTTTTTGTTCTAAATCTCTTCACGAATGGTTTTTGCTTAAACACTTGTAGAATCAAGCTCTATCCATCTATTCTAATTAAATTCACCTTCAAACACCAAAGTAAAATCTAAAATGACTAAAATGCCCTTGAAATTATTTTTCCAAAATAATAAAATAAGTAAATAAAATTCCGGGGTAGAATACCACATATACCATCCTTGTAACTTGTGAGTCGCAATTAAATCAACCCAAAAAATAAGCCTCCATTAAGTTAACTGCCAAATCAAGAGATGTACGAGTAAAAAGGTGAAAAATAAGTAGGCCATGTGGCCCTTTTTTTACACAAAATGGAGGGATGAGGATTTCTCTCTAGATCCTCTTTGTGAGGATTTCAGGGATCACTTCATCGTATTTGTTTATCGTATATCGTGTGATCAGTTTTCGTCAGGTACTATTTATATTCGATTTTAAATTAAAATTTTTAAAATGATTTCTGATTGTAAGATGTCAGATGAACGAACACGATAGAATGATCTTTAGAACCCTTACAAACAGAATCTGTATAGGATCCTATTCCAAAACGGAGTGTACGGATACGAGTGTTACCCAAGGCAGAGACCAAAAGCAGCATTATTGCACAAAGCTAACCAGAGGCATACGGAAGCATTGTAAGTGTGGTGTTTTATTGCATACAAAAGCGCGCCAGAGAGGGGCCATGCAGGGCTCAGAACAGCGGGAACTTTTAACCTTCATACATGTGGGCCTGGGGATTAGGCCCGCCCTTGACGGTAAGCAGCCTATTTCAGGAATGATAGCAGAGTCTGACGATATGAAAACACAGGGCGCTTTGTCGGGAGACGACGGCCGTACCCTTTCGGCTTCTTTACTTTCTCGTTTGTTCAATCAATTCATTTTGTCGCGTCATTCGTGAGAAATTTTCCCACCGGCTCGTTAGTTGACATGGAGTTTCATCAACCAGAACTTGACACTTGTACACATTTCCTACACCAACATACTGTTTTAGAATTGAAAAATAAAACATATTGGGATTTGGTAGACCAAGTAGTTTCTTACACGACACGTTAACACGATACAAAAATAACATGTTTCAGGTCAACACAATAACTAATCAGGTGACCCGTTAATAACAGTTATATACACGGGTAACCCATTTCGATCCGTTAAGAAAAATAAATTATAATTTTAAAGTTTAATTACTAAAAAAATTATTATAAAATACAATAGCCATATTGTATATATTGGTATATTCTATATTAAATATATTTTTTTGTATTATTATTCTATATGAGTTTAAAAAATTAAGTTTTATTCATTTATTTATTTTTATTATGAGAGTTTCTGATTATCATTAATAGGATAAATTTTACTTAACATGTTGTTGTCCAAAATTAAAATCAACTAGTATAGTATTAGTATAGGCAATAAGACATCCTACAAGTATGAAAAATGTGAAAGAATATATAAACACTCGTGATTCATCATTCCTCCACGCGTAGACAATGTTTACACTTACATTATCGTTTAGATTTTTAAAACCCTCCAAATCGTCATGAATAGTGTTTTTTATTTGAGTATAAAAGTAATAAAATTAATAATAATTATTGTAGAAGTGTAAGAAATGTAAAAATAACATATATATATATATATATATGCAATCACTCGTAGTGACAAGCTTTCCAACTTTCATGAAGGGGTCAACTTCAAAATCCGACACTATAATCCATAAACCTTAAATTTGTATTTTACCGTCAATTGTCGTTTAGGCTTTATTCTTTATATTGAATTTCATTTTTAAAATTTTCTTTTTTGAAAACATGATCTTCTAGGGGATGTAGGAATATGAACGGTTCAGATCTTTGACATCACGTTCCGATATTTACGGTTAATTGAAATATGAGTCGATATTATATAGTTTGTAGAGACTTTATAAACGCCAAGCAATATTTTCACTAACGGTAAAACTCTGAACATAATATCAACGATTCAAACCGTTCATCTTCCTATATCCTCTAATAGATCATGTTTTTAAAAAAAAAAATCTAAAAAAAAAAAATTTGGTGAGAAAAATGAAGCATAAATGTAAACAACAATCGACAATTAAAATTTGATATATGATTTATATGATTATAGTGGCACATTTCAAAGTTAAACCCTTCATGAAAGTTGTAAAGCTTGTCATTACGAGAGTTTATATATTTTTCACACTTCTAAATTAATTAAAAAAACTATTAAAGACTTTACTTAAACAATAGAAATAGGATAAATGAGAAGAGTGCCAATGTAGAAAGTCTCACTGAAAATATCATCAATATAACTTTTGAAGACAATATATCAAGCCAAAATTCCAATACCGTTTCCCATAGTGATTGATGAAAATTGAAGAGTTTGATTGTAAGAAAATGTGCAAGGTTACAAACCTTGAAACATAACTCCCTTAATTTTGCAAATCTTTTGAATATTTGCTATTTTGTAATGTTCTAATGTTTATTTATTTATTATTATGCTCTTATTTTGGGTATGTAAATATGTAATACTTGAAAGACAAATGTGTTTTTATGTTTTGAATGTGATAATATGGTATGTATATACTTATTTAGTATTATGTTTTTCATTTGATTATTTATTGGTTTAAAATATATTTTCCTTAATGGGTAACGGGTCGGGTCATATTCCTGTTAATATTATCAGGTCGATTTTGGGTCGGATCATTTTACCCTTTTATTTTAACGGGTGTTACACGACACGACCCTTTAAGATATCGAGTATGACACGAAAACGATACGAACACAGGAACACACGACACGAATGCCAGGTCTAGGATTTGGGCCTCACTAGTCTCTTCTTCCTCTCTCCTCCTTTGGAAAAGGCATTTTCATCAATACAACACCAGCCTTCTCTCTTCCCTCTCCTTCACTGTCTCTATGCACACCGGCAACCAAGCAATCTCCGACCAAAGCGTCACCACCACCTGCATCTGAATGTCCAGTACGACCACTGCCAAGATCACCCACTTGATGTTGATGCCCTCCACCCAACAACCACATCACTCCCACCACTATGAACACCCACTTGAAACTCCAGTCTTTATCGTGCAACTGAAATATGAATTTGATACCATCTTCTTCTTCGATAGTCTTTCCTAATTGAAATATGATTTTAAAATAGGGCATAATTTTGAAATTAATTGTTGAGTTATAATTTGAATAATGTAAATGAAAAAATCATGGATGTTTTGGTCGGAGATTGCTTGGTTGCTGGTGTGCATAAGACGGCAAGGGAGAGGAAGAAAGAAGGCTGGCCGGTGTAATGCCTTTCAGTTTCGCGAAGAAGGGAGATAGGAAGAAGAGACTAGTGGGGTCCAAACCCCAATATGTGTTATTTATTTATTATTATTTATGTTTAAAATGTGGGTTGGAGTTGAAATGTGTAGAGGTGTCAGGTCAATGTTGGTGGAACTCCATGTTAGCTAATGAGCTTGGAACCTGAAAAAATTTCTCGTCATTCATTTGATCTTTAGAATTGATTGCCAAAAAGATATTCAAAGTTCTACATTTCTGCTGGCCAAGATTTTACGATTTTGATAGACTACCAACCAAGTAGTTAATTGTTTTTTTAACCACAAGGTTTTTGTGATCATTTGAAAAATAAATTACGAGGTTTTTAAGTTTCTGATATTACAACACTTGATTCCTAAATTGCATCAATTTAACGTTTCGTCAATTTTATTGTCTAATTAGACGTTAAGTGTTGACGTGACATTGTCCGAGCTCACATTTGAAGCACACATTAACCGTCAATTTCACCGTTTAGTATTTTACTCTTCTAATCCTTTTATGAAATTGAAGGTCAACTTCTGCCTCAAATACGGGTCTAGTTTATGCTACGTCATCACTTAACGTCTAATTAGATGTGGAAATTGACAGAGAGCTTAAATTAGTGCAATTCAGAAATCACATGGTGTAATATGCAAAAATTAGAACCTCATGGCTCATTTTGCAAAGGACCTCCAAACCTTGTGGTGTGAAATGATGTTAAACCAACAACGTAAGTAGTGAATTGTTTTTGTAGTTAGGATGTATCCATCTGCGTTTCGGGTTTCAACTTTAATCGTCTCCTTAATGTAAACTACAATAGTAATATTGCTTGTATTAAATAAAAGTAAATTTTTTTTTTTGACAAATAGTTTATGCAATTTTAGGTTATCTTTTCATAAAACAGTGGCACTCAGCACACATGCTCTACCTGTGCAACTAAATTTGTCTTTTATTTTACTACGACTTATCCTTAATGAGCATGGATGACAACCGTAAAAAGTAAAAGAAACATGAAAAAAGGGAAGAGAAAAGGAGAGGACGGGAGAACATGGGGGAATGCAGAGAGGATGAGAAGGAGAGAAGTTGAGTTTTCTTATTTGTTTTTTTATTTTTAAATAGGGTATGTTATGTTCACATGGCTATGAGGTTAGTGTAAGAAACAGTAAAATTTATTTTAGATATAATGATTAAATTGTCCACGTTTTTGTAATTTTCAATTTTGGTGAGAGGATTAGAAAGGTATCTTGTTGGAGTTTTGGTTGATAAACAAAGTTCTATAAGTAGATAGTTTAGATATTTGATAAAAAAAAAATTGAAACTTTTATAAAAAGGACTTGGACTAAGTTTATTTTAATAAAAAAATCATGCTATAACTTTATTTAATTAAAAAAAACTTAAATTTTAATGAAAAACCCTTAAATTTTAATAAAAAAAGACAAAAGAACTTAAATTTTAATGAAAAAGACATAATTTAAATATTAAAAAAATTTTGACATGTGGACCCACGCGTCCCTGCACAAACTGTTTATGAAACTTATGACACTGTTTATGAAACTTACTACATTGTTTATGAAAACTTACGACACTGTTTATGAAACTTACTGCATTGTTTATGAAACTTAACGGTACTACACTGTTTATGAAATTTAACGGTGATACATTGTTTAAGACAAGGTTCTAAAAAACGCTATGCGCTAGTCGGATGGCGGCCTAGGCGGATTTAGGTAAATTTCTTATATATTTTATGAATTAATTAAATTTACTATATCAAATGTAAATAATTATTAACTAATATGTTATTTCTTATAGAAGAACATACATATGTGAATGTTTTATGTACATATATATGCTTGCCTAGGAAAATAAAATAAAATATTATCTAAATAATTTATAATTTATTTATATATATATATATATATATATATATATATATATATATATAATCCCAAACTTTTAAAAATATAAAAAGGCCACATAGTGGGTGGTCTTCATTATTAAAAGCATTAGCACCTCACCTCTTTCACATCACCCGTCCACCACCTTGGGTGGTTTTGATAATTAAAACCATCAGCGTCCATGGTTTTGACAATTAAAACCATCAGTTTTTCCTTGGATTTGAGATACTAGTCCTCAAGTTGTGCCATCATGTATTGAAATGTTTCAGTCTCTCTCTCTCTCTCTCTCTCTCTCTCTCTTCGCACTCTCACTTCCCTCATCTTCATAGATGAGCTGGAGAACATACCATAGATTGAAATGTTTAATTGTCTCTTTCTCTCTCAGTCTATTTTCGCATTCTCTCTTCCCTCATCGTCACAGAGACGAGTTGCAGAAATTCACCGGTAATCTTTCTTTCTTCGCACTCTCCCTTCCCCCATCTTCACAGAGACGAGCTGCAGAAATTCGACAAGGCTCTGCTGCTACATAAGAGATCGAAAGTTTGGGATTTGCAGCGAGATTCAAACCGCCTAGACTACCACGTAGCGCTGCCTAGCCCGCCGAGCGCCTAGGCGATCGCCTAAGTCTTCCCCGCCTAATTGAACTATTTGGTCTAAATCGGGTTGGAACACTGGTTTAAGAAGCTTAATGGTACTACACTGTTTATGAAACTTAATTGTACTACAGTCTTCTCTGTCCTCTTCTTGAATTTTCTTGGCACATTCTCACCTTCCAAACACATTTTCTTCTTCTAATTTTCTTCAATACTCATCAAATTTTCTATATATCTCTTCAATTTCTTAACTTTCTACACCAATTACTTAATTTTCTTGTATTGTCCGCTCATTTGCAGCTTCCTCTTCTCCTCCACCAAATGCAAATGTTGTGCCCTACAAACACAACATTTTTAATAATAAAAAAGTTGGGCACAATGGGGTGAGGTACAAGGAGTGCCTTAAGAACCATGTAGCAGTCGTATGAGGGACTGCTACGGATGATTGTGGTGAATTCATGCCTAATGGAGAAGAAGGCACCATCGAAGCCCTTAAGGGCCTTAACTGCTCTGCTTGCAATTACCACAGAAAAGAAGTCGAAGGTGAGCAACATCAACAGCTTTCCTCTTGGGATCATAATTTCCATCATACCATCAACATGGCGGTTAGAGTTGGGAGCATGAAATTCTTATTAAATCATGGAGGAGGAACATGACATCACAAAAGTTTACTAGCATTACCCCAATATCCCTACCAACACTAGATGATAATGTCTTACAACATGGGGATGCAAATAGTGGAGATAATATCTAACTACAACATGGGGATGCGAATGATGGGGTCCATCCCCTTAGATCAATCTGATTAGCAGGAAGATCATCACTGTCGTCATCACGATGGCAAATCATGTATTGACATAGGTGTATGGAAATTGCATGCTTTGTTGATCATCAAGTTCATTTGCTTGAATCAATAGGACTTTGAGATCCGTTTGAATGTTCGGAAATTGGAGATTGAAACATAGTTGAATTCTAAGAGATTTGAAGAGAGATGGACCTTTGATTGGAAAATGACTACTGACTGACGGTTTGAAAAAATCATTCCTCATATTGTTCTTCTCTGTAAGTGGTGGATCATGTATTGATAGAGATGCAAGCTTTACACGCACTTTTGTTAGATATTTTTTAATTTTTTCTTTCTTTCTCTTGTCCTTGTCATTAAATAAAGTTAATGGGTGGTTATTTGTTAACATTCAAAGTTTTTAAGTCATTTTCATTAGTTTTCCTTAAAAAAAAAAAAAAGGTAGTTTAGATAGTAGAACATGTTAATATTAATGCTTACCATTTTAATTTCTTGATAAGAATATATAAAATTACTCATGTATACTACGTATGTGTTGCAACTTGCAAGTTAGAGCAAGTTAATATAAGAGGAGAAGACTTGAGTGGTTATGGGAAAGAGAATATTTGTGGGTCACGGTTGTTTGGTTATCATTTTACTATTACATATTAGATCTACAATCCAATCGGTATAGTGTTAAAATTAGGGCTGGTTCGGTATGGGATCCTAAATTTCAAACCAATTTTTTTGGGACAAGATTTCAGAAACCAAAACCGATCCGAAATTTCGGTATTCCCAAAATTTTTTCGGGATTTCGGTATGGTTCTGGATTTATAGACCTCCGCCCACACGGCCACACCTCGTCCCAGATTCGTCGACCTTTCCACCCCATCTCGATCTTTCTCATTCCTAGGCTTGTCTTTGTTGCCTTCAGGAGTCGGAGGGCTTTGCGAAGTGCATCAAACAGAATCAAGTACCGATCATCGTCGATGTGTGAGTTTTTCATGTCTTACCAAACGAAATCGCCATCGAAGGGTTACTCTACTTTGCAGCGATGGATCTGATGTCTTGGAAGAACGATTGGGTTGGGTATGGGTTGCGGGTGTGGCTGCTTTTGAAGATTGAGAAAGGATTTTGAAGCCTTGGGCTTGCTTCTGCATTTAAGGGAGTCGGTGGAGGGAGAGAGAAATGATGGCTCTCTGTGACTCTGTGGGAGTGAGAAGATATGATGTTATCAAAAAATAAAATAAGAAATGAATGGTTAGTGAAGATGACAGACAAAGAAAGAATTAAAAAAGGAAAAGGTGGGTGGATATAGGTTGGCTATCTTCCAAAAGAAGTTATTGGCCAAATGAACTGCTTGGTTGATTAAACAGTGTGTGTGTGTATCGGTTTGGGATTGGTACTAAAATTTTCGGTTCGGTATGGTTCAGGATTTTTGGGAATTTTTTCCAGCCCTAGTTAAAACAACAACATTGACTTTTGGCTGAAGTACCGATTTGTTTGTGAATTATCACCTCAGTAAAAATTAGATCCCTGAATTATTTTTTTGGTAAAATAAGTCCGTAATTTCATGAAAAATTGCTAATTTCATCCCTACTATTATATTCAAAGTTATTTTATTCAATTTTTCATCAACTTAAGTCACTTGACACACTTTAGAGTGTAATACCGTCATTTTCCTGCTTATAAGCATTTAACATTTCATATAGGTTGCAAATCTAATACCTAATTTATTCTCTAAAGTTAACTCCATACACTATTTCTTTATGAAAAATTTATCAATCTACTCTCCAATATGTATCACATGCAAATAATGTGACTTAAATTGACAAAAAATTGATTATACTAGTTTCAGATCTAATATTAGGGATGTAATTGGTAGATTTTATAATTTAAAGACTGATTTTTTTTGAAAAAAAAAAAAAGAAATAGTTTAGAGACCTAATTTTCACTTAGGTGATAATTCAAAGACTAAATTGACAGTTTACCCTAGGCTTTTTACAACACATGGTGACTAAACCTAGCATTTTAGACCCAACTCATTAACTTGACTCAATTGACCAGTTAAAATTAACAATTGGATAGATGCTTAACGGGTCCAGTCGTTAAGGGATAAATCCATTAATCGCCCGTTTAATATCGGGTCAGCTTGAGTCTACCTGCGAAACATGTTAGCACCCATTAACAACTGTTAGATGAGGGTATATGTGTAATTTACTACGGAATACTTAAGAACAAGTTGAGTTGGGCATTTCTTCAAACAGGTGATAGGGGTGTCGTGAAAGGATAAGATCAATATCCTTTCGTGATTGGCCAATGCGGGGACGTATTCAAACTCCGAAACGACTGACATGGGGATGGAACCCACCCTTATTACATAAAGACGACGGCGTGTAACGGCAAACCGGGATTTTTAAGAGGTGGGTGTTTGGCGGCGTTTAAGGTTTCGAACACCGTCGTTTTGGTTGCAGATATGCAGATGAGGGAGAAAGAGATTGGAGTTTTGAAGAAAATATGTGAAAGAGCGAGAAACAGTATGGTTGTGGAGGAGGGAGTGGAAGTTGGGACGGTGGTTCTGGTGAGAAGTGGGAATGTGCCTAAAATGACGTCAGGTAAAGTACAAATATGGGCAACTAAAGATAAGTTGGTTGGTTGGCATGATATTAGGTACCGTTTGGTACGTGGGATGGGACAGAACAGAGTGGGACAAGGCGTTCCGTCCCACGTTTGGTGCTCTTAAAACGGGTGGAACGAGCTGTTCCACGGGACGAGTTTTGGGTGAATTTTCGTTCCACCTCAACCCCCTGGAACGACTTGTTCCACATCCGTGGAACACAAAATTATAACCTCTCCGTCTCCTTCTTCTTCCTTCTTGTTTCCATCCGAGGGCATCTTTGCTCCCGCTCCGTTCCGTTCCGTCCTGTCCTGTCCCGTCCCGTCCCATTGCGTTCTGTCCCGTCCCGTCTGCATACCAAACGATACCTTAAGGAAGTATTCCTTACAAATAGAACCTAGATCCTCTCCGGATCATTTGAAACTGAGCCTAAGGATCAAATGATTCAGGTTGTTGAAATTTGATCCAACGGCTACAATTATTATAACTTTTAGAGAGGTTCATGTTTGTAGCCGTTAGATCAAATTTCAACAGCCTGGATCATTTGATCCTTAGGCTCAATTTCAAATGATCTAGAGAGGATCTGGGTTGTTACAAATATACTATGCCTTTCCTAGCCTGGGTCAAATCTCACAAATTAGGGAAATATTATTATGATTATATTACGCCTTTTTCTAGTCTAGGTCAATCCCACAAATTGGGGATCACGGCTTGAATGCCATAATTGTAGATATGTATTGATTGTAGAGTTTTGTATATAATACCTTGTATGAGGAAGAGTTAATTAAGAGGAAATATGTATTGATTGTAGAGTTCTACACTGGAAATATGTAATAGAGACACCACGCTGTTTATCGCCTCAATCACTTCCGTTGGCACAATACAATTTCATTTTGACATCACTTTAATTAGATAATGTTTTATATGTCCCTTCATTCCGCTTAAACCTCATGTTTGGCAGCAAAGTCACCAATTCTCTAAATTGTTGTGTCATACTATTTTTCACTTTTTGTGTCTTGCAGAACTTGGCTTCAGGGAAGATGATTGGCTCGAGTAAATAGCGTGGTGATTTCTATTACATATATCCAATGCAGAGGACATCGATTTCGTGCCAAGTTTCCCAACCCTCAAACTTATGGAAATGCGTCTTTGCCATCCTTCTCCTTCTCGTCTTATATTAGTATTTCCATTATTGTCTACGAATAATCTCTTGGCTACAGGGAAGATGATTGCCTTGGGTAAACAACGTAGTGGTTTCTATTACATGTCTCCTCCCAACCCTCCAATTTATGGCAAATGCGTCTGGGCCATCCTTCTCCTTCTCGTCTTATATTAGTATCTCCATAATTGTCTTCGAATAATCTTTCTTTTGATAGTAATTGTGGTGTTTGTCCCTTGGCCAAAAAACCAAGAATTCCTTTTCCTTTAATTTCAATTTCAACTCATGTTGCTTTTGATTTATTACATGGTGATTTTTTTTTTTTTTTTTTTTTTGCTTAAACAAAAAATCACACGCACGTAAAATTCCCACTCACTCGGAGTCTAGATCCTTTCTTATAGTTGTGGATGATTTTTATTAGATGCACATGGATATTTCTTATGCAATTTAAATTTGAAACTCAACACATTTTGAAAACCTTTATATCCTTTGTCCACACACAGTTTCATCCCAACATTAAAGCAATCAAGGTTGATATATTTGCAGTGGTTTGTGAAGGGGATTTGGATCTGGAATCTACTTTCTCAGATCAGAGTTTGACTTCCTTTGAGGATGTGACGATGGTGGCGCACAGTTTGGTTTATGCTGCTTGAGATTAGGGTTGTTTTGATGTTTGTTTTTATTGCCATCAGACTTAAATTTGTGTGGGCCTCTTGTTGTGTATTGGGTTGCATCCCTCTTTCTGCTTGGATCTTTTACTTTATTTGTTGTTGTTTAGCAAGTTCTTTGTACTAGTTTTTAATGGAAGTAATATTGGTTGACCAAAATAAAATAAAATAAAATCAAATCAAATTTCCATACATTTAATTATATGAAAATTTATTGAAAAACTGAAGTTGTATGACAAAAACAGGGATAACATTTGCGTACTGAGTACCTTATATATTTACTTTTTTATTTGGCCAAATCAAAATATATCATATGTTCCTTATCTTTTAAAGCTTAAGAAAAATTAATTAACATGTCTATAAATTTTTAAAATAATAAAACATATGTTAGGATTCATTTGGCCAAAATCAAAAACTAAATATATAGGCTACTAAGTGCCTAAGTATTATATAAAAAATAAAAAATAAACACGAGCTAGCTAGCATATATTTAGCTGCTCCATAAGGGAAAAACCCTGGGCTTATCTTTTGCAATATATGCATTCCAAGATGGAGAAACCTAGCTAATTCCTCTTGTACAAATGAAGCTCCCTGGCTAGAGACACAGTTTCCATATATTATACATATCAAATCCATCATCAGCAGCTAGGGTTCTATACACACACACACATATATGTATGTACATAATTAACGATCACTTTTCCAAAACCGTTTTCTCGATTGTTGCATATAGTTTCTCTTTCTGGTTTTCCTGGGATTGAGGATGCTTAATCCATGTTCTGGAAATTACTTTTAACTTCAATTTATGGGAAACTTCAATCAATCTACAGTAATAGTTTTATAGTTAAAATTGATTGTGAGTCCTTGCAATATAATAATCAATTCCTCTATTTAATCAATTGAAATTCGGTCATGGTACTTGTGAGATTGTCATTTTCTGTATATTTTACTATTTCAGTATAATAAATAATTTTTTTATTTATTTTTAATTCCAAGCTTGACATTGAAACTGAATTATCAAGAAAAATGGTCCCAAAATGTTAAGAGCAATGAAATTGCGTTGATGGGGGTGGTGTGAATAATGGCAACCATATACTTGATAACAACTTCTTACATTTACAAGTGCCTTGTGATGGTGAAATTTTGTGATTAGTTTTCTTCCTTGAAATTTTGATTAGTTTAATTCTATTCGAATATGAATTATTTCTTTATGCAACATAGATACCTTTTGGTTTGTTGGTGAGGCATTATATTTACTAAAGGTGGTTTTATAGGAACTGCTTATGAAGAGAATGAAGTAGCAAATTTTTCATGCCATTGTCAATACTAAAGTTGCAGAATGAATCTAAGGATGTAAGTTTCCTTACAAACTTAGTTAGACTTGAAAGTGTTTCTTTGAAAGTTTGCAAGTTTTATTTCTCTTCATTGACAAAAATTCATAGATCGGCAGCTTGTGACATACTCACTTGTTATCATGGACAAAGAATGCATTCACCAGTCAAGGTTAATTTCAAATCCCTGAACCCTTAAATGCTATTGTACAATTGTATGTGTCGGTTTGGATCATGTTGTAACAACTACCACTTTGTGCTGAAAGCCTTTATTCACCATGTAGTCATTCAATAAATTTATCTTTATTTAACTTCATCACAAATAGCTAAGCCATATACATTTTGAATTTTAAATAGAGTGGATGGTTCACATTTAGGATTGTCAATATGAGCTATAGCTGCATGAAAGGATTTATAAGGTTTTGGTGGAATAAGTGAAGATTCATCTGGGTAATTGATGACTAGTAACTTGAAATGATCTTCAAATTATACACATCAGAGATATTATTAATTGTAGACATTACTTTTCTAAGTATATTGGCAATGTGTTTGTTGGCTAGGAAGTTGTGTCATATGTGATATAGGTATTAATCTTCCCTGTTGGGTATTTTGTTACAGGTTCTTTGCTCTCAAGTATGCTGCAGGTGAAAGATGGTTGTGATTGTGCAGGTGCTAGTGCTAGATGGTTGTGATTATGCAGGGGCAAGACGCAAGATGTGTTGTGATGCTACATGGCAGCCAATTTTGAGGAATGACAGTAGATAATTTTATTATGTGACATGCTTTTGTATAAGTACTCTAGATGTACGTTTCAAACTTATCAATAATTTTTGTGTACTGTATTTTTATTTTTGTGTATTGTATTTTGATGTGCATATGTAGTAGCTAAGCATTAAAGCATTTATTATTTTTTTTTTTTTTTTATAAATGAATTGTCTTCCCTATGAAACTAATTTTGTCGGGAGATAGAAGACTTTGCCGACGAAATATCCATGGCGACAAACACATTTTGTTGGCTGAAAAGTATTATTTGTCGGCTTAAAAGGCCTCTATCGATGAAAATATTTGTCGGGGAAGATGTAAATGCCGATAAAAAAGAGTTTGTCGGGAAAAGTTGAACCTTAGCTGACGAAATACCAAAATTCGTCGGGAAGGTTCTTGCACGACATGCTTTGCGTGACAAAATGGCCGACGAAAATTTTCATTGGAAAAGACTCTTTGCCAATAAATTTGGACTTTTGCCGATAAACTAATTTTGTCTGTAAAGCCGAAATTTCTAGTAGTGCATCTCTCTTGTGCTTTCCACCATTTCTGCGAGGTAGCTAGGTATGCAGCTTTTTTTTTTTTCTTTCTGCAAATTAAAGCTACCTTCTTTATTCTTTACAAAAAGCTGCATTATATATGCGTGTGTGTACTCTTTGGGGACCATATGGGACAAGAGGAAAAGATAAGAATTACTGGTTTAGAGCCCTCAAGATACATGTAGCATGGCAGTGGGGATTTACTTTATACTAAAGATGAACGAAACAAAATGATTTGTATTTATGCAATATATAACTGAATATATAAGACAATTGTACTGCTTTCCCTATTGAGACGGCATATCAGCACGCGTGCATCCCCCACTGGGAAAAAATTTCCCATGCTAAAACTTCACCTATATTTTTATGTTTTTGTTTCTTCGACAAAGTAATATCTTATAAAGTATTCTAATTTGCAGAAAAGAAATTCAAACTCGGATATAAAGGGGGTGAACACACTATATATCCAACTAAACTAGCCTCAAACTCGGACCTGTCAAATTAATCCAAATGTGATCAAGGAACTATGAAAAGTGGTGACAAACATGAAGTTTTTGTTTCAATTAATTAGTGGCCAGAGCGCGTGCAAGAGACCAGACTAGCAAGTGAAGGGAGATGTATAGGGTGAGGATGCAATTTCAGTGACATGAAATATAGGCAAGTAACATCATCTCTTTGGGCCTTGAGCCCTCATAACATGTACTATAAAAAATGAAAAAGAAAGGCAAAGCCCAAGTATGTAGAGGCCCAAGAAAACTTGCAACATGCATGCCAATTGGAGATCCGAGATTGACCTAAAGTTATGCTGCCCATTCTGGTTCGGGAGAGATGCACAAATATAATAGTTACACCATATGACAAGCATCAGATAACTGGGTTAATTCTGTACTACGGGTTTTTTTTTATCATGCATCCGTAGATTTTTGTCCACAAGATGACATGGCTGTTTAAGTCCAGGGACCCTGATCTTTTTTTTTTTTTTTTTTTTTTTTTTGAATTTAAAAAAAAATAAAAACAGATTTTAAACTTTATAATATATATATAATCTTGCTAAATGGTTCTCAATCTTACATGGGTCATATTCAAAATACACACCTTCTTAATAAAAACAATGTGGTAAAAAAATATAATTAAATAATAAGTACTAGTTTAATTAATTTAAGAGTGCTACTAAGCTCGCTTCAATGTCTTATTTCTTCACCCACTTTGAAATGATAATTTGATTGACAACTTTATGCTTGTGTAAAATGACCTTCAAAGACCTAATGACCAACCAATCATGTCTTGCCACATCATTAGTTATACTGACAAAAAACCTAAAATATCATAAATGAGAAAAAGAAAAAGGAAAAAAACCTAAAAACCGATCTTATTTGGTGTTTTGGAACAATTTGGATACCTACCATATATTGAATTTGGAGGAATCTGATTTGGGGTTATTGGTAGTGACGGTTCTGAAATTATTGGGCTGCTGTCTGCTGGTGATATTTGGAGGTTCATGATAATCAAAATAATATCTGAATAGACAACCTATGATTTACTAGAAGAGCAGCTGGCCTTTTTTTACGAGAGATTTCCTTTGAGTAAGAAATAGTTGAATTCTGGCTTTAGCAAAGAAGACCTTAATGTTGTGAAGGTGGTCTCAAAGACCCCGCTTGCAAGTGCCGAGGAGAAAGCAGGAATGGGTGTTCAAAAGCTTTCACTGCTGAGTTTGCTGCAACATTAATATTCCTTTGCCACCAGCAAGAGCTTCCTCTGATAGGTCTTTCCATTTGTCAATTACCCAAGCAAAACTGTAGTCGAACAAAAGGCGTTTGGAAGGGGAATTTGGTGACGTTGTAAGCCTGTAACAGACAGTGAGGAAGCAGCTGAGGACTCCATTATCTACCTCTACCACTCTCTGTTTAATGATATTTTTTTTTAAATTATAATAATTCTTTTAAAGCAAAGGAAAATTTGAAGAATAACTATATAGCGTCATTTTGGGAATAATGGTGGGTAGGAAAATAGTTTATATGTTTTTTCACTTTTATGGTAGGTGTAAATATAAGGTGGGTGGGAAAATAAGACACTGGGTGTGCATATCACCACTCTAATTTAAACAACACATAGTAGTTGAAGTGTGAGTGTTGTACCATAATTGGAGATGAAAGATATAGCCCTGCACTATTCCTTGAAAATTATATTTTTAGTGTGCTATACTTAAAAGAGTTGGCTAAATTTGGCCAAACAGATGCTTAGAAGGTTAAAAGTGTTTCTAGCACAATTGCAAAACTAACCTTTCCAGAAAGCTTTTAGATTTTAATCATAATAATTCAACGTTCTTTCCTAAGAACAAAAGTGTTTTCCTAAATAATCACCGTCAAACGGACTCTTGCTAAGAAGCTAGAGCATAATTAGTAGAATAATTAACATCTTGCCATTGATTCTAGTAAGATTTATCCCCATTTTTAAATGGTGTCACTACAGTCACGTCATGCTATAAGATTATAGTAAACAAGCCAAGTTTATGATCAACATTCACCAATAAATCTTGAAATAGAAGATTGCACAGGCTGTATGTGATCTCATGCGCTCCACACCTTGCAACAGCAAACTATTATTTTCCATATATAATTATCAATCTTATTTGTGAATGGAATTACTATGATCGTGCTGATTGAAGACGAAATCAAAGACTAATTTAACACGACCCCACCACGAAATGGCAAAATCTGCATACCTAAGCCCCTTGATGTTGCTCGAAACCAATTTTGTATGCAAGTTGATGAACCTTTTTCCCATTGTATTTTTGCGACTTTGCATTCAAGTTCAAGGGGGAAAATAATACCACATCGAAGGCTGACAGCGTGACAGAAGCGGCTTTGTTTTAGTGCCCCATGAAAACTAGGGTTTAGCTAGGCGCAACCGGCACGCAGGGTTTTGCTTTTGCTTAGGGTTTGGAGGGCTTTCGATGGCTGCTTTGAAGCCACAAATTCAATTGGGAAAGGAAAGTGACTTGAAGATTGAATTTCAATCGTGGGATTGGATTGGACTGTGATGCAGGCAATGACTTCATCTACGACAGAGACAATGGCGTGCTTACTGTGATGAAGCAAGCAATATGTGTAGCTGTACATACAATATTAGAGGTATACATGGTTGGCGACTATAATATATAAAAAAATAATTTCTTAAGATATACATGACCGGTAAAAAAATTCTATTTGAGTTTTTTACTTTGAGTATTCCAATAGTCTGATTTCCCATTGGTAAATTGACTTCGGATTAATGATTGATTTGCAGCTGACCTAGCCTGAGCTTCCTATATCATATGACAGCAAAAGAGTTTTTTTTTATTATCATTAGACCAACTTCAATAGTAGGCTAAAAGCCAAATTACTTCTTAAAATTTCTCCTCAAATCCACTCCAACCCAAGGGGAAATTTTGAGCTAAATGCTAAACCAATGCCAAATTCCCCCCGAAATTTAGCTCATAAATCGGGGTGAACTCTACCCAAAATTTATCGGAATTTAAATTTTTTTTAGATTAAAATGTTCATAAAATTAATTTACGATAGTCTATATATTGATTTTTCTTAAAAAAAATTTAATTTAACAAAAAAAATAGCCTAAGTTCATTCTTTAATAATCCCGGGCTAAAATTTTGGGATAGAACGGTTGGAGTAGAAAAGCTGTTTTTGGGCTAAAAGCTAAATTTTTTAGGCTAAAAAATTTGACTTTTAGCCCAACCATTGGAGACGGTCTTAGTGGGACAAACTTTACTTGGCCTGTTTTTCAAATCAACTCGTACAAGAGAAAAAGATTGATAGGCTGTCAATTTTAGAGTTAATTTAGCAAAACTTTTGACTCTCATACTCATAAACATTGTATTCTCTATGGATATATGCAATATCGAAAGTGACAGATTACTGAGGTATAACATGTCAAAGATTGGACAACCCAACCGTATTTAGACAGAGATTTGGATTGGGTTTAACTTTTTGTTTGATGAATAAAGAATAATTTGGCGTAGACAGCCAACTAAACACCCAATCAAATGATTCTTATAATATTCATAAATATGTGGCGCCTGCTGAATCAATCAAACAAATGCTTAATTTCCTTAGAAATCAAATTTGATCAGACACATAAAAATAGAGTAATTAGATGAAGACAGCAACACAAAACCAACAGCTAAGAAAAACTGCTGCTGATTATGGCCATTAGTATTAGAACATAAAAAAAAAAAAAAAAAAACGTTTTAATTACAAAGCCGACCAATAAATTAATCTTGTTCGGAAAGCTCCAAGAAATCACTTATCTTGTTCAGAAAGTTCTTAACCAAACCAAACCCTAGTAAAATAATAATTAACGAACTTAGTAAAATAAACCATAATTACGAAATTTGGTAAGATGTTGATCAAAAGATGATAATGGTGTGAGTTCGGATAGAGCTTTCAAGGCCGTCGTGCGGGTTTGCGTTGAAGTCTCTTGGCTTAAAGAGCTGGACTCCGCCACGTCACAATTTCATATCCCATTCCCCACACACCCTCTTAAATTAAAACCCTCACCGCCTTCAACCCAAACCAAACCTGAAACTTCCCTAAAAGACACACACACACACACACAAACAAAAGAAGATTTTATTAGCCTTTGTTTTGCTCCCTTTTGGAAAGCAAAACTGCAAAAGTAAATGGAGGGTTTGATTCCTTTTGTGTACAAGGCCATAGTAGAATACAAGAATGGAAGACAAGGAGGTGGTCATCATGTGTTAAACTCGTGGCTCTGTGAGTCGCCTTCTGCTTCCTATATTCGGTTACCGTCCGGCAACTCGGACCGCTTCGAATCATCGGATTTTCAGCTGTTTTCTGGGACTTCACCAGCTTCTTCAGCTGCCCAAATGATTTCATCTGGAGTTCAGTCCCCATTTCGTCACCGAGTTGCTAGTAACTAATGGAATGAAATATGAAAGTATGAAGTGATTAGTACGTACGTGGCATGCCTGGCCGAAGAAAGCTGAAGGTGTGAAAAGTTGTCAAACTATATGGTGGTGGTGAGCTGCTGGGTTAAGTGGAATTTGTGTATGATTAATCTTTATTTTCGTTTAGTCTTTTCTTATTTTCTTGTTTTTATGGTTTAATTTAGTTTGAACTTCGAAGCAGATAAGCGTATGAAAACCAAAGGGAACATACACTGTTTGCTTTGTTGTTGTTGTTAAGATTTGTGTCAAAAAATGGCTCAAATTTCAAATGTAAATGGTGATTTGTAATGTTTAAGAAAAGTTAAGTGTTTCCGGCCAAACGGCCATATTATGGATTGGTTTGAGATTGCTTAAATATTTTTAAAAGCAACTTCCTGAAAAAAAATGGGGCACTATCTCAAAGCAAAGTCTAAGCACTATATATGACTTTAGTTTCTAGCGAAAAACAGTACGTTTTCTCTCAAGAAGTGTTCGTAAGAAGTGATAGGGAAAAGGCAAATAACACAACATTTAAATTAGAAAGTTGTGTTAAACGCAAACAACATTTGTAAAATCCCTCCCCAAATTCTTTGTAATTTTGTACCAAATATTGATGAAATGACAATTTTATCCCTGAATCCTACCCTAACCGAATCCCTTTTCAGATTCCACTCCTCTCTCCGCCTACCATGTGGCATCCCACTAACTCATCCCTATATCTCACTCTCTTTCCCCCGGGTCAACACTCTCATTTCTCTCTCTCTCAGCTCAACTATCTCTCTCTCACACACTCACACTTACTCGGACCCTCTCCCTCTCATTTTCCCGACGGCACCTAACCACCCAACGACTTCACCACCACCACCACCACCCTCGTGAGGACCTGTGAAGCTCCGGGGCACCCAGAGCACACCCAACCCAGGTCTGGTGAGCCTGCGAGTCTTGAGCAAAGATCTGGCCACCATTCGACGTTATCAAGGTACATAATCCCTTCCCCTAGGTTGTACCTTCTTTTTGGTAGTTAGATCGTAGGGTTTAGTGGTCAAATGCTGGTTAGACCCTATCTATGGAGCCCAAACCCTTCAAAAGCCGAAAACCAAAATCCTTGTTAGTTTAGGCCTTTGGGCTGTATAAGACTCAGGCATTAGGCCCATTAACCCCAAATCCAAACCCATTTAGTTTTTATTTATTGTATTTATTTTCTTTTTAAAAACCCATAGGCACTTGGGCCGGGCTTTCAAGCCCAAGCCCCTTATATGCAACCTAGGGCCCTCGGCCCGTTGAACCTGAAACCCTTTTCCCTTGGGCTGGGTTACCAGCCCACCGAACCTAAGTGATAGGAGCATATTCATGCGACTTAATTAGCTTGTTCTCGTGCATTTATGTTGTGTTTATTTAGTTATTTTAGTGTTTAAGGCCACTTTTGTGTATTTTCAGATTATAAGGCCAAAGTGTGCAAGAAGATGCAAATTGGAGTCTTTTGGAGCGAAAGAGGAATGAATGAGTTGAAGACTTGAAGAAACGACGAATTCCTACTCCAACGATGAATTCTTACCAAAACGAGGATTCCTACTCAAACAAGGTTTCCTACTTGAAGTAGGAAAGTTAACCCTAGGTTTCCCGTTTTGGTAACCTTTCCTAAACTTAAACGTCCGTATTTTCTAGCCACTTTGAAACATTAGTAGGCACTTTAGGACACAAAACCAAGGCCCTAGCCCAATTACACAACCTTGCCGTGCTTTAACTCTAATTCCCTTCCCTTGCCGTGCAAGGGGGGCACTTTTGTCCAATGTTGTGAAATTAAACCCTATTTCCCTCTCCTAACCTAACCCTAGCCGCACCCTTTAATTAATCCCTCTTAATTTCTGATTCTATTTCCTAATTCTAGAAGCTTTTAACTTAATTTTAATTAACAAAAAATAAATTAGGTTTTAAATTTCAGAAAACCCTAGGTCTTACCACCTTAGCCGTACCTTAGGGGGATGATTATATTCCATTCAGCCACAAAACCTATTTTGCCTTTCTAGCCGTGGTCTCCCATTAAGGATGGACCCTAATAAACCAAAAAGGCTTAAAAAGCCGTAGCCACCATATCCCATTTATTTTCTTACCTTTGCCGTGCATTCTATAATAATGCACCCTAATCTCTCCCATTTTTCCACCATAAGCCGTGGCCCCCCCCTTTTTATCATTGACCCTAATAAACTAAAACAAGGATAATCAGCCACCATATCATTTTTATTCTTCTCAGCCGCATTTTTTCCCATTAATTCCAGCCTTCCCCCATTTTGCCGCATCCACCATATAGCCCATTATTCTAATTAGCCATTCACCCTAATAATCCCATTATTCTTATCAGCCGCACCTTATTCACTATTATTATATATATTATTTTTCATTCAGCCATTTTTACTTAGGATCATCCACCCTAGTTCTCAATAGGCCGTCACTTCCCATTCATTCAATCCGTAGCCACCTTCACACACAAAAAAATTACATCACAGCCGCAACCATCAATTTCAGCCTTTCTCCATTGATTGCCGAGCCTTCCCAGTCCATTTTTCTTCCATTCCAGCCATATTCCACACACTTCCCACCATTGCCGCACCACCAATCCTCCCTCAATCCATCCTCAACCCAAAATAACATCCAAATCATCCATTTAACCTCACTGCCGCATCAAGGAGAAGAAGAAAGAGGACTTAGACGCGCAGAAATTCAAGTGGATTCATTGGGCGTTCTAGGTGTAATCAATCCTTTGTGCTTTATGTTTAAATTCAATTGTATTTCTCTTTTTGTGAACATGAGAGGCTAAACCCCTATTTAGCTAGGGGGTGATTCGAACCCATGTTTATGCTTGCAATATGATTTGATTACTTTTGGTTGGAATTTCATGAATGGTGAATTCAATTTGTTTAACTGCTTGATCGATAACTTATTTATGTATGTTGATTGAGAGTGCACGCTTAATTTTCATGCATGAATATGACGCTAGAATATAAGTGAGTTTCACCTAATAGTTATGAACTTATATTCACGAGTAGTGGAGGTTGCTTATAAACAATCGCGTTAAATGAATTCTTGGCACTAGTTTCATGCGCATCATAGTAACGAATGCCTCGTCAACACTTATAGTTTTCATGATGCTTAATGATCTTTGATTGTATCTTTATTGTGCTTTTCACGTAAAGGACTTTTGGAGAATGTTTTGAATTGCGTTGCGCTAACCCATCCAATTCATTAACTTAAGGAAAACTTGACGGTTAATTTAAGCGGACCTAATTAACCCGGGGTGTTGAGTTTCATAATTCATCGAAAGACCAACTGAAAATCAAATTGTATGCAAGTGTGACATGTGTGGAGAAGAACCTTCTAGCTAGCATTCATCCATATTTTCATCCAATTCATATTTACATTCTGCCTTTAATTTACAATTTGTGCATTTAGTTTAATTTTGTCAAAACCTCAATCCCCCTTTACTTTAGTGTCCAATTTAGTTAGAAAGTGTCTTAGTTTGTGTTTATAAGTGTTTTGTAATTCTTGAGTCTTTTGATTTGTTTTAGTGTTTTATTGTTTAGTTTTGCTTTCGTTGAGTCTAGTTTAGTGTTTTTAACGTTTGTTTTACGTTTTTGAGTCAGTTTCCAAGTGATTTAGTAATCCCTCCTAATCCCCGGTCTAGAACGATCCCTACTTGCATCTTTACTACAATTGTCAAAAGAGGGTTTTAATTTGTGTGCTTAATTAGTTAGCATCAAATTTTTGGCGCCGTTGCCGGGGATTAGCAACTTTGCTAATCCATTGGTTCTTTTCTTTTTGGTTTAGTTGTTTCCGTTTTAGTTTCTAACTTAGTGTTGTTTTCTTTGTTTGTTGTTACTTTTGATATTTGATTTAGTTCTCTTTCTTTGATTTTAGGTACTAGAGAAGTAAGATATGGATTTTGCTAGCATTCAAGCTCAATTGGCAAATCTTACTTCTCAATTGTCGCCGTATGCCGAAAGGACCACAATGCAGAGTGTCCCTACATTTGGTGCTTCATATAGGCAAGGATTTCAAGCCAAACAATGTCCACAAAGAGATTGGAGGGATCATTCGAACTCTATGTGGTGGGAAGCTCAACAAGTTCAACGTGAAGCATATTGGCAGCCATATGAGGAGTTTTATTCAAGACCTATGCAGCCACCACAACTTCATACGCAATATGCTCAATTAAATTCAAGTTCGTCAATAGATTATAATCAAGTTCTTAATGAATTAAATTCTTTGGTGCAGG
Source organism: Pyrus communis (assembly GCF_963583255.1). Lineage (NCBI taxonomy): Eukaryota > Viridiplantae > Streptophyta > Magnoliopsida > Rosales > Rosaceae > Pyrus > Pyrus communis. The sequence goes on along the minus strand of NC_084811.1, from coordinate 7,669,224 downwards.
GGTCACAAAATCAAGCCAAGGAGGCTCAACAAGAAGCATATTGGCAACCATATGAGGAGTTCTATACAACACCTATGCAGCCACCACAACCTCCCCCACAACAATTCCAATCAAGTTCAAGTATGTCCATGGATAATGATAAAAAATTTCAATTACTAACCTCTTTGACACAGGACGAACAAAATCAAGACAAGAAGTGGGGTAAATTGGAGGAGCAAATTGGGCAGATTATGGAGTTCATGAAACAAATTCAAGAGCAAAGTGAACTCTCCAACGCAACTATTGAAAACTCGAAGGAAGATTTTGAAATCCATAATGCTATCACTTTGGGAAGTGCTATGGAGGTTGGAGCTGACCTAAAAATGTCCAAACATAGCCTAGAAGTGGATGAGGAGCTGCTAATTGAGGAGGAGGAAGAAGACATGCACACGGCAAGGGTAGAACAACCCTTGCCGCAGCCCCCTAAGCCCTCTAAACCACCCACCACAAGTAAGGACGTCCCAATTTCATGTTATTCTGATGTTATTCCACCCAATGTCCCTTTTCCTAGCAGGTTTTTGATTCCCAACCAAGAAGAGAGTAAAAAGGACATCTTGGAAGCCTTCCCAAAGGTGCAGAATGCTATTCCAATTCTTGGTGCAACACAACAAGTTTTAGATGGTGTTGAATTCTTCAAAGGACTTTGTACACCAAGAAGAATGATTCAAGAGAAGGTAGTGGCTGGAGAAGATGTAGAAGGCATCAAAGAGGACATATTTGAAACCATAAAACCCAAAGAAGTTGAATTTGATGACATTGGACAAGTCATAACCATCACATGCAATCTGGCCAAGTCCAATATCCCTGAAACTTTCAAAGGAGTGGTGTTTGTCATTGAGTTCTTGTCAGACAAAACAAGTAAGTCATCTTCTCCAAATTCCATTACATTTTATACTAACTGGCTGATTTTGATGAATCAGGCACCTACACTAGAATTCAAACCAATGCCGGTTCACTTCAAGTATCACCTTCCATTCAAGGATCCATTCTATGCCGTGAGCCCTAGTGGAGATTAAAAGAAGGTTTCGTCCAGCTGGAAGACGTTAAAGCAAGCGCTACTTGGGAGGCAACCCATGCAATCAACAAAGGACAAACTTGGGAATCGCTCCACACTCAGATTTGCGTCCCTAAACCCTTTCCTTTGTTGCTTACTTTATGTTATGTGTAATGTGTTTAATTGTGTCTAAAACATTGAGGACAATGTTTAGTTTAAGTGTGGGGGGGGTAACATTCTGTTTTGAGATATTTTTGCATGAAATTCGTAGGGTATTATCACCTAACATGTCTAAACTTGTTTCCCACTGTTTTTAAGTGTTTTTAAGCTATTTTAGAGTGTTTTAGTGTGTGTTAACTTAAAAATCCGAAAAACCCATAAAAATTTGAAAAATTGCTTTGAAAAACCCAAAAAGAGTTGTTTTTGTGTGTTTGTTTGTGTCGTAGGTCACCTTCCAACGCAATGATGAGGATTTGGTTTTTAATTGCATGATGGTTAAAGAAAGTTACAAACATGGATGGACGTTTGATATACTCTTTGGTTTATGCTTGGTTGTAGTTATAGTTTACGAATTCACATGTAATCACAAATGATAAAAATCAGTTTTTGTAACATGCTTGAAGGAAGGAACTCAAACTAACGCTACATCCCTGTGAGACTTGAGCCTAAACGTTTATTTGGAGAGTAATAATCTGTGCATCATTGTTTTCTAAGTCGTTGCACGATCTCAGTATTCTTTGCTTGGTTACTACTTAGAGGGTGTTTCATCACTTAGTTCCAAATGCTAGAACTCATGCCCATTTCATTCAAAGCATGTCATTGATTTGCATAACACATATTCAAGATGAAGTTGTGTAGTGACCACCATCAAAGCCAAACAACCATGTGCCCTTCATTCATTTTGTGTTTAAGTTTAACCCCATTGAGCCATGTTAGCCCATGTTCTTTGTTAACCCACATCATCCTCACCTAGCCTAGAATAGGACCATCCTTACCCTTGTTCTTGAAGCATAGTAAGCAATAAATTCCTTTTGATTAATGTGTTGCAGAAAATAAGTGTGGGGGAAGGATGATGGATGTGAGTTTATGTGCCATAGGCACGGCTAGAAAAAGAAAACAAAAAGAAAAGAAAAGAAAAGAAAAAAAAAAGTGAAAAAAAAAAAAAAAAAAAAAAAAGTTGAAAAGAGTTGAAAAGTATTGGTTGTTGAAGTAAGGGCCCAAAACAATGAATTAGGCCCTAAGAGTTGTTTGAATCTTCCCTATTTGTCTAAAAGTTGATTTCTGCATTCTAAGTGAATTCTAAGTCTCAATTTCATTACTTTGCTTGCTATTGCTTAAAGAACTTTTGTTTACCCCTACCTTTCCTTGTGAGCCAATACCCCAAGCCTCGTTACAACCCTTGACTTCTATCTTGAGTGTTGTGCATTTCAATTGTGGAGTTTGAATTTGGTATGAGCATATGGTGTCACTGGTTCTCGCATTTAAGTAGTAGCATTCCATTCATGAGATCATATCTTAACATGTTTAATTACTCCAGAAATTGTGTTCTTTGTTATAACGTATGTGAGTACTAGTCTTTCATGTTTACATCAATCTTCTCACATATAACTAGTGTAGGGTGTGTAGTCAGAAAATCTGAGTGAAAATTGAGTGCATAACTAGTGAGGAATTGAGGGAATTCTCTAAGGCATGTTACTACATTCAAAATGTGTTTTAATTGATTAAATGCAAACTAGTGAATGGTGACTATGATTAAGTATGTGCTTGAGGGGAAGGAAGACTAAAAGCTATGTGAGTAATGATCTTTGACATGTCATGTTTCATTGGAAATCCCTGAGGCAAACGTTGGAAGGTTTAGGTTATGTTTTGTTTGTTTTGTTTCGTTTTGTTTAGTTTAGTTGTTTTGTTTTGCTCGAGGACTAGCAAAAGTTAAGTGTGGGGGAATTTGATAGGAGCATATTCATGCGACTTAATTAGCTTGTTCTCGTGCATTTATGTTGTGTTTATTTAGTTATTTTAGTGTTTAAGGCCACTTTTGTGTAATTTCAGATTATAAGGCCCAAGTGTGCAAGAAGATGCAAATTGGAGTCTTTTGGAGCGAAAGAGGAATGAATGAGTTGAAGACTTGAAGAAACGACGAATTCCTACTCCAACGATGAATTCTTACCAAAACGAGGATTCCTACTCAAAAAGGTTTCCTACTTGAAGTAGGAAAGTTAACCCTAGGTTTCCCGTTTTGGTAACTTTTCCTAAACTTAAACGTCCGTATTTTCTAGCCACTTTGAAACATTAGTAGGCACTTTAGGACACAAAACCAAGGCCCTAGCCCAATTACACAACCTTGCCGTGCTTTAACTCTAATTCCCTTCCCTTGCCGTGCAAGGGGGGCACTTTTGTCTAATGTTGTGAAATTAAACCCTATTTCCCTCTCCTAACCTAACCCTAGCCGCACCCTTTAATTAATCCCTCTTAATTTCTGATTCTATTTCCTAATTCTAGAAGCTTTTAACTTAATTTTAATTAATAAAAAATAAATTAGGTTTTAAATTTCAGAAAACCCTAGGTCTTACCACCTTAGCCGTACCTTAGGGGGATGATTATATTCCATTCAGCCACAAAACCTATTTTGCCTTTCTAGCCGTGGTCTCCCATTAAGGATGGACCCTAATAAACCAAAAAGGCTTAAAAAGCCGTAGCCACCATATCCCATTTATTTTCTTACCTTTGCCGTGCATTCTATAATAATGCACCCTAATCTCTCCCATTTTTCCACCATAAGCCGTGGCCCCCCCCCTTTTTATCATTGACCCTAATAAACTAAAACAAGGATAATCAGCCACCATATCATTTTTATTCTTCTCAGCCGCATTTTTTCCCATCAATTCCAGCCTTCCCCCATTTTGCCGCATCCACCATATAGCCCATTATTCTAATTAGCCATTCACCCTAATAATCCCATTATTCTTATCAGCCGCACCTTATTCACTATTATTATATATATTATTTTTCATTCAGCCATTTTTACTTAGGATCATCCACCCTAGTTCTCAATAGGCCGTCACTTCCCATTCATTCAATCCGTAGCCACCTTCACACACAAAAAAATTACATCACAGCCGCAACCATCAATTTCAGCCTTTCTCCATTGATTGCCGAGCCTTCCCAGTCCATTTTTCTTCCATTCCAGCCATATTCCACACACTTCCCACCATTGCCGCACCACCAATCCTCCCTCAATCCATCTTCAACCCAAAATAACATCCAAATCATCCATTTAACCTCACTGCCGCATCAAGGAGAAGAAGAAAGAGGACTTAGACGCGCAGAAATTCAAGTGGATTCATTGGGCGTTCTAGGTGTAATCAATCCTTTGTGCTTTATGTTTAAATTCAATTGTATTTCTCTTTTTGTGAACATGAGAGGCTAAACCCCTATTTAGCTAGGGGGTGATTCGAACCCATGTTTATGCTTGCAATATGATTTGATTACTTTTGGTTGGAATTTCATGAATGGTGAATTCAATTTGTTTAACTGCTTGATCGATAACTTATTTATGTATGTTGATTGAGAGTGCACGCTTAATTTTCATGCATGAATATGACGCTAGAATATAAGTGAGTTTCACCTAATAGTTATGAACTTATATTCACGAGTAGTGGAGGTTGCTTATAAACAATCGCGTTAAATGAATTCTTGGCACTAGTTTCATGCGCATCATAGTAACGAATGCCTCGTCAACACTTATAGTTTTCATGATGCTTAATGATCTTTGATTGTATCTTTATTGTGCTTTTCACGTAAAGGACTTTTGGAGAATGTTTTGAATTGCGTTGCGCTAACCCATCCAATTCATTAACTTAAGGAAAACTTGACGGTTAATTTAAGCGGACCTAATTAACCCGGGGTGTTGAGTTTCATAATTCATCGAAAGACCAACTGAAAATCAAATTGTATGCAAGTGTGACATGTGTGGAGAAGAACCTTCTAGCTAGCATTCATCCATATTTTCATCCAATTCATATTTACATTCTGCCTTTAATTTACAATTTGTGCATTTAGTTTAATTTTGTCAAAACCTCAATCCCCCTTTACTTTAGTGTCCAATTTAGTTAGAAAGTGTCTTAGTTTGTGTTTATAAGTGTTTTGTAATTCTTGAGTCTTTTGATTTGTTTTAGTGTTTTATTGTTTAGTTTTGCTTTCGTTGAGTCTAGTTTAGTGTTTTTAACGTTTGTTTTACGTTTTTGAGTCAGTTTCCAAGTGATTTAGTAATCCCTCCTAATCCCCGGTCTAGAACGATCCCTACTTGCATCTTTACTACAATTGTCAAAAGAGGGTTTTAATTTGTGTGCTTAATTAGTTAGCATCACTAAGCCCAAGAACCCAGGCCCAAATCTGGTCCAACACAGCAGCCCAACTGCGCGTGAGCTTATGCGTGGAGCACACAATCGTCACCGTCCATGGTGGCGCCGGTGATTTTTTCGATAACCCACAGCGGCACGTGGGAGTATCCGAGGTCCCTCTTTATGTTTTCTAACATCCTGAATCCGTTTATGATGCCCGTTTTCTGAAATTCAATCGTTTGAGTATAGTTTTATTAATTGGACCCTTTATGTGCTTAGGTGCAGTTATTAGCGGTGTTTCCGTCCTTCCTATTTTGTACGGCTCTTTGACGACGGAGTATTTGTGAGTCAACCCCTTCTAAAATGCATGTTTTAATAGTAGAAATGCATACATGAAGAGCATAATTTAATGGCTACGTTTTATGAGTAAACTAGATTCACATTATATGATTATCATGCTTACTAAGAATATTTTGGAATACCATACTTTATCGAAATTATGTTCTTTGTAGTATATATGATGAATGACTATATACTATTTATGAACATGTTTTTACACTTCCTTGTAGTATATATGATGGATGGCTATATGCTATGAAGATGTTTTGAGATATATGTACCTATGTTTGGAAAAACTATGTTCAATGATTTTGTGCGTATCTAGTGCTCACTGTTTTGCCTACGGGCGAGGGAGATATATGGCTTTGGGTCGAGGGAGATATATGTAGATGGCTTTGGGCCGAGAGATACTGACTGATACCACTAGTTAGCACATTACATACGAAATATGTTTCATGAAGGTTTTATGGCATGCTAGGGTTTTTGGAAAACCTATTACATATTATGCTATTGAGTTTTTATAAAACTTTGGGAGTTAGTATGTTGATAACTGTTTAAATATATATATATATATATATATATATATATATCAACTTGGTTCACTCATGTTTGTTTTGCGCCCCCTCAGGACATAGGAACAAGGCTTACGACCCACGCTACGAGGCTTTCCCCTACCAGTGATATTGTGTCATCATCTCTGCTTTGACATCATTGTAATAACACCTTCCGTTGTATTCTGAATTAGATGTATGCTCTGAACATGTCATGCACTATCACTATCTTCACGCAGAAATGAATAGTCACCTCTTATTATTTTGCTACAATTTATACGTATGAATTACATGTTCTCAGCATATGCATTCATTAAATGGCTTACGTCACCCTCGGGTGTTGGCCAGCTTATGACCATCCCGATGTCCCTTGAACATCAGGATTGGGGCGTGTCAACATTTAAATTTCAATTGTTAATAATATAATTATGAGTACAATTATGAGTCTTGCTCTCTTAAGATCCTGATTTGATTTTCACAGGTCTTCAATGAAGACCTTAAAAGGAGCAGAACTCTATAATTATTTGAAATTCAAATTCATATAAATAAAATAATAAAATACTTTTCCTATACAAACTCTTAACAAAAAGTTGAATCAAACGGATGTGATTTTGTTTTGGAAGACACAAATCATACAGAAACCGTTAATTATTTCATGGTTGCTTTGGATGTAGACATTGATCGAATCAAAGTATGGGATTTCGTTGTGCTAAGGGACTGTGATAGTCTTAGAGCACAATCGGACCCATTCTTTTCGTTTCATTGTGTAAGGATTTAATTGGAATGGAGAAGTCATCATATTTAATCTATGTACACTACAAAACTAAGAACAAGTAGATTAGCCAAAACATTTGCACTTATTAGTTTAAAATAGGGGCAAATAATGAGGTTTTCTGCACCTAATAGTTAGGAGTGGCGGATATTAGATTTGCACCTAAATGTGGCATTGTTATTAGTAAATAGGCCGGGGCAGATAAGTACTTAGGTCGCGTTTGGTACGTGGGACGGGACGGAACGAAGTGAGACGAGGTGTTCCGTCCCATGTTTGGTGCGCCTAAAATGAATGGAACGCGCTGTTCCACGAGACAAGTTTTGGATGATTTTTCATTCCGCCTCCCCCTGGAACGACTTGTTCCACATCCATTGGACACAAATTTGTAACATTTTAAGACAAAAATGCCCCTTGTGTTTTTCAAAATTTACATCATCAAAATCATACAATAAACCCTAAAACTATCTCTCTTCTTCTCAGCTGCTAAACCTCTTCACCTTTGCATCTCCCCTTTACAACCTTTCTCCTCATCTTCTTCTGTGTAGCCTCTTCAGCTCTGCATCTCCCCTTCGCAACCTTCCCGCTCATCCTCTTCCGTGTAGCGGATCACAACCTTCCTCCTCATCTTCTTCCATGTAGCAGCTCTGCATCTCCCCTTTGCAACCTTCCTCCTCATCCTCTTCCGTGTAGCATCTTCAGCTCTGTATCTCCGTTCCAAGTTCGATCTGTTTTTGTGTAGCCTCTCGGTCTCTCTTTCTTTGTAAAATAAAAAAATTGCTTCCAGGAGGTCCTATTTTTGATGTAAATTTGAAGTGGCATTATTATTCTTTTCTGATTTGCTTGTTTCGATTTCATTAACACTCAGTTAATATGCAAAACATTTGTAATTTCCACTACCTATTTTGGTCTACTTTGGTTGGTTCGATCTGCTTTGGTCCTTGAATATTATTCAAAACATTTGTAATTTCCACTACCTGTTGCTCGAACATGAACCAAAGGGTACAGAATTAAGAGAGTTTTGAAGCTCATTTTGTGTACTTTAAATCCATTGAAGATTTGTAGGAAACAGAGCTCTAGATTGAAACTTATACCAGATATAAAATGGGGACCCAAAACTGAAAATGCAGAACTTGCTGCTATCTGGCAGCTCTGTGACTCAACTTTAGACATGATTTTTATCAATCAAAACTCAACGGAATTTAGTGAAATCAGATGGGTTTAATCATGGACATGCCTAGTTTCCAAATACAATATTGGACCAAAAAGAAATCACAAGGACTGGGAAATCAAGAGCTATAGTAAGCCACTTGTAATAGTTTTTCTGTAGTAAAATAAGTTTTCTGAAAATTTTGAACCCATACTCATTTCATTCAAATTACAACTTCAAAACACTTTCATCCAAGTAAATAGTACAAATTAAAGCATATGAATACAAATATATGCACACACGCCAATTCGTCAAAGGCATATATGAATATTTATCATTTCCAATATATATGAGAAGTTATAATATCAAATGGGTTTCGAACAACAACAGCAATCAAGTATATCATTATAAGAAAGAATATTAATTGGCTAGCCACACAATATATTATAATTCCATGAAGACTGATTTATTTATAATGAAAACTAAATATTTGGCAACAGAAGAAGATTGAAAGCTTACCCATGAAGATTGAATTCATAGTTTGGGGAGAAAAAGTTTGATATGCTTGCCGTCTGAAGACTTCTAGGAACTGAAATATGCTCGTATGGTCATAAAATGGCATAATGCATAAGAAAAGCAAAGATTTCTTATTACTAAATTTTCTGTTCAGCATTTCCTTTGATTTATTTTTTATTGTTCCTGTTTGTAGATTTAGACCAGGCCCTAGATATGGAGAGTTTAAATGTGAGATACAGTCAGAGGTGTCAGGCTTTGAAATCTGACAAAAAATGTAGATAGCAAAGGAAAAAAATTTTAGTAGTTGTTAATGAATTTTATTCTTTGAAATTTCTGTTGTCTTTGACGAGTTCTATTTTCTTTTGAATTTCTCAGCACTTGCTGTGGAAGTTACTGTGGTGCCACCATCAAGACTGACGGCTTTAATTGGTAAGGCTCTAAAGTGGCAGCACCAAGGTGAACTTTTGCATTGGTTATTTTGTTTTGTTGGCTATTTGGTATGAGGTTCTCCTTGAAAATTATCCTTTTGTGGATATGTTGCTTACCGTTCATTTGTCTTGAACTATTTTTCCCTCCCTCCCTTCTATTTTCTTCCTTTCCATAGATGGGTACTTTTTATTTGTTATGGATACCCTTTATGGCTGTAAAATTCATATTCACTTTTAAGCATGGTGAATTTTTAGTGCCACTGAAACCAATTTTTATCTGTCCACAAGAAGTTTTCTCCAGGAAGTTTTTAGTGCCACTAAAACCAAGTTTTATCATTAATTTTACCAAGTCCAAGTATCTAAAATGAATTTAGCGTATGTTGATGCTCCCCTCATTCATGTGTTGCTTCCCTCATTCATGTGTTGCTTTTTTGCATGTGAAGGTATGGATGAATATAAGACTCAATTCTTTGTTCTTTTGAACGTTTGGATTATAATGGCACAAGTCTTTACTATGAATGCACAATTGTTGAGGTATAGACAACAACAAAGGAGACAACGGAAAATAGCTAGTTTAGAGCAGATGACATTTGTTAGACTTCATGTTAGGAGAGAAGAAATAAATCTTATCACACGATTGAGTGATACTAACTGTTTGTGGGAGCTGCAAATGGATAGGAATGCATTTGCAGTTTTATGTGATTTACTACAAACTCGTGGTGGATTGGTAGATGATGGTCATGTTACAATAGAGGAGCAAGTAGCTACTGTTGTTAACATATTAGCCCACCACATTAAAAGTAGGTCAATGCAAGTTAGATTCATTAGGTCTGGTGAAACTATTAATCGTTATGTTCGTAGAGTGTTGCGTGCATTGCTCAGTTTGCAAGATGTGTTGTTTGCAAAACCAACCCCTATCCCAGAGGATTGCACGGAATCGAGATGGAAATGCTTTAAGGTAATCATCATAATAAAATCATTAATAACATAATTATTTGTAGTTGCTAATTAATATAAGTTTTTCTTTTGTCTAGGGTTGCTTAGGAACGCTAGATGGAACATACATAGGGGTCACTGTGCCTAATGTCGATGAACCAAGATATAGAACAAGGAAGGGTCATATAGCAACTAATGTGTTAGGTGTATGTACACACGACCTCAAATTCGTATATGTGTTATCCGATTAGGAGGGATCAACTATTGATTCGAGAGTTCTTGGTGACGCTGTTACTAGAGCTAATGGCCTCAAGGTCCTAACTGGTAAGATAGACAAGTACCTAGTATTTTTCCTTACCTTTGTTGGCCAACAACTAAAATTTATTATCAACTAATATAGGTACATACTATTTGGTTGATTCTGGATATACGAATGGTGAGGGTTTTCTAGCACCGTATAGAGGCACTAGATACAATTTGCAATAGTGGGAAGACAATTCACGTGCACCTAAGAATCATGAAGAATATTTTAATATGAAACACTCACGTGCTAGGAATGTCATTGAGAGATGTTTTGGCCTCCTCAAACGACGTTGGGCTATCTTACGAAGTCCTTCCCACTATCCAATCAAGATTCAGGGACGAATGATCACCGCATGTGGTTTACTTCATAATTTTATTAAAATGTATATAGCGGTTGATCCTGAGGAAAATGGAAGGCTTGCATTTGATGAATTACCTATAGGGGAAGATTTACTAGAAGTATTAGCCTACATTGAAACCGTTGAGTCAAGCCAGACATAGACTCAATGGAGGGATGATCTTGTAAGAGAAATATATGATAAGTGGAGAAGAATGAGGGCTTGAAAATTAGTTGACATGGTAGTTGTTGTAATTGTCTTTTATTGAGATGTGGACTCAGTGTAGTTGTTGTAATTGGCTTGAAAATTCGTAACATAAAGATTATTGAGATGTTTGTTATTGTAATGTGGTAATTGGGAGTTATCTTGATGTTATGGCTTCTTTGATATGTTTATTTGTGTTACTTATGTAATTGGGAGTTCTCGAATATGTTTATTTGTGTTACTTATGTAATATATGGCTTCTTTGATAGATTATATGGCCACCTTACGTAATTGGATTAATCATGGGGAGGATGTAGTACTTACCATCCTTGAGGATATGGTTGCTGATGGTGTTAGGTGTGAGATTGGCAATTTTAAGGCTAGTACTTTTGTAATGGTTGCCTCCAAGATGAGGGAACAGATTCCTAGCATTAATATAGAGCTGAAGCACATACAAAACAAATTGAAGCGTCTAAAAGAAAAGTATTCATCTGCATATGACATGATGAATACATCTGGATTTGGTTGGGATGGTGAGAAAAAATGTGTTGTTATGGATAATGACGAAATACTATAGGAGTGAGTGAAGGTAAATTTTGTTTCTTATTCTTTATCAATTAGTTGCTTTGAAAGGCTTAACCTCGATTTCTTTGGGTTCTTATTGTAGAAACATCCCAATGCATCTTGCAAACCAAATAAGCCATTCTCGTTGTATCCATAACTATGTACGGTGTTTGGGTGAGACCTAGCCACGGGTAGTATGGTTGAATCAGCAGCAGATGCAATCGAAAATATAGGTTGGAAAGTGAGGATTGTGAGACTTCCGAGATGCCTCTGCCTTCACCTACCCTATCTCCTTCTATTGCTACATCTAGGGCATCTCAACCTGTTAGGAAGAGGAAGAGGAGTAGGAATGATGGTGATGCAAATATTGTATCTGTTATCAATGAAGGTTGGAATAAAGCTGTTACTAAAATGAAGAAATTAGGTGAAAGTTTTACTTTCAGAGAAGCGAAAGCTAGATTACCTTTTGAGCTTCAGGCTATAGGTCTCCCATACGATCAGGTGCTAAGAATTTCAATGAAGTTAGTGAAAGATACCGATCTGATGGGTATTTCGTCTACCTTGTATGACTCACAGAAGCCAGATTTCATTAAAATGTTTATGGAGAGCCTTTGAGCATTTGGGGTTTTAGTATTTGTGGTTTTAGTATGATGAACTTTATCAACTTCTAGTGTTTTCATTATTGCTTTAGCAAGACATTATTTGTTTTTTAAATCAGGACGAATGTTTGATTTTGGATATTTCATGTTTAAGTTCTGCATATTTCATTTTCTTTGTTTAAGTTCTCAATGTTTAAACCCTAAAACGTTTACGACATGCATGATCATTGAACTTATATATTTTTCAACATTGCATGGCAACCATGAACAAAACCATCTCAGCCATCTCATTCATGCTAACGATCTCATTACTTCCAATATTCACTAGGTCGAGGAAGTCTGACTTCATCAACAAATCATACAGACATATACTCACCATATCATAAGCCTTTTGGTGGTCCATGTACTGCGTAGTCATAACTTGAGTATTGAGCAACTGAACCCAAAATGCATTCCAAAGAAATTAAAAACACCAACAATCAACCACAACCAACCAAACTACACGAAACAACAAATACAACGTAAAGTTACGGAACAACATGAAACCTGGTCTTGAACATTTCTCCTGTGCTCTTGTGTGGTTTGCCACACAATGCAATGGAGAATATTTAGAGGGGTGTCCTTCGAAACAAGGCCAATTCTAATGTTTGCAGAACCTGAACTCCCAGTACAACAACAACCTACAATTGAAAGGACCAAAATTAGGGACTAAAAATTGAATTGGGGTGTGGGTTTTGCAATTTGCATAATAAAATTTGATGAGTTTGTGTTGAAAATTCGAATGGAGCTATAGAAAATTGGGAGATTAAAAATTACAAATTTTAAAGGGGTTTGCATGTGGAACACAACATATACCTATTAAAATTTGGACCAAAAAAAAAAAAAAAAAAAGATAATAGTGTTCAAATTCGAACAACTTCAAAAAAAAAAAAAAAAAAAAAAAAGTCATGTCCCGTTCCACGCATAAAATTGTATCAAACAACAGACGGAATATGGGTATTTTAGTCATTTTAATCTTTTGGTTTCGTTCTGTCCATGCGCTACCAAACGTAGAACGGAACAACCTTCCTGTTCCATTCTGCACGTACCAAACATAACACAAAACATCCGCTCAGTCCAGTTCTGTCCCGTCCCGTCTGCATACCAAACGTACCTTTTCCGCCCCTAACACATTTTCTGCCATGTAAGCTAATCTAGCGTGGAAAACATATTAGGTGCGGATGTTTATAGAATTAGGGGCGGTTAATATTGCCCCTCCTTTATTATTTACATTTAAATATATCGTTTAATTATATTTGATTTTTTACAATTTGGTGTAGATTTATTCGCTCCAAATAAAATTTAAGTTAATAAAACATCAATATTATTTATAATTGATTTTAATTACCAAATTTAAATTCATATTATTAAAGCTAAATGCATTATTATTGAAATTTTAACATTAAATATTATACATAAAACAAAGGTATCAAACTTGTCTCAAAATACATAACGCAAATGTTTCAATAAAGCATACATAATACAATATAAAAGTATCAAATTTGTCCCAACAAGTTAATAAAAACATATTCAAGTACCACAAAATAGTACGAAACCAAAAACATTAACTGTGATTTGTAGGAACCCTCTCATGTGGAGACATGACTTGTTGCAAAAAGTCTGTGTCATTAAGCATTGCAGTAAACTCTTCAGGATGGTGAGGCATGAGATGGAACAACAATAGCTGGTGGGGACGATAAAATTGTGTTGATGGTGGATATAGAAACGGAGGAAAGTGTTGATAATGACATGCCTTGATCTCAATATCTTCAAATACCAGGATAGGCATGTGCTGGTCGACACCCGAGGGTGACGAAACCATTTTAAACATACGTGCGACTTAAAATATGCAATTAGAAAAAAAACACCAATGCAGAATCGTGTTAAGAGCATACAACTAATTAAGGATAAAGTGAAAGAATTCTGATAGAAAGGTATGAACTGAGGAATGGGTCCTATACATAGGAGGCTCGAGATACCTAAGTGGAAGTGTCTTGATGCCGGGATCATGTGCCTTAAATCTAAATCCTGAAGGAGGCACAAAACAGAAAAAGGTGAGTGGACCATAATTTATATTAATAATAATGATAGGAAAACCATTTTATTTTAGGAACATACTAACCCCCTGTTTTGGAAACAGATATAGTACTACATAATAAGTTTTCTGAAAACTCTAGCATGCAATGATAACTTTCATAAAACAAGTGTGAGTGAAACCATGCTCAATAACGGTGCAATCATCACCCGAAGGCAAATACATAAATCTCATCAATATTGTACTCTCTAGGGGTATTATAGTGGCTCGAAGGCATAACCATCACCAAAGGTGAAGCTGTACGACACTGGGTTACGCCAGTGAAGAAACCATGGTCCATCACCCGAAGGTGAAGTTGTATGACTCCGGGTTACGCCAGAGAAGAAAATATGACACATATATGTATTTGCAGTGGGTCCATCACCCGAAGGTGAAGCTATATGACTCTAGGTTATGCCAGAGAAGAAGTGGGCGGCCCATCACCTAAAGGTGAATCTGTACGACTCCGGGTTATGTCGGAGAAGAAACATATACATATAACATCACACACCGACATTAGCCCCATGTTAGTGAAGTTGGGGGTATAACATAAATCTCTTCAACTGTGTCCTATGGCCATAGACGTCTACATACTCGTTTTGTGTGGATGTGATGTATGATAACCCGCTAGATAAGCACCAAAAACATACCTCAAAAATCACATATCAAATCTGGAGCTCAAAAGCTCAAAGTCTCAACACATAAATCCATGATAATTCACATTTGTAAATCCATAGAATTCCATATATGAAAATCCTATAATTCGTAACTCATATTCGAAAACCATAATATAAATCATATTCATAATCCATAGAGTTTCATATATGAAAATCTAATAATTCATATAACCTTTCATAAAACGTAAGTGTGATAAATCATAACTATCTCATAAACCGTAAATATAGGAATATGGTAAAACAATATATCAAACATATTCAAATCATGAAGTGTGAAATGCATGCTAGGCTAATATTTTATAAAAATATGTAAGTTTAGAAGGTGTCCACTCACAGATATTTCATTGCCCATAAGCCGCTCGAACTAGCGAGGATGGTGTCACCCACACTGATGCACCTAAGCACAAAAAGAGGACATTTAATAAAACTCTATTAAAACATTAGAATTTGGGAAAACAGACATCAGATTTGAAATCAGGACGTCGAAATTAGCCTAGGAAGGGTCTCGGCTGAAATCCGAAGAAGTCAACGTTGACCAATCAACGGTAAACAGAAGTCAACGGGTCGGATCCGATTCGGGTTAATGGGCCAAGGGTTTTAGGCCTGGGTTATTAGGTTAATGGTTTGGGCCTTAAAGGTTTGGGTCGTGTTTTGGATTGGGTTTAGGCCAAAATTATTGGACTAGGTTGGGCTCAAACTAGGTGGCGGGTTGGGTCGACCCGATTTAGCTCGTGGGTTGTCGGACCCAACGAGGAAGAAAACTGTGATTTTGGCATGAAAACTCTTGAGCTCCGATCAAACTCAAATCTCAACCAAACATTATAGCCTAATACATCAAATTGAAGCCCGGGAGACAAAGAATCAAATTATACCTATTGGAGGCCATGATATGGCCGGAGTTAGCCCGAAATCATCTTGAAGGCCGCTGAGTTTCTTGCCGAAAACTGGAAAATGTCTCCCTGCTATCTCTGTGCAATTTCGTCGTCCAACACATATAATCTAGGTTAGAATTAAACCCCAAGGACGAAAATGAAGGAATTTCGAGTATCTTGAAGCTTACCCTAATCAAAAAGTCGAGGAATCCTGCCGGAGTTCCTCCTCAGTATCCAAGCTCGGTGGAACAATGCATTATGCACGGTTTACAAAGGGAGTAGGGATGTGAGGAAAAGCTGAGAGATAAGAGATAAGAGTTGAGGGAACTTAAGGGAAGAAGGGCATTGGTGGTGAGGTTGTTGTTGCTGTTGTATGTTCATATAGGTGTATGGTACTCGAGAATGGAGATGGAGTGGGTTGCGGAGATGGAGTGGGTTGCAGAGAAGAGATGAGAGAGAGCTGAGGGAAATAGAGAAAGAAAAAGAGAATTCTAAAGAGAGAAAAGTCACAGGAAAGAAAGGAAACACCCCAAAAATGGGGAGAGATTTCACCACATGTCAGCCAAGGAGAGGTCCCAAATGTAGAAATATCTTCAATGGTAAAATTACCAAAATGCCCTTATCATTCCGATTCAGGTAATTTTTTTGTTTTAGCTCCAAATTCGATTCGGCTTGCACCAACACACTTGTAGTGACGAGTGCTACAAGAATACGCCAAGGAAATGGATCTTACATGACATGGCAATGTGGTCAACAAAAGTTAATGTTTTTGCCTCAAAGGGCATTTTCATGAATTCACACTTTAAAATTAGAAAAACCATAATAATTGGGGATAGGTCGTTACAGATAAAGTATATTCTGACGAGATGATGAAGTATGTTGGGAAGGTGATTCGCGTTGGGAGAATGACTGTTGCGAAGAAGAAGATTAACGCTCACAAGGAGATTGTTGTTGTGAAGAAGACTCATGTCATGAGTGTGGAAGAAGATGTTTCTCTAATGAAGATATAACTTGCTTCAAATTCTGAACTTCATTTTGATATTGCTGAGACTTTTCATGTTGTTGTGCATAGTTTGCTTGAAGTTGTAAAAATTGAGATTCCAAAAGAGCATAATCTCGTCCATTATGTGATTGACGACATGATGAAGATGTTAGTTGAGTTTGTACAACCCAAGGTACCATATCCAGTGTTACCCTTGCTTTGTAACCACAAACTCTATCATGTCTCTCAACTCCCATCACTGTTGCATATGCTTTTTGTCTTAACTATGGTGTCTCTTCACCATTTGCAGCAACTAATTGGAAGAGCATACTGATGGAACTATTTTAAGGAGGTCGAAATGTCCCCGTTGTTAAGCATAATCAATTGTAGTAATGTGTGGCCTTCCGAATTTATTAACAGGGGTAATTCTAGCTCAACAGGTGATGCTTGATGCTTGTATGGATGTGGATTATTTCCTCCTAATCTTAGTCTAGTAGTAAAATACGGTATGCCCCTAGTGTTGGCCCATATGTGGCTCAACCCGAAGATGTATTCTGCGTCCAGTTTGTTGGCTATATGTCAACAATCTGTGATAAAATTATATAAGCTAACAAATAATAAATGCGAATAGGAAATTAACAGAGTATGAACAACAAAATAATATTGAAAAGAAATATTGAAGATCGAGGCTTGCGTACCGCAATGTCCAAACAGAAATTTCGTCCCTACTCAATGCTTGTAGTTCTACGGACGCTTGCTTCACCAGGATTCAACGATCAAGTCAGAATTCTAGCATCGGAAAACTTGACTTCTGGCGAATTTCTATGTGGTTCTCTCAGTAAGGATGTTTTGGATTATAGAAGAAGAATTGTTTTTTCTGTGTACAAAATGCCATGCAGATGGATGTATGTATAATATGATTATACATGTTCGCAACAGGTATGAGGAAGGGATGCATTTGTTGGGAGACATCTTCTCAGATGGGTGTGTTCTTTCTGTGCTCTTTCACACTTCAGACTTCATCTGAAAAGATGAGTCTATTGGTAAAAAATAATTAATTAATTAAATTCGAAATTAATTAAAATTAATTAATTTAATTATTAGAGCCCGAGCCCCAAGGGCCAAGCCCATCTTTTGATAATTAATTATATATTAATTACCAATTAATTAGTACACCCCAAAGCCCAACCCCAAGGGTGAGCCCAATTTTAGTTTCTAAGGCCTATTACTCCAATCACTTTCTATAAAAGACAAAGCCTTATAAAGTAAGCATACCTTTTGGGAATGGTCAATGTGGGACAAAGAAAATTATACTCAAAATTTCTAACAATACCCCACATTTGAATGTAAATGTATGACTTGCCTGCCTAAAACTGAGAGAGAATAAACATGATATGCATCGGGTGAAGTTTCTTTTGGACTTGAACTTACCCTAGTGAAAACTATCGAGTTTACTTCTTGACGCAGTGGATGTGGAAGATCTTGAACTGTTCACCACATTAATAAACCGAGACAATATGCTACACACATATCATGTCTGCCACACATCAATTTATACAGTTGTGTTCATTTTGGCCCTGAACAGATCCCGAATTTCGTAAGAGCTTTAGAGAATTTAGCCATTTCAATTCTCATAAATGCAGCCCCATTTACTCCTATATAGGTGACATTAAATAGGAATAATCTGCCATATTCCTCTTGATAACAAGATATTAATGTCATTAAATGTATAAAACATAACCCCTTAAACTTCAACAAACAACACACATTTTATCATAAGAATGGGTAAGTTGCCTGTTCAACTTTTGAATCAAACTCAACCAGTTTGCCTATTGAACCTAGACCATGGGATCTCCAATCAGCTAGGTTAGGTTTCCGCCCAGTTCGATTCATTGAATTGGCTTGAGACCCATTTCTCATGATGTAAATAATATTTGCTTTCTTGATAGGCCTTTTGTCAAAGAATCGGCTATATTTTCCTTTGACTTTACATAATCAATGGATATTATTCCAGTGGAGAGCAACTTCTTAAGAGTATTATGCCAATGCCTAATGTGTCGCGACTTTCCATTGTATACATAACTTTTGGCCCTTGATTGCGCGGCCATGCTATCACAATGTATAGATATAGCAGTTACAGGCTTTGGCCACACTGGAATATCCTCCAAAAAATGTTTGAGCCACTTCGCTTCTTCGCCAGCCAAATCTAAAGCTATAAACTCGTACTCCATGGTGGAACGAGCTATACATTTTTGTTTAGAGGATTTCCAAGATATTGCTACACCTCCCAAGGTAAAAACATATCCACTTGTCGACTTGGATTCTATAATGTCAGAAATCCAATTGGCATCACTGAAGCCTTCTACAACAGGTGGATACTTTGTGTAGTGTAATCCATAGTCAACTGTATTTTTCAAATACCTTAACACTCTTACTAAAGCATCCCAATGCTCTTGTGCCGGATTACTTGTATATCTACTAAGCCTCCTTACTGCATAAGCTAAGTCAGGCCTAGTTGAATTCATCAAGCACATTAGACTTCCAATTACTTAAGAATATTCAAGTTAAGATATAGGGCCTTTAATTTTCTCCAACTTGCATCCATCATCAAAAGGAGTTGCAACAGGTTTGCAGTCAAATTGACCAAACCTTGGTAATATTTTTTCTGCATAATGGGATTGTGTAAAGACATACCCTTCATTATTTCTCTTAATTTGAATTCCGAAAATAATTAATTAATTTAATTTTTAGAGCCCGAACCCCAAGGCCAATCTTTTGATAATTAATTATATATTAATTACCAATTAATTAGTACACCTTAAAGTCCAACCCTAAGGGTGAGCCCAATTTTAGTCTCCAAAGTCTATCACTCCAATCCCTTTCTATAAGAGACAAAGCCTTATAAAGTGAGGAAATCTTTTGGGAATGGCCAATGTGGGATAAAGAAATTTCTACTCAAATTTCCAACACAGTTATCGTCTTCGTCTCCTAGGGGTAAACGATCTGGCTTTGAGAAGAAGTTTGGTAAATATGTTGCACATGGAATTGAGTCAAATACATCGGTAGTTAAAGGAGAATGATTTAGGATAGGTAATCAAGCAGTGCACAAGTATGGTCTAAGGAGGACCCTCAACCATATTCAAAAGACAGGAAGCTTTCCTTCTTACACGTCTAGAATCGATTGATGATTCTCATAAACTTATGAGCTGGTTGGTTATTTTTAGCGGATCAGGATCCTCTCTTGATCCTTGTATGTTAGATTTTTATTTAATGGCTACAAACAGGGGGGTCCCTTTAAAGTTATAATAATTATTACCGTTGGATTTTTATCCAACGGCCCACACTCCTTGATCATGAGAATCCTCATCCTTAGATCAGGAGAGGATCCTGATCCATTTTTAGCTACAACTTTTGAGTTTATGACCAAAACTATAGATACATTCACATATACAAGTTTATAAGCAGTTCATTCTCTCTATTTCATACACACCTACACATGCTAAACAGTAGGCCATAGCTTTCGGCTACAAGGCCCAATTTCTGCCAGCTTCTCACAAGGCAAATTAGAAAAAATTGTGGAAAATTGAGATTCCAACGTAAAACAAATTTACTATATGGTAAGTGCCCCTCTCATTAATATCGGATTCATTCTCAACCTATCCTTTTTTTGGACAACACATATCGGACAACGTGTGTTGTTACAAACTTGTATCTTAAAATAATGTATTTTATTTCTGAACAATGTTAAAGGTTCAAAATACCCCTAGTTGGGTGTCTTGAATAATTGTGGAGCTCTAAGTTAAGTTCCAATTTCTCAATTTTCCTATATTATTAAATTAGCTTTCTTTCTCACGAGTGTGTGAACGGAATCAGAATTAAAATCAGAGTTACAAGAGTTAAGTTACGAATTTAAGTGAGGACACTCAGTAATTTCAAATGGGGAAATCATTAAGTAGGCTTAACTCTAATCCCCCTCTCTTTCCCTCATTTCTACAAAATCTTATCTTGTCTCTAACTCTCTGTCCCTCTCTCTCTTAGCTCTGAGAGCACCAAACCTCACCAACTCCCATTTTCCGTCCAAAACTCAACCCTAGACTACCATATTCGAACTCTCTGTGACCTGAGGACCACAAGAGTGTCCTTGCATGTGGGTTTTGGTGACTGGAAGTGGGTGAGCTCTGTGCTCCAAGATTCTCGGGCGAATTCCGCGTTGAAAACCAACGAAAACGCCATTGATGGAGCTCGGGGGATCATTCCTTTGAATTCAAGGTAATGTTTTCTAGCTTTGTGCGTGAATTCTGGTTAGAAATTGAAGGTTTCTAACATGTGCATGTAGTGTTCTTTATAGGGATGGCAATGGCTCGGTTTGGGAACGGAAATGTTATATCCATCCTCATAACCACGAAAATTAACCATATTCATAACCGCTAATTAACCATTGGGTATTATCCATTAACCATACCCACCGGGTAACGGATTCCCTATCGGTTAACGGTTATACCATCTTCGTCAATACAAAAAATATATTCGTTCATTTCATGCATGTTAATTTAGTTTTGTCATTAAATATTTAATGTATATCATGATTTAATGAATGGATCTTGTGGAGTATAAAAATTAAAACTAAACGTTGATAATGTTGGCTGATTTTTTATATCTGTCATAAATACTATTGGTTTGGATTCTCATAGATTTTGATTCATATCAAAACTTTTTAATTTGCACACAAATGCAACTCATACAGTGCAAGTTTTGTATTCTCAAGATAATGGATTCAGTGAATAATATATATATATATATATATATATATATTATAATTATATATAAATACTATTATATTATATATAATTTTGTTCGGATTTGGAACCTTACAATCATATCAAAACCATAACCGAATAGTATTCACGGTTTTTCTCCATATCCAAAATATACTTGAATTTTCATACCCAAATCCAATCTATTCGGACGGTTATCCACGGTTATCGGTTTTAACTAGTTCTTTACACTTCCAAAATTCGGCAAGTTTCCTTCAAATCCTAGGTGGATTCGACCCCATTTCGTCCAAATTAGAGTCTAGGTAAACTTCTCAACCTTTATATGTGAATTTTGGTGAAAATGGGTGTAATTCGAACAAATTCGAAGCCCTGACCGGTTGCTGGGTTGTTCTGCAGTTTCCAGTGAATCTCTGCCGATGGTCGCCGTTAGAACCAAGGGTGGCAACAACGAATTCGATTAATCTTAACTGAATCTCTGACGGCAAATGTATATTCTGTCTACTTCTTATGATTTTTCTAACAACCGACGCGTGGCTCCAGCGACTGCGACGCTTACTCGTCAATCCATGGTGGCAAGTACGACGGCGCATTTGCCGGCGACGATGGCGGCGCGTCTAGTGGGTGTGACACCACAACAGTGACGCGTGACAAGATGACGCGTGCATGACCCAAGACCCGTTGAGGTTTCTTTACATTCTGAATCATGTGGAGCCCTCCGTTTACACAAAATCAATGTCTAAATAATAGTTTTGGACATGGGATTATGAATTGTTAGGAAATGCTTAATGAAGAGAAGTTCTACATCCACATGTGCGAGTGAGATTAAGTTGGAATCGGGAAGTAGCCTAAAGAGGAATTTTGCTCGGCATACGTGTAAGTGAATTCCTATAAAAACAACGTTTTCGATTAGACTATTTTTTATGCCTAATTGATTTGAATTAGGCTTTGGTGAAACTTATCTAGAAATGATCTTATAGTTACTTCTATGACTGGTGATTTATTTTCACCACATATCATCATACATTTTGTATAGCTATCTATAACCGTAGGATTATTATAAGTACCGATATTACTAATAAATGCTAGTATGATTTATTGTTTTCAAGTATGATTTGATTGCTCTGAGGGGATTTGGCTGATGATTGTGATGATTTGGTTTATCTTGGAATTCATGTTTTCGTTGACTATATTCTAGTAGATATTATTATGTAGTTTTCAACTATATATGTATTCTAAAGAAGGAGGAGGAGGAGGGAGGGGGGGGGGGGGGGGGGTTTAATATTTCAAAATGATTTTGACTAGAAAAATGTTACAATCCACTTACACTTTGCCTTTCGACTTCTCATGACATAGTGAGAACAAGGAGGCATGGCAGTGAGGCTATTCACCTTCAAGGTAGGGTGATTTCCTTTCTATTTTATCTAGTTATAATAAACTGCATGATCGTACTGTTGATTATGCATGGCACTGCACTTAATTTGTGTTAACTATTGTATGTACTACTATAAGCTCTGGATTGATGTGATAATTATGGGTTAGAATCCATTGACTTGTGTTCGCAAGTCAATGATTTTGACTAGAAAAATGTTACAATCCACTTACACTTTGCCTTTCGACTTCTCATGACATAGTGAGAACAAGGAGGCATGGCAGTGAGGCTATTCACCTTCAAGGTAGGGTGATTTCCTTTCTATTTTATCTAGTTATAATAAACTGCATGATCGTACTGTTGATTATGCATGGCACTGCACTTAATTTGTGTTAACTATTGTATGTACTACTATAAGCTCTGGATTGATGTGATAATTATGGGTTAGAATCCATTGACTTGTGTTCGCAAGTAGGGATGTTGTTTAGGATTTTGTAGGATATCTGGATTTTTAATTAATAAAGAACGCTTTGTTCAACTCCTTTCACATCATTATTTTCTTACTATGGCTTCGTCATTAAGTTAATGGTGTTTTGTCATTCCTACGATGAGGTTACATTTTTAATTTGGTGTCGGCCAGCACAGAATTATAGCTCTTTAGCTAGTTGGTTATTGGATCGGGGTGTGTCATGCGTTGACTATGGTTGACCGCCACCTCATAATAAATTGTTAAAACTTTTAGAAAGGATTGAATGTTCTAAAAGTTAGTTAGAATCAGTTATATAACTTTAAAGCTATATAATGAGAACTCTATATAGAGCACTGTAGAATACAAAGATCAATATATAAATCTTATACATTCAGCTCTCACTATTCTTTTCTACAAATTCTCTTCTTTTCTGTTTGCTTCATTTCTTGCTCAAGCTTTCTCTATCTTCTGTAACTCTATCAACATGGAATACGGGTGGTACATCACCTATGTGGTCATTGGGCTTCACATATAGGACAACCTGCTCTAAAATTATGAAGAAAGTTTAGATTCCACCGTAAAACCAATTTGCTATATGGGGAACTTACTTATAAGCCTTTGCAAGGCCTTTCCTCTCATCAATGTGAAATTCATTTTCAAAAAAATTAATTAATTAGGGTTAGCCCTTTGAAACAATGATATATTTACAATAAGAAGTAGAAGGCGAAGCCAGAATTTTTTTGTCAGGAAGGGCGAAATTTTCAAGTTTCTTGTCATTCAAAATAGGTAGGTTGGTTTGTATCAAATCTAGCAAGAGTAGCTCAAGCGCTCAGGATGTTCAAAAATTTATAGCGCAACATTAATATTGTCCAACACTAAATCTCGATGCACAACATTACAGTTAGTAGAAATTCAATAGTATAAAACCTATCTATCCACTATGAAGCACATCAGAAGATATTCACAACCCAAAAAACTATGATAATCAAAAGAAAATCAAATGTCATTGAATATTTTCAATCTAGTGTTCAAGAATTTTAATCATTTTAAAAGAAAACTCAAAATATAGCCAAAATTATACAATAAATTAGTACAATAATTTGGTAGCAAGCTTAATAAATAAATAAAAAACAAAAATGACGTGGTTCTAAAAAGAAAAGTTAAAAATGAATAAAAACAAAAAGTCAGAAGATTGGTTAAAATAAATTAATTAATTAATTATTTTGGGGTGTTCAAAAAAATACATTATCTTCTACCTCGCACGCCGCCTCTGCAACAAAATCCATTTTCAGATTCCGACGTAACGGCGTTCTACACATACGCCCGTTTAGCTTCCAATCAGCCCCTCCTAGACCTGAATAGCAAGTCAAAAAACCAGATTTCATTTCCGATCGAACGAGGGGGGGGGCGGCAATACAGCAAACCAGACTCATGTGCTCCTTTTATGGCCCTCTTTGCGCCTTAATAGCTTCGCCCATGGGTAGAAGAATAAATTGGTTGCAAAGTCGTAATTTTCGAGATTTGAAATTAGGATGTCTTACTATTAAAGAGAAATATCACTAAACCGTAATACTAAGTGGTAAGGTTAGTCTCTGTGGTATGTTTTCTTTATACAACGACACTAAAGACTGAGTGAATAAATTAGTATCGAACTCGACATTCATAAAATTCGAACACTTAATCTCAATTTCTCTTTCTTTGACAAAAAAAAGTTATAGCTTTCTAATCTTAATTTATTGCTGGTTTCGAAAAAACCGTAATATTATTGTATGATGTTATTAGTTTACTAGCTTTAGTGTATTAGTAGTAACAATACCATGATCTAAAGATAAACTCGTTGTCGTTGATGTGGTCGTCCAATCAATTATACGCTCACACCATGATATTCTAGTGAAGCAGACGACAAATTCTGTCCCATTATATCAATAATGGATAAGATTATTCCGAAAGGACCTTCCTTGATTTTGTTGTTCAAGTTTGGTACGCAATGGGGTTTTGTTTTCGAGTTGAGAAAGCCACTTGATGTGAATGAAAACGTACGTGAATGATACATCTCAACTAAAACACGCATATACTTGCAGAGATTACCAGTTAATTAAGTTATCATTTCCTCGTCGACAAAGTGAAAATTAAGCAAAAGATGCTAACCCATCAAAAACTAATCCGACGTCTTTGTATGTTGACATAATAAAAATATATATGATATATTCTTCCGTTTCATGGGAGTTGTAACATATACATAGATCATTTTGCTTCCTAATATCATCGACCCTGGAAGGGGAAAGAAAAAAGTTGCACCAAACCGATGAGAATTTGTTTTGGAAGATGCAAATCATATTGTTAATTGTAGGAATTGGTGGTGGGAGGCTAAAAAAAAGGGAATAGATTTGGATCTGAAAATTTCAAGCTACAAATATGCTTAGGAATTCTTAATAGACAGTAATCACGGGTTTAAGATTAACTCCTCCCAAGTATGTGTCCATCTGATAGGCAATAATAAAGAATCCCATTCCTAGAAGTTGGGGACAAATTATCCCGTTTTCAAAGTTTGAGGCATGTACTACACATTCAATTCATTTTGACAAAAAAAAGTTGCGGTTGAATTATAAAACTAATTAGCAATATAAGGAATAGTACTTATAAGCACATGTAAGGATTATTTTCTCGATGTGGAGTTCATACCCTCAACACGCCCCTCATGTGTATAACTAAGTTTCAAGCCAAACACGTGGACAACATAAACTATGTGACGTGGAACACGTATGACTGTTAGGCTTCATACATAGACAACCTACTCTGATACCACAAAGAGGTTGAGGTTCTACTATAAAACCAATTGGCAATATAGAGAGTAGCTCAATTATTTATAAACACTTACAAGGTCCCTTATTTTCCCGATATGAGATTTAGACTCTCAATTGATGTCCAAAGCTTGGGTTACAAATTAAAAGGAAAAACCCTAACTAGCCATTTAGGCGTCCAAAAGTTCAAAAGGTATTGGAGTTGAGCCCTAGTACAGACTCAGGAAGAGGACGGGTAGTCCATCCCTTGCGAAATAAGTCCTTATCTGTTAAGGCAGTTGAGACTAGTTACTGCCTATACTCTATAGGTTGGCATTCTTCACTTTCATGTGTTTACTAAAATAAAATATCCAATATTGGTATGGAGTCATTCCAATTCTTAAAATATCCTATGTATTTAATTACGAATACGTATAGAATTGAAAACAAAAAAGTTTCACATTGAAATCTGTAATCAAATCTTTGAAAAATCAAGAATAAGATCAACTATAGTTTCGATCCTTTTCCCCCTTCCCAATTCAAGACTTCATCCATTCCAAACAAATATAAAAATGTCACCACTATAACTCAAGTGCTTTTAACTTTAAAGGTAGAATATTTATCCCTACACTTGCGGAAGAAGTTCGTGATTCCTAGAAGGTATTAAGAAAGAAATTAAAAGGGTGTTCTTAGAGTCTTGGAATTTTCAATAATACTAGAGTCATGAACTTTATTTCAATATTTGGTTACCAACTAACGTAGCATGCAATACTCTTATTTCTAAATTATGAATAAATGATATTTGGATTGGAAAAAGATGAGAACGTTCCTAGTGTATCTTATTTGATTTAATGCCAAATGATACTATATGACATAAAACATGCTGATCACGAGCATTAGGTTACCACCTAGTTAAAGTTCAACTTCTACGCACTACTCATTTCTGAACATAAGAATCTTCGCCGTAAACATTTACGGCTTTTATTTAAACCTTAAAAATTTTAAGGTCATTGTAACCACAAAATAAACCGAGGAGCCCTTTTGTTACCTATGAGAAACAATCGCAAGTACAATACCAGCTTAT
This sequence comes from Pyrus communis, assembly GCF_963583255.1. Taxonomy (NCBI): domain Eukaryota; kingdom Viridiplantae; phylum Streptophyta; class Magnoliopsida; order Rosales; family Rosaceae; genus Pyrus; species Pyrus communis. The sequence goes on along the minus strand of NC_084811.1, from coordinate 7,642,033 downwards.
ATTTTATAACAGAAGTAAACAAATGTGTGACTGCTCAGCCTCAGAATCCCAAATTAATACGCTCTAGTCACATAAGCATATACCATTTTTCCTCCATCTACAAACCAAATGGAAAACAGACTAGTTTCTCTTCTCATTCTCACAGTTTCAATGTTATGCTGTACAGGACGAAACTTAGCCACAGTAAAGCGCTGCCAGGACTGCGGCCACACTCCGGTACCCTACCCGCTAAGCACGGCACCAGACTGCGGAAAGCAGCACTACAAAGTCCGATGCCATGCAGGGTCACTGTGGTTTGACGCCCTCAACAGCTCATCATATTTAATCACATCAATCAACCCACTAACCCGGCGTCTAATTATCCGGCCGCCGGGGTTAGCCAACAACGTTACGTGCATGTCGGCCGACTTTAAATCCCAAGGCCTAATACTTGAGGACAACCTCCCTTTCAACATCACCAGCAGCAACACAGTGATAGGCATGAACTGTTCGTATGAAATGCTTACTCTCTCGAAAAACTGCTCATCGAATAGCTTATGCCATGACTACATTAAGCACAACGCAATGGCTGCCTCCGCTTGCGGGTGCTTCGGGATTTGTTGTTTATTCAAGACTGGTGGGTCTGCCAATGCCTACAAAATTAGGGCTATGAAGGAAAGGTGTTCGGCTTATGAGAGTTTTGTCAATTTGGACTCTTTTTCTGGGCCTTTGAACAGTTGGCCTGAGCCTGGGGTGGAGATAATGTGGGAGTCACCGCGGGAGCCGGAGTGCAAGGTTTCAGTTGATTGTCGGGGTTTGTCTAACTCGGAGTGTTTGGTAGATCGGAGTGGACAAAGAAGGTGCTTGTGCAAGACTGGTTTTCAATGGGACCCCATCAATGCAATATGTCAAAGTATGTGTCTCTTTTCCCTTCGTTTTGCCTTAATTATAGTACTAGCTAGTTCCCTCATGGGAAAATCCAAAGTTTCTCCCCAAGTCACGATGACCTACCTCGTCCCATCCACGAATGTTTGACATCTTCATCATCGTCAAGTCAATTTATAACTCCGTTTTCAGGTTTAATTAAACAAGGTATAAGGAAATTAACTTATTAATTAGATGAAAACTAAGGTTGGAATACAGTTGGCTAACATGTGTTGGATACTCCACATGCGCTGGTTTTAATCAAAGTGCCTACAGAATGTATTGACTGTATTCTTTTATATAATTTGAATCAAGACAAGTACTGTAGCACTGCGATCATTAGATATTTAGCATTCCAAAGTAGATTTTATTTTTCTTTTATGTTCATATCCTATTTGGCTCTTCTGCAAAATGTTTAATTAATATGTTATATGCAGATCAAAGCACATTAGGAGGAATTATTGAAGGTAATTATATTTTATAATATTCAGGTGATTTTTAAAATGAGTTTTGATGTTTCAATATTTTCTAATTGCACTGATCTTATCAAATCATATTAATTTTCTTTTACTATTTGACTTTCTCAAAGATGTGGCAATTGTTAGAGAAACTTGATTTGATAAGTTTTATCCGAAGAGAACGAACTGAACAGAAAAATGGAAAACAGAGAGGGAAGAAGCTGAAACGAAAATTTTCTTGTTGTTCTCACTTGCAAAATGTTGCAGAGGAATAATTTCTGTACATGTCAAAAAGAGAGCACTCACACTCCTTTACATTAACTGATGGCCCTAGTTGGATACACACAACCAACAATACAATCTCAGCCTTACACTTGTCATAATCTAAGACTAAGTGAATACACAATTAGAAACAAGGCTTATTTTCTTTAACTTTACTTAGCTCACAGCTTATACACTAATACTCCCCTTTAAGCTTTGAGCTGATACAACTCCAAGCTTGTCTCTGAGATAGTTGAATCTGTCCTTTGGTAATGCCTTGGTAAAAATGTCTGCCACTTGTTCTTTGGTAGGACAGTAAACTAAGTCAATTATCACTTGCTGCAAGGCATCCTTGATGAAGTGATATCTCCTGTCAATGTGTTTTGTCTTCTGGTGAAACACAGGGTTCTTGGATATTGAGATTGCAGATGTGTTATCACACTGCAGAGGAGTTGCATCGACTTGTAACTCTCCAAAATCTTCCAGAACAAATCTGAGCCATATGGCCTGAGCTGTGGCTTCAGAAGCACTGATATACTCGGCTTCTGCAGTAGAAAGAGCAACACAGTGTTGTTTCACAGAAGCCCATGAGAACACTCCACTCCCAAAAGAAAATGCATAGCCTGAGGTGCTTTTGCTGTCTTCAAGAGATCCTCCCCAGTCACTATCGCAAAAACCAATTAAGACTGCCTTCTTGCCTTTCTCATACTTCAAACCATAGTCCAATGTGCCCCTAACATATCTGAGCACTCTCTTAGCTGTTCCATAGTGTTTATTGGTAGGACAATGCATATATCTAGCTAATAAACTAGCTGCATACATTATATCCGGCCTTGTGGCAGTGAGGTACAACAGACTTCCTACAATCTTCCTATACTGCTCCTCATTTGCTGCACCACTTCCATCATCTTTACTTAATTTCTCAGAAGTAATGAGAGGTATGGAGACAGGTTTACACTCTTTTAGACCAAATTTATCCAATAAGGAAGAAGCATACTTCCTTTGATGGATAAAAATGCTAGTATCTGTTTGTATAACCCCCATCCCCAAGAAATGATGAAGCACCCCGAGATCTGTCATCTCATATTTATCTTTCATGTCTTCTTTGAACTCATTCAGCATCTCCTGGTTATTTCCAGTGTATACTATGTCATCAACATAGATAGAGACAATTAGAATATCCTTATCTCCCCTTGTCTTAGTATAAAGAATTGCTTCACTCAAGCTTTTTATGAATCCACACTGAGTGAAATAACTATCAATCTCTCCATACCAGGCTCTAGGTGCCTGCTTCAATCCATACAGAGCCTTATACAATCTGTAGACTTTATCTTCTTTGCCATTAATCACAAATCCTTCGGGTTGTTCAACATAGACTTCTTCCTGCAGTTGTCCATTCAGAAATGCAGATTTAACATCAAGTTGATATAATTTCCAGTTTCTCTGTGCAGCAAGAGCTATCAAAGTTCGGATTGTATCAAGTCTAGCAACCGGAGCAAAGGTCTCATTGTAATCAATTCCTGGTTTCTGCACATACCCCTTTGCAACTAGCCGTGCCTTGTTCTTTTGTACTGATCCATCCAAGTTCAACTTGGTTTTGAATACCCATTTCACCCCAATAACATGTTTATCACTTGGTCTATCCACCAATTCCCAAGTTCTATTCTTCTCAATCATGATCAGTTCTTCTTCCATAGCTTTTATCCAAGCTTGATCTTGAGCAGCTTCTTCGAATTTTTCAGGTTCCACAATACACAAATTGCACTGTGCCATAATATCATTTATGCTTCTCCATTTCACTGGAGTATGATCATAAGACTGAGGAATCTCAACAGATTCTTGAATGCTGCCTTCTTGTTCTTCAGTATGAGAGAATGTAGAGGAACTGGAGGCACAGTCTTGAATCTCACCCAATCCATGTGAATTCTGAATGTGGGTCACAGCAACAGAGTTCTCTGAATGTTCCTTCCAATTCCAGGTCATAGTTTCATCAAAAACTACATCTCTTGAAAGAATTAACTTCTTAGTGCATGGATCAAACACTCTGTATCCCTTCTCACATGTAGCATATCCAACAAACACACATTTGACACTCTTAGCATCTAGTTTCTGTCTCATTTCAGATGGTATATGCACATAGCAGATTGATCCAAATACTTTTAGATGACCAATTCCTGGTTTTCTGCCACTGTATGCCTCAAATGGTGTCAGATTATCCAGTGCTTTTGTAGGTGATCTGTTTAGAATGTACACTGCTGTATGCACTGCCTCAGCCCACAGAAAATATGGCATGCTTTTATCATGAAGCATTGCCTTGGCCATCTCTACAACTGTTCTATTCTTCCTCTCCACTACTCCATTTTGCTGTGGAGTATAGGCCATAGACAGTTGTCTTTGTATTCCTTCAGCCTCTAAGAATTGGTTGAATTCATTTGATACAAACTCACCTCCTCTGTCACTTCTTAGGCACTTTACTTTGAAACCACTCTGTAATTCTACCATGGCTCTAAACTTCTTGAAACAAGTTAGAGCCTCAGATTTTTGTCTTAGGAAGTAAACCCATGACATTCTTGTATAGTCATCAATGAGAAGCATAAAGTACTTATTCCCAGCAATTGATTCATTTTGCATAGGACCACACAAATCAGTGTGTATAAGCTCTAGAGGACTGCTTGCTCTCCAAGCTTTCTCTTTTGGAAACCACTCACGATGTTGTTTCCCAAACTGGCATCCTTCACATACACCATCAATGTTTTCAAGATGTGGAAGACCATGTACCATTTCATTTTCTCGGAGTTGTTTAAGACTCCTGAGATTTAGATGTCCTAATCTCTTGTGCCAAATCCAGGTAGAATTTGAATCGGTGCTAGCTTTCAGAACAAGTTGACTGTTTTTCCACAAAGAGAGGGGATAACATCTGTTTTCCTTCTTCTTAACTTTGATCACAAGATTATCAAGAGAAGGTCCATCAAATACACTACACAAGCCTCCTCCAAACAAGAGATAGTATCCATGCTCATCCATTTGCCCAACGCTCAGTAAGTTTTCCTTTAATCCTGGCAGATGCATAACCTCCCTGATATACTTCTTTCCTCTATTAGTGTCTATTTCCAATGAACCCATTCCAGCAACATTCACTAACACACCAGTAGGCATTTGCACTTTTCCAGCAACATTTGTTTTTATGTCAACAAGCAGATTACCATCCCCTGTCATGTGGTTACTACAACCACTATCAATATACCAGTTTCCATTGACATTTGACTCTGAGATCGCACTATTAGCATAGAACAAATTTCCTGTCACTTCCACCTGATTTGCAGAGTTTGCCTTTTGCACAGTCTTCCCTACAGTGCATTCTCTAGCCCAATGACCAAATTTATCACAATTATAACACTTAGGTTTCCCCTTATATCTACATTCACCAAAATGGAATTTGGAACACACTCTACACTGTGGTTTAACTGCATCTTGCTTCACATACCCAGAAGAGTTTGAGTTCTGTGTAGAATTAGTGAATGACCTCTGTTGAAACTTAGGCTTAGATTCCCATTTCTTTCCCTTCGAATTCAAGTGCTTATAGGATTTGAATGTACCAGATTGAGCATTTCCACTGGTTTGTCCTTTTGAACTCACAGAGAATGAGGCAAAAGCCTTTTTAGTGACATCAACACTATGCAAATCAAATCGTTGTTCTTGACTCTTCAAAATTGCTACAACCTCCTGCAGCTCTACAGTTTCTAAGCACTTAGTATTTTCAATAACTAGACATATGGGATCATATGGTTTACTGAGACTAATGAGAACTTTCTGTACAAGCCTTTCATTAGACAGAATCTCACCAAATGTTTTCATCTGATTTATCAATTCATTTAGCCTAGTAAGATACCCAGACAGAGTTTCATCATCATGCATCCTAGCATACTCAAATTCACGTCTCAGATTTTGTAGTTTCACAGATCTTACCTGATCACCACCATGGTACTCACCATATAACAGATCCCATGCCATCTTCGCAGAGTCTGCATTGGCAATTCTAGGGAATATCTGATCTGAGACAGCGTTCTGAATAATACCCAGAGCTTTTGCATCTTGCATATATGCTGCGACCATTTTCTCATCGTCTTCTTCTTCCTCTGAGCTTCCTTCAGCCTTCTTCTTCTTCTTTGTTTCTGAGATCGTAATCCCTTTTTCAACCAATCTCCATAACCCTTGAGATTTGAAAATCGTCATCATCTTAATCTTCCAGAACTCGTAGTTCTCACCAGAGAAGATCGGAGTTCTCACCTCAGAACTACCAGACCCAGCCATCTCTTAGCTTAGACAAGACGAACACAAATCGAAATCGGAATCTATGGAGTTCCGATAGCTTCGCTTGAACCGGAACAAGCTCAAGGTAGCTTGAATGCTTCACAGATTACACCCAGATCTCAAATGATCAAACTAGGCTCTGAGGCCATGTTAGAGAAACTTGATTTGATAAGTTTTATCCGAAGAGAACGAACTGAACAGAAAAATGGAAAACAGAGAGGGAAGAAGCTGAAACGAAAATTTTCTTGTTGTTCTCACTTGCAAAATGTTGCAGAGGAATAATTTCTGTACATGTCAAAAAGAGAGCACTCACACTCCTTTACATTAACTGATGGCCCTAGTTGGATACACACAACCAACAATACAATCTCAGCCTTACACTTGTCATAATCTAAGACTAAGTGAATACACAATTAGAAACAAGGCTTATTTTCTTTAACTTTACTTAGCTCACAGCTTATACACTAATAGCAATCATGAGGTCGGTTTTAGGGTCGAAGTGGGTGCCACGTTTGCATTACATGGACCAATTCACGTAGTTTGGTCATATTAGTGCAATTGTGGCTTCTATGCACCGCAGAAACCGAAGGCAAACTGACAGATTACATTTATTGATATAATTTCAAATGTGTAACGAGAAAATTTTGAAACTCTGTAACTCATTTTGAAAATCTCTATAAACATAAATGGTGTAAATAACTAAGTAAATTAATTATTATGAAATTTTATATTTTCACTACCAGAAGAAAGTTAGAGGTTGTAACCTTATAATTTATGATACCGTGTTATACAACTTAGACTTAAAAGAGACCAGTACAAAATTCAGCTGCCCTGTTAGAATTTGTTCTCATAATTTACTTGACCAAACCCTCATAAAATAATTTCCCAGTAAAATCATCAGCAATGGAGTTGGAAGAAATATCCAGATGAAAAAAACTTGACTACTTATATTTAACTATTTAACGAGTCAATATTCCTATTTGCATACAAATTGTAATTTAACAAGTCGGCATGAACCTTTGTTTTTTTAGTTCTAATGAGATATTTAGTTATAAATATAAGTACCTGCCATCTTCCATTAGCAACTCATAAGCTAACAGTCCTGTGTTTTTGTGTAGACCTCAAATGTCCGAATTGGAGACCCTGCAAACTGAGAATGAAACTAGCTTCATTCATTGGAGGCAAGCATTAACCCCATAAGAAATTAATTTATACCGTTTGTCATTGAATAACTGGTAGTGATCTTTTCTATATTTTCTTCATAGGCTTGATCATTGCTGCCGTTGCAATGCTACTTGGAGCCTCACTTGCATTCATAGTCTACAAGCAACGCGAAAAGAAAATTGCCAGAGCAACACATTTTAGCTTGACCAAGTCCCGGGAAGACATGTTAAATGCAAACAATAATACCGGAAAATCAGCCAAGCTCTTCACAGGCAAAGAAATCACGAGAGCAACCAACAATTTTTCCAAAGATAAAGTTCTTGGTGCCGGTGGCTTTGGTGAGGTCTTCAAAGGTGTTCTAGATGATGGAACTATCACTGCAGTAAAGAGAGCCAAGCCCGGGAACACCAAAGGCATGGATCAAATTCTCAACGAAGTTCGAATTCTATGTCAAGTGAGCCATAGAAGCCTAGTCAGATTGATGGGCTGTTGCCTTGAGCTTGAACAGCCACTTTTAATCTATGAGTACATTCCAAATGGTACCCTTTTCGAACATCTCCATGGAAATTACAACACTGCTAATAGGGTCTCACTCACTTGGCGTATGAGGCTTACTATTGCTCATCAAACAGCTGAAGGACTTGCCTATCTCCACGATTCAGTTGCGCCACGGATTTACCACCGCGACGTAAAATCAAGCAACATTTTACTCGACGAAAAGCTTAACGCTAAAGTTGCTGATTTTGGACTGTCAAGACTGGCCGTGGCCGAATCAAGTCACGTTACAACATGCGCTCAGGGGTCCCTTGGATACCTAGACCCGGAGTACTACCTGAACTTTCAACTGACAGATAAGAGCGATGTTTATAGCTATGGAGTGGTGCTGTTGGAGCTCTTGACTTCTAAGAAAGCTATTGATTTTAACAGAGAAGAAGAAGATGTGAACTTGGTGGTTTATGTCAAGAACACTTTAAGAGAAGAGAGGCTAATGGATGCCGTAGATCCTAGGCTTAAAGAAGGGGCTGGCATCGCAGAGCTGGAGACTATGAAGGAATTCGCATCTCTAGCCTTGGCATGCTTGGATGAGCGAAGGCAGAACAGACCCTCCATGAAGGAAGTTGCTGATGAGATTCAGTACATCATTGGCATTGCTACAAATGAGGATTCAGCAACTTATTAGAACTTTCAATGGCAAGATAGTTTGGCAATTCCTTTTCAAATTTAAGGTCATCAGCAAGCTTTAATTGGATACATATAATCATCTTGACGCACTTTAAAATAGCAGAACCAAGATTTTTAGTAGAATTTTCTTCTTGGTACTTTTTGGTCGAAATTAGTAAAATCGGTTGCATATAATTGTAACATAGGCAATACCTAACAAAAATTAAAATTAACTGAAAGAGTTAATTAGTTCCCACTCCCTTATGGTTTAATATGTCATATGGGTAACTATTATTGATTAATCGGAAAAAGAAAAAAAAAATTACTAATGTGATGTTAAGTTGAAGAGCACACGAGTCCATACAATCTAAATGTGAAATTGATAGAATATGTCAACTTAAAAATAAAATATAAAAACAATCAACAATTATTCTCGATTAAATTCAGTTCATCTCACCGCGGCCAGTAGGGAAGAGATAAGTGTGAGATGAAACCATGGAAAATCTTTTGGAATTGCTAAATGGAGATTTCACATTGTTTAAGGAAGCTAATTAAACAAAGTTTAGGATGCTTTAGGATCTTGGAATGTTAAGCAGACAAGGGAACATGCTCATGCAAATGCAAAGAATAAGTGATATGCATATCAAATACATCAGATGTTTGTTAATTCAATCGGATCATGAAAGATGAAAGGGCAAAGGAGCTGCGAGAAGTTCCAACTTTCAAGGAATGTCCAACTCATGAATCATAATCGAACAATATACTGTACAATCTTCCACAAACAATGCCCGTATTTGGATGACCAAGATGATCAGTTATGTTACAAAGTTGACAACTGTCAACGGGTTTGGCCACTCCGTGGATCAATATAATGGGATAATAAAAAGTAGGCACTGTGCTGCCACTTTGGAAACCACATTAATTTGATTCAATTTTTGCAACAATTTATATCTAAAGAAGCCATTGCTAAAGGAGGATTCCATTTTATTAATCATATTTTATATACAAGCGATATTCTATTTTAACCTAATATTCTAATGTCTGAAAAGAGAATGTGTGAGAAAAAAGGCTGATATTTGTATCATCTTAGTTGTCCACTTGGTTTACCAGCTATCTAAACTTGGACTTTAGGTAGGGATAAATACTTTTAACCAAAGTAAATACTTTTAGCCGAGGAAGTTACAAGCTTTTTTTATTGCAAAGAAATATTTCTGTATTCTAGAGAGCTAGGAATAAAACTCCGGACTACAGGTATAGAGATAAATATTTTTAACCATGCATGTAGTAAATAATTGTAGCCAGTGAAGTTATAGGTCTGCTCCCTGTTGCAAATAAATACTTTTGTATCCTAGAGATTTGATGAATGAGAAAAAGAGAGGGAATAAATTCGTGTGACATGAGAGTTTTTCTCTTTTATGTGACACCTAAAGTAAAGATGGTACTACTAATATTATTTTCATAAACCATAATCTAACTAGTAGTTAAAAAGTTATTTTATACAAGCAATGGATGAATCGAACTCAAGACCAGTGTATCAAAATAAACGCACTTAAACAATTGGGCTAGAAGTCTTTTGCAGTACAACTGGGGACTAACAAGTTAAAAGAGAAAAAAGAAAAAAAAAAAGAAAAAAGGAACGCATGACAATGCTGCCAGCAGTACGGATTCATAAGCCTAGCTTACTAATTTCAACCGTCTCTCCTTAAACAATCCAATGGAGAAATTCATATCTACAATAATTCTCCGTGCAGTGATAATGCCACTACTACTGTCATCCACTCCCTACCATGTAGCCGCCATGAGGCGGTGCGGCACATGCGGCACCACTCCGGTGCCATTTCCCTTAAGTGCGGGACCCGAGTGTGGCGATCCGTGGTACAACATCCGCTGCACCGCCGGCACACTATGGCTGGACGCCCTAAACAGCTCATCCTACGCCATAACGCACATTTACCCTGACACCCAACGGATCATTATCCGACCGCCCGGCCTGGCCCCCAACACTTGCATCTCAACCGACTTTCACTGCCAAGGCATCCAGCTCGATGACAACCAGTAGCAACACCGTCTTGATGTTCAACTGCACGGACGCGCTGCTAAACTTGCAGGCGCCGATAGACTGTTCGTCAAACGGCCCGTGACACAGCTACGTCTAAGACAATGTGGCCGCGGCGGCGTGCCTGAGAGCTCCGCTGTGTTGTTCGTTCAGGACTGGTGGGTCCCAGACTTCTTATATCATAAGGATTCACGACGAGGGTTGCGCGGCGTACCTGAGCTTTGTGAACTTTGAGGGTGTAAGTGTTAATACAGTGGGTGTGAAGAAGTGGCCGGAGCCGGGTGTGGAGTTGGAGTGGATCCTGCCGAGTGAGCCATGTTGGATAGTGGCCAAATTAGGCTAAGAAACAAAACAATATTGATGAGGGAACATCATGATGAGGATTATGTTTCCTTGTTTTGTGGCTTGATTTGTTCCTTATTTTGTGGCTTGATTTGTTCCTTGTTTTGTGGCTTTTTCAAAGCCATAATTATTTGGCTTTCGGGTGGAAGAAAGGAGGAGAAGAAAAGGGGCTGATTTTTATTTAAATGCTTGCCGAGGGAGAAGGTTTGGAAGAGAAAAAAAGCATCCAAAGAGATGGTGAGAGCATTTGGCTCTACCATGGGCACGGGTGAGAGAAATCAAGAGAGCTAGAGTGAAAGGTCTCTTGTGAAAGAACTTTTGGGGTAGAGTGAGGCTCTTGGGAAAATTCTGTGAGTGGGTGTACAAGGGATATGGGATTGGGTTATGTCGATTTAACTCATGTGTAACTTGTACTGTTTTTCTCATAGTGAAGAGCAATATCTCTCCGAGGATGTAGGCAGGTTTTTGCCGAACCTCGTAAATTTCTCGGTGTCTTTATTTCTTGTATTTTAAACTATTCAATTGTGGGTTTGTATGTTGGTGAAGATAATCAGCCAAGGCACAACAATTGGTATCAAAGCTTTGTTGGAAGCTTTGGTTCATTGAAGGTTCAGATTTATTATTCACCATGATGACTACAAACATGTCGTTTTCAGTTGAGAAGTTTAATGGGAAGGGCAGTTTTACTCTCTGGCAGATGAGAGTAAAGGATGTCTTGACTCAACAAGGCTTGGTTAGAGCTTTGAAGGGAAAAGATGGGAAGCCTAAAGAAATGACAGATGACCAGTGGGAGGAGCTGGAGTCGCGTTGTGTTAGCACAATTCGACACTGCATAACTGATAACATTATCAACAATGTTATGGATGAAGATTCTGCGCCTGCACTGTGGGAGAAGTTGGAAAAACTCTATATTGCTAAGAGTTTGACCAACAAGTTACATCTGAAGAGGAAGTTGTACAAGCTGAAGATGGATGAAGGCGGGAATCTCATGGACCACATGAATATGTTCAATGGATACTTGGATCAATTGAGGAAAGTTGATGTTAAGGTTGAGGAAGAAGATAAAGCCCTCTTACTTCTTACCTCACTTCCAGATTCGTATGAGAATCTTGTGACAACCTTATTGCATGGAAAAGATACAGTAAGTTTGGAGCAGGTGCAGGCTTCTTTGGTGTCTTATGATACACAAAAGAGGAAGACCATTGTTGATGGTGGGCACGAGACTGCTTTAGCTGTTCAAGGTTGGAATCATGGAAGAAAATTGGGAGGAGGATTTGAGAGAGACAGCAGGTTCAAATCAAGCTCCAAAGGCAAGGGACCACAATGCTATGACTGCAAAGAATTCGGGCATAAAAAGATAAATTGTCCTTTGAGAAAAAGAAAGGATGATCTTGGTCCAGGTAGCAGCAATTTTGTGGCGGAAGACTTCGAGTATGCCCTCTAGGTACTTGAAGCAACACATCTCCTGGTGATGTATAGTCTCAAGTGTTGCAGGGGTTTTGCAGCAGGTGGAGCTATGGGATTCACAGGTGATGAGATGATCCTGAAGAATGAAAAGTGTGAGGAATGTTTGTCTGGCTCGACGGGTGTTGCTGGAAATGGGTGCACTGACAAGTTTCCAAGTTGCAGACAATGAAGAGGAGGAAAACATGCTGGAGGAGACGAGGATGTGTCGAGATCCTGTCTGAAGCTAAATGTTTTTTTTTGCTTGCAGCAGCTGCATATGCATTGGCAGTGACTGAATCGGAACAGGACCAACGAGGTTGATTCAGAGTGTGCATGCTGGTACGTAAGGCCAATGGACTTTGGTACAGTTTGAGTCGAGGTGGAGATCATTATGAGTACCAGAAAGTTTGGGGAATTTGATTTAGTTACCGTTGTCCTTAGTTTGTACTTTGGGTGCTTATGGTGAATGTTGATTCGAGTCTCTGTGATGTTTTCGAATTTGGCCAAGGTGGAGATTGTTGGATAATGGCCAAATTAGGCTAGGAAACAAAACAATATTGATGAGGGAACATCATGATGAGGATTATGTTTCCTTGTTTTGTGGCTTGATTTGTTCCTTATTTTGTGGCTTGATTTGTTCCTTGTTTTGTGGCTTTTTCAAAGCCATAATTATTTGGCTTTCGGGTGGAAGAAATGAGGAGAAGAAAAGGGGCTGATTTTTATTTAAATGCTTGCCGAGGGAGAAGGTTTGGAAGAGAAAAAAAGCATCCAAAGAGATGGTGAGAGCATTTGGCTCTACCATGGGCACGGGTGAGAGAAATCAAGAGAGCTAGAGTGAAAGGTCTCTTGTGAAAGAACTCTTGGGGTAGAGTGAGGCTCTTGGGAAAATTCTGTGAGTGGGTGTACAAGGGATATGGGATTGGGTTATGTCGATTTAACTCATGTGTAACTTGTACTGTTTTTCTCATAGTGAAGAGCAATATCTCTCCGAGGACATAGGCAAGTTTTTGCCGAACCTCGTAAATTTCTCGGTGTCTTTATTTCTTGTATTTTAAACTATTCAACTGTGGGTTTGTATGTTGGTGAAGATAATCAGCCAAGGCACAACAAGCCAATCTGCAAGAACCAAGTGGATTGCAAGGAATTGTTGAATTCCAAGTGTTTGACGGATCCAAATAATGTGGGGCAGACGAGGTTTGTGTCAAAGTAAGTAAAAAATTTTGTCATCGATAATGTGCCGATATTATTGTTGTTAAAAACTTATTTACGTCTTATTTGTAAATTCTCAGATTGGCTTTAAAAATAGACGTCCTGCACAGAATTTTAGTGACAAATCTTTCTCATTATAAGTTCAAAGTTTAACTAATTTTATTTGTTGTGTGTAGATGCGAACTGTAAGAGTGCAAAAGGCTGCAAAAATGGAAAGATTATAGTCCTAGGTAGTTTGCTCTCTTCACTAGTCCATTCCATGTCAATTAATATAATTTGGCATGTTCTGTAGGATAATGTTCTCTTGTTAGATATCTGATATGTTATTTTGCTGCGTTATGAATAATTTGTGTTCAGCTGTAGCCGTGGTTGGGGGACTATTAGTACTTGTTGGCATAATTGGAGTCGTAGGCTACAACCAGCATCGTTGCTCGAAAAGAAAAGCTTTAAAGGTTTTGATGAAGAAGCATGAGCAGATTTTGTATTCCAAAAGCAGTGGTAAATCAGGCAGAATATTCTTCACTAACAAAGAGATAGCAAGAGCAACCAACTTCTTTTCAAAAGACAATAAAATCGGCTCCGATGGCTTTGGGGAAGTTTTCAAGGGCACTCTTGATGATGGAACCATCACCGCCATCAAGCGTGCCAAGGTTGGAAACACCAAGGGCATTGACCAGATTCTGAATGAGGTTCGGATTCTTTGCCAGGTCAACCATAGGAGCCTGGTGAGACTCCTTGGCTGCTGTATTGAGCTTGATCAGCGGCCTGTCCTCGTATATGAACACGTTCCAAATGGAACTCTTTCAGATCATCTTCACTGTCATCACAGCGGAAAATGGGCTCCAATCGGTTGGCACCATAGGCTCCGAATCGCTCACTGAACAGCCGAAGGGCTTGCCTATCTTCACTCTTCTGCAGTGCCGCCCATTTACCACCGTGACGTGAAGTCCAGCAACATTTTGCTCGATGAAAATTTTGAGGCAAAAGTTTCAGACTTTGGGCTTTCGAGGCTGGTTGAGAGCACAGAAACCAGTAAAAACACTAAAATCTTCACCACTGCTCAGGGGACCCTCGGCTATCTAGACCCTGACTACTGCATTAACTTTCAACTCACGGATAAGATTGACGTTTACAGCTTTGGAGTTGTTTTGTTGGATCTGTTGATGTCTAAGAAGGTTATCAATCTCAACAGAGTAGAGGAATATGTGACTTTGGTGGTGTACATGAAGAGGGTTTTGAAAGAAGAGAGGTTGATGGATACTATTGATCCAGTTATTAAAGAGGGAGCTAGCAAGCTGAAACAATGCAGGCACTGGGATTTCTCGCAGGGTCGTGCTTGGATGAGCAGAGGCACAACCGGCGTTCAATGAAAGAAGTTGCCGATGAGATTGAGTATATGATCGGCATTGTTACGAGCGATGTTCCAGCACCAGAGTTTCTTTGAACAAGGCCGTTGTCACTAGTCTAAATCCTAATTTAAAAAAGTATGGCTTATCAAATTGTATGAACTTTTCTATGTTTCAACTGCCATCAAACTTCATCCCTTGACCAATCGATAAATGTTTTCTAGTATAACAAATAAATGAAACTCTAAGAAAGAGTAAGGGGTAAAGAATTTGTGGGAAGAAATATCGATCAAGATTCCCAATAAATAGTGATGGTGCCACAAACTATCTACACGCCTTTATAGTTTCAAGAGGCTTCTTCAGCGCAGCTTCCATCGTCCATCCGTCTGTTCGAACCACCAGGTCAGTATATAGTGGCACTACCATGTTGACAAACATACACATAACCAGCAAACAGAAGTATAACAAGAAAGAACACAAAACTCAGGTACATTGCATGGTAGTTGGACATAAGGGGGCGTCTACATGTTCTGATCGCACATCTGCTGCACACTGCAGGAGGATGTACGTTCCCGCACATGCAACAAATCTATGACATTAATTAATCTACATGCAAGTTCCACGAATTTAAATTATCTGTCTAAATCCCGAAGGGTAGGAAAACTAGAGATCATATTGAATCTGTAGAACTAATTCAATACGTCTTTGTAGATTAAGTGGACTAAGATATGATGCAGTTGAGGAAGCAACGTTAAAAAGACGCCTGAAATAAAAATAGGAGGGTGCTAAATTGCCTCAGAAAAAAATTTGGCAAGTCACAGTAACCTTTTCATTTACGAGTAAATAAATGAATGATGCAACACAATCCTCTAAACTAATGCCGATAGGATCAAAACATCACGTGAGAGGATGTGGCAGTAAGGATCCAGGTGACGAAAGCGAAAGCAACTGCAAGCTTGAAGCTACCGCATGAATAAACCCATCTACTCGTGCAGAAATGAAAGTCTCTTACAAATAGAATTACAAGTTGCCCCAAGCTCCATAACACTTGAAGTGCCACGATGCAACCAAATAGCTGAACCATGGGACAGAGATCAACGTAAAGTTTTTGCAGAACAATTAATTACCAGTGAAAAAAAAAATGATTCATAACCAATCTTGGAGCCATCAGAAACAAACTAGTAGCAGTTAACAACAATCAAGAACATTAAGAAGCAAATATGTGCAACAAACTGGTAACGGAAAAAATATGAGAAACAAACTAATCTGGCAAATTCGTTTCCTGCGCTTATGTTAGAATCTCCGAAAAACTTTCAAAATACAAAGCAATGTATGTAGTGAAGAATGTTAAGGTTCCACCATAAATCAATTGGCAATATGGTGAGTAGTACTACTTATTTATAAACTGATGCAAAGTCCATCATCTTATCAATGTGGGAATTGTTCTCAACACGCCCCCTCACATATGGCGAATTTTCAAACCTAGCATGTGGACAACACAACGGCATGACGTGGAGCACGTGTGGCTGTTTGGCTTCACATGTGGGACAACCTACTCTGATACCATGAAGAAAGTTAAGGTTCCAACATAAAACCAATTGGTAATATGGGGAGTAGCTCAACCTCTTATAAACCCATGCAAGGTCCCTCCTCTCATCAATGTGGATTCATTCTCAAGCCTAACATGTGGAACAACCTACTTTGATACCATGAAAAAAGGTAGATACATGTGGGACAACCTACTCTGGTACCATGAAGAAAGTTGAGGTTCCACCATATAACTAATTGGTAATATGGAGAGTAGTTCAACCTCTTATAAGCCCGTGCAAGGTCCTTCCTCTCATCAATTGGGATTCATTCTCAACACGCTCTCTCACATGTGACAAATTTTCAAGCCTAACACATGGAACAACCTGCTCTAATACCATGGAAGAAAGTTGAGGTTCCACCATAAAACCAATTGGCAATAAAGGAAGTAGCCCAACTTACTTATAAGCCATGTAAGGTCCCTTCTCCCATCAATGTGAGATTTTTTTCTCAACACACCTCCTCATGTGTGGCGAATTTATTCTCAACAGAGTGACGTGAAGCACGTGTGGCCATTTGGCTTCACACGTGGGACAACCTGCTATGATACTATGATGAAAGTTGAGGTTCCACCATAAAAATAATTGGTAATATGGGGAGTAGCCTGACTTACATATAAGCCAATGCAAGGTCTCTCCTCCCATCAATGTGAGATTCATTCTAACTAGCATACGATAATTTCATCCCATTACAGCCACAACGCTATTGGCCCGTGTGATATAGTCCGTTGAATTTTAATATTTTTCCTGCATATTACTATTGGACTATCATAGTAATTATCTTAGAGGACGACAAAATCGAGAAGTTTGTTCCATAATAAGATAGACGTTGGCTTCTTAATGATTTGCGGCAGTGGATAATGATATATCATTATCTTGTAGTCTGGTAAAAAAAATTAGGGAGTTTTAACAAAACATTCCCGGTACTGTTCACTTTTAACCAAAAATCATTTTTTTACCTTTTTCTGGTACTATGTACTACACCTTTATTTGTCATTTTTCATTAAAATTAAAGTTTTTTTGAAATTTTCGTTAGTTTTCCTAAAAAATTAATGTCATGCAAAAAAGGTGAAAAGGATTAACATGATGCAAAAAATGGAAAGGATTGTCATGATACAATCATATCCTAAAGTCCAATTGGATGAAAGGATTATCATGCATGCACGTGATCTTCATTAGCAAGGGGTTGGCTGATGAAGAGTTGGAATTTTGTGGTGATGTGACATATTAGCATGTGGTGGTACTGATTGTGGAGCAAAAAATAATCAAGAAATTTATGGAGGAGACACGTGGACTTTTGGGTTAAAATGACAAAATTACTCTCAAGACAGACCGCGATTCTCACGCGCATGTAATGGACAATAACGACTCAATCAATGAAGAGTCAAAGGTGATCAAAACGGTATTTATTCAAATCTCTCTCATCACTCCTCATCAAATCCCCACTCAAAAGGTAACTCCCAATTATCCTATTTATATTAGGATTGATTGCCTAGATTAATTGCAAGATATTATTTCACATAATATCTTACAATTAAATCCCTAATTCCACCAAAAGTGGCCATACCCTATTCTACAAATAGGGCCAGCCACACCCCTATAAATAGTCCCATTTTCCCCACTAAAATGCTAAGTTCATTCTCTCCCTAAAATTTCCTAAACACATTCTCTCTCAAATTCTAACTTTGACATCAGAGATTCTTCGACCAAAGCCCCCCACCCCCCAATTCATCATGGGCGTGTGACGCTTTTGGCCTTAATCTTTGGTGTTATTATTTTGCAGATACTTTTTCATTAAAGGAGAAGATGGCGGAAATTTACATCCACACTGATGGTATAGTAATTGGACTCAACTAATGGATAAAAGATGTTACCATCCATTTGTGATTTATCTTTTTGGCCAATTTGATATTATTATTCCAAATAGCACGTTGAGTGGTAATTAGGATGAAGATGGTTTTGGTTTGTTCAAAAGGTGAAACGTTCAAGCATATTAATCCTATAAATACAAAGAAACAGTGCAGCAGAAAAGGATCTTCAACTCAACACACAAAATTACTTTGCACAAATTCTTGCTCTACGATATATCCTTAGCATTGTGTTGGCAACCTGCAATATCTTCATCTTGGATTAACAGCACTGGAGCCAATCTTGGATTAACAACACTGGAGTCATAGAGTCAGGCGACCGAGGAACAACTTCAATTTGGAGTAACGTAATGCTTCAAGGGAGCACCTTTAGTCTGGAGTGACAGCAATGCCTCAAGTTCAACTGACTATCTATCCAAATCTTTGTTAATAACGAGTCTTTGAGTCCTTGTTGAAAGAGGTCATCTCATTAGCCTATCTGCAAGTTTAGGTGCTCCTAGTTACTCAGTGTTTGGCACATTGAAAGCCGAACCTTATTTGAACTTCATAGAAATTAGCAGCTTTGTCTTCAGGCTTTAGAACCCAGAGGCCGAGACGTGTTCCTTCCTCAACCGCAATCGCTCGAATAACAGAAGTCAACAGCGGGGTCGACACCACAACCACATTCATTCTACTCGCTGATCGAGCTTGGTAGTAAATTAGCATGCCGGCATTTACTAAAATGATGTAATTAACTCATTAGCTATTCGTTTAGCGTGTTGCTTCGTTACAAACCAAACGGACCTTACTAAGTACATCCATTCAACTTAGTAATCAAGTTATTCTCAACTCTCAAATATTATACCCTCAAAAAGAAGAATGGGAGATGACAACAAAACTTCTTTTGTAAAAATGACAACAAAACTTTGATTAATCAAAGCATACGGGAAGATCTGGAAATACTAACCATCGTCAAACAATTATGGGAATAAGTCTTGCAGATATAATTGCTTTTTAGATGGAACAAGTGGCTTCTAAATTCCATAATAAAATGATGTGTTGAAAAACTTATACATATCATTGTTTTATTAAAACGGAATATTACAGTGACGATAAATCTGTTATATGTAAGTTTTTTTCAGCAATGAAGGATTTTCAACTTTAACACAAACAAGCAATCAAGTTGGTGAAGCTGGAAGACGGTGGCATTGTGTATCCCAAAAAAAAGGAGAGGAAAACAAATTGGTAACGTATATTGGTCAAAATCATTGGAGACATGACAATGACAAACGAGCTGAAATAGAGAGAATGGCGGGTTCCATTGGATGTTTGTCTTTGTCGTGCTCACTTGGAACTGCAAAAGTGAACCGATTAGTTGGATTCCTTCCTCTATTCAAGATAGTTCACCAACTACACTAACACAAGAGCCAATTGCATGACTCCAAAACAAGCTCCTATATGGCCGGCCACAAAATATCACATTGTCCAACTTTTTTTCTCCCACTCTTTTCCCGTTTAAGGTGAAGTTCATTAACATGATGATCAAACTGTTACTTACGTTGTATTAATAATTATTGTGCGTAATATTAGTCGACGTTGATGCTCATGAATTTGATGTATCTTTAATTAACTTTGATGGGTGGGTTGATATATTATGGGCCAGAGTGCTATTGTGTTATGACACAAGTAAAATAATCACTCACGGTGCAACTTAACACAAATCCCCATATCTCTAAGTGGAAAATCTTTATATAACTTAGAACAACAATAACAAAACTTCATTTCACTTAGTGGTGTCGGTTGTTTGAATTTTAGAACGACACTACATTCGGTTTTGTTTCAAATCTTCTGTTAACTCTAAATACTCCATATATTTTTTTAGAATCTCTTTCTAGATGTTCTTATGTATTCCACTACCCTATTTGCTTTGAGTCTCTGTCTCAAAATAGCATCTTCTAATTGGAGTATCTGTAGATCTTTAGTTCACAACTTCACATGTCCAAACCACCTTAATTAGTAATACTACGATGGTGTGAGTCTTGTGACACACCCAAAAATTTTATTAATTTTGCAAATAATTTGTAACTCAATTGATTAATAACAATTATTTTTTCACACAATGATAAGAGTTTGAATAAAGTAAAACTAATGAAAAGGGTTTGAAAACTTTGAGTTTTAATGATAAAGACAAAACAAAGGGTAAAGTGAATAGTACTAGAATTGACTTTTTAGTGTAAAAATATGGTTTTTCGTTAAAGTGAACAGTGCCGCGGATTTTTTGTTAAAACTCCCTTTGAATAACTCGTACCATAATTATTTTATTTTATTTTAATAACTCATCCCCTAATTTTGGTTGTGAAAAAAACAAAAAGTACCCAACTTTATAGCAAGAATTTCATTTTATATCCCCGAGTTTGGAAGTGTACCTCATTCAAACTATCAGTAATGTTGAGTATGAAATTAAAAGTTGGAAAAATTAGAATGCGATCCTTAATAACCAATATTTATTGATTGTAATCTTTTTTTTTTTAGGCAATTATCTCCCAATATCTGGTGTTTTCTTTTCTAACTCTTCTTTTTGTTAATTTTTTATATTTAAGTATTTTAATTTGTTTGAATGATATATATAAGATTCCTAACCCGTTTCGAAGAGGTAGACATTTTTTCTCCACTCTTCTTGCTGTAAATAGATTTTACATATTCAAATGGTACGATATCATTTGCTTACATGTGGTAAAATTTCTTTGTGGATAGTGTGTTAGATTTCTACCTATGTTACGTATCCCGAGGTCAAACTCTCCTTTCCCTAAATTTTGTAATAGTTTCAGACTCTTCCCTCCCCTTAATAATAGTACATTATTTTGTTAAAAAAATGATCATTTGCTTGTTATATTTGCTTGCTAATCATGTGCCGTAGTTGAATATGCACATACGTTGTTTTTTTTTTCCCTTCTATTGTAGAATGTACCACTATGTCGTAGTTGAATAAGGACCACATTCAATGACACACTCAACCCCGATATTCTACAAACATCATGGTAGGCATATGTTGGCGGACACCCGAAGGTGACGAAGCCATATTAACATGCATGTAAATTATGAAGAAAGAACAAACGTAAATAAAACACGTAAATTTTACTAATAAAGAATATGCAAAAGTGGGAACGTGTTCAGAGCATACAACTAATCAAGAATACTGTAGAAGAAATACTATGAAAAGGTACGAACAAAGGAATGGGTCCTACACCGACAAGACTCGAAGATATCGATGCGGGAGTGCCCTGACGCCAGGATTGTACGCCTCAATTCTAAGACCTGAAGGGTACGCAAAACAAAGTATGAGTGGACCAAGTTTATATATAAGTAATACGAAAACAATTATTCTTCAACCTAAACCTACTAATCCCCAATTTTAGAAAACTCATATAGCATAACCTGCCATAAAACATATATCGTATGTAGTGTGCTTAGTAGTGGTATCACAATCGCTTAAAGGCCCTACATCACCTGCTCAAAGGCATATATAAATCTTCCGCTCGAAGGCCCTACATCACACGCCCGAACACATAAATAAATCTTCCGCCCAAAGGCCCTACATCACCTGCCTGAAGGCATATATAAATCTTTTGCCCGAATGCCCTACATCACCCGCCTGAAGGCATATATATATCATTCACCCGTAGGCACTACATCTCCTGCTTGAAGGCATAAAGTATGAATAACCACTAAGTAAGCATAGAAAATTATGAACATAATCTTTCCAAAATATATCTCATCAGAGCTCAATAGCTCAAACATCATATCATAAATCATATTCATAAATATCTTAGTAATGTAAACTCGATAAAGCATGATATTTCATAAAGCGTAAATCCAATAACTCAGTAAACTTTTCATAAACCGTAGTCATAAAATCATGATTTTCAAGTATGCAGTTCTAGTAATAAAATCATGCATTTTAGAAGGGGTCCACTCACAGATAATCCATCATTGAAGAGACGTTCAAACTAGGGAGGACGGAATTGCCACTGATAAACACACTTAAGCACATACAGGGACCAATTAGTAAAGCCCTACTAAAATGATTGAATTTGGGAAAACGGAACCCAGATTTGGAATCAGGGTGTCAAAATACCCTAAGAGAGGTGTCAAGCAAATTTCGTAAAAGTCAACATAAGGAATATTCCCTAAAAGAATATTCTAAAAAATATTCCATCGGGTCTGGGTCGAGTTGGATCCAATTCTGGGTTGCGGGTCAAGTCAACCGGGTTTTAGGCCATGGGTTAGCTGATTTCTGCAAAAATGGCCAGAAAGATAAACGGAGTCCGATTAGCTCCATGTCACAACTATAACAAGCATGCCATATATGGATTTGAAGCTACGAAGGAGGGGAATAGAAATATACCATTGGTGTTCTTGGTCGTGGCCGGAGTTGGCCGGAAAACCACTCAAAAGTCGTCGAAAAACTGGGTTTGTTACTCCGAGTCGATTTCGTGTTGATCCTTCACAACAACGAGTATACAGACTTGGCAATCAAACCAAACATCAATTTGAGGCAGAGAAAAGTGACTCCAAGGCTCACCTAATCGGAAATCGTGGAACTCACCGGATTTGTTGACATACGATGGTGGTGGTGGTGGTCTCAGTGCCTGCACTTGCAGAGGAAGAAGAGGGACGAGAGATGTGAGATGTGAGAGAGTCCGAGAGGGATGAGGGAGATTAGAGAGAGAGAGAGGGAAGGTTGGAGGTGGCTGATTGGTAATCCTTCGTGCATGTGGGTGTGCTCGGGGAAGGAAAGAAAGACAAAGATGAAAGAGAACTTCATAGGGAGAGAAGAAAGAGAAAAGAGAGGGGGAAAAGAGAGAGAGCCGGGGACCAAAAAGCTAGGGTGGGCCCCCATTGGCACACTAAGCAAGCCCAAAAGAAAAAAAACAAACACACACACACACACACAAAAAAAAAAAAGGGAAAATATCTCCTAACGTGAAATTACCAATTTACCCTCATTTCAAATTTCGTAAAAATTTTGGACGGGTTGTTACATCCAAAGTCTCATATAAAAGTTAGGGTTCGTTTGAAAGTGATTTTAAATGATTGAAAGCGTTTTTGTTGAAATTTTCCAAACCAATTCTTAGTAAAAATTAAAGTGGATCATAAAAAAATACTTGTGCTTCTTACAAGAAACACATATATGATACTTCTTTCAAAAAATACTTAAAATATTTTTAAAACTCAAAATTAATTTCATCAAAAACATTCTATGTAAATTTACAAATACTTCTAAGCAAGCCTTTTGAGTTGAGGTATACAACTACAATTCCTGCCGAACACGAAGAGTCAATACAATTTAAGAGTAACTTACGTAAAATAAGTCAATGGTCGGTCACCGTCAGTATGACGTTCCATTTCCATTTCAATAATACCTTGCATGTGAAAACTGAAAAGAAAACTTATATAAACGCAACGTCTTCTGTTTAGTTATTGGCCAAACAGTGCATGTGAAGACCGACATGATTCATCTGCCCTTTTGCCGTCTTCCTCGCCCTATATATAACAACTGAACCATTTAAAATCGCACCAGGGGTGAAGCTTTCTGCAAACAAAACACAGAAAGCGAAAAATGCGAAAGCAATTCGCTTTTTTGAGCTCAACACTGGTACCGAGATTCCGTTGGTCGGGCTGGGCACATGGCTGGCCGAGATTGGCCTTAGATGTATGAATGTTAGAACAATGCTGCACTTGATTTTGTACTAAGTTTTCCATCAGTTCTAAATATTTTTTTTATGGACACTTTGAATGCGGTCCTTAACTATTAATATTCTTTGACTCAAACCTTGTTGGTTTTTCAAATTTTTATCGAAGTTCTTAAAATTAATGTGATAATGTATTTCTATGTAGGTTACTATATTTTTAGATTAAAAATTGAAATTTATAGTCGTTTATATTAATGAGATTTTAAATATAAAAAAACCCATAATTTATGGATTAAAATTACTAAAATATAAATTATACTCTCCAATATATTTTGTGTGTGTTTGTGTGTGTGTGTGTGTGTGAGTATAAAATGGGTACATTCTTCAAAACCACACAAAATAATAGATATTAAGCTTAATAACATTAGTAAATTTCTTTGATTAAACTTGATATGTATACATTCTCAAATCAAGAAAAAGTATGTACCCATATAAGTTTAAAATGGATTAGAAAAAAATTGAATAGATTTTATTAAAAAAAGGGTTACATTTTACATACAACAAATTGGTATATTTAAGAATTGGTACATTTTAAGATTAAAATTGAAAAATTACATGAATGAGTACATATAAGATTAAAAAATTGGAAACCTTTTTATAAAAAATTAAGGGATACAAACTTATTCTATTTTTTATTTTTTGGAAATGTTTTGAATTGAAATTTAGTTAGGAGTTCAATAAAGGTGTGAGATTAAAATCCTAAATTATGTAACTGACATGTAAATTCATTATTGTATTAATGCTAGGGACTTTTATCAAATTTTGAAAACTAATAAGGTTTCAGTCAGTGAACATTAGTAACCAGTGACCGGATACTAATTTTTCTTTTCTTTTCTTTTTTTTTTTAAGTCTCTTTCGAAGTCTTCTTATGTATTAATCTACCCTATTTACCCTGATCCTCTATCCCGTAATCGCATCTTCTAACCGGAGAATTTGTAGATCTTTAGTTCACATGTTCAAACCACCTTTATTAGTAATACTACGAACTTGTTGACATACCAAAAGTATCTTAATTTTGCAAATGATAAGAGTTTGAATACATCATCCCCTAATTTTGGTTGTAAATATAACAAAAAAAACACCCAACTTATAGCGAGAATTTCATTTTATCCCCCGAATTTGGAAGTGTACCTCATTCCAACTACTAGTAACGTCGAGTATGAAATTAAAAATTGGAAAAATTAGGACGTGGTCCTAACAACCAATGTTTATTGATTGAAATATTATTGATTTTTAAATTTTGATGAAAGTCTTTTAGCTTTTGTCCATATTAGCAATTTAAGCATTATTATTATTATTGTTATTATTATTATTATTATTATTATTATTATAGATTTTTTTTTCTAACAAACAATATTATTGACACTAAGAGGGGTTCTGCATTTTTATTATTATCATTGATTTTTTTAACAAAGTATATTATCTATACTAAAAGAGAGGGGGTGTGCCAATTACTCGCAATGAGTTAGCAACAATATGCTTAAATTCACTCCCTCACCCTCTTAGTGTATATATTGTTTAAGAAAAGAAAAGAAAAAAAAAAGAAAAAACTCTCTTTTTAGTTAATTTTTGATATTTTGAGTATTTTAATTTGTTTGAATGATATATATTAGAAGATTCGTAAGTCGTAACTCGTTGTGGGTGCTATATATATTCGAAGAGGTAGACACTTTTTAATTTCCATAAAATGAAAAGTTTAAACCACATTGAATATGTACAAAATGTACATTTTAAACCATATTCCCATAAAATGGAAAATTTTAAATTTCCACAAAATGTGCATTTGCTTAACGGAAAAACTCAACTTGATGTGATTGAAGGCATCCTCTTTGATGTTCAATGTTTGAAATAACCGATGAGGTCAGTAGAATTTGTCTTTGCTTCTTGTGTTTGCAACAAGGCAGCGCATCTAATGACTTCGTTTGTTGCCTGGGAAGGGAGCTTTCATAATTGGGATGGTCTTGAGCCATAATGATTGTTTAATACTTGGCTTCAAATGTAAATATTTCCATTTGAATATAATAAAATTTCTTTCTTTTGACATATCCCATATAAATGAAAGTTTTAAATTTCATAATTAATAAATTCCATAATAGTTATGTGGAAATACATTACATTACTAATATGCTGCGGTGTATAAAATTAAAAAAATAATAATAATAAAGTTTCCTTCAAAAAATATTATTAATTTCCATTTCGATTTCAATAATACATTGTATGTGAAAACTGAAAAGAAAACTTACGAATAGCGACGTTTTCCGTTTAGTTTTTGGTCAAACAATGCATTCTTCCGCTTTAAATGTTGGCCTTTTATGCGACGTGTGTAAACTGACGTGATTCGTTTGCCCTTTAGCCGTTTTCCTCCCGCTATAAATACGAACTGAGCCAATTACAATCGTAGCAGGTGTGAAGTTTTCTGCAAACAAAACACAAAAAGCGGAAAATGGCGAAAGCAATTCGGTTCTTTGAGCTCAGCACTGGGGCCAAGATTCCGTCAGTCGGACTGGGAACTTGGCAGGCCGAACCTGGCGTCGTCGCTGCTGCCGTCACCGCCGCCATTAAGGTATTTTCCGTTGGCTTAATTTTGAATTCCAATTACAAAAAAAAAAAAAAAAAAAAAAAAAAAAAAAAAGAATTTCAGTTTTGATTATTAATTGCACGTTCGTTTTAATGTAGATCGGATATAGGCATATTGATTGTGCTCAAGCTTATGGAAATGAAAAGGAGGTATTTTTTTATTATTTGGGGTTAACACTTATCAGCTTAATTAATCTGGTTTAGAGAATTAATTGGTGTGACAATGAAACAGTGACCGATCATAATTTCGTGAATTTTGTAGATTGAGTTTGCTCTGAAGAAGCTTTACGATGATGGTGTAGTGAAGCGGGAGGACTTGTGGATCACTTCAAAACTCTGGTCTGTTTCCAATATGTTAATAACTCCGGAAACATACATGAATGAAACTGGTTACGAACTTTTAATCCAAACACTAGATTTATAACTTTATATACAACTTATTGTCGGTTTACTGTCCCAGTTTTGTTTTTGAGAAAAAGTTTGTAGCGGGTTCTGTTTATGTGCGTTTTCCTATTGAATTCTTGGCTCTCGAGTCTTTACTATCTGATTGGAAAGGTTGAATTTGAAATTACATTTGTCTGCACTGTGCAGGTGTAGCAATCATGCACCAGAAGATGTGCCAAAGGCACTAGATAGTACCCTGCAGGACTTGCAACTCGATTATCTCGATCTGTATCTGGTATGTTAGGCACATTTAAATACTCGTTCTTAATACGTACATATGTATATACATGCATACATGATACATACAGAGGATAATCTTTTGTCAAACAATATGATATCTTCGTTTGCTGGTGTATGAGTTTCGAATTTGGATCGTACATTCAGATGAGAGTTCGACATACCAACACAAAATATGTGAAATCTTTGACAAAACGACATTTATTATATACATGAATAGAATGATTTCTTCGAAATTAAAATTAACATTGGTTTATGCTTTAGTTAGTTTTGGACTGTGTTGTATCTGGTAATAAGGACGCAATACAACAAGCTTGCAAGTCTCACTAGCTTCATATAAATTGGAAAAATTGTTGTGTATTTGTCACTGAACGTGCATAAAATTATTGTAGATCCACTGGCCTGTCAAGATGAAGAGTGGTTCAGTTGGTTTTAAGCCTGAAAACCTTGACCAACCTGACATTCCCAGTACTTGGAAAGCACTGGAGGCAGCATATGATTCTGGCAAGGCCAGGGCTATTGGGGTTAGCAATTTTTCTACCAAAAAGCTAGGAGACCTGTTAGCAGTGGCGCGCATCCCTCCTGCTGTTAATCAAGTGGAAAGCCACCCTCAATGGCAGCAGCAGAAGCTACATGAATTCTGTAAA
Organism: Pyrus communis; assembly: GCF_963583255.1. Taxonomy (NCBI): domain Eukaryota; kingdom Viridiplantae; phylum Streptophyta; class Magnoliopsida; order Rosales; family Rosaceae; genus Pyrus; species Pyrus communis. The sequence continues at coordinate 7,614,285 of NC_084811.1, read as the reverse complement.
TCCAAGGGAGTCCACTTAAGTGTGAGTGTTCATCAATACAGTAAAACGTTGATTTCAAAACTCACACGCTGCTGCTTGCTGGTATAATTTTGTAATGAATTTCTTATATCAGGGATATTCACCACTGGGATCCCCAGGCACAAGTAGCATTAAGGGTGATGTCCTTAAGAATCCAATCCTATTGTCGGCAGCAGAGAAGCTGGGAAAGACTCCTGCTCAAGTGGCTATCCGGTGGGGATTACAGTCGGGCCACAGTGTTCTGCCTAAGAGCACAAAGGAGGAAAGGATCCAGGAAAACTTTGATGTTTTTGACTGGTCTATACCTGAAGACTTGCTTGCAAACTTCGCTGAAGTAAAGCAGGCAAGTACTCTGCCAAATTCAACCCGTCTTTTCTTCTTCTTGGTGTATAGCATGCCTGAATGAAATTTCTGTTTAAAAAGATTCGGTTTAGTAGCATCTACTAGTATAATTTATCTGTGTCGTTGTACATATCCAATGGGTTTAGGCTTATTATAAGCTTGTTGTGATTCGACTTTGCTAAAGTTTCCCTGTAATTCCTTGCAGGAGAGGCTACTTAAAGGTACTGGATTTGTCAACGACACGCACGGTGCCTACAAGACCATCGAGGAACTCTGGGACGGCGAATTGTGAGGAGCATAGCTTGGATGGGTGGATGTTAGAAACATTCGGCTTTTTTATATGCTTTAATGTCTTAGCCTGTTTGGTTGTAGCTTGATTTTCAAAAGGGTGAATTCATAAGCTCTAGTACTTGTGTTAAGCATTGTTCTAATAAAGATTATTCAGAATAATTGAAATATCAAACCTTTTCGGATTCTTCTGTCATGAATTATTGATATCAATTACCATTTGATGTAATGGCATCTGCAAAATGTCACCTTCTACGGAGCCAGAAATACCAAGTTTTAGGCAATAAGGTTGTGCATACTTTATGAGGCATTTCACAAACAGTTTGTCCAAATAATGGCATTCAATTATGAGCTCATTTGGAACTGTTTTTAAAATAACTGAAAGCGTTTTTGGTGAAAATATTTATAGAACCAATTTAGTGCTTTCTGGTGAATTCTGGTAAAAATAAAAGTGAATCTTGAAAGAACACTTAAATAATTCTTGCAAATCACTTGAAATGCTTTTAGAACTCAAAAATATTTTCGCTAAAAGCATCTTTAGCCATTTTAAAAGTACTTCCAATTCAAAAGAGTTGACACCTCAAACGTTGAAAGAGAATGAGGATCCATAGAAACCAATGCACTGTAAAATCATGTGAGTGTTGATACTCACAAAACAATGAGTATCCATAGAAACCAATGCACTGTAAAGTCATGCGAACCGTTTAATTATATTAAGAGAAGTAAAAGTTATATACACCGCATTGGAATATTTAGAAATGCCAAAAACTCTATAGATTTGCTTACGTAGAAAGCACATACGTAAGAACTAGTGTTTCTAATATAAAACAAACCATTTTTAAAGAAAATTAATGGAAAATATTTGAAAATTTAGAGTTTTAAAGATAAAGATAAAATAAAGGGCAAATTGAATAGTACAATGATTGACTTTTTAATGTAAAAATGTGGTTTTTCGTTAAAGTAAATAGTACCGGGAGCTTTTTGTTAAAGTTTCCGTTATTAGAAATCCAAGTGCATTCCAGTATAGCACTTTGAAGTTTTTTTTTTCAGAAAGTTTTTCTATGCATGCAACCCATCCGGACATTCAAATAAAATATGAACATGAAAGACTCATTAAGTTTTATGAAAACTGTAAACACGAAAAATTCCTGAAACAAGAAACAAGAATAACGTGTACAAAATATATTTTTGTGTTTAATGATTTTGGGGTTACAATCTCTTTGTAATTTGATCCTCTGATTCTATCTTCGTAGGGTGTAGGTTTGTGGATGAGCTGTTGATCCAAAGGGCCGTCGAGGCTTGATCTAGGGATGAACAGTTGATGAACGGATCTTCAAGGGCTTTTGGGCTTGATCTTGAAGGTTGATGGATGAGCGGATCTTCAAGGGCTTTTGGGCCTAATCTTGAAGACTGATTGGATGTGTGGATTTGTTGAGGTTGTTGATCCAAAGGGCCGTTGGGGCTTGATCTTAGGATGAACGGATGATGAACGATGAACACTTCTCTTCAAGGGCCGTCGGGGCTTGATCTTGAAGACTGAACAGATGTCTTGAGGTTGTTGATGGATGAGCGGATCTTCAAGGGCTTTTGGGCCTAATCTTGAAGACTGGGTGTCTGGATTTCTTCAAGGGGCCGTCGGGGCTTGATCTTGAAGGTTGATGGATGAACGGATCTTCAAGGGCTTTTGGGCCTAATCTTGAAGACTGAGTGTAGGTGTGGATTTGTTGAGGTTGTTGATCCAAAGGGCCGTTGGGGCTTGATCTTAGGATGAATGGATGATGAACGATGAACACTTTCCTCAAGGGCCGTCGGGGCTTGATCTTGAGTTGGTGGAAGTTCTTCAAGGGCCGTTGGGGCTTGATCCTGAAGGTTGATTTGACGAAGAACGAAGAGTGTTTTCTTGATCCTTCGGGATTTGCTTAAGAGCTTTAGAGTTTCAAGGCTTCAAGGTTTTGGTGTGATGTGAATTCCCTTCTTTCTTTCTCTTCTTCCTCCTTTCTCCTCCCCTGAAATGAATGCCTTGGCCTCCTATTTATAGAATTCCAAAACTTGATTTTTTGGATTTAAATAATCAGATGAAATAAATCATTTCTCCCAGATATTGACACGTGTCCTATTTGATGACCTTTCCAATTTATTTCGATTTTTCGTTGAGTCACACGCTACATGTAAAATTTATGTGACACGTGAGCGTTGAAATTTTAATTATTGGTTAACATTCATTTCACCGAAATTTCGATGTCTACAAAAACCTTTTAAAAAACGATGCAACCCTTAAAACATGGTGTTCTACTTAAGTGAAATTACAATTATTAACCACAAAAAGCCAGCATCGATTTCAAGGAACCTTCTGACCAAAATTGCATCAAATTACTTTTCTAAATATTCTAATGGTCGCAAATCACTAAGACACTTAGATAGTTTAAAACGGTAATTAATAATTCAAAACATGCATGCATGATATCATAAGTAAATTGAAAACAAACTATATATTCTTGTTATGGCTCGTGGGTTCGCCCTAGGAAAAGAAACTAGCTACCAACAATCATAAAACAGAATATTATTAAGAACATGAAAAGAAAACACCTTGAAAATAAATTTGAATCGTCAATCCAAAATAGTGCGTGCGTTCTCCTCCTCTCTTTCTCTCCCGACTCTAATGGCTAAATATCTTTATTTATACTACTACAAAATAAAACCCTAAAAGGTCTTCTAAAAAATAGGAAACACAATAGAATAATATAACTAGGAAATACATTCCTATTCTAACTTTGGGAAATATGCCCAGCCACAAAGAATCCCACATAATATAACTAGGAAATACATTCTTATTCTAACTTTGGGAAATCTGCATAGCCAAGAAGAATCCCACATTTTTTGATCTTCAAGAGACCAAAAGAAGCCCAAAATAACTTGAATTAAAGCTTGAGATGTCCCAAACATAATTGCAGAAGGCCTCGAACCCAAAAGACGTTATCTGGGATGCCAAAAAGGAGTCTTAAAGCTGAAGGTGCTTAGAATTAAGAACGAATCTGGTTTGTTAAAGAGCATGGTTCAAAGTCCTATAGGAGTTAGGATTGGTCGAAACCTAATCAGATTAGGATGAAAAGTTCTAATCCAAGTACATCTCTAGTTCGGCCATAAGGGGGGTTCGCTGCTATAAATAGAAAAGGAAGTGCATCATTAAATCCTCTCCAAATCAACACACAAATTGCCCTACGCAAAGCTTCTCAACAACCTTTGACATTTTATCCTCTTCCCCTTTCTTCCTACCAACACATTTTTAGTTTGGATAAATAGCACTTTGAAAGCAACCGGCGACATCTTCAGTTTACATAGATAGCACTAGAGTCGTAGAATTAGCCGACCGAGGAGCACCTTCAGTTTGGATAGACAACACTGCTTTGAGGCCAACTGGTTATTTATCCAAGTCTCGATCGACAAGGATTTTTGAGTCCTTGTTGGTAGAGGTCATCTCATCAGCATTCTCGACGAAGTGAAGTGTCATAGGTTACTAGGCTCGCCACATTGAACACCAAGTTTTGCTTTATGATTGGATATTCACAGGTACATTTTAGAGTTCGGCACTCCGATTGCCGAACCACATTTACCATCGAGACATTTATCTCTTTTGAGTATTTGTGTCAGTATAATCTGACACCGGTTTAGCGTACTTATACTCTCACGAATATAATTACCGGGACCGAGCCGTACGCTGACGATTTGAGAACTTCGCAAAACTAGCAGCCTTGTCTTCAGGCTTTAGAACCCGAAGGCCGAGACGTGCTCTTTCCTCGGTTACAGTCGCAAGATCGAGAAGTCAACAGTGCACTCAAAGCCACATCAACACATTTAACCCCCCGGCCGAGCTTGGCCGATGAGTTGGCATGCCCCGCGCATACCCGAATGACGTAGTTAACTTATTAGTTACTCGACTTGCACGCCACGTAAGCTTGATAGTTTTTAGGGTCAACAGCTACGTATAAATTAAATTAAATTATATATTGTCAAACGAGTAGGATTAAAAAGAGCCACAAATAACAAATTTGCAAGCGCACTCTCTTTCTCCAAACTCCGAACAGTTCTTGCAACTCTCAGCTCTGCCCTACAAGCATTTTAGGTTTGGTAAGATGGGTGACAATTTATACGACGAGTTTGGTAACTATATAGGCCTGGAAATTAAGTCTGACAAAGAGAGTGATATAGAGGACAAAGATTATGAGATTCCAGACAAGCATGAAGAGATTGCATCGGATGATGACGATGCAATTACTGGTTCCAATGGGTGGTTGACCGCCTCCAATGATTTTGATATGGATAACCAAGTTGTACTTGCATAGGGTAAAAAATACTAATCAACCATTGAAGAGGTTTACGGTGAAGATGTTGAGACTTTGGTTATGGATGAAGATACATAACCTCTGGAATAACCCATTATTAAGCCTGTTGGGAATGTCAAGTTTAAGGTTGGTGTCAAGGATTCTTCCACCTACGCGTCAAATCAGTTCCTTTTTGGGACTCATGTCGAACCCATCTCTGGTTCTGTTACTGCGGGTCAAGGATATTGAGCTTGGAAGGTCCAAGATCGATTATAAGAGATAATCTGCATTTATCACATGGCAGGGAGAAATTCTTTCTAGCTGAGACATCAAAGTTTCTCGAGAAGTCATCTGCTCTAGAGTTTGTTTTCTCTTTTCAACATCTTGGATGGGTTGCAAATATCAACCAGGTTTTTGCAGTTCGAGTTTTGATGCAGTGGTTTGATCAGACAACCAGAGTCGAGAGGATTATGATGAATACACTAGAAAAAGTTCCATATTTTAAGTTCTAATCCTAACCTGAAGACAAGGTTGTTCTTATAGGAGGGGGCAATGTTGTGATTTGTGATTGCCTTAGTCACAATTAGAATTGAGTTAGTTGCTATTCTTCTTTTAGGCAATTTGTTAGATGTCAATTGGCAAAAGTGCATGGGAGTTAGTATATGAAGCAAAAAATAAGTGAATTTTTGTATCAAATCAGTTTTATAGAGAAATTAAATACAAAAATATTGAGCTCTGTGTAGTAGATAATTTTCATTGTCTTCAATCTTGACGAAAAAGTAGCTACAAAACAATCAAAATCAAACACTAAAACCTCACGCACCTATGAGGAGTGGCCAAAATTTGGTAGAGATGAGTGTATAAATAAGGGATGTGATAGGTATAAATAGGGTATAATTAAGAGATAATATCTTGGAAAGATGATGAGAATCTCCCTAATTGATGGTGATAGGGATTCTTACTTGAAGTGTTGATCTTCATTTAGGATTGTCTCAAGGATAATGCTAGAGAGACTAAATTCAGAGACAAAGTTTTGGAAATTAAAAGACATGAAAGTTGATGATTGATTTATTACTTAAAATAAATATACTTACACATTATTTAGTTTACAAATTTAATCTCACTAGCATTACTCATATTCCTTCCTTTCCTCTTATCCCCTATCATTATGTGCTACATGCAGGCTGAATAAGGACTGAGAATGTCACTTGCAAGTTGAATAAGGACTGAGAATGTCACTTGCAAGTTGAATAAGGACTGAGAATTGGGTAGCACAAAGAAAAAAAACGTGAAGAGATTAGGGAAAAGGGAGGAATGAGTGGGGTGGGGCGTAATAGAAGAGATGACAGGAATGTTATACTTATTATCTATTTGTATCATCACTTATAACATATCTCGAACAAAAGTAGAGCCCGTCAACGTATACGGGTCTTATCTCTAATAAAGACACTACAAATAATGGTACAAGTAGATGGTAAAAAAAAAACTAAAAATAATATTTTTGTTGTTTAATTAAAAATAAATAATAGGTGCCATCCTATGTGTCAGATGTCAATTATTCGTACTCGAAAGTAAGCAGGTGAACCCGTGACCTAGAAAAATTTCTCCAACGTCACCCTATTTAGGAAAGAAACCCGCCCCGGAATAGAATATCTTCACATGACGGGAGATTAATTCAAGCCGAACGATCTCCCATTTCGTGCTCGACCGAAACGCAGAGTGGTTCGTAAGCTTTAGATAATCTGTGATTAATCTAATTACTAATCACAATTAGTAGTTGCAATCTCAAATCGCAGCAAGCACACAGACAGCGAGAGAAGCTAAAAATGGCGAACGAAATTCGGTTTTTTGAGTTGAACACCGGCGCCAAGATTCCTTCCGTCGGCTTGGGCACATATCGCGCCGATACTCATGTCGTCAGCGACGTCATCGCCGCCGCAATTAAGGTACAGCTGCTGTTTTCTCAGTTTCTCAATCATTACTAATTCTAAATACTGATCAGGAAGATTAAATTACGTGCTTATAATTTGATTAGTCTGAGCTGAATTTTGAGTTGTTTCCTGTGGGCTCTGTGTGTGTAGATTGGGTATCGTCATATTGATTGTGCTCGGTTGTATGGAAATGAGAAGGAGGTAACACAAGAATTCATGCTTTTGTTTCTTATCAATTTTTTGCTGGAACATTTTATGTTGTTGGGTACTTTCTTCTAGAAATTGTTGTTTTGGAGAAGAACTTACTGAAACGGGATCCAAAGTGGCGGTATTCCAAGCAAATTACGCACAGCTATCTAGGAAATAAATGCATGATAGTATGTAATGGTTTGGAATACAACCACAATGACATTTCCGTTGTAGGTGAGAAATTGGGTAGGCGGCCGTACCCAAGTTTTTTCTCTAGTTGTAGATTAGTTTCTCCAATTTTTCTTCGATGGTCTAGCTACTAAGTAGTACGGGAATTGAACACTCAAGATTGAATTGTGGAGATACTATTTTTTCTTACTTACCAATCTAATGGGGTAATAAAGGCAGACTACTCTCAGTAGTCCGGACTATTAAAGACTTACCTTAGTTTCTCTAGTTGTTTTGAGACTTTGAAAAACTTTGTGGTTTATGTATATAGATTGGTGGTGCTCTGAAAGAGCTATTTAATGACGGTGTAGTGAAGCGTGAGGACATATGGATCACCTCCAAACTCTGGTTTGTTTTCACTTTCGCTTAGATGCGTGATTTCATACTCTGCTCACAAGCTAGTTTGCTCGGCTGTCAATTATCATGGCCTTCACCATCACATTCTAGTTAAGATTACAATTAATGCAGGTGTAGTGATCATGAACCAGAAGATGTACCAAAGGCATTTGACAAGACTTTGCAAGACTTGCAACTTGACTATCTGGATTTTTATCTTGTATGTCCTCCACCTTTAATCTTTCCCTTTTTAGTTTTGCATGCACCAAAAAGACGTCACCAGAAAGCGATCCTTCATATTTCTGCTTTACTATTTTGCTTTTGGAGGTAGTAATAAATGATCAAGTAATCACATGCCATGTAATAATCAAACCGAATTTGAAGAGACTGAGACTTAGGGAGCTTCACTAGCAAACCTATTAAGTTTTGATGCGTTCATAGAGAGTATTTGAGTTGTTCATTTGCAATCGAATGCGATAAAAATCTTTGGTATAGGTGCACTGGCCAGTGAGCATGAAGAAAGGGTCAGTTGGCTCTGATCCTCACAACCTAACCCAACCTAATATACCCAGTACATGGAAAGCAATGGAGGCACTCTTTGATTCTGGCAAGGCCAGGGCCATTGGAGTCTGCAATTTCTCTTCAAAGAAGCTCGGAGATCTGTTGGAGGTGGCACGAATACCTCCTGCAGTTAATCAAGTGGAATTGCACCCTCACTGGCAGCAACTAAAGCTGCACGCTTTCTGTAAAGCCAAGGGAATTCACTTAACTGTGAGTATGCTGATATAAAGTCGTTTGTTGTTCTTATAGGTAGTAATATCTCCTCAGCAGTTATCTACTGTTAGACTACTGATGCCATGACATAAACTTGTGTGAATGCATTGAAAACACAATGTACTAGTTCTCAATCTTTGCCGCAGTGGCTAACTACTGATATATTTGTCCTATTCCAGGGATTTGCACCATTGGCGAGGAACAAGGTCCTTACGAATCCTATTGTGAATTTGGTAGCAGAAAAATTGGGCAAGACTACTGCCCAAGTGACTCTTCGGTGGGGGCTGCAAATGGGCCACAGTCTAGTGCCTAAAAGCACAAATCCAGAAAGGATACGGGAAAATTTTGATATTTTCGATTGGTCTATACCTGAAGACTTGTTTGCCAAGTTTTCTGAAATTAATCAGGCAAGTGCCTTTCCCCCTTCTTTTCATTCCTTATTTCTTGTTCTATTTGTCTTAGTTTTTGCACTTGATTGTCATTATAAGACAACCTTCCGTCAGTCAAGTTTGTTCGATGTATCATTTGAATGATCATATTGATTAGGCACTTGTAAGCTGTGACTTTATGATAATTTGCATATTCGTAGTTATTCGACCTTGTAAATAAGAAGTAGAGACATTGGTTTTCTAGTATGCAAAAGGGGTTTAGTTTCTTTTGGATGGTTGAATTCAATGTTCTTTTTGATTGATCATGCAGGAGAGGCTTATTAAAGGTACTGGTTTCGTGCATGAGACCCTAGGTGCATACAGGACCGTGGAAGAACTATGGGACGGCGAGTAATGAGCAGAACCTTGATGTTAGGAATGTCTTGAGTATAGTAAGTCGGGGAGGATTATCCTGTACGTGAAGATATTGCCGCAGGTCGAAAATGTTGCATCTGTTAGGTGTTGAAATGGTGGAACTGTTCACTGTTGCTTGTTCAATTATCTTTCCGAACATGCTTTTTTTCTCATGTCTGTACAATGTTACAGAAACCAACTAGTGGTGGTCCGATTTCTCTGCCTTGCCTTAACAATGGCTTTCATAGTCTTTCACAATCACGTTTGCTCCTTTTGCAGAAAAGGAGCCTAGGGGTGAAAATCAAGGTGCAAAAAACACTGGCCATTTCTATAGGAAATTAGGAATGTATTCATGATTGTTTTGTGACCAAAACAGCGATTTTTCTTCAATGCTACGTAGCATTGAATAATACATATAATAATAGCTGAAACTGAAAATAGAATATCTAAATAATTGTATAAATCAAACATAATATACTCACGACACTAAATGATACATAACATTAAAGCCACATCCACTAAAATTGAACACAAACAACAATTTGCTATGTTCTCCTGTATTATTAGTGCTATGAAGTTCATTATTATTATTTTTTTTAATGAGAATAATGGGTCTCAAAAGAATTTGAGACGTCTTCAAACATTACAAAGACAAGTGTCATTTACCAAATGTTGATTCATATTAAATTTTCTGCTTTAACAAACATATCTTTCTTCTTCTTTTTCCTTTTTTTTTTTTAATAAAAGAGAAACAACTGATAGTGAACTATGATTATCTACTTTTTCTGAGCTTGAATGAAGCTAGTTGGGAATTGCATAATCAAGTATATTCACATCTTATAAAATATATCTCAATCAGTGTTGTTGGAATATTTTAGTATGACCATTGTTCAACTCCTTTAGTCCTTACACTTAAGGGGTCCATCTGTTATTCTCCTTAACCGCACGTTAGACTACATAAAAACAGAAAGTTATGCACACATATCGAGTAATTATCTATTTCTAAAGAAGCAAAACTTCTTACATGTAAAAATACCAAGTATTTTATTCTAAATATTCTCAAATTCATCAACCGTGACACTGCGGTGGATTATTTGCTGCTACTGCTGCTGCCACTCCCCCATCATCCTTCCCAATCAGTTTGTTGAGTTGCTTTTCCTTCAACTTGCTTTTCCTCTTGGACTAGTGGTCTGTGGATGCGAGGAGCCAAAGGTAAGAGAGAGAGCTTCGGTAGGGTTTCTCAAGATTCTGCGAGAACACTTTTCTGGAGAAACATAGAAGTTTGCGAGAGAGAGAGGTAGAAGAGGAGGGCACAACTGATGATAGAGAGAAAGAAGGTAGGATTGGAAAATTGAAAAGTTCTTTTTTTTTTTTTTTTCTACTGTTCACCCATGTTTAGCAAAATAGTTGTTTTGTTAAGCTGCTACTTCTAGATTCTGGTTTTCAGCTTTTTTTCACCCATAACTTTGAAAAAAAAAAAAAAAAAACTGATTTAAAGTGTTTACTAAACACTTAAAATGCTCCAACTTTTTTTCATACCCACTTCTTTAAAAAGTTAAGCTAAGCCAAACCAGGACTAGTTTGAGATTGTTGTGCTGTGAGAATAAACAGTTGTGAAAAAAAAGTAGATAAGTGTTTGGTAAACTATAATGCTAAAAGTGCTTTTAGCAAAAAAAAACAGTGAGAGTATTTGGTTAACTTTTATATAAAACTGATGTAACTGTGTAAAATGACTAATAAGGACATTAATCATTCATAGAAGAATGTCTAATTTATCAGCAAATCACATAGAAAAATCATCAATCATTCATAGAAAAATCATATATTGCAAAAACACATACTAAAATCCATATCTTTATGTATCCAAATTTTCAAAATAATAGAGAGGAAGATGACTTGGCTTGCTGGTTCAGTTGATGTCGGTGTCATCGAAATCGTCCTTGAAGTAGGTGAAGAAATTGGCATTGGCTAACTTGCTTTCACCCGTCAGGGTCTTGCGGAACGCCTTGAGTGGGTTGATGAGATGTCTATGGCCATGGTGAAGCCCTGGTCTTCCATGTTATTGAAGAAGTTCATCATCACTCTCAAACATCACTCTGAAACCCAGATTACCCAGAGTCGCAAATCACTAATACAAAGTTATATAAAATAAAGTCTTACACGTAACTTTTGTAACTTAAAGCGCAATGAAATTGAATTAAAAACTGGTTTGACTTTAACACACCTCCAAAACTCACAAGACATCACTTTTCCATTCCAGTTGTTGAGTCCCCTAGAAAACGATCGACGTCCTTTTTTTTATGACTTCGGATAAAATGCAAAGAAATAACTGGTTGATAACTCCGCCACGTGTTTTACCCTTGGCCACTCGATGACGGGCTTTCACTACCAAAGGTGGCGTATTCCATACCAACGGCTCAGATCTCCCTGTGCCATCTGATACCAGGACCAGTGGAACACTACCACATTCCGAAAGTGGAAAGTAGTCTCTTGTCAAGCAGCCGTAAACGATGACGTATCGGCTTCCGTCAATCAGTCGTAAACGATGACGTATCGGCTTCCGTCAATCAGTCGCCGGCTCCTTTATCTTTATATACGAGCTTGAAGTCGCTTTCCATGGAGATCACTCGCTGTCTCTCTCTCTCTCTCTCTCTCTCTCTCTCTCTCTCTATACATTTACTCTCTCGCTCCGGAGAAATGGCTGACGACATTCGTTTCTTCGAGCTGAACACCGGCGCTAAGATCCCGTCGATAGGGTTGGGGACCTGGCAGTCCAGCCCTGGCGTCGTCGGCGACGCCGTTCACGCCGCCGTCAAGGTATTTTTCTTTCCCTTACTTTACTCATATCATTTTGTGTTTCTTCTAATTGAAAAATCGAACATTTGCGGTAGATAAGTGAATTTGTGGTTTTAATAATTGCAGGCGGGGTATCGGCATATTGATTGTGCTCAAATCTACGGCAATGAGAAGGAGGTAATTGCACTTGCTTTTTACTAAGTTAGTTATTTAAGTCCTCGTTTGTTAACTATTTCGTTTTTAGTTTTTGGATTACAATTTTTGTGCTGGAGATAGAGAGTAAATATATGGAGAAAAAGAGTAGAGAAAAGTGATGGAGGGATCTGTATCTAACAGAATTAATAAGGAAAACTAAGAACTAAAAACGAAATTGTTATCAAACGAGCTCTGAACATTTGTTGCAGGTTTCGTTATAGGAGCGCCATTCGTCTTTATGTGTTTAATCATGTTAAGAAAATTGCTCCCAGCAACTGCAAACATTAGGGTTTTAACTGTTTTTTTCTTTTCTTTTCTGAGAGCTGATTGATTGCCTTGCATTGCCTCTTAAATTGAATTAATTTGCGGGCATTTCTAGGTATTCAAATCCAGATAAAAGTTGGAATTATTCATGTTAGACTAATTCTTTGAGTGGTTACCAGAATTTGGTTTAACCAACATGTTTTTATTTCTTGTAGATTGGTTTGGTTCTGAAGAAACTGTTTGAAGAGGGCGTGGTGAAGCGCGAGGATTTGTGGATTACCTCCAAACTCTGGTTTGTTTAATGCTAATTTAACTGAGTACTAGATCTTGAGGAATTTCCATGAGGGCGTGATGAATACTGCTTTGGTTGTTTATCCACAGGAATACTGATCATGCTCCAGAAGATGTACCAGAGGCATTGGACAGGACTCTGAGAGACTTGCAACTGGATTATGTTGACTTGTACCTTGTACGTATTACCTGTCTAGATCTTGCTCTCGAGTCATGCCTGTTAGAGTCTGATACTAAATTGTACACATTTTGTTTTATAATTTAGTTAGTGCAGAGGTCCTTTTGAAGGAATGGAATGGTAGCCTATTTTCCGTAGTGTGATCTTATAAGTTACCTTCATTTTGTTTTATAATTTAGTTAGTGCAGAGGTCCTTTTGAAGGAATGGAATGGTAGCCTATTTTCCGTAGTGTGATCTTATAAGTTACCTTCATTTTGTTTTATAATTTAGTTAGTGCAGAGGTCCTTTTGAAGGAATGGAATGGTAGCCTATTTTCCGTAGTGTGATCTTATAAGTTACCTTCATTTTGTTTTATAATTTAGTTAGTGCAGAGGTCCTTTTGAAGGAATGGAATGGTAACCTGTTTTCTGTAGTATGATCTTATAAGTTACCTTCAAATGCATTGATTCCTTCTGAGTCTGGCTATGTTACCTGCATTTTGCTATACATTATCAGGTTAAAATCATATATAATCAACCTCATCATCTTGAATTCCTTGTGGTATTCTGTGGACATTATTATGCTGTAACTGATGAACCTGCTGAAAATTTTGAAGATACACTGGCCAATCCGGATGAAGAAGGGGTCATCAACAAGTTTTAACCTTGAAAACTTTATTGACCCTGATATCCCTGCGACTTGGAGAGCAATGGAAACACTCTATGATTCGGGAAAGGCTCGAGCTATTGGTGTAAGCAATTTCTCCACAAAAAAGCTGTCAGATTTGCTGGATATTGCACGTGTTCCTCCTGCTGTCGACCAAGTGGAGTGCCATCCTTCGTGGCAGCAGGACAAGCTACGTTCTTTCTGTAAATCCAAGGGAGTTCACCTTTCTGTGAGTATGCAAATACTGAATCGCATTGTCTGTCTTGAGTAGTTACAACATACCTGTCTGTAATTGGGTAATAGTTTTATTTAATTTGCTTGGCATGTTCAAATGGGAGATAATCATATATTTTGCTTTCAGGGATATTCACCACTTGGCTCTCCTGGAACAACATGGATCAAAGGTGAAGTCCTTGATAATCCGATTCTTGTGACAGTCGCTGAGAAATTAGGCAAAACTCCGGCACAAGTTGCTCTTCGTTGGGGACTGCAAAAGGGTCATAGTGTTCTTCCCAAGAGTACCAATGAAGCGAGGATCAAGGAGAACCTTGATGTGTTTGGTTGGTCTATCCCAGATGACTTGTTCGCCAAGTTTTCTGAAATTGAGCAGGTAAGTCGTCACTGGAATTGATTCTTCTCTATTCTCACTGCTATTAGTGCCCTAACTTACCTACGGGGAGGATGCCATTGTTGCGTTATCCCGTGCGAATCATGCACTAATAATTTCTATGTAGCCTTTTCTCCCAACTAACTACATTGATTTCAAATTATGCAGGCAAGACTGATCAGATGGCTCTCACCTGTTCATCATACTTCTGGTCCGTACAGGAGTTTAGAGGAATTCTGGGACGGAGAAATATAGATTCTAGAAAGACTGATGAATCTTTAAGTGGTCTGCTACATGAAATGTAATAGTAATGTAATATTAAAGAATAATGTAGATTGTGATATGTAACGTAATAAGAATGTAACATTAGAGAATAATGTAGATTGTGAACGTCTACAAACATTAAAAAGATAAGTATCATTTACCAAAAGTTGGTTCCTATTAAAATTTTCTGCTACAATATGCATATATCTCAATCACAGTATTGTCGAACTATTTTTGTGTGAACGTTGCTTAACTCTTTTAGTCCTTACACGTAAGGAGTCATTTGCTAACAAAAAGTTACACACACCTGTCGAGTAATGATCTGTTTGTAAAGAAGGAAGTCTTTTACATGTAAATAAAATCTAGTATTTTATCTTAATACACCAAATTAATAGAAGATTTAGGTGAAATGAGTTCTTCAACCGTGACATTCGAGATCACTAGTATAACGCTATATAAAAAAAATTTCTTACACATAGTTTTGAATTAATGACTCATAAGATTATAAATAAAAGTGTGTTCCATAAAAATTTCTCTTTAAAATTAAAGAATATCACAAATAGATAAATACTAGAAAGTTGTGCCCGCGCGTTGCTGCGGGATTAAAAATTGTAAGAAAGATTATGTTTGAAAGATTTAAAGACTATAACATAAAAGATTAATATTATTTACATTGAAAAGGAAATGATGATTTTTACATATGAAAGATTTTATATATGCAGCAGACACACCAAAAGTTGCAGAAGTTGTATTGTATTATCTAGAATAACAAAATATGAGAAAAGTAGTTTACTGCAACGCTAAAAGGTTTTCTCCAGTTCTGTTGATTGTTGAGGAAGCAGCCTAGGCAAGGAAAGAAAAATATTGAAACACATGAAATGAATTTATATGACAGTAGAATTATACCGTGAAGAAAATAAGGATTTTGTATTGTTACCTTTTTCAGCAATTTTACAGCACCTCTTCAAACTGTTGTGTGTTTGCCTTTGTGATTTGTTTTGGCTCACTATCTTAGATGTATAACAAAGATTGAAAATGACAAATTTATATTAGATAAAAGATGGTTGAAAAATAGGAGAAAATATTGTTTGCAATTTAAACTAAATACGGTTGAAAAAACGTTCTATATCAAATACGGTTCATACATCTGTCTTTGCAATTTAAACTAAATGGTGTAATACTTAATTGAATGAAGAAAAGATATATATAAACACAAACAAAAAAAAAAAAAAAAAAAAAAAGTAATTCAATTTCTTCAAAAAATGAAAAGCTAAAAAAATAGTGTTTTAAGTTCCCAATTCTCACCGTAATGAACATAACGATATCGTTTTATATGTTCAAAAAATAACAGCATTGAAAAAACTCATTACTAAAAACTTCAATTTGATGAAAACATGTCAGCTTTTATCACATCCAATTAAAGTAGTGCAACAGCACACTGACACACTTAAACATGGAAACTTATATACTATTTGACAATGTAAAATCATGCAAACTCTAAACATTAGAAATGGATTCTAGAAAGTAAAAATATTTCCTTATATATGTTAAAAAAAAATTAACAAATTTTCAGTGAACGATCACAGAAAAGGTATAGAAAGGTAACCTAATTTCTTAATTCCAAAAAGGGGAAAGATAAAAAAAAAAAAAAAAAGGGTACTAAGTTTTTAGTTCTTACCATAACCAAAATTATCATATTGTTTTAATTTGAACTCAGGTTGATTTCCGTCATTAGCATTAATAGAACCAGTAATTTCAATCCATGTAAGCAAATGATTAAATTCGACTCAATATGACCAATTTTCAATTCAACTAAACCAAAAAAGTAACCATAATCAAACTAACCTCTCCCTCCCATATGGAGTAAAAAACCTTGTCTCCTGTTTTGTCCTTCGCAAAGGATGAACTGTTCACTCTGTATATACAAAAAGAACACAGGATAATTTTGAGCACCGTTTCAAAAACCATACATAGACAGTATTATATAATAAAATCCAAATATAACACAACGAATGAACCTTAATGTAAGGTACAATAGCCTCCGATTACTTCTCATTTGTCCTTGCAATGAATATGTCAAAAAGACAAATCACCATTGAAAGAGGAATCCTTCTAGTGCACTAATTGCTGCATATTCAAATCTAAAAGGTTTACTCTCCAGAAAATTACTCAACATACTTACTGTAAAATAATCACAAAAAATCTTTAAAAGAATCCATACTATCAGATTATATCATCGCATTTAATGAATTGCTATAGTTGCATTCCCCCGTTAATATAACCAAAGCAGGTTCTTATAGTTACCTATTTATCTTTTTCATAAAAATGAATTCTTTTAAACTTTACACACCAAACATTTTGTCTGCATATGAATCTTTTGGCTTCTAACAGATTAGTGATTAAAAATCTGGAAAACAAACACTTTCGAAATTTCAAACAAAAACATCATTGCTTTAATCACACATGCGCACACACACACACACACACACGCCTATTCTGAATTGATAAAAGAGAACAAAAATTATACATGCTTCAAGATAGCCATAATTTGAATTATAACCTACAACTTTAGAGGAAATTAAAAGGCAAAATCAAGCCAAGCCTACAATTCAGCCATTAACTCGAAGAATGATTATCCATTTTTAAATAAGTGTGCAATCCAATCAAACCCAACAACCATCCAAAGCAAAATCACACAAAATTAACAGATGTCCAAGCATTGAAAGAATCACCAAAAAGACATGCACTTTGAAAACGAAGAAAACTTACAGGGCTTTTATGTCTTGTGAGATGTCCAACTGAAGTACTTAATAGTAAAATATTATTATCATCATTGATAACTCTCTTCTATTACATGTTATGAGCCTTCCATTTATTACCCATTTCTTGGGAAAATTTACCCAATTATATTCGAAAGCATGAGACATGATAGTAAAACACAAAAACAAATTCAGAAGAAATCAGAAGATTCAGAAATATTAAAAATTTCAACATTTCTTAACAACTATTTAGTAAGGATCAAAAAATCATGCCATCAAATAAATTTGAGGAAAAAAAAAAAAACTAAATTTAAGTTGAACAAAGGTGACACTTGCCTACCCAGAAATTCAAATCAAATCCCCAAAAATTTAAGTTGAATAGATGATAGCAACGAACTCCGATCTCCATCTCCTTCCAAATCCAAAAGAACCAAAACCCATACAGAAAATCTCAACGATGGGCCAGAATTCCTGAGAAAAATTCAAAAAAATTAGACAAAGATGGTGCTTTTTGCTAAAAAAAAAAAGAAAGAAGGAAAATAATCGATCTTTTCAAATAGAATCGGACTTGAGTGTACGTACCGATATGAACGTTTTGAGGAATCGTGGAAAGAAAGCTGAGGTATGGGTGAATTGGTGGTAGTAACGGTGGAAAGGGATCTGAAGCCTGAAAATTTCATATCTAAAATCACACCTCAGCCTGCAAGTCGAATCAAAACCCTGGAATTTCAAAAGCACTCACCTTAAACACAGAGGTCTTCGCAGGCTTCAAAGAAAAGTCATAAATTCGAAAAACCCGATCTCCTGAAACCGAAAGCAAAACCAAATTAACCATCATCACCCAGAATCCGAAGCTACAAACAAAATCCCCAAAATCACAACCAAAAAATTTGAACAAAAAAACCCATTTATAAATCCAAATTTACACTCCCAAGCACATAACATTCAAAGCAGAGAATTACCCACACCAAATCGGCAGCAGGAAACACGATCTTTTATGGGCTTCAAATTTTCTTTAAATCGAGACCACTATTTTTCAGCAAGAGAGCGCTGCCATCTGTAGCCCCCGACAAAAAGATCTGAACAAATTTGACTAACTGTTTTCTGGAAGAAAGGAGACACAGAGAGAACTGGAGATCGGAGAGTGAGGCAAAGAGAGGTTCTCTGGAGATCGGAGAGCGAGCGAGGCAAAGAGAGGTTTGAGAGAAACAAAAGGGTGTGAGAGAGAGAGAGAGAGAGAGAGAGAGAAAGATGGAAAGAAGAATCCAGAAGAAGAAAAAGGTTGCGGTTCGCGAAGTACACGCGTGGCAAATGAGGGTAAAATGGACTTTATACTGTAGCAAAACGTAAACAATACGGGAAGCAAGGAAGAAACCGAGGGCATTTCCGCCCTTTTACTATTTCTGAACAGTGCTGGAACCCAACTGGGTTTTAGTATATATAATTTAAATTCAAAACGCAATGAATTAAAGTAAACACACCATCAACGGCAAAGATTTCAGCTATTTAATTTGGGAAAGACTTGTTTGACTCCGACACACCTCGAAAATTCACCATACATCCTTTCCCTTCCAATTGTAGAGACTCCTAGTAAAAGATGGACGTACTTTTTGAGGTCTTGAATAAAACGCAAAGAAATAGCTTGTTGATAACTCCACCACGTGTCTTACCCTTAGCCCCACGATGACTGGCTTTCACTACGCAAAATCTACGGCTACCAATATCAACGGCTCAGACATCCCGGTGCCATCAGATACCGGGACCGGTAGAGCACTAACCACATTCTTCCGGAAAACGGAAAAAGTAACAGTCCCTTGTCAAACGGTCGTAAACGATGACGTATCCGATTCTCTCCGCCGACATCAGAACTCATTTAGATATGCTTCTAAAATTAAAGTTTTTGGATAAAATATCTTTCTATTTCAAAAGCACTTAAAATATTTTTTGAAAGACACATAACTTGTACTTCTTTTAAAAAATATTTCAAATATTTTATTCAAAATTTACTTGCAATTTTATTAAAAATTAATTCCTAAAACATTTTTACCGCTTTCAATCATTTAATTTATTAAGTGCATCCAAACGAGCTTGAAGTCGCTTTTCATCTGGATCTCTCTCTGTACATTTCACTCTCTAGCTCCGGAGAAATGGCGGACGACATTCGCTTCTTCGAGCTGAACACCGGCGCTAAGATCCCGTCGATAGGGTTGGGGACCTGGCAGGCAAGCCCTGGCCTTGTCGGCGACGCAGTCCACGCCGCCATCAAGGTACTTTCTTTCCATTGCTTTACTCATTATTTTGTGTTTTTCTAACTGAAAATTCGAACGTTTGTGGAAGATAAGTGAATTTGTGGTTTTAATAATTTCAGGCAGGGTATCAGCATATTGATTGTGCTCAAATCTACGGCAATGAGGAGGAGGTAATTGCAACTGCTTTTTACTAAACGAATTTCTCGTTTGTTAACTATTTCGTTTTTAGTTTTTACTTCACGATTTTTTAAGTAGAGATAGAGAGAAAATACATGTGCCATGCGGAAAAAGAGTTGAGAAAAATGAAGGACGGATCTATCTGTAACAGTATTAAAAAGAAGACAAGGAATTAAAAATGAAATTGTTATCAAACGAGCTCCAAACATTTGTTGCAGTTTTCATTAAGGAGCGGCATTCGTCTTTATGTGTTTAATCATGTTAAGAAAATTGCTCCAAGTAACTGTATAATTTTTTTTTTTCCTGAGCGGATTAATTGCCTTGCATTACCTCTTAAATTCAGTTACTTTACGGGCATTTCTAGATATTCAAGTCCAGATAAAAGATGAAATTATTCATGTTAGACTCATTCTTTGAAGATGTTGGAGTGGTTACCAGAATTTGGCTTGACCAACATGTTCTTATTTCCTGCAGATTGGTTTGGTGCTGAAGAAACTGTTTGAAGATGGTGTGGTGAAGCGCGAGGATTTGTGGATTACCTCCAAACTCTGGTTTGTTTAATGCTAATTTAACTGAGTACTAGATCTCGAAGGACGTGATGAAGTACTAGTTTGATGCTGAGGTCCTTTTATAAAAAGAGGGTATTAAAAAAAAATGAACTTAAAAAGGTGTTTGGTAAACACTTAAAAACAACTTATTTTCACAGTTTTAGGTGAAAAAAAAGCTGAAAACGTGAAGCAGCACAAATGAGCTTTGAAAAAAAAGCTAAAAATGTGAAGCAGCATAAAAGTTGGATTATATGTTGAATGTTGGATTATGATTTCTTGTTAAATGTTGGGTTATAATTTCTTTTTAAACGTTGGATTATATGTTTAAGATAAAGTTTATAAATAATTTTCTTTTAAAAATAAAATATATTTAGTAATTCACCTTTATTTGTTAAGAAAATTAAATTAATGGCACATCTAGTATTATACCATTTTTGGTCATTTCACAGTCACAGCTGTTTTACATAAAAATTTACCAAACACTATAATACTGTTTTTTTTTTCAAAGCACAGCAATACCAAACCAACCTGAAATGGAATGACTGTTTCGGTTGTTTGTCCACAGGAATACTGATCATGCTCCAGAAGATGTACTAGAGGCATTGGACAGGACTCTAAGAGACTTGCAACTGGATTATGTTGACTTGTACCTTGTACGTATTACCTGTTTAGATCTTGCTCTCGAGTCATGCCTGTTAGAGTTTGATATGAATTGTACACATTTTGTTGTAAAATTTACTTAGAGCGGAGGTCTTTTTGAAGGAGTGGACTGGTCATCTATTTTCCGTACTATGATCTTATAAGTTAACCTTCAAATGCCAATATTCCTTCCGAGTCTGGCTATGTTACCTGCATTTTGCTATATATTATCAGGATAAAATCACAGATAATTAACCTCATCTTGAATTCATTATGGCATTTTGTTGGAGTTATTAAGCTGTGACTAATGAACCTGCTGAAAATTTTGAAGATGCACTGGCCAGTCCGGATGAAGAAGGGATCAATAGGCTTTAAGCCTGAAAACGTTATTGACCCTGATGTCCCTGCAACTTGGAGAGCAATGGAAACACTCTATTATTCGGGAAAGGCTCGAGCTATTGGTGTGAGCAATTTCTCCACAAAAAAGCTGTCAGATTTGCTGGATGTCGCACGTGTTCCTCCTGCTGTCGACCAAGTGGAGTGCCATCCTTCGTGGCAGCAGGACAAGCTACATTCTTTCTGTAAATCCAAGGGAGTTCACCTTTCTGTGAGTACGCAAATACCGAATTGCATTGTCTGTGTCTTGAGTAGTTACGACATACCTGTGTGTACTTGGGTAATTGTTTATCTAATTTACTTTGGCGTGTTTAAATGGGAGATATCATATATTTTTGCTCTCAGGGATATTCCCCACTGGGCTCTCCTGGAACAACATGGATCAAAAGTGAAGTCCTTAAGAATCCGATTCTTGTGACAGTCGCTGAGAAATTAGGCAAAACTCCTGCACAAGTTGCTCTTCGTTGGGGGCTGCAAAAGGGTCATAGTGTTCTTCCCAAGAGCACTAATGAAGCGAGGATCAAGGAGAACCTTGATTTGTTTGGCTGGTCTATCCCAGATGACTTGTTCGCCAAGTTTTCTGAAATTGAGCAGGTAAGTTGTCACCGGAATTGATTCTCTATTCTCGCTGCTGTCAGTACCCTAACCAACCTTCAAGGAGGATGCCATTATTGCGGTATCCCGAGCGAATCATGCACTGATAATTGCTATGTAGTGTTTTCTCCTAACTAACTACATTGATTTCCAAATTATGCAGGCAAGACTGATCAGAGGGTCCACATATGTTCATGACACTTTTGGCCCCTACAGGACTTTAGAGGAATTATGGGACGGTGAAATCTAGATTCTAGAGAGGCCGATGAATCATGAATGCTTTCGTGGAAGAGATTCTGGGAGCATTTTTTATGTAATAGATTATGATTAGTGTGACCGTTGATGTCCTAAATAACGATTAGCTTGATTACGCTACTTGCAACTTTCAGCATTTTGCTTGTCTTGATTGCCTATTGCTCAGCATTGGCTTGACGGTATCTATGTTTGGTAATTATTTTGTTAGTTTTTGGATTTTGTTGAGTATCTCACAACCAATTGATTTTAGATCAAAGTTCATACATGCCATCCAATAAGAGTTGAGAAATTGACCAAAATGATCAGTTTTTCAAGAGTTTTTTAGTCTTCCGTGACTGATAGTTATATCATCAATATATTGATAACAATTTCCCTATTTTCTTTACTGGTGGGTGATTTTTCTTAATTATTTGGTGGACTACATACATATAGCTAACCTTAATCTATATATATGTATGTATAAAGGGAGAAGGTAAACAATTTGAAGATTTCATAATCTCTAAATTCCCCTTCTTCCATTAAGATTGTCATTTGCCTATACACTTTGTGTGTATGAACACATATTTTTAGAAAATGAGAAGGAGAGAAGGGGGGTTGTGGGAGGTTTTCATTTTTGTTTTTATTTTTTTTTTTATATTGAAGGTATTTTAACACCACCGGTAGGTGAGGTTTCAATAAAAAATAGTAAAATTTGGACCTGTGAAATTACATTATTGCCCATCATTTTTTTTGTGTGATAGAAAACTAATTTGTCTTTTCACCATCTTTTGGTTGACAAAGAATGTTTCATTAATTAGTAGAGATTAAAAAAAATCACGTATGTGGGGGGTTACGTTCATTATTTTTTAAAGAATATTTTAATAAAAAAATACTTAAAAAAAGTATAAATTTAAATCTATATATAAAGGGAGAAAGTGAAACTTAATTTTCGACCGTCTGATCGAATGAATTGAAGAAAATCAATGAAAAAATATTAACAAAGTTTTTTAGAAATAAAAATGAATGTGAATAACATTTTTCAAAAGAAAAGTCACGTAATGAAAGTGAGCATTGTTATGTTCATTATTTTTCAAAATATTATTTTAAAAAAACAATTAAAAAAAAAGGCAATTGCCAAATATGTGGCAAGAGGCTAGTTTTCAATTAAAAAAGAGATTGGGGAAAAATTGGATTTCAAAATTTTCCTCCGACCAAACCACCAATAGCTTCCCATCTGTTCATTTCGTCGCCGTCGGCCCTCGCCGTGGTAGTGGCCGGTGGAAAATTTGTCCTTTTTCTTTCTATTTTTTCCTATCGCTCCTTTTGCTACCTTTTCCCCCATCCATCCTTCCCGATTAACCTTGTCCTTTAAGCCACATGGGCGTCCATCTTCTTCGACCACTTTCGACCCGGTCTTTTGTCAGATTTCAACGCATTTTGATGCGATCTTTCGATTTAGGGTGTGTAGAGTTCGGGTGGTCACACCGGCTCGAGTGTTGTTCGTGGTAATCCTACGGACTTCTATCAATTTCTGGCTGAGATCGGTGCGGCGTTTGTGGCTAGGCGATGGGGTATTACTTCATTTCATCTCCAGTGCTGCTTGGTTGGAATTGCGGCGTCTATTGTGGAAATCAAATTGGGTTGATCGGGAAGAACTATTGCGGCGGTGGTAGGAATCTGGAAAGTTCTTTGCTCTATATCAAACTTCGGCCTTTTGGTTGGGCTTTTTTAATGTTAGCTTGGGTGGCCCCTTTTTGTTTTGTTCATATTTGTTCTCTACGATCCATCCAAAAAAAAAAAGAAAAAGAAAAGAAAGAAACCAAAATCGCCTTTCGTTTAATTCCAATTCCCACGTCACCCCCCTCCCCCAACAAAAACAAAAAAAATATAAACAGAGCGCCAAGTGGCTGTTCACTGCTCCATTCCACATCGCTCGATCTTTTGAGAAATCGGGAAATGGCGGACGATATTCGTTTCTTCCAGTTGAACACCGGATCTAAGATCCCTTCAGTAGGGTTAGGGACCTGGCAGTCGAGCCCTGGCCTCGTCGGAGACGCCGTGGCCGCGGCCATCAAGGTCTTCCTCTTTCCCCGCTTTCAGTTTTGATCAATCTCGACCTTTGATTTGGTGAACTTATCATTTTTCGATCTCACTAACAAAATGTGACTTTTCTAACAATTTACAGGCAGGATATCGCCATATCGATTGTGCTCAACGCTATGGCAATGAGAAGGAGGTGATTTGAGTTGAATTTGGATAAATTATTACATTAATTTTTTAGTTAATTTCCATTAATTATTTTATGTTTTTGTTCATTTCTAAAATTGCTTCAACCAAAACGTAAACTTTCCCTAACCTAATTGATTGCATCCACCTTTGTAAGTTTGATTATATGCCGGTATCCTTATGACTCGCATTTTCCATTTTTTTTTTATTAATCATCAATCGTCATCCATGATATTCGAACTCATAATCTGCTAAGTGGTCATTGGCTTGCGTATTCGATTCTAGTTTGGATTATTAATGTTTTATTCTGGCGATTTGAATGTGACAAAGATGTAGTTTTTATTTCTTGTAGATTGGTTTGGTTCTGAAGAAGTTGTTTGAAGATGGCGTGGTGAAGCGCGGGGATTTGTTTATTACCTCCAAACTCTGGTTTGTTTCAATTTTTAATGCTAATTTCGTTGACAAGCAGATACAATGAGTTATAAATTGTATTGTTCAGTTATGATTTGGCATTATCTAACCCTTAGTGTCTGCTTAATTTCGAGTTTCTAAAATACTAGATGGTCTGCAGGTGTACAGATCATGCACCAGAAGATGTATTAGCGGCAATGGACAGGACTTTGAGAGACTTGCAGCTTGATTATGTTGACTTGTATCTGGTAAGTGTTACCTGTTCGAAGCGTATTCTCTAGTTATTTCTGTTAAGCTCGGCGCAAGTCAATGCCAAATTGAAGGTGTAATACTGCTTGGAACCAATGCTCCTTTAAAAGACTACAATTTCCATTTGTTTGCCTGCCATCTTTGAATTTGTTTGAAAGATAGAAATTACTTCCAAAATTATCTTTTTCAGTCTGGTTATGTTGCCTGTATCTAGGTATAAGATAGCGGGGAATAATTATAGATAATTAGCATTATTGTGTTGAATTTGTTATACCTTTGTGGGCATTACTCAGCTGTAACTAATGACCTGCTGAAAATTTGAAGATGCATTGGCCAGTCCGGTTGAAGAAGGGGTCAGCAAGTTTTGATCCCGAAAACCTGGTTCAACCAGATATCCCTTGCACTTGGAGAGCAATGGAAACCCTCTACGATTCGGGTAAGGCTCGAGCTATTGGCGTGAGCAATTTCTCTACGAAGAAACTGTCAGATTTGCTGGATGTGGCACATATTCCTCCAGCTGCTGTCCAAGTGGAGTGTCATCCTTCGTGGCAGCAAGGCAAGCTACATTCTTTCTGTAAATCCAGGGGAGTTCATTTACAGGTGAGTATGCAAATATTGAATGACATTTTCAGTGCCAAATTTCTTATTTCGTTGACATTTCTTGAGGGAGTTACCTATATAATTGGGCAAGAATTTAATTTACGTAGTCAGCAAGTTAGCTTGAAAATTGAAGTAACTGCATACTTTTCTTTCAGGGATACTCACCACTGGGTTCTCCGGGCACATCATGGATCAAAGGTGACGTCCTTCAGAATCCAATTCTTCTCATGGTCGCAGAAAAACTAGGCAAAACTCCTGCACAAGTGGCTCTTCGGTGGGGACTGCAAATGGGGCACAGTGTTCTTCCCAAGAGTACTAATGAAACAAGGATCAAGGAGAACTTCAATGTCTTTGGCTGGTCTATCCCGGAGGACTTGTTCGCCAAGCTTTCTGAGATTCAGCAGGCTAGTAGTTACTGTAGTCGGTTTTCTATTCGCTTTGCTATTGTTATCCTTGCCAAGATCTAATTTCATCATCTGGGTCTAAAGCAAGAAACACATTCCACCTTAAAATATCCAACTTCTGTTCTTCCATTTGCATTATTCTTAGAGCTCGTTTTGTTTTCGGAGCACCGGAAGTGTCCTGATTTTCTTTACACCTAATTCCTAAGTTTTGCTTTGATGTTCAACTATGCAGGCAAGATTGGTTAGAGGGACTCAATTTGTTCATGATACGTATGGGGCCTACAGGACGCTTGAGGAATTGTGGGACGGAGAAATTTAGAAGTCCGGATGAGTGCTTCAATGGAAGACAATCTTGAAGCAATTTTTCAGTTTCTTCAAAGTAAAGAGTTTGGATTTTTTTCCGGCCTGTATGAATGTAGCGAAATGAGTTTTGCCAAATATACACAAACAGAACTGAGCTCAAGCTTATGTTTACATATGGGCTCTTTTACATTGAATATTTCGGTATGCTCCTGTGTAATATATACCCTAGGATTTTTGGTTGTTCAAATTTGGCTCCTACTAACTAATGTCTGACGAACAAAATCTTGTTGCATAATAAAATCTTCGTTTGGATGGTGTTATCCACACATCCATTTTACCTCCCACACACTCTTTAAGAGCAGCTCTAGCGGGAGCTCCTGCTCGAGGGATGGACTCCGGAACAGGGCTGGATTGCCCGAGGGAGGAAGTCCAGCGTTGGCTGACGAGGGAGCCCGAGCAGGCTCGAGTGCCAGGCCTGTCGATTCATGCCGGCCCGAGCTCCCGAAGGCAATCTAACGTGGGCTGACGTCAGAATGACGTCTCCACGCTTTTTGAGGGCCACGGAGACTTGGGTTCCGACGAAACCGAATTTGACGGCTAATAGAGGTTGCTGCTGCTGTACGGGTCAGCCGCGACGCTAGTGAGCCTGAGCTCGCTTCAAGGTGGCCATGAGAGCATTAGAAATGGGGGGCTCCATGCCGAGACTCATGTTTTGGGCAGTGGGCAACCGCTCCAGAGCTCGGCATTGCAGAGGGTAGGAGGAATTGGGGTGAGATTTGATGCATGCTTGGCGGAGGAAGCCGGTGGGGGAGGACAAAAGGGTTGCTGCCACGTGTAGCGGCGTCGTCTGGCCGTGGTTCCATCGACCCGCTTCTGTAATCGAGTGGTTTAAGACGCTCATCGCCTCTGGGGTTAACGTTTGCTAGATCGTACTCAACCCTACTCTCATTTCTTGGAATTCAAAGGAGCAAAAACACCAAAAGCCAAATCCAAATCAGAGGTCAGGTCCAGGTGTGGATGCTGCCTTCAAATTGGACAAATTTGCATTTTCACAGAATACCAATCTACAACATTGGACAAGTTTTGTGAAAAAAATATTTTTATTTTATTGCCTATTGTTAGGGCTATTCAAGTGCAACAGTGGAGATGCAAAAGGCAGTTACTGTTTATTAAGGGCAATATAAAAGTAATTTAAATTTAAGTGCTTAATGAGAAACACACCGCTCAAATTTAATGCGTGAAGCCCACGTCTTCTCTTTTACAATTCCAATTCCAAAGCCATAGGCCCATAGCCCAGTACTACATTACATATTGCATCTTCCTAAAACCCCAAGCAAAAAGACAAAACCCTGCTGAAATTGCAAAACCCTAAACCAACTAAATTTTCAGCCATAGCCGGACCTCAAATGGCTCTCTTCTCGATGCTCCGCAGGCCATCCTACTCCGCCCTAGCCCTCGCCGTCCGCTCCATCCGCGCCGTCGGATCTGCACCCACCTTTCACCGCTCGATCTCCACCGTCCCTGCTTTCAGCCCACAGCTCCTCCGGAGAAGCTTTGTTCCAGTTCATCGATTCTCCACGGCCACCGCCGTGGAGCCGATCGGCGAACAAAGTCTGGTCGAAGTCCTTGAGTCCGAGATCAAGTGTGCCCTTGACGTGAAACCCAGAAAAGCCGTAAGCGTATCAAAATTGCTGTTTTTCACTTTAAAGTTGCGTTCTTTTTTCGTTTGGTTAAAAACAACTTAAAAGAACATCTCTTGAAAACAGGTTTTTTTTTTTTTCAAAATCCAAAAATTTGTATGGTATTGAACTCAGAAACTGTTTTAGATCTTAAAATTAGGAAAGTCCCAGTCTTTGGTCAGGGAAGTAAGTTAGGATCTCATTGGCAACTACCTTCCCCGCCGGCAAACTAAATGGAGCCACGGCGGACCCAAATCGACGCCGGCGGTGGACCCAAATCGACGCTGGCAGCGAAGATCACAAAGAGAGATGAGTGAGTAGAGGGTGAGAGTCGGGCTATAGAGTTTTTGGAGGTAGTTAGGCATTCTTTTTAAGTTATTCTTAAATTCAGTTTTGAAAAACAGGCCAACCAAACAAGAATTTGAGTTTGAAACTCAAAACTCATAACTTGTTTTTGAGTTATAACTGTATCTGGATTGAATACCAAACGGGCTCTAAATTTTTTTAGTAATTGAATGTTGGGTAATTTTTTTTTATTTGTATGATCTTCACACTTTAGGAGGTCCCAGAGAAGTTTCCTTTTGAAATAGTGGACAATCCTGGAGACCAAACCATTCTGCTCAAAAGAGAATTTGAAGGCGAATCCATCCAAGTATGTGTCGATACTCCTAGTTTTTCCACAGATGATGAGGACGAGTGGGAAGACCCTGGGATTCCGATGGTTGTGAGCATTTCCAAACCGAATGGACTGCAACTGGAGCTTGGTGTTTCTGTCTTTGAAACTGAGATTTCAATCGATAGCTTGTCCGTCAAGCAGCCTGAGCTTTCTTCCAAAGAGCTTGATTATGCTTATGATGGACCTGAATTTCCGTAAGCTTTGTCTCAGTGGATCATACCTTTTGTTTGCATTGCGTAGATTCTGATGATGGCTTCATTCTGTTCTGATGTGCTCTGTTTTTTTTTTTCCTTAGCGACTTGGATGAGAAGTTGCAGAATGCTTTCTACAAGTATCTCGAGGTTCGAGGGATCAAGCACACCATGGCTGACTTCTTGTATGATTACATGAGGAACAAAAACAACAAAGAGTTCCTGATGTGGTTGAAGAACGTCAAGCGTGTTGTTCAGTAGTAAACGAAAAGAAATGGAGCTGTTTCCTGGAGCTGTATCAGTTTGAGAACCTCTTATTGATACCGTTAGTTAAATAAATAGTTAAGTATGGTAGATTGAGAAGATTAGAAGTAGGTCAAATATTGTTAACTAGTTAATCAGCGTGGATGGTATTTCGATACCTATTAAGAATTGTAACGTATTGACTGGATCAACTACAGTTCCGTATTAACTGGATGGTATTTGGAAGTGTGTGTTTGGAAGTTGTTTAGAATGATTAGAGGTGCATTTGGTTTTGATAACGTTGTAGCACTTGAAAGTGCTTTCTGAAGGTGTTTCTCCTGGATGTTACTGCTCGGTGTTCGCATTACTTGGCAACAAAATTACCAAAGCTCTCAACTCTTGCCTTCCTCTACCTTGCCCTCAACCTACCGTGACCGAAGACAACATAATGTACTCGTATAATACTAACGTTATTGTACGACACATGTTTGGTCGAGTTTGGTAGCAAATTGGTGTGTCCGCATTAATATTCAAGGATACAGAAGAACCAGATTGACTCTTTGTACTCGGCATGTGCGTCACCTAAACTGCATTTTGCTTCTAATTTGAAGTCATTTTTCTTCGTTTTACGGTTAGGAAGTAATGATAGATCATAATTTTTTGCCATCAAAATCTGTCCAACGCATAGCTCATGCATCATCTTCCAAGACAAACTTTTGGACATAGAAAACACAGGTGAGTTGCCTCCGAAATCTTGCCAGTTCATCACCCACCTGGTGTCTGAAATTCATATTCAAAGTTTCAATAATATAATTGGACTATGTTACTGTAGGTTTCATCTCAGTTCTGATTGCATGTTCAGTGCGTAGATTATGGGCGAAAACAAATCAGAAACCTTGTATTTTGATCTGAATCCGGGAGCTAAGATTCCATCTGTTGGTCTTGGGACATGGAAGGTTGAACCGGGCTTTGTCAGTCGAGCAGTCATCGCGGCAGTCAAGGTTCATTCTCCATATAAGCTATGGTATGTGTTCATTCTCCTTCTTTTAATTCGTCGTATCTCTGACTGACGAAGAACTTGGAACAATCATAATTATGTTATTCGTGAAAACTTATAATCCTGGATGCCAAACAAGGCTTTGATGAAAACTTAATAATGTTTTTTCCGTCTCTGTGACGTCTACAGGTGCAGCGACCGTTCCTCAGAAGATATCTCCAGGGCACTGAGCAAGACTTTAGAAGATCTGCAGCTTGATTATATTAATCTATATCTTGTATGCAACTAGTACTTTATATAAGCAACCTCAACATTTTGCTAGACTAACATTTTCTTCCTGAATTTGGAATTCCAATAACGAAGAATTTTAAATGGTTATGGTGAACATTCTTCTGCAGATACACTGCCATTTCGTGCAAAGCCGGGCTCAGTAGGTCTCACTCAGGAAGTCATGGCTTCATTGTGCCTTCTAGAGACTTGGAATGCAATGGAGGGCCTGTACGCATCTGGTCAGGTGCGAGCAGTCGGGGTGAGCAACTTCTCGTCTAAGAAGCTGCAGGACCTCCTTTCTTATGCAAAAGTTCCACCTGCAGTAAATCAAGTGGAGTGCCACAATATATGGCAACAACCGGCTCTTTATAATTTGCGAAAATCTGCTGGGATTCATCTATCGTTAAATTCTATATGCCAACTTGAGAAATTTTCTGTGCAGGACGTCCTCCCTCAGTTTTAATCAATATCATCAATTTTGATCTCATTTATTGATTGGGTTGATAACTTAATGATTTAGGGTATATAATGGTTCTTTAAAGCCTTAGAGCCAAAAATGTGATACTTAAACCAAAAATCGAAACAGTCAAGTTTTCCGAGACTGGAAATCTAATCTCTAAGCTCTAATGATAATTCTACACCAAAACAAATGTCTAAAAATGGTCAAAGTTGAAGAAAATTGAGTAGAAGTGAGATTTTCTCGAGGTATCATCCACAGAGATGGACTGATACCACTTCGAATGTTCAACATTCATCTGATACCAACTTCAAATGTTCACCATCCATTTTAATTTTTAGAAAACTGAGCAGCTTATTATTTGATCGAAAAGTCTTCCTCTCCCTTCAGGCATATTCTCCTCTGGGTTCTCCAGGGGTTTGGGTGAAGAGGGAAGTTCTGAAGGATCCTGTACTAAATGAAGTTGCCGAGAAACTCAAGTAGTTAACTGTGCAAGGATGTCTTCGTTGGGACATTCAGGGTGCACATGGTGTCCTTCCAAAGAGTGTAAATGAAAGCAGGATCAAGGAAAATCTAAGCTTATTCGACTGGTCCATTCCACCGGAGCTCTTCTCGAAAATTTCAGGACTCCACCAGGTTTGTATAACACATGCTTAAATACATCCCTCAACACATTTTATCACATAAAACTTTCTACTGACGTTAACTTGCTTGTCTGTTATGCAGCAAAGGCTCCTACGGGGTGATTTCGTAGTCCACGAGAGCTTGAGTCCTTATAAAAGCGTTGAAGAACTGTGGGATGGTGAAATATAAGCTCTTCAATTCAATTTGATCCATACAAGTTTGTCAATTTTCTTGCTTTCTCTGCCACATTTTCAGATGGAAGAAACTGTTTTTTTGTGTTTTTGACTTTCTTAAACCAGTATCAACCTTGTATTTGTAGTACTACGATCTGCTTTTATGATTCAAATCCGTCCTATACGATGGCAAGGCAAACCTTTTGAATCATCGAATGATAACTAGTAACGAAACCGGATGCGATTTCTTGCACCTTAGTTAACGATTTCATGCACAGTTAATACAAAATTTGAGAGACTTGAATTCCAAGCATTTTACTTGAATTATCTCATTCAGTCATTGCTCCAATCCAACTTGAAATGACAGATTGAAAAAGATTAAAATGGCAGCAATATTTCAAGGTGAAGTGATGAGATATCAACATAAATTTGCTAAAAAATGTTTTTCTTTAGGGTTTAGCATTATAAAGAAGATCAACGTCGGATCTGAACTTAGAGACAAATTGTATTTGGATTAACAATAGAAGTAGGCACATTTTTAAACCAAACAGAAGACTGGTTAAGAGTATGTCTTACTGAAGCAGACCTATCTGATATTATATTTGACTCATAATAGATGACTCAAAGATACTTGAGAAATTTACTAACATCTAAAACAGGTGTAAGATTTTTATTTTATTTTTTCTCCTTTTTATTTAATTTCAGTTTTTATTAACTAAATTTATAAAATGTGAATAATGGCACGACATTACATGAAAGGGAAAATAGACAAGGGGAGGCAGAGGATGTAATGGCACGACATTACATGAAAGGGAAAATAGATAAATTTGCTAAAAAATGTTTTTCTTTAGGGTTTAGCATGATAAAGAAGATCGACGTCAGATCTGAACTTAGGGACAAGTTGTATTTGGATTAACAATAGAAGTAGACACATTTTTAAACCAAATAGAAGACTGGTTAAGAGTATGTCTTACTGAAGCAGATTTATCTGATATTATATTTGACTCACAACAAAATAGATGACTCAAAAATACTTGATAAATTTACTGACAGCTAAAATAGGTGTTATATTTTCCTTTTTCTTTTCCCCTTTTACTTAATTTCAATTTTTATTAACTAAATTTGTAAAAGGTGAATAATGGCATGACATTGCATGAAGGGGAAAATAGACAAAGGGAGGCAGAGGATGCAGTTCCTCCTCATTGTTTTCATAACTACATTGTCCCAAGCTCTCCTTTGTCCGTTGGATTCGGAAAGACTCCGTATCCGTGCAACAGATCGTTTCCAGCCTCAAGGGCCTCGGAATTTAAAACTTTTTCAACGGAATTGTGCTTTTTAAATGACCTTTTCTGTCATCGTGCTGCAGTTCTTGCCTTAATTTCCTATCCAAACATATCTTGAATTTTATGAGTTAATCAATATCTTCCAGTTACTTGTCATCAAACCAGCCCTTCTTCTAAATATGATTGTCGTCACATATCATATGAATCCTTTTAAATGAAAAAAATATCAAATAAAATCAGATAAAGTTGAAAGAGAGAGATAACAACCATTTTATCTCTTAGTCTGATTTTTTCCACTTCAAAATCCTTAAAATTTCTAAAGCATAATTGTCTTCTCTTTTTTTTTTTTTTTTTTTTTCGACAAACGATAGTGTTAGTAAGTTAAATAATTAGTTGTTGTCACTTAGTACTACTGTCTAGTGGTATTCATCTTCACTTTTAAGTGAGATGTCTTATGTTGGATTATCGCCAAAAGCAAATTTGAACCATATTATTGCTAGCCCATTATAAGGCTAAGTTCACCCTTCCCCTTAGTGTAAACCTAAATTTTTAGCCCAAAAAATTTAAGTTCTAATCCAAAAAAGGTTTTCCTCCTCCAATGGTTCTGATTTAAAATTTTAGCTAGAGATTATTTAAAGAATGAATTTAAGCTAATTTTTTTTTTTCGGAAACATTTTTTTTTAAATAATATTTATGTAGATTATCTTAATTTATTTTTATGAACATTTTAACATAACAATATTAAGATTCCGATAAATAATAAAAAATTACTAAATCTAAAACCATTTTTATTTAAATAAAATAAATTCTTTTAGCCGTTGGATTTAATTTGGACCATTAGATCTTTTTATTCACCGTTAAATTTGTCATATTCGATCTCAGTTGTTGGAGGTAAAGTATTTATAAATTGAAATTGAAAAAAAAAAGTTTGAATCTAGACCATTGGATCAACCAACGGTCAAATCACCAACACTGTCAGATCAACAAAGAGTCATAGTGGGAAGATTTGGTGGCCCACAAAGTTGTCAGTGGTTGGCCCCACCCGCCGCATCTTTGCTGCGTGCAAAGGCGTGAGGCGCGTTAGTGCGCCTTGTATAAGAAAATTGTTTAAAACCTAAATTTTAGATTTTAACCTAATAGTTGAAGATGATCTTAGAGAAAGGGAAAGCGGTGGAGATCAAACATGTATCATGGTGTATAGATATGATTGTTTTCCATCACGGCGGTAAAGCGACATCTGCTTTATTTTATAATTAGAGAGGTTTTTAAGTTAGTGCACTTAGCACTTGGAAAGTTCAAAGTTTCTCTCTGCACGTATTGATCAAAGAACAAAAATAATAAAAACTCAAAGGATTAATATAAGACTCTCTAATTATTCATGATTAAGACGATGATTACATGAAGCCCCCTTAATCAATCCAGGTAATAAAAATTCTGGCAAGGGGATAACCGTCGATTTTATACGACAATACAAATACATAAGAATATTTCTGCGGAGCAATCGAACTCCTATGCCGTCATTTGATAAGATATATGTAAAAACTAAGGCTAACAGATGACCATAGGTGATAAATCTGTAAGTTGTCTGCTACAAAAGCTTTTAATTGAGATGTTTAGGAACTAAGCAGGTCCTTGTGGGTGTACTCGACTCCTCTATCCGCGTCTACAATATGCCCGTTCCCTCTCAGAATCCTGCATTTTGTTACGCAAACGAAGGATGATCACGCAACAAGAAACAATCAGCATGCTCAAAATTCTAATGAAATAGAAAGAAAAATTAGAAATAAAGGTAATGCAGGATTGATATACCATCTTGTTGTTAGCAATCCTTCAACTCCTACAGGACCTCGAGCATGAATCCTGCTCGTACTTATCCCGACCTGTTCATCCACCATATCAGTGACAAATGAGTGGAAGAAGAAAATGTAACTCAAAGACGGAACTATTTTGAGAGCACTTACTTCTGCACCGAGTCCAAAGCGTGCTCCATCACAAAACCTTGTACTCGCGTTATGAAAGACTGCAGCGCTGTTGATGCAATAGTATGACCATCAAGATGTGCGACATTCGGAAAATTTTGTGTAAAACCATTAACATATGTGGCCACATTATTAGAAAATATCGTTCATATTTTTCGCAAAGAAAATATGGATCGGGAAACAATGAGAAATGCTCTAGTTTGTCCTGTTATGTAAGACGCTTTGCACACGTGAAAATCCTTACCTGTCGACTTGAGTTAGGAAAATTTTAGCAACTTGACCATCTTCAGTGACGATGCAATCAGTATGAGAACTGCAAAACAGGGGATGTGGAGAGGAGAGGCAATAAAGTTAGAGAAATCGCCGGAAAATAATCAGTACAGCAATGATACCTGAAAAAGGAAGAGATGAAATATGTGAACGTATATACCTTCCATGTTCATGAATGTGGTCAATTGCAGCGTTCACATCATCAACGATTTCAACTGAGCAAGCCAATGAACTGTACTCGTAATGGAATGAGTCTGTCTCTGGAAGGTGTAACGCAGTTGCTGCCCTAGGTCCACCATATAAGCTAACACCTGCAACCGACTTGATTTCGTTAACTTATAGTCGTTACCAATGTTTGGAAATGAAAAATGTAAATAGATTGTATCCATGGGAACAGAACCATAGTTCCGAAGTCCTAGGATAGGAACAAACAAAAGTTTAGTCGCGGCCTTATGAATAAGTTTATCACATTGTTAGGCATCAAAATATTTTTCTCGATTTCAATTATAAACTTTCCAGCAGCTTGTTGATAGAAAAGCACACAGTGTCATACCTGAATTTTTGAGTTCTGAAATTATCTGCTTAAACCCGCCATCGTCACTCAACAGATCCTTGTGTACAAGAAGTGTTTCCTGAGAAAGAGTGCAACATGTTAAGACATGCAGTACGGCAAGTTCCAAAGTCAGATACAGCTAAATAAATGGACGTGCATAAACGATCAGTCATGGATAGCAAAAAGTGAAATTACCATCGCATTGCAGGCAGCAGGGTAGTCTACTTTTGCATCCAGAACAATTCGCTTCGCCATATCCAGATTAGCGAACTTGTCAACATAAACGTGACAAATCCCATCTGTGCATCAAAATCAGCAGTTTACTAGTAATTCTAGTTTGCAGTGGTACGGTATTACATTGCCAATACTATTTCTCTTACCGGCATGACCAAGAACAGGTATCTTAGTTGACTCCTTAATTTTAGAAACAAGCTTATTGCTGCCTCTAGGGATGACAAGATCAATCACATCATCGAGCTGCAGCAAAACAATTTTTTTAGAATTCATCGTTCTGAAAAACCATAAACAGTTTTAAGTTTCTGTACGCACCTTAAGCAGGTCAGGAATCTCGTCTCTTGTATTCACAAGTCCGATAAGTTTGCCACCAACAGGTTCTGGGATTGCTGAGCTGATGACCTGCAAAAGGAAGTAACCAAGCCAACGCAAATTAGAAACGTGTCAATGCAGAGAAAACCATGCTCCTGAATTTTTACTTTGTAAATAATAGTAGGACAGAATCTAGAGTCTCAAACCTTGTGCAGGATTGCATTTGATCGCTTGGCTTCTTTCCCACCTTTAAGCAGAAGACCATTCCGGCTTTGAATTGCTAACGCAGCTATCTGTTGAACCATTTGGAAGAGAAAAGTGTTGGTAAACTGATCAAGAAACTACCGTGTGAACAAAATCAAGAAAACGTCAATAACCAAAACAAGACTGTAAGACTGCAAATTTCTGCATGCTTAGATGCTTAAGGAGTCAGGAGTATAAATGGAGTGGATATTTGAATACCTGAACAAGGGCATCCGGTCGAGACTCAAACACAACTAAGAGAACACCCAAAGGACATGACAGTTTCTCCAAGACAAGCCCTTCTGCAAGCTGCATGTAAGAGCAGTTGTAAAATTGTCAAAAGTGAGTTCCAGTGCAGAGGGAAAACAGTTTATCAAAAGGGCTACGATTAACAATTAGTTCTGTGTAAATTAAATCATTAAAACTCTAAACCTGTACATATGTGTTCATTAATACCGAATCAGAAGAACAAGAAAAGTGTCCTGACCTCGGTCTTCTTTAGAACACGGCCAATGGGCTCTTCCATGTCAGCCAGTTTACGTATAGACTTTGCAAGAGCAGAAATCTGTAGAGACACATTAAATACAAAATAAGAAGATTTCATCCAACCGGAGTGATGTAGGTTTTAATTTCAACTACACAAGTACTAAGCTGCATACCTTCCCAGGCTTTAGGGCTAAACGCGATATTAGGGCCTTCTCATATCCAACCTCCTGAGCAGCAGCAACATCAGCTTCATTCGCAGCTATAATTTCACCTTCATTTGCCTCCAAGGCATCAGCTACGTCGAGCAAAATTTTCCTCCTCTCTTGAGATCCTAGAGCCTGCAAGGAAAATAAATCAAATCAGATGTTCAATCTCTCAACTTAACCACTTACTCTATATCCAACTTCTTGAGGAATACTTCAATCTCTATATTAGGAACCTCACGCTTCATTGAAAAGGAAAAAAAAATAAAAATTTTGGAAGACAATTACTCGGAACTGTCTAGATGCTTCCTGCGCTGCAACAGCCATGTCACGTGCACCTTCTTCCTTAACTACAGTCCACAAATGTGCATCTTGATGAAATACAGTGCCTATTCGGTCTCCACGAAGCACTTTCTTTATGTTGTCTGTGTCATAGCCACTGTAAATAAAATACAAAACGAGTTTAGCACCAACAAACTATTGCAGTATGCCAGAAAATTCCAATGAATACGCCAGATAATGTTTCGATTCCCACAGGCAAAAAAAAAATACAAACTGGTTATTGTATATCAAAACAAGCAGACGATAGAATTTACCTAGTGATAACAACAGGGATTCCACCATAAGCTGCACACACAGCAGCATTGACTTTAGCTGTCATACCGCCTCTGCCCACCCTTGACTTGTCGCCAAATGTTATTTCTCCCTGATGTTTCTCTTTCACGTAAGTATGGATTAACTTTGATTTTGGGTCCGTAGGAGGACCGCTATAGAGGCCCTCTACATCGCTTAACAAAACTAGAAGGTCAGCTTTTAGTTCCAGAGCCAATAGACCGGCCAAACTGTCATTGTCCCAAAATATGCCAGAAGAATCCTGCAAACATAACTTCCATTCAGAAGCAACAGATGTATATTTTGACAGAAGGAAAATTAAGTGCCCGTCTGGTAACATTTGCATTTCTAATTTTCATTTGTTTTGTTAAAGCTAAAGAGATGGAAGGAAAATGCACATCATAAAGTCGCGAGGGAGACGAGAGATTGCAGAGGTGAGGAAGAAATGAACGGAAATGTATAAAACCTTAAAAATAAAACTGCTCAAAATTATTTGTCGTATCTAGTTTGTAGTTTTTATTTTATGAATCATTCTACATCTATCATCTCTCTTCTCACTTAATCTCACAATTTCCCTTCGCCGTTTTTAATTAAAAACAAAAACCGAAAATCAGAAACAAAAATCTTACCAAACGGGCCTAACCATTTCATGAGATTTGTTTTCAAGGGAAAAAGAGTGGGAGAGGGACAAAAGCATGAATGTCGAACAACACACAACCAAGAACATAGGCAGTATAAACCCATACGCCAATCAAAAGGCCTATGAAAACAAATTCAAACAAAAAGTATAGGAACAAGGGGATTTGCATACCTCGTATGGAGCTTTCCTAGTACTAACAGCGTCATTTTCATTGAAGATTGGAATGACCCTCAGTTTTAACAGCGACTTCACAGTTTCAGAAAGTTGCTTTCTGAAAGCTTCATCCCTAAAAACGCTATCCGTCACAAGAAGTTGCGAAGAAGTCACGTCAAGCTG